>NW_027309802.1:12500-645114 GCF_047496795.1 Chiloscyllium punctatum | reverse complement strand
AGAGGGGCTGAAACAGTGGGGCTGAATCAGAGGGGCTGAAACATAGGGCGAGAAACAGAGGGCCTGAAACAGAGGGCGAGAAACAGAGGGGCTGAAACAGAGGGCGAGAAACAGAGGGGCTGAAACAGAGGGGCTGAAACAGAGGGGCTGAAACAGAGGGCGAGAAACAGAGTGGCTGAAACAGACGGGCTGAAACAGAGGGGCTGAAACAGAGGGCGAGAAACTGAGGGGCTGAAACAGATGGCGAGAAACAGAGGGGCTGAAACAGAGGGGCTGAAACAGAGGGGCTGAAACAGAGTGGCTGGAACAGAGGGGTTGAAACAGAGGGGCTGGAACAGAGGGGGAGAAACAGAGGGGCTGAAACAGAGGGGCTGAATCAGAGGGGCTGAAACAGAGGGCGAAACAGAGGCGCTGAAACAGAGGGGCTGAAACAGAGGGGCTGAAACAGTGGGGCTGAAACAGAGGGCAAGAAACAGAGGGGCTGAAACAGAGGGCGAGAAACAGAGGGTCTGAAACAGAGGGGCGGGAAACAGAGGGGCTGAATTAGAGGGGCTGAATCAGAGGGGCTGAAACAGAGGGTGAGAAACAGAGGGGCTGAAACAGAGGGGCTGAAACAGAGGGGCTGAAACAGAGGGCGAGAAACAGAGGGGCTGAATCAGAGGGGCTGAAACAGAGGGTGAGAAACTGAGGGGCTGAAACAGAGGGACTGAAACAGAGGGCGAGAAACAGAGGGGCTGAAACAGAGGGCGAGAATCAGAGGGGCTGAAACAGAGGGCGAAAAACACAGGGGCTGAAACAGAGGGGCGGGAAACAGAGGGGCTGAATTAGAGGGGCTGAATCAGAGGGGCTGAAACAGAGGGTGAGAAACAGAGGGGCTGAAACAGAGGGGCTGAAACAGAGGGGCTGAAACAGAGGGCGAGAAACAGAGGGGCTGAATCAGAGGGGCTGAAACAGAGGGTGAGAAACTGAGGGGCTGAAACAGAGGGGCTGAAACAGAGGGCGAGAAACAGAGGGGCTGAAACAGAGGGCGAGAATCAGAGGGGCTGAAACAGAGGGTGAAAAACACAGGGGCTGAAACAGAGGGGCTGAAACAGAGGGTCTGAAACATAGGGTCTGAATCAGAGGGGCTGATTCAGAGGGGCTGAAACAGAGGGGCTGAATCAGCGGGGCTGAAACAGAGGGCGAGAAACAGCGGGGCTGAAACAGAGGGCGAGAAACAGAGGGGCAGAAATAGAGGGCGAGAAACAGAGGGGCTGAAAAAGAGGGGCTGAAACAGAGGGCGAGAAACAGAGGGGCTGAAACAGAGGGCGAGAAACAGAGGGGCTGAATCAGAGGGGCTGAAACAGAGGGGCTGGAACAGAGGGCGAGAAACAGAGGGGCTGAAACAGATGGCGAGAAACAGTGGGGCTGAAACAGAGGGGCTGAAACAGAGGGGCTGAAACAGAGTGGCTGGAACAGAGGGGTTGAAACAGAGGGGCTGGAACAGAGGGGGAGAAACAGAGGGGCTGAAACAGAGGGGCTGAATCAGAGGGGCTGAAACAGAGGGCGAAACAGAGGCGCTGAAACAGAGGGGCTGAAACAGAGGGGCTCAAACAGAGTGGCTGAAACAGAGGGCAAGAAACAGAGGGGCTGAAACAGAGGGCGAGAAACAGAGGGTCTGAAACACAGGGGCGGGAAACAGAGGGGCTGAATTAGAGGGGCTGAATCAGAGGGGCTGAAACAGAGGGTGAGAAACAGAGGGGCTGAAACAGAGGGGCTGAAACAGAGGGGCTGAAACAAAGGGCGAGAAACAGAGGGGCTGAATCAGTGGGGCTGAAACAGAGGGTGAGAAACTGAGGGGCTGAAACAGAGGGGCTGAAACAGAGGGCGAGAAACAGAGGGGCTGAAACAGAGGGCGAGAATCAGAGGGGCTGAAACAGAGGGCGAAAAACACAGGGGCTGAAACAGAGGGGCGGGAAACAGAGGGGCTGAATTAGAGGGTCTGAATCAGAGGGGCTGATTCAGAGGGGCTGAAACAGAGGGGCTGAATCAGCGGGGCTGAAACAGAGGGCGAGAAACAGCGGGGCTGAAACAGAGGGCGAGAAACAGAGGGGCAGAAATAGAGGGCGAGAAACAGAGGGGCTGAAACAGTGGGGCTGAAACAGAGGGCGAGAAACAGAGGGGCTGAAACAGAGGGCGAGAAACAGAGGGGCTGAATCAGAGGGGCTGAAACAGAGGGCGAGAAACAGAGAGGCAGAAACAGAGGGCGAGATACAGATTGGCTGAAACAGAGGGCGAGAAACAGAGGGGCTGAATCAGAGGGGCTGAATCAGAGGGGCTGAAACAGAGGGTGAGAAACAGAGGGGCTGAAACAGAGGGGCTGAAACAGAGGGGCTGAAACAGAGGGCGAGAAACAGAGGGGCTGAATCAGAGGCACTGAAACAGAGGGGCTGAAACAGAGGGGCTGAAACAGAGGGGCTGAAACAGAGGGCGAAAAACAGAGGGGCTGACACAGAGGGCGAGAAACAGAGGGGCTGAAACAGAGGGGCGGGAAACAGAGGGGCTGAATCAGAGGGGCTGAAACAGAGGGTGAGAAACAGAGGGGCTGAAACAGAGGGCGAGAAACAGAGGGGCTGAATCAGAGGGGCTGAAACAGAGGGTGAGAAACAGAGGTGCTGAAACAGAGTGGCTGAATCAGAGGGGCTGAAACAGAGGGCGAGAAACAGAGGGGCTGAAACAGAGGGCGAGAATCAGAGGGGCTGAAACAGAGGGCGAGAAACACAGGGGCTGAAACAGAGGGGTTGAAACAGAGGGCCTGAAACAGAGGGTCTGAATCAGAGGGGCTGATTCAGAGGGGCTGAAACAGAGGGCCTGAATCAGTGGGGCTGAAACAGAGGGCGAGAAACAGCGGGGCTGAAACAGAGGGCGAGAAACAGAGGGGCAGAAATAGAGGGCGAGAAACAGAGGGGCTGAAAAAGAGGGGCTGAAACAGAGGGCGAGAAACAGAGGGGCTGAAACAGAGGCGCTGAAACAGAGGGCGAGAAACAGAGGGGCTGAATCAGAGGGGCTGAAACAAAGGGCGAGAAACAGAGGGGCTGAAACAGAGGGCGAGATACAGATTGGCTGAAACAGAGGGCGAGAAACAGAGGGGCTGAATCAGAGGGGCTGAATCAGAGGGGCTGAAACAGAGGGTGAGAAACAGAGGGGCTGAAACAGGGGGGCTGAAACAGAGGGGCTGAAACAGAGGGCGGGAAACAGAGGGGCTGAATCAGAGGGTCTGAATCAGAGGGGCTGAATCAGAGGGGCTGAAACAGAGGGGCTGAATCAGAGGGGCTGAAACAGAGGGCGAGAAACAGAGGGGCTGAAACAGAGGGCGAGAATCAGAGGGGCTGAAACAGAGGGCGAGAAACAGAGGGGCTGAAACAGAGGGGCTGAAACAGAGGGGCAGAAACAGAGGGGCTGAATCAGAGGGGCTGATTCAGAGGGGCTGAAACAGAGGGGCTGAATCAGCGGGGCTGAAACAGAGGGCGAGAAACAGCGGGGCTGAAACAGAGGGCGAGAAACAGAGGGGCAGAAACAGAGGGCGAGAAACAGAGGGGCTGAAACAGAGGGGCTGAAACAGAGGGCGAGAAACAGAAGGGCTGAAACAGAGGGGCTGAAACAGAGGGTGAGAAACAGAGGGGCTCAAACAGGGGGGCTGAAACAGAGGGGCTGAAACAGAGGGCGGGAAACAGAGGGGCTGAATCAGAGGGGCTGAAACAGAATGCGAGAAACAGAGGGGCTGAAACAGAGGGCGAGAAACAGAGTGGCTGAAACAGACGCTCTGAAACAGAGAGGCTGAAACAGAGGGCGAGAAACAGAGGGGCTGAAACAGAGGGCGAGAAACAGAGGGGCTGAAACAGAGGGGCTGAAACATAGGGGCTGAAACAGAGTGGCTGAAACAGAGGGGCTGAAACAGAGGGGCTGGAACAGAGGCGGAGAAACAGAGGGGCTGAAACAGAGGGGCTGAATCAGAGGGGCTGAAACAGAGGGCGAGAAACAGAGGGGCAGAAACAGAGGGCGAGAAACAGAGGCGCTGAAACAGAGGAGCTGAAACAGAGGGGCTGAAACAGTGGGGCTGAAACAGAGGGCGAGAAACAGAGGGGCTGAAACAGAGGGCGAGAAACAGAGGGGCTGAAACAGAGGGGCGGGAAACAGAGGGGCTGAATCAGAGGGGCTGAATCAGAGGGGCTGAACCAGAGGGGCTGAACCAGAGGGGCTGAAACGGAGGGGCTGAAACAGAGGGCGAGAAACAGAGGGGCTGAAAAAGTGGGGCTGAAACAGAGGAGCTGAATCAGAGGGGCTGATTCAGAGGGGCTGAAACAGAGGGGCTGAATCAGCGGGGCTGAAACAGAGGGCGAGAAACAGAGGGGCAGAGACAGAGGGCGAGAAACAGAGGGGCTGAAACAGAGGGGCTGAAACAGAGGGGCTGAAACAGAAGGGCTGAAACAGAGGTGCTGAAACAGAGGGCGAGAAAAAGAGGGGCTGAATCAGAGGGGCTGAATCAGAGGGCTAGAAACAGAGGGGCTGAAACAGAGGGCGAGAAACAGAGGCGCTGAAACAGAGGGGCTGAAACAGAGGGGCTGAATCAGAGGGGCTGAAACAGAGGGCGAGAAATAGAGGGGCTGCAACAGAGGGCGAGAAGCAGAGGGGCTGAAACAGAGGGCGAGAAACAGAGGGGCTGAATCAGAGGGGCTGAAACAGAGGGGCTGAATCAGCGGGGCTGAAACAGAGGGCGAGAAACAGAGGGGTTGAAACAGAGGGCGAGAAACAGAGGGGCAGACACAGAGGGCGAGAAACAGAGGGGCTGAAACAGAGGGGCTGAAACAGAGAGCGCGAAACAGAGGGGCTGAAACAGAGGGCGAGAAACAGAGGGGCTGAAACAGATGGCGAGAAACAGAGGGCGATAAACAGAGGGGCTGAAACAGAGGGGCTGAAACAGAGGGTCTGATACAGAGGGCGAGAAACAGAGGGGCTGAAACAGAGGGCGAAAAACAGAGGGGCTGAAACAGAGGGCGAGAAACAGAGGTGCAGAAACAGAGGGCGAGAAACAGAGGGGCTGAAACAGAGGGGCTGAAACAGAGGGGCTGAAACAGAGGGCGAGAAACAGAGGGGCTGAATCAGAGGGGCTGACACAGAGGGCGAGAAACAGAGGTGCTGAAACAGAGGGCGAGAAACAGAGTGGCTGAAACAGACGCTCTGAAACAGAGGGGCTGAAACAGAGGGCGAGAAACAGAGGGGCTGAAACAGAGGGCGAGAAACAGAGGGGCTGAAACAGAGGGGCTGAAATATAGGGGCTGAAACAGAGTGGCTGAAACAGAGGGGCTGAAACAGAGGGGCTGGAACAGAGGCGGAGAAACAGAGGGGCTGAAACAGAGGGGCTGAATCAGAGGGGCTGAAACAGAGGGCGAGAAACAGAGGGGCTGAAACAGAGGGCGAGAATCAGAGGGGCTGAAACAGAGGGCGAGAAACACAGGGGCAGAAACAGAGGGCGAGAAACAGAGGGGCTGAAACAGAGGGGCTGAAACAGAGGGCGAGAAACAGAGGGGCTGAAACAGAGGGCGAGAAACAGAGGGGCTGAAACAGAGGGTGAGAAACAGAGGGGCTGAAACAGAGGGGCTGAAACAGAGTGGCTGAAACAGAGGGGCTGAAACAGAGGGCGAGAAACAGAGTGGCTGAATACGAGGGGCTGAAACAGAGGGGCTGGAACAGAGGCGGAGAAACAGAGGGGTTGAAACAGAGGGGCTGAATCAGAGGGGCTGAAACAGAGGGCGAGAAACAGAGGGGCTGAAACAGAGGGCGAGAAACAGAGGCGCTGAAACAGAGGGGATGAAACAAAGGGGCTGAAACAGTGGGGCTGAAACAGAGGGGCTGAATCAGAGGGGCTGAAACAGAGGGCGAGAAACAGAGGGGCTGAAACAGAGGGCGAGAATCAGAGGCGCTGAAACAGAGGGGCTGAATCAGAGGGGCTGAATCAGAGGGGCTGAAACAGAGGGTGAGAAACAGAGGGGCTGAAACAGGGGGGCTGAAACAGAGGGGCTGAAACAGAGGGCGGGAAACAGAGGGGCTGAATCAGAGTGTCTGAATCAGAGGGGCTGAATCAGAGGGGCTGAAACAGAGGGGCTGAATCAGAGGGGCTGAAACAGAGGGCGAGAAACAGAGGGGCTGAAACAGAGGGCGAGAATCAGAGGGGCTGAAACAGAGGGGGAGAAACAGAGGGGCTGAAACAGAGGGGCTGAAACAGAGGGGCAGAAACAGAGGGGCTGAATCAGAGGGGCTGATTCAGAGGGGCTGAAACAGAGGGGCTGAATCAGCGGGGCTGAAATAGAGGGCGAGAATCAGAAGGGCTGAAACAGAGGGCGAGAAACAGAGCGGCAGAAACAGAGGGCGAGAAACAGAGGGGCTGAAACAGAGGGGCTGAAACAGAGGGGCTGAATCAGAGGGGCTGAACCAGAGGGGCTGAAACAGAGGGTGAGAAACAGAGGGGCTGAAACAGAGGGCGAGAAACAGAGGGGCTGAAAAAGTGGGGCTGAAACAGAGGAGCTGAATCAGAGGGGCTGATTCAGAGGGGCTGAAACAGAGGGGCTGAATCAGCGGGGCTGAAACAGAGGGCGAGAAACAGAGGGGCAGAGACAGAGGGCGAGAAACAGAGGGGCTGAAACAGAGGGGCTGAAACAGAGGGGCTGAAACAGAAGGGCTGAAACAGAGGTGCTGAAACAGAGGGCGAGAAAAAGAGGGGCTGAATCAGAGGGGCTGAATCAGAGGGCTAGAAACAGAGGGGCTGAAACAGAGGGCGAGAAACAGAGGCGCTGAAACAGAGGGGCTGAAACAGAGGGGCTGAATCAGAGGGACTGAAACAGAGGGCGAGAAATAGAGGGGCTGCAACAGAGGGCGAGAAGCAGAGGGGCTGAAACAGAGGTCGAGAAACAGAGGGGCTGAATCAGAGGGGCTGAAACAGAGGGGCTGAATCAGCGGGGCTGAAACAGAGGGCGAGAAACAGAGGGGTTGAAACAGAGGGCGAGAAACAGAGGGGCAGACACAGAGGGCGAGAAACAGAGGGGCTGAAACAGAGGGGCTGAAACAGAGAGCGCGAAACAGTGGGGCTGAAACAGAGGGCGAGAAACAGAGGGGCTGAAACAGATGGCGAGAAACAGAGGGCGATAAACAGAGGGGCTGAAACAGAGGGGCTGAAACAGAGGGTCTGATACAGAGGGCGAAAAACAGAGGGGCTGAAACAGAGGGCGAGAAACAGAGGTGCAGAAACAGAGGGCGAGAAACAGAGGGGCTGAAACAGAGGGGCTGAAACAGAGGGGCTGAAACAGAGGGCGAGAAACAGAGGGGCAGAATCAGAGGGGCTGAAACAGAGGGCGAGAAACAGAGGTGCTGAAACAGAGGGCGAGAAACAGAGGTGCAGAAACATTGGGCGAGAAACAGAGTGGCTGAAACAGACGCTCTGAAACAGAGGGGCTGAAACAGAGGGCGAGAAACAGAGGGGCTGAAACAGAGGGCGAGAAACAGAGGGGCTGAAACAGAGGGGCTGAAACATAGGGGCTGAAACAGAGTGGCTGAAACAGAGGGGCTGAAACAGAGGGGCTGGAACAGAGGCGGAGAAACAGAGGGGCCGAAACAGAGGGGCTGAATCAGAGGGGCTGAAACAGAGGGCGAGAAACAGAGGGGCTGAAACAGAGGGCGAGAATCAGAGGGGCTGAAACAGAGGGCGAGAAACACAGAGGCAGAAACAGAGGGCGAGAAACAGAGGGGCTGAAACAGAGGGGCTGAAACAGAGGGCGAGAAACAGAGGGGTTGAAACAGAGGGCGAGAAACAGAGGGGCTGAAACAGAGGGTGAGAAACAGAGGGGCTGAATCAGAGGGGCTGAAACAGAGTGGCTGAAACAGAGGGGCTGAAACAGAGGGGCTGAAACAGAGGGCGAGAAACAGAGGTGCAGAAACAGAGCTCGAGAAACAGAGTGGCTGAAACAGACTCTCTGAAACAGAGGGGCTGAAACAGAGGGCGAGAAACAGAGGGGCTGAAACAGAGGGCGAGAAACAGAGGGGCTGAAACAGAGGGGCTGAAACATAGGGGCTGAAACAGAGTGGCTGAAACAGAGGGGCTGAAACAGAGGGGCTGGAACAGAGGCGGAGAAACAGAGGGGCTGAAACAGAGGGGCTGGAACAGAGGCGGAGAAACAGAGGGGCTGAAACAGAGGGCGAGAATCAGAGGGGCTGAAACAGAGGGCGAGAAACACAGGGGCAGAAACAGAGGGCGAGAAACAGAGGGGCTGAAACAGAGGGGCTGAAACAGAGGGCGAGAAACAGAGGGGCTGAAACAGAGGGCGAGAAACAGAGGGGCTGAAACAGAGGGTGAGAAACAGAGGGGCTGAAACAGAGGGTCTGAAACAGAGTGGCTGAAACAGAGGGGCTGAAACAGAGGGCGAGAAACAGAGTGGCTGAATACGAGGGGCTGAAACAGAGGGGCTGGAACAGAGGCGGAGAAACAGAGGGGTTGAAACAGAGGGGCTGAATCAGAGGGGCTGAAACAGAGGGCGAGAAACAGAGGGGCTGAAACAGAGGGCGAGAAACAGAGGCGCTGAAACAGAGGGGCTGAAACAAAGGGGCTGAAACAGTGGGGCTGAAACAGAGGGGCGGAAACAGAGGGGCTGAATCAGAGGGGCTGATTCAGAGGGGCTGAAACAGAGGGGCTGAATCAGCGGGGCTGAAATAGAGGGCGAGAATCAGAGGGGAAGAAACAGAGGGCGAGAAACAGAGGGGCAGAAACAGAGGGCGAGAAACAGAGGGGCTGAAACAGAGGGGCTGAAACAGAGGGCGAGAAACAGAGGGGCTGAAACAGAGCGGCTGAAGCAGAGGGCGAGAAACAGAGGGGCTGAATCAGAGGGGCTGAAACAGAGGGCGAGAAACAGAGGGGCTGAAACAGAGGGCGAGAAACTGAGGGGCTGAAACAAAGGGCGAGAAACAGAGGGGCTGAATCAGAGGGGCTGAAACAGAGGGGCTGAAACAGAGGGCGAGAAACAGAGGGGCTGAAACAGAGGGCGAGAAACAGAGGGGCTGAAACAGAGTGCGAGAAACAGAGGGGCTGAATCAGAGGGGCTGAAACAGAGGGTGAGAAACAGAGGCGCTGAAACAGAGGGCGAGAAACAGAGTGCCCGAAACAGACGGGCTGAAACAGAGGGGCTGAAACAGAGGGCGAGAAACAGAGGGGCTGAAACAGAGGGCGAGAAACAGAGGGGCTGAAACAGAGAGGCTGAAACAGAGAGGCTGAAACAGAGGGGCTGAAACAGAGGGGCTGAATCAGAGGGGCTGAAACAGAGGGCGAGAAACAGAGGTGCTGAAACAGAGGGGCTGAAACAGAGGGGCTGAAACAGAGGGGCTGAAACAGAGGGCGAGAAACAGAGGGGCTGAAACAGAGGGCGAGAAACAGAGAGGCTGAATCAGAGGGGCTGAATCAGAGGGGCTGAATCAGAGGGGCTGAAACAGAGGGTGAGAAACAGAGGGGCTGAAACAGAGGGGCTGAAACAGAGGGTGAGAAACAGAGGGGCTGAATCAGAGGGGCTGAATCAGAGGGGCTGAATCAGAGGGGCTGGAACAGAGGGGCTGAATCAGAGGGGCTGAAACCGTGGGCGAGAAACAGAGGGGCTAAAACTGAGGGCGAGAATCAGAGGGGCTGAAACAGAGGGCGAGAAACAGAGGGGCTGAAACAGAGGGGCTGAAACAGAGGGTCTGAAACAGAGGGTCTGAATCAGAGGGGCTGATTCAGAGGGGCTGAAACAGAGGGGCTGAATCAGCGGTGCTGAAACAGAGGGCGAGAAACAGCGGGGCTGAAACAGAGGGCGAGAAACAGAGGGGCAGAAACAGAGGGTGAGAAACAGAGGGGCTGAAACAGAGGGGCTGAAACAGAGGGCGAGAAACAGAGGGGCTGAAACAGAGGGCGAGAAACAGAGGGGCTGAAACAGAGGGCGAGAAACAGAGGGGCTGAAGCAGAGGGGCTGAAACAGAGGGGCTGAATCAGAGGGGCTGAAACAGAGGGTGAGAAACAGAGGGGCTGAAACAGAGGGGCTGAAACAGAGGGTGAGAAACAGAGGGGCTGAATCAGAGGGGCTGAATCAGAGGGGCTGATTCAGAGGGGCTGAAACAGAGGGGCTGAATCAGCGGGGCTGAAATAGAGGGCGAGAATCAGAGGGGCTGAAACAGAGGGCGAGAAACAGAGGGGCAGAAACAGAGGGCGAGAAACAGAGGGGCTGAAACAGAGGGGCTGAAACAGAGGGCGAGAAACAGAGGGGCTGAAACAGAGCGGCTGAAGCAGAGGGCGAGAAACAGAGGGGCTGAATCAGAGGGGCTGAAACAGAGGGCGAGAAACAGAGGGGCTGAAACAGAGGGCGAGAAACTGAGGGGCTGAAACAGAGGGCGAGAAACATAGGGGCTGAATCAGAGGGGCTGAAACAGAGGGGCTGAAACAGAGGGCGAGAAACAGAGGGGCTGAATCAGAGGGGCTGAAACAGAGGGTGAGAAACAGAGGCGCTGAAACAGAGGGGCTGAAACAGAGTGCGAGAAACAGAGGGGCTGAATCAGAGGGGCTGAAACAGAGGGTGAGAAACAGAGGCGCTGAAACAGAGGGCGAGAAACAGAGTGCCCGAAACAGACGGGCTGAAACAGAGGGCCTGAAACAGAGGGCGAGAAACAGAGGGGCTGAAACAGAGGGCGAGAAACAGAGGGGCTGAAACAGAGAGGCTGAAACAGAGAGGCTGAAACAGAGGGGCTGAAACAGAGGGGCTGAATCAGAGGGGCTGAAACAGAGGGCGAGAAACAGAGGTGCTGAAACAGAGGGGCTGAAACAGAGGGGCTGAAACAGAGGGGCTGAAACAGAGGGCGAGAAACAGAGGGGCTGAAACAGAGGGCGAGAAACAGAGGGGCTGAATCAGAGGGGCTGAATCAGAGGGGCTGAATCAGAGGGGCTGAAACAGAGGGTGAGAAACAGAGGGGCTGAAACAGAGGGGCTGAAACAGAGGGTGAGAAACAGAGGGGCTGAATCAGAGGGGCTGAATCAGAGGGGCTGAATCAGAGGGGCTGGAACAGAGGGGCTGAATCAGAGGGGCTGAAACCGTGGGCGAGAAACAGAGGGGCTAAAACTGAGGGCGAGAATCAGAGGGGCTGAAACAGAGGGCGAGAAACAGAGGGGCTGAATCAGAGGGGCTGATTCAGAGGGGCTGAAACAGAGGGGCTGAATCAGCGGTGCTGAAACAGAGGGCGAGAAACAGCGGGGCTGAAACAGAGGGCGAGAAACAGAGGGGCAGAAACAGAGGGTGAGAAACAGAGGGGCTGAAACAGAGGGGCTGAAACAGAGGGCGAGAAACAGAGGGGCTGAAACAGAGGGCGAGAAACAGAGGGGCTGAAACAGAGGGCGAGAAACAGAGGGGCTGAAACAGAGGGGCTGAAACAGAGGGGCTGAATCAGCGGGGCTGAAACAGAGGGCGAGAAACAGAGGGGTTGAAACAGAGGGCGAGAAACAGAGGGGCAGACACAGAGGGCGAGAAACAGAGGGGCTGAAACAGAGGGGCTGAAACAGAGAGCGCGAAACAGTGGGGCTGAAACAGAGGGCGAGAAACAGAGGGGCTGAAACAGATGGCGAGAAACAGAGGGCGATAAACAGAGGGGCTGAAACAGAGGGGCTGAAACAGAGGGTCTGATACAGAGGGCGAGAAACAGAGGGGCTGAAACAGAGGGCGAAAAACAGAGGGGCTGAAACAGAGGGCGAGAAACAGAGGTGCAGAAACAGAGGGCGAGAAACAGAGGGGCTGAAACAGAGGGGCTGAAACAGAGGGGCTGAAACAGAGGGCGAGAAACAGAGGGGCAGAATCAGAGGGGCTGAAACAGAGGGCGAGAAACAGAGGTGCTGAAACAGAGGGCGAGAAACAGAGGTGCAGAAACATTGGGCGAGAAACAGAGTGGCTGAAACAGACGCTCTGAAACAGAGGGGCTGAAACAGAGGGCGAGAAACAGAGGGGCTGAAACAGAGGGCGAGAAACAGAGGGGCTGAAACAGAGGGGCTGAAACATAGGGGCTGAAACAGAGTGGCTGAAACAGAGGGGCTGAAACAGAGGGGCTGGAACAGAGGCGGAGAAACAGAGGGGCTGAAACAGAGGGGCTGAATCAGAGGGGCTGAAACAGAGGGCGAGAAACAGAGGGGCGGAAACAGAGGGCGAGAAACAGAGGGGCTGAAACAGAGGGGCTGAAACATAGGGGCTGAAACAGAGTGGCTGAAACAGAGGGGCTGAAACAGAGGGGCTGGAACAGAGGCGGAGAAACAGAGGGGCTGAAACAGAGGGGCTGAATCAGAGGGGCTGAAACAGAGGGCGAGAAACAGAGGGGCTGAAACAGAGGGCGAGAATCAGAGGGGCTGAAACAGAGGGCGAGAAACACAGGGGCAGAAACAGAGGGCGAGAAACAGAGGGGCTGAAACAGAGGGGCTGAAACAGAGGGCGAGAAACAGAGGGGTTGAAACAGAGGGCGAGAAACAGAGGGGCTGAAACAGAGGGTGAGAAACAGAGGGGCTGAAACAGAGGGGCTGAAACAGAGTGGCTGAAACAGAGGGGCTGAAACAGAGGGGCTGAAACAGAGGGCGAGAAACAGAGGTGCAGAAACAGAGCTCGAGAAACAGAGTGGCTGAAAGAGACTCTCTGAAACAGAGGGGCTGAAACAGAGGGCGAGAAACAGAGGGGCTGAAACAGAGGGCGAGAAACAGAGGGGCTGAAACAGAGGGGCTGAAACATAGGGGCTGAAACAGAGTGGCTGAAACAGAGGGGCTGAAACAGAGGGGCTGGAACAGAGGCGGAGAAACAGAGGGGCTGAAACAGAGGGGCTGAATCAGAGGGCGAGAAACAGAGGGGCTGAAACAGAGGGCGAGAATCAGAGGGGCTGAAACAGAGGGCGAGAAACACAGGGGCAGAAACAGAGGGCGAGAAACAGAGGGGCTGAAACAGAGGGGCTGAAACAGAGGGCGAGAAACAGAGGGGCTGAAACAGAGGGCGAGAAACAGAGGGGCTGAAACAGAGGGTGAGAAACAGAGGGGCTGAAACAGAGGGTCTGAAACAGAGTGGCTGAAACAGAGGGGCTGAAACAGAGGGCGAGAAACAGAGTGGCTGAATACGAGGGGCTGAAACAGAGGGGCTGGAACAGAGGCGGAGAAACAGAGGGGTTGAAACAGAGGGGCTGAATCAGAGGGCGAGAATCAGAGGGGCTGAAACAGAGGGCGAGAAACACAGGGGCAGAAACAGAGGGCGAGAAACAGAGGGGCTGAAACAGAGGGGCTGAAACAGAGGGCGAGAAACAGAGTGGCTGAATACGAGGGGCTGCAACAGAGGGGCTGGAACAGAGGCGGAGAAACAGAGGGGTTGAAACAGAGGGGCTGAATCAGAGGGGCTGAAACAGAGGGCGAGAAACAGAGGGGCTGAAACAGAGGGCGAGAAACAGAGGCGCTGAAACAGAGGGGCTGAAACAAAGGGGCTGAAACAGTGGGGCTGAAACAGAGGGGCGGAAACAGAGGGGCTGAATCAGAGGGGCTGATTCAGAGGGGCTGAAACAGAGGGGCTGAATCAGCGGGGCTGAAATAGAGGGCGAGAATCAGAGGGGCTGAAACAGAGGGCGAGAAACAGAGGGGCAGAAACAGAGGGCGAGAAACAGAGGGGCTGAAACAGAGGGGCTGAAACAGAGGGCGAGAAACAGAGGGGCTGAAACAGAGCGGCTGAAGCAGAGGGCGAGAAACAGAGGGGCTGAATCAGAGGGGCTGAAACAGAGGGCGAGAAACAGAGGGGCTGAAACAGAGGGCGAGAAACTGAGGGGCTGAAACAGAGGGCGAGAAACAGAGGGGCTGAATCAGAGGGGCTGAAACAGAGGGGCTGAAACAGAGGGCGAGAAACAGAGGGGCTGAAACAGAGGGCGAGAAACAGAGGGGCTGAAACAGAGTGCGAGAAACAGAGGGGCTGAATCAGAGGGGCTGAAACAGAGGGTGAGAAACAGAGGCGCTGAAACAGAGGGCGAGAAACAGAGTGCCCGAAACAGACGGGCTGAAACAGAGGGGCTGAAACAGAGGGCGAGAAACAGAGGGGCTGAAACAGAGGGCGAGAAACAGAGGGGCTGAAACAGAGAGGCTGAAACAGAGAGGCTGAAACAGAGGGGCTGAAACAGAGGGGCTGAATCAGAGGGGCTGAAACAGAGGGCGAGAATCAGAGGTGCTGAAACAGAGGGGCTGAAACAGAGGGGCTGAAACAGAGGGGCTGAAACAGAGGGCGAGAAACAGAGGGGCTGAAACAGAGGGCGAGAAACAGAGAGGCTGAATCAGAGGGGCTGAATCAGAGGGGCTGAATCAGAGGGGCTGAAACAGAGGGTGAGAAACAGAGGGGCTGAAACAGAGGGGCTGAAACAGAGGGTGAGAAACAGAGGGGCTGAATCAGAGGGGCTGAATCAGAGGGGCTGAATCAGAGGGGCTGGAACAGAGGGGCTGAATCAGAGGGGCTGAAACCGTGGGCGAGAAACAGAGGGGCTAAAACTGAGGGCGAGAATCAGAGGGGCTGAAACAGAGGGCGAGAAACAGAGGGGCTGAAACAGAGGGGCTGAAACAGAGGGTCTGAAACAGAGGGTCTGAATCAGAGGGGCTGATTCAGAGGGGCTGAAACAGAGGGGCTGAATCAGCGGTGCTGAAACAGAGGGCGAGAAACAGCGGGGCTGAAACAGAGGGCGAGAAACAGAGGGGCAGAAACAGAGGGTGAGAAACAGAGGGGCTGAAACAGAGGGGCTGAAACAGAGGGCGAGAAACAGAGGGGCTGAAACAGAGGGCGAGAAACAGAGGGGCTGAAACAGAGGGCGAGAAACAGAGGGGCTGAAGCAGAGGGGCTGAAACAGAGGGGCTGAATCAGAGGGGCTGAAACAGAGGGTGAGAAACAGAGGGGCTGAAACAGAGGGGCTGAAACAGAGGGTGAGAAACAGAGGGGCTGAATCAGAGGGGCTGAATCAGAGGGGCTGATTCAGAGGGGCTGAAACAGAGGGGCTGAATCAGCGGGGCTGAAATAGAGGGCGAGAATCAGAGGGGCTGAAACAGAGGGCGAGAAACAGAGGGGCAGAAACAGAGGGCGAGAAACAGAGGGGCTGAAACAGAGGGGCTGAAACAGAGGGCGAGAAACAGAGGGGCTGAAACAGAGCGGCTGAAGCAGAGGGCGAGAAACAGAGGGGCTGAATCAGAGGGGCTGAAACAGAGGGCGAGAAACAGAGGGGCTGAAACAGAGGGCGAGAAACTGAGGGGCTGAAACAGAGGGCGAGAAACAGAGGGGCTGAATCAGAGGGGCTGAAACAGAGGGGCTGAAACAGAGGGCGAGAAACAGAGGGGCTGAAACAGAGGGCGAGAAACAGAGGGGCTGAAACAGAGTGCGAGAAACAGAGGGGCTGAATCAGAGGGGCTGAAACAGAGGGTGAGAAACAGAGGCGCTGAAACAGAGGGCGAGAAACAGAGTGCCCGAAACAGACGGGCTGAAACAGAGGGCCTGAAACAGAGGGCGAGAAACAGAGGGGCTGAAACAGAGGGCGAGAAACAGAGGGGCTGAAACAGAGAGGCTGAAACAGAGAGGCTGAAACAGAGGGGCTGAAACAGAGGGGCTGAATCAGAGGGGCTGAAACAGAGGGCGAGAAACAGAGGTGCTGAAACAGAGGGGCTGAAACAGAGGGGCTGAAACAGAGGGGCTGAAACAGAGGGCGAGAAACAGAGCGGCTGAAACAGAGGGCGAGAAACAGAGGGGCTGAATCAGAGGGGCTGAATCAGAGGGGCTGAATCAGAGGGGCTGAAACAGAGGGTGAGAAACAGAGGGGCTGAAACAGAGGGGCTGAAACAGAGGGTGAGAAACAGAGGGGCTGAATCAGAGGGGCTGAATCAGAGGGGCTGAATCAGAGGGGCTGGAACAGAGGGGCTGAATCAGAGGGGCTGAAACCGTGGGCGAGAAACAGAGGGGCTAAAACTGAGGGCGAGAATCATAGGGGCTGAAACAGAGGGCGAGAAACAGAGGGGCTGAATCAGAGGGGCTGATTCAGAGGGGCTGAAACAGAGGGGCTGAATCAGCGGTGCTGAAACAGAGGGCGAGAAACAGCGGGGCTGAAACAGAGGGCGAGAAACAGAGGGGCTGAAACAGAGGGTGAGAAACAGAGGGGCTGAAACAGAGGGGCTGAAACAGAGGGCGAGAAACAGAGGGGCTGAAACAGAGGGCGAGAAACAGAGGGGCTGAAACAGAGGGCGAGAAACAGAGGGGCTGAAGCAGAGGGGCTGAATCAGAGGGGCTGAAACAGAGGGCGAGAAACAGAGGGGCTGAATCAGAGGGGCTGAATCAGAGGGGCTGAAACAGAGGGCGAGAAACAGAGGGGCTGAAACAGAGGGCGAGAAACAGAGTGGCTGAAACAGATGGGCTGAAACAGAGGGGCTGAAACAGAGGGCGAGAAACAGAGGGGCTGAAACAGAGGGCGAGAAACAGAGGGGCTGAAACAGAGGGGCTGAAACAGAGGGGCTGAAACAGAGTGGCTGAAACAGAGGGGCTGAAACAGAGGTGCTGGAACAGAGGCGGAGAAACAGAGGGGCTGAAACAGTGGTGCTGAATCAGCGGGGCTGAAACAGTGGGCGAGAAACAGAGGGGCTGAAACAGAGGGCGAGAAACAGAGGCGCTGAAACAGAGGGTCTGAAACAGAGGGGCTGAAACAGTGGGGCTGAAACAGAGGGGCTGAAACAGAGGGGCTGAAACAGAGGGTGAGAAACAGAGGGGCTGAAACAGAGTGGCGGGAAACAGAGTGGTTGAATTAGTAGGGGCTGAATTAGAGGGGCTGAATCAGAGGGGCTGAAACAGAGGGTGAGAAACAGAGGGGCTGACACAGAGGGGCTGAAACAGAGGGGCTGAAACAGAAGGCGAGAAACAGAGGGGCTGAATCAGAGGGGCTGAATCAGAGCGGCTGAATCAGAGGGGCTGAAATAGAGGGGCTGAATCAGAGGGGCTGAAACAGAGGGCGAGACACAGAGGGGCTGAAACAGAGGGCGAGAATCAGAGGGGCTGAAACAGAGGGCGAGAAACAGAGGGGCTGAAACAGAGGGGCTGAATCAGACGGGCTGAAACAGAAAGCCTGAAACAGAGGGCAAGAAACAGAGGGGCTGAAACAGAGGGGCTGAAACAGAGGGCGAGAAACAGACGGTGAGAAATAGAGGGCGAGAAACAGAGGGGCTGAAACAGAGGGGCTGAAACAGAGGGGCTGAATCAGAGGGGCAGAAACAGAGGGGCTGAATCAGAGGGGCTGAAACAGAGGGCGAGAAACAGAGGGCCTGAAACAGAGGGCGAGAAACAGAGGGGCTGAAACAGAGGGCGAGAAACAGAGGGGCTGAAACAGAGGGTCTGAAACAGAGGGGCTGAAACAGAGGGCGAGAAACAGAGGGGCTGAAACAGAGGGCGAGAAACAGAGGGGCTGAATCAGAGGGGCTGAAACAGAGGGTGAGAAACAGAGTGGCTGAAACAGAGGTCGAGAAACAGAGTGGCTGAAGCAGACGGTCTGAAACAGAGGGGCTGAAACAGAGGGCGAGAAACAGAGGGCCTGAAACAGAGGGCGAGAAACAGAGGGGCTGAAACAGAGGGCGAGAAACAGAGGGGCTGAAACAGAGGGGCTGAAACAGAGGGGCTAAAACAGAGTGGCTGAAACAGAGGGGCTGTAAAAGAGGGGCTGGAACAGAGGGGGAGAAACAGAGGGGCTGAAACAGCGGGGCTGAATCAGAGGGGCTGAAACAGAGGACGAGAAGCAGAGGGGCTGAAACAGAGGGCGAGAAACAGAGGCGCTGAAACAGAGGGGCTGAAACAGAGGGGCTGAAACAGTGGGGCTGAAACAGAGGGCGAGAAACAGAGGGGCTGAAACAGAGGGGCTGAAACAGAGGGCGAGAAACAGAGGGGCTGAAACAGAGGGCGAGAAACAGAGGGGCTGAAACAGAGGGGCTGAAACAGAGGGGCTGAAACAGAGTGGCTGAAACAGAGGGGCTGAAACAGAGGTGCTGGAACAGAGGCGGAGAAACAGAGGGGCTGAAACAGAGGGCGAGAAACAGAGGCGCTGAAACAGAGGGTCTGAAACAGAGGGGCTGAAACAGTGGGGCTGAAACAGAGGGCGAGAAACAGAGGGGCTGAAACAGAGGGTGAGAAACAGAGGGGCTGAAACAGAGTGGCGGGAAACAGAGTGGTTGAATTAGTAGGGGCTGAATTAGAGGGGCTGAATCAGAGGGGCTGAAACAGAGGGTGAGAAACAGAGGGGCTGACACAGAGGGGCTGAAACAGAGGGGCTGAAACAGAAGGCGAGAAACAGAGGGGCTTGAATCAGAGGGGCTGAATCAGAGCGGCTGAATCAGAGGGGCTGAATCAGACGGGCTGAAACAGAAAGCCTGAAACAGAGGGCAAGAAACAGAGGGGCTGAAACAGAGGGGCTGAAACAGAGGGGCTGAAACAGAGGGCGAGAAACAGACGGTGAGAAATAGAGGGCGAGAAACAGAGGTGCTGAAACAGAGGGGCTGAAACAGAGGGGCTGAATAAGAGGGGCAGAAACAGAGGGGCTGAATCAGAGGGGCTGAAACAGAGGGCGAGAAACAGAGGGCCTGAAACAGAGGGCGAGAAACAGAGGGGCTGAAACAGAGGGCGAGAAACAGAGGGGCTGAAACAGAGGGTCTGAAACAGAGGGGCTGAAACAGAGGGCGAGAAACAGAGGGGCTGAAACAGAGGGCGAGAAACAGAGGGGCTGAATCAGAGGGGCTGAAACAGAGGGTGAGAAACAGAGTGGCTGAAACAGAGGTCGAGAAGCAGAGTGGCTGAAACAGACGGTCTGAAACAGAGGGGCTGAAACAGAGGGCGAGAAACAGAGGGCCTGAAACAGAGGGCGAGAAACAGAGGGGCTGAAACAGAGGGCGAGAAACAGAGGGGCTGAAACAGAGGGGCTGAAACAGAGGGGCTAAAACAGAGTGGCTGAAACAGAGGGGCTGTAAAAGAGGGGCTGGAACAGAGGGGGAGAAACAGAGGGGCTGAAACAGCGGGGCTGAATCAGAGGGGCTGAAACAGAGGACGAGAAGCAGAGGGGCTGAAACAGAGGGCGAGAAACAGAGGCGCTGAAACAGAGGGGCTGAAACAGAGGGGCTGAAACAGTGGGGCTGAAACAGAGGGCGAGAAACAGAGGGGCTGAAACAGAGGGCAAGAAACAGAGGGGCTGAAACAGAGGGGCGGGAAACAGAGGGGCTGAATCAGAGGGGCTGAATCAGAGGGGCTGAATCAGATGGGCTGAAACAGAGGGTGAGAAACAGAGGGGCTGAAACAGAGGGGCTGAAACAGAGGGACTGAAACAGAGGGGCTGAATCAGAGGGGCTGAAGCAGAGGGGCTGAATCAGAGGGGCTGAAACAGAGGGGCTGGAACAGAGGGGGGAGAAACAGAGGGGCTGAAACAGAGGGGGCTGAATCAGAGGGGCTGAAACAGAGGGCGAGAAACAGAGGCGCTGAAACAGAGGTGCTGAAACAGAGGGGCTGAAACAGAGGGGGCTGAAACAGAGGGCGAGAAACAGAGGGGCTGAAACAGAGGGCGAGAACAGAGGGGCTGAATCAGAGGGGCTGAATCAGAGGGCTGAAACAGAGGGTGAGAACCAGAGGGGCTGAAACAGAGGGGCTGAAACAGAGGGGCTGAAACAGAGGGTGAGAAACAGAGGGGCTGAATCAGAGGGGGCTGAATCAGAGGGGCTGAATCAGAGGGCTGGAACAGAGGGGCTGAATCAGAGGGGCTGAAACCGTGGGCGAGAAACAGAGGGGCTGAAACAGAGGGCGAGAATCAGAGGGGCTGAAACAGAGGGCGAGAAACAGAGGGGCTGAAACAGAGGGGCTGAAACAGAGGGGCTGAAACAGAGGGGCTGAATCAGAGGGGCTGATTCAGAGGGGCTGAAACAGAGGGGCTGAATCAGCGGGGCTGAAACAGAGGGCGAGAAACAGCGGGGCTGAAACAGAGGGCGAGAAACAGAGGGGCAGAAACAGAGTGCGAGAAACAGAGGGGCTGAAACAGAGGGGCTGAAACAGAGGGCGAGAAACAGAGGGGCAGAAACAGAGGGCGAGAAACAGAGGGGCTGAAACAGAGGGGCTGAAACAGAGGGGCTGAAACAGAGTGGCTGAAACAGAGGGGCTGAAACAGAGGTGCTGGAACAGAGGCGGAGAAACAGAGGGGCTGAAACAGAGGTGCTGAAACGTGGGGCTGAAACAGAGGGCGAGAAACAGAGGGGCTGAAACAGAGGGCGAGAAACAGAGGGGCTGAAACAGAGTGGCGGGAAACAGAGTGGTTGAATCAGTAGGGGCTGAAATAGAGGGGCTGAATCAGAGGGGCTGAAACAGAGGGTGAGAAACAGAGGGGCTGACACAGAGGGGCTGAAACAGAGGGGCTGAAACAGAAGGCGAGAAACAGAGGGGCTGAATCAGAGGGGATGAATCAGAGCGGCTGAATCAGAGGGGCTGAAATAGAGGGTCTGAATCAGAGGGCGAGACACAGAGGGGCTGAAACAGAGGGCGAGAATCAGAGGGGCTGAAACAGAGGGCGAGAAAGAGAGGGGCTGAAACAGAGGGGCTGAATCAGATGGGCTGAAACAGAGAGCCTGAAACAGAGGGCAAGAAACAGAGGGGCTGAAACAGAGGGGCTGAAACAGAGGGGCTGAAACAGAGGGCGAGAAACAGAGCTTGAGAAATAGAGGGCGAGAAACAGAGGGGCGGAAACAGAGGGGCTGAAACAGAGGGGCTGAATCAGAGGGGCAGAAACAGAGGGGCTGAATCAGAGGGGCTGAAACAGAGGGCGAGAAACAGAGGGCCTGAAACAGAGGGCGAGTAACAGAGGGGCTGAAACAGAGGGCGAGAAACAGAGGGCTGAAACAGAGGGTCTGAAACAGAGGGGCTGAAACAGAGGGCGAGAAACAGAGGGGCTGAAACAGAGGGCGAGAAACAGAGGGGCTGAATCAGAGGGGCTGAAACAGAGGGGTGAGAAACAGAGTGGCTGAAACAGAGGCGAGAAACAGAGTGGCTGAAACAGACGGTCTGAAACAGAGGGGCTGAAACAGAGGGCGAGAAACAGAGGGCCTGAAACAGAGGGCGAGAAACAGAGGGGCTGAAACAGAGGGCGAGAAACAGAGGGGCTGAAACAGAGGGGCTGAAACAGAGGGGCTAAAACAGAGTGGCTGAAACAGAGGGGCTGTAAAAGAGGGGCTGGAACAGAGGGGGAGAAACAGAGGGGCTGAAACAGCGGGGCTGAATCAGAGGGGCTGAAACAGAGGACGAGAAACAGAGGGGCTGAAACAGAGGGCGAGAAACAGAGGCGCTGAAATAGAGGGGCTGAAACAGTGGGGCTGAAACAGAGGGCGAGAAACAGAGGGGCTGAAACAGAGGGCGAGAAACAGAGGGGCTGAAACAGAGGGGCGGGAAACAGAGGGGCTGAATCAGAGGGGCTGAATCAGAGGGGCTGAATCAGATGGGCTGAAACAGAGGGTGAGAAACAGAGGGGCTGAAACAGAGGGGCTGAAACAGAGGGGCTGAAACAGAGGGGCTGAATCAGAGGGGCTGAAGCAGAGGGGCTGAATCAGAGGGGCTGAAACAGAGGGGCTGGAACAGAGGGGGAGAAACAGAGGGGCTGAAACAGAGGGGCTGAATCAGAGGGGCTGAAACAGAGGGCGAGAAACAGAGGCGCTGAAACAGAGGTGCTGAAACAGAGGGGCTGAAACAGAGGGGCTGAAACAGAGGGCGAGAAACAAAGGGGCTGAAACAGAGGGCGAGAAACAGAGGGGCTGAATCAGAGGGGCTGAATCAGAGGGGCTGAATCAGAGGGGCTGAAACAGAGGGTGAGATACAGAGGGGCTGAAACAGAAGGGCTGAAACAGAGGGGCTTAAACAGAGGGTGAGAAACAGAGGGGCTGAATCAGAGGGGCTGAATCAGAGGGGCTGAATCAGAGGGGCTGGAACAGAGGGGCTGAATCAGAGGGGCTGAAACCGTGGGCGAGAAACAGAGGGGCTGAAACAGAGGGCGAGAATCAGAGGGGCTGAAACAGAGGGCGAGAAACAGAGGGGCTGAAACAGAGGGGCTGAAACAGAGGGGCTGAAACAGAGGGGCTGAATCAGAGGGGCTGATTCAGAGGGGCTGAAACAGAGGGGCTGAATCAGCGGGGCTGAAACAGAGGGCGAGAAACAGCGGGGCTGAAACAGAGGGCGAGAAACAGAGGGGCAGAAACAGAGGGCGAGAAACAGAGGGGCTGAAACAGAGGGGCTGAAACAGAGGGCGAGAAACAGAGGGGCTGAAACAGAGGGCGAGAAACAGAGGGGCAGAAACAGAGGGCGAGAAACAGAGGGGCTGAAACAGAGGGGCTGAAACAGAGGGCCTGAAACAGAGGGCGAGAAACAGAGGGGCTGAATCAGATGGGCTGAATCAGAGGGGCTGAAACAGTGGGGCTGAAACAGAGGGCGAGAAACAAAGGGGCTGAAACAGCGGGCGAGAAACAGAGGGCGAGAAACAGAGGGGCTGAAACAGAGGGGCTGAAACAGACGGGCTGAAACAGAGAGCCTGAAACAGAGGGCGATAAACAGAGGGGCTGAAACAGAGGGCGAAAAACTAAGGGCTGAAACAGAGGGTGAGAAACAGAGGGTGAGAAATAGATGGCGAAAAACAGAGGGGCTGAAACAGAGGGGCTGAATCAGAGGGGCTGAAACAGAGGGGCTGAATCAGAGGGGCTGAAACAGAGGGGCTGAATCAGAGGGGCTGAAACAGAGAGCGAGACACAGAGGGCCTGAAACAGAGGGCGAGAAACAGAGGGGCTGAAACAGAGGGCGAGAAACAGAGGGGCTGAAACAGAGGGACTGAAACAGAGGGCTGATACAGAGTGCGAGAAACAGAGGGGCTGAAAAAGAGGACGAGAAACAGAGGGGCTGAATCAGAGGGGCTGAAACAGAGGGTGAGAAACAGAGGGGCTGAAACAGAGGGCGAGAAACAGAGTGGCTGAAACAGACGGGCTGAAACAGAGGGGCTGAAACAGAGGGCGAGAAACAGAGGGGCTGAAACAGAGGGCGAGAAACAGAGGGGCTGAAACAGAGGGGCTGAAACAGAGGGGCTGAAACAGAGTGGCTGAAACAGAGGGGCTGAAACAGAGGTGCTGGAACAGAGGCGGAGAAACAGAGGGGCTGGAACAGAGGGGCTGAATCAGAAGGCGAGAAACAGAGGGGCTGAATCAGAGGGGCTGAATCAGAGCGGCTGAATCAGAGGGGCTGAAACAGAGGGGCTGAATCAGAGGGGCTGAAACAGAGGGCGAGAAACAGAGGGGCAGAAACAGAGGGACTGAATCAGAGGGGCTGAAACAGAGGGCGAGAAACAGAGGGACTGAAACAGAGGGCGAGAAACAGAGGGGCTGAAACAGAGGGCGAGAAACAGAGTGGCTGAAACAGAGGGTCTGAAACAGAGGGGCTGAAACAGAGGGCGAGAAACAGAGGGGCTGAAACAGAGGGCGAGAAACAGAGGGGCTGAATCAGAGGGGCTGAAACAGAGGGTGAGAAACAGAGGGGCTGAAACAGAGGGCGAGAAACAGAGGGGCAGAAACAGAGGGGCTGAAACAGAGGGGCTGAAACAGAAGGCGAGAAACAGAGGGGCTGACACAGAGGGGCTGAAACAGAGGGGCTGAAACAGAAGGCGAGAAACAGAGGGGCTGAATCAGAGGGGCTGAATCAGAGCGGCTGAATCAGAGGGGCTGAAACAGAGGGGCTGAATCAGAGGGGCTGAAACAGAGGGCGAGACACAGAGGGGCTGATACAGAGAGCGAGAATCAGAGGGGCTGAAACAGAGGGCGAGAAACAGAGGGGCTGAAACAGAGGGGGTGAAACAGACGGGCTGAAACAGAGAGCCTGAAACAGAGGGCAAGAAACAGAGGGGCTGAAACAGAGGGGCTGAAACAGAGGGGCTGAAACAGAGGGCGAGAAACAGAGGGTGAGAAATAGAGGGCGAGAAACAGAGGGGCTGAAACAGAGGGGCTGAAACAGAGTGGCTGAAACAGAGAGGCTGAATCAGAGGGGCAGAAACACAGGGGCTGAATCAGAGGGGCTGAAACAGAGGGCGAGAAACAGAGGGCCTGAAACAGAGGGCGAGAAACAGAGGGGCTGAAACAGAGGGCGAGAAACAGAGTGGCTGAAACAGAGGGTCTGAAACAGAGGGGCTGAAACAGAGGGCGAGAAACAGAGGGGCTGAAACAGAGGGCGAGAAACATGGGGCTGAATCAGAGGGGCTGAAACAGAGGGTGAGAAACAGAGGGGCTGAAACAGAGGGCGAGAAACAGAGTGGCTGAAACAGACGGTCTGAAACAGAGGGGCTGAAACAGAGGGCGAGAAACAGAGGGCCTGAAACAGAGTGCGAGAAACAGAGGGGCTGAAACAGAGGGCGAGAATCAGAGGGGCTGAAACAGAGGGGCTGAAACAGAGGGGCTAAAACAGAGTGTCTGAAACAGAGGGGCTGTAAAAGAGGGGCTGGAACAGAGGGGAGAAACAGCGGGGCTGAAACAGAGGGCGAGAAACAGAGGGGTAGAAACAGAGGGCGAGAAACAGAGGGGCTGAAACAGAGGGGCTGAAACAGAGGGCGAGGAACAGAGGGGCAGAAACAGAGGGCGAGAAACAGTGGGGCTGAAACAGAGGGGCTGAAACAGAGGGAGAGAAACAGAGGCGCTGAAACAGAGGGGCTGAAACAGAGGGGCTGAAACAGTGGGGCTGAAACAGAGGGCGAGAAACAGAGGGGCTGAAACAGAGGGCGAGAAACAGAGGGGCTGAAACAGAGTGGCGGGAAACAGAGTGGTTGAATCAGTAGGGGCTGAATTAGAGGGGCTGAATCAGAGGGGCTGAAACAGAGGGTGAGAAACAGAGGGGCTGACACAGAGGGGCTGAAACAGAGGGGCTGAAACAGAAGGCGAGAAACAGAGGGGATGAATCAGAGGGGCTGAATCAGAGCGGCTGAATCAGAGGGGCTGAAACAGAGGGGCTGAATCAGAGGGGCTGAAACAGAGGGCGAGACACAGAGGGGCTGAAACAGAGGGCGAGAATCAGAGGGGCTGAAACAGAGGCCGAGAAACAGAGGGGCTGAAACAGAGGGGCTGAAACAGACGGGCTGAAACAGAGAGCTTGAAACAGAGGGCAAGAAACAGAGGGGCTGAAACAGAGGGGCTGAAACAGAGGGGCTGAAACAGAGGGCTAGAAACAGAGGGTGAGAAATAGAGGGCGAGAAACAGAGGGGCTGAAACAGAGGGGCTGAAACAGAGTGGCTGAAACAGAGGGGCTGAATCAGAGGGGCAGAAACAGAGGGACTGAATCAGAGGGGCTGAAACAGAGGGCGAGAAACAGAGGGACTGAAACAGAGGGCGAGAAACAGAGGGGCTGAAACAGAGGGCGAGAAACAGAGTGGCTGAAACAGAGGGTCTGAAACAGAGGGGCTGAAACAGAGGGCGAGAAACAGAGGGGCTGAAACAGAGGGCGAGAAACAGAGGGGCTGAATCAGAGGGGCTGAAACAGAGGGTGAGAAACAGAGGGGCTGAAACAGAGGGCGAGAAACAGAGGGGCAGAAACAGAGGGGCTGAAACAGAGGGGCTGAAACAGAAGGCGAGAAACAGAGGGGCTGACACAGAGGGGCTGAAACAGAGGGGCTGAAACAGAAGGCGAGAAACAGAGGGGCTGAATCAGAGGGGCTGAATCAGAGCGGCTGAATCAGAGGGGCTGAAACAGAGGGGCTGAATCAGAGGGGCTGAAACAGAGGGCGAGACACAGAGGGGCTGATACAGAGAGCGAGAATCAGAGGGGCTGAAACAGAGGGCGAGAAACAGAGGGGCTGAAACAGAGGGGGTGAAACAGACGGGCTGAAACAGAGAGCCTGAAACAGAGGGCAAGAAACAGAGGGGCTGAAACAGAGGGGCTGAAACAGAGGGGCTGAAACAGAGGGCGAGAAACAGAGGGTGAGAAATAGAGGGCGAGAAACAGAGGGGCTGAAACAGAGGGGCTGAAACAGAGTGGCTGAAACAGAGAGGCTGAATCAGAGGGGCAGAAACACAGGGGCTGAATCAGAGGGGCTGAAACAGAGGGCGAGAAACAGAGGGCCTGAAACAGAGGGCGAGAAACAGAGGGGCTGAAACAGAGGGCGAGAAACAGAGTGGCTGAAACAGAGGGTCTGAAACAGAGGGGCTGAAACAGAGGGCGAGAAACAGAGGGGCTGAAACAGAGGGCGAGAAACATGGGGCTGAATCAGAGGGGCTGAAACAGAGGGTGAGAAACAGAGGGGCTGAAACAGAGGGCGAGAAACAGAGTGGCTGAAACAGACGGTCTGAAACAGAGGGGCTGAAACAGAGGGCGAGAAACAGAGGGCCTGAAACAGAGTGCGAGAAACAGAGGGGCTGAAACAGAGGGCGAGAATCAGAGGGGCTGAAACAGAGGGGCTGAAACAGAGGGGCTAAAACAGAGTGTCTGAAACAGAGGGGCTGTAAAAGAGGGGCTGGAACAGAGGGGAGAAACAGCGGGGCTGAAACAGAGGGCGAGAAACAGAGGGGTAGAAACAGAGGGCGAGAAACAGAGGGGCTGAAACAGAGGGGCTGAAACAGAGGGCGAGGAACAGAGGGGCAGAAACAGAGGGCGAGAAACAGTGGGGCTGAAACAGAGGGGCTGAAACAGAGGGAGAGAAACAGAGGCGCTGAAACAGAGGGGCTGAAACAGAGGGGCTGAAACAGTGGGGCTGAAACAGAGGGCGAGAAACAGAGGGGCTGAAACAGAGGGCGAGAAACAGAGGGGCTGAAACAGAGTGGCGGGAAACAGAGTGGTTGAATCAGTAGGGGCTGAATTAGAGGGGCTGAATCAGAGGGGCTGAAACAGAGGGTGAGAAACAGAGGGGCTGACACAGAGGGGCTGAAACAGAGGGGCTGAAACAGAAGGCGAGAAACAGAGGGGCTGAATCAGAGGGGCTGAATCAGAGCGGCTGAATCAGAGGGGCTGAAACAGAGGGGCTGAATCAGAGGGGCTGAAACAGAGGGCGAGACACAGAGGGGCTGAAACAGAGGGCGAGAATCAGAGGGGCTGAAACAGAGGCCGAGAAACAGAGGGGCTGAAACAGAGGGGCTGAAACAGACGGGCTGAAACAGAGAGCTTGAAACAGAGGGCAAGAAACAGAGGGGCTGAAACAGAGGGGCTGAAACAGAGGGGCTGAAACAGAGGGGCTGAAACAGAGGGCTAGAAACAGAGGGTGAGAAATAGAGGGCGAGAAACAGAGGGGCTGAAACAGAGGGGCTGAAACAGAGTGGCTGAAACAGAGGGGCTGAATCAGAGGGGCAGAAACAGAGGGACTGAATCAGAGGGGCTGAAACAGAGGGCGAGAAACAGAGGGACTGAAACAGAGGGCGAGAAACAGAGGGGCTGAAACAGAGGGCGAGAAACAGAGTGGCTGAAACAGAGGGTCTGAAACAGAGGGGCTGAAACAGAGGGCGAGAAACAGAGGGGCTGAAACAGAGGGCGAGAAACAGAGGGGCTGAATCAGAGGGGCTGAAACAGAGGGTGAGAAACAGAGGGGCTGAAACAGAGGGCGAGAAACAGAGTGGCTGAAACAGACGGTCTGAAACAGAGGGGCTGAAACAGAGGGCGAGAAACAGAGGGCCTGAAACAGAGGGCGAGAAACAGAGGGGCTGAAACAGAGGGCGAGAAACAGAGGGGCTGAAAGAGAGGGGCTGAAACAGAGGGGCTAAAACAGAGTGGCTGAAACAGAGGGGCTGTAAAAGAGGGGCTGGAACAGAGGGGGAGAAACGGAGGGGCTGAAACAGCGGGGCTGAATCAGAGGGGCTGAAACAGAGGGCGAGAAACAGAGGGGCTGAAACAGAGGGCGAGAAACAGAGGCGCTGAAACAGAGGGGCTGAAACAGAGGGGCTGAAACAGTGGGGCTGAAACAGAGGGCGAGAAACAGAGGGGCTGAAACAGAGGGTCTGAAACAGAGGGCGAGAAACAGAGGGGCGGGAAACAGAGGGGCTGAATCAGAGGGGCTGAATCAGAGGGGCTGAATCAGATGGGCTGAAACAGAGGGTGAGAAACAGAGGGGCTGAAACAGAGGGGCTGAAACAGAGGGGCTGAAACAGAGAGCGAGAAACAGAGGGGCTGAATCAGAGGGGCTGAATCAGAGGGGCTGAATCACAGGGGCTGAAGCAGAGGGGCTGAATCAGAGGGGATGAAACAGAGGGCGAGAAACAGAGGGGCAGAAACAGAGGGCGAGAAACAGAGGGGCTTAAACAGAGGGGCTGAAACAGAGGGGCTGAATCAGAGGGGCTGATTCAGAGGGGCTGAAACAGAGGGGCTGGATCAGCGGGGCTGAAACAGAGGGCGAGAAACAGCGGGGCTGAAACAGAGGGCGAGAAACAGAGGGGCAGAAACTGAGGGCGAGAAACAGAGGGGCTGACACAGAGGGGCTGAAACAGAGGGCGAGAAACAGAGTGGGTGAAAAAGAGGGAGAGAAACAGAGGGGCTGAAACAGAGGGCGAGAAACAAAGGGGCTGAAACAGCGGGCGAGAAACAGAGGGGCTGAAACAGAGGGGCTGAAACAGAGGGGCTGAAACAGAGGGCGAGAAACAGAGACGCTGAATCAGAGGGGCTGAATCAGAGGGGCTGAAACAGTGGTGCTGAAACAGAGGGCGAGAAACAAAGGGGCTGAAACAGCGGGCGAGAAACAGGGGGCGAGAAACAGAGGGGCTGAAACAGAGGGCGAGAAACAGACGGTGAGAAATAGAGGGCGAGAAACAGAGGGGCTGAAACAGAGGGGCTGAAACAGAGGGGCTGAATCAGAGGGCGAGAAACAGAGGGCCTGAAACAGAGGGCGAGAAACAGAGGGGCTGAAACAGAGGGCGAGAAACAGAGGGGCTGAAACAGAGGGTCTGAAACAGAGGGGCTGAAACAGAGGGCGAGAAACAGAGGGGCTGAAACAGAGGGCGAGAAACAGAGGGGCTGAATCAGAGGGGCTGAAACAGAGGGTGAGAAACAGAGTGGCTGAAACAGAGGTCGAGAAACAGAGTGGCTGAAACAGACGGTCTGAAACAGAGGGGCTGAAACAGAGGGCGAGAAACAGAGGGCCTGAAACAGAGGGCGAGAAACAGAGGGGCTGAAACAGAGGGCGAGAAAGAGAGGGGCTGAAACAGAGGGGCTGAAACAGAGGGGCTAAAACAGAGTGGCTGAAACAGAGGGGCTGTAAAAGAGGGGCTGGAACAGAGGGGGAGAAACAGAGGGGCTGAAACAGCGGGGCTGAATCAGAGGGGCTGAAACAGAGGACGAGAAACAGAGGGGCTGAAACAGAGGGCGAGAAACAGAGGCGCTGAAACAGAGGGGCTGAAACAGAGGGGCTGAAACAGTGGGGCTGAAACAGAGGGCGAGAAACAGAGGGGCTGAAACAGAGGGCGAGAAACAGAGGGGCTGAAACAGAGGGGCGGGAAACAGAGGGGCTGAATCAGAGGGGCTGAATCAGAGGGGCTGAATCAGATGGGCTGAAACAGAGGGTGAGAAACAAAGGGGCTGAAACAGAGGGGCTCAAACAGAGGGGCTGAAACAGAGGGGCTGAATCAGAGAGGCTGAACCAGAGGGGCTGAATCAGAGGGGCTGAAACAGAGGGGCTGAAACAGAGGGGCTGAAACAGAGGGCGAGAAACAGAGGGGCTGAATCAGAGGGGCTGAAACAGAGGGTGAGAAACAGAGGGGCTGAAACAGAGGGCGAGAAACAGAGTGGCTGAAACAGACGGGCTGAAACAGAGGGGCTGAAACAGAGGGCGAGAAACAGAGGGGCTGAAACAGAGGGCGAGAAACAGAGGGGCTGAAACAGAGGGGCTGAAACAGAGGGGCTGAAACAGAGTGGCTGAAACAGAGGGGCTGAAACAGAGGTGCTGGAACAGAGGCGGAGAAACAGAGGGGCTGGAACAGAGGGGCTGAATCAGCGGGGCTGAAACAGTGGGCGAGAAACAGAGGGGCTGAAACAGTGGGCGAGAATCAGAGGGGCTGAAACAGAGGGCGAGAAACAGAGGGGCTGAAACAGAGGGGCTGAAACAGACGGGCTGAAACAGAGAGCCTGAAACAGAGGGCAAGAAACAGAGGGGCTGAAGCAGAGGGGCTGAAACAGAGGGGCTGAAACAGAGGGCGAGAAACAGAGGGTGAGAAATAGAGGGCGAGAAACAGAGGGGCTGAAACAGAGTGGCTGAAACAGAGTGGCTGAAACAGAGGGGCTGAATCAGAGGGGCAGAAACAGAGGGGCTGAATCAGAGGGGCTGAAACAGAGGGCGAGAAACAGAGGGCCTGAAACAGAGGGCGAGAAACAGAGGGGCTGAAACAGAGGGCGAGAAACAGAGTGGCTGAAACAGAGGGTCTGAAACAGAGGGGCTGAAACAAAGGGCGAGAAACAGAGGGGCTGAAACAGAGGGCGAGAAACAGAGGGGCTGAATCAGAGGGGCTGAAACAGAGGGTGCGAAACAGAGGGGCTGAAACAGAGGGCGAGAAACAGAGTGGCTGAAACAGACGGTCTGAAACAGAGGGGCTGAAACAGAGGGCGAGAAACAGAGGGCCTGAAACAGAGGGCGAGAAACAGAGGGGCTGAAACAGAGGGCGAGAAACAGAGGGGCTGAAACAGTGGGGCTGAAACAGAGGGGCTAAAACAGGGTGTCTGAAACAGAGGGGCTGTAAAAGAGGGGTTGGAACAGAGGGGGAGAAACAGAGGGGCTGAAACAGCGGGGCTGAATCAGAGTGGCTGAAACAGAGGGCGAGAAACAGAGGGGCTGAAACAGAGGGGCTGAAACAAAGGGGCTGAAACAGTGGGGCTGAAACAGAGGGCGAGAAACAGAGGGGCTGAAACAGTGGGCGAGAAACAGAGGGGCTGAAACAGAGGGCGAGAAACAGAGGCGCTGAAACAGAGGGGCTGAAACAGAGGGGCTGAAACAGTGGGGCTGAAACAGAGGGCGAGAAACAGAGGGGCTGAAACAGAGGGTCTGAAACAGAGGGCGAGAAACAGAGGGGCGGGAAACAGAGGGGCTGAATCAGAGGGGCTGAATCAGAGGGGCTGAATCAGATGGGCTGAAACAGAGGGTGAGAAACAGAGGGGCTGAAACAGAGGGGCTGAAACAGAGGGGCTGAAACAGAGGGCGAGAAACAGAGGGGCTGAATCAGAGGGGCTGAATCAGAGGGGCTGAATCAGAGGGGCTGAAGCAGAGGGGCTGAATCAGAGGGGATGAAACAGAGGGCGAGAAACAGAGGGGCTGAAACAGAGGGGCTGAATCAGAGGGGCTGATTCAGAGGGGCTGAAACAGAGGGGCTGAATCAGCGGGGCTGAAACAGAGGGCGAGAAACAGCGGGGCTGAAACAGAGGGCGAGAAACAGAGGGGCAGAAACTGAGGGCGAGAAACAGAGGGGCTGAAACAGAGGGGCTGAAACAGAGGGCGAGAAACAGAGTGGGTGAAAAAGAGGGCGAGAAACAGAGGGGCTGAAACAGAGGGCGAGAAACAGAGGGGCTGAATCAGAGGAGCTGAAACAGAGGGTCTGAAACAGAGGGTCTGAAACACAGGGCGAGAAACAGAGGGGCTGAATCAGAGGGGCTGAATCAGAGGGGCTGAAACAGAGGGGCTGAAACAGAGGGCGAGAAACAAAGGGGCTGAAACAGCGGGCGAGAAACAGAGGGGCTGAAACTGAGGGGCTGAAACAGAGGGGCTGAAACAGAGGGCGAGAAACAGAGGGGCTGAATCAGAGGGGCTGAATCAGAGGGGCTGAAACAGTGGGGCTGAAACAGAGGGTGAGAAACAATGGGGCTGAAACAGCGGGCGAGAAACAGAGGGCGAGAAACAGAGGGGCTGAAACAGAGGGCGAGAAACAGACGGTGAGAAATAGAGGGCGAGTAACAGAGGGGCTGAAACAGAGGGGCTGAAACAGAGGGGCTGAATCAGAGGGGCAGAAACAGAGGGGCTGAATCAGAGGGGCTGAAACAGAGGGCGAGAAACAGAGGGCCTGAAACAGAGGGTGAGAAACAGAGGGGCTGAAACAGAGGGCGAGAAACAGAGGGGCTGAAACAGAGGGTCTGAAACAGAGGGGCTGAAACAGAGGGCGAGAAACAGAGGGGCTGAAACAGAGGGCGAGAAAAGGAGGGGCTGAATCAGAGGGGCTGAAACAGAGGGTGAGAAACAGAGTGGCTGAAAAAGAGGTCGAGAAACAGAGTGGCTGAAACAGACGGTCTGAAATAGAGGGGCTGAAACAGAGGGCGAGAAACAGAGGGCCTGAAACAGAGGGCGAGAAACAGAGGGGCTGAAACAGAGGGCGAGAAACAGAGGGGCTGAAACAGAGGGGCTGAAACAGAGGGGCTAAAACAGAGTGGCTGAAACAGAGGGGCTGTAAAAGAGGGGCTGGAACAGAGGGGGAGAAACAGAGGGGCTGAAACAGCGGGGCTGAATCAGAGGGGCTGAAACAGAGGACGAGAAACAGAGGGGCTGAAACAGAGGGCGAGAAACAGAGGCGCTGAAACAGAGGGGCTGAAACAGAGGGGCTGAAACAGTGGGGCTGAAACAGAGGGCGAGAAACAGAGGGGCTGAAACAGAGGGCGAGAAACAGAGGGGCTGAAACAGAGGGGCGGGAAACAGAGGGGCTGAATCAGAGGGGCTGAATCAGAGGTGCTGAATCAGATGGGCTGAAACAGAGGGTGAGAAACAGAGGGGCTGAAACAGAGGGGCTGAAACAGAGGGGCTGAAACAGAGGGGCTGAATCAGAGGGGCTGAAGCAGAGGGGCTGAATCAGAGGGGCTGAAACAGAGGGGCTGGAACAGAGGGGGAGAAACAGAGGGGCTGAAACAGAGGGGCTGAATCAGAGGGGCTGAAACAGAGGGCGAGAAACAGAGGCGCTGAAACAGAGGTGCTGAAACAGAGGGGCTGAAACAGAGGGGCTGAAACAGAGGGCGAGAAACAGAGGGGCTGAAACAGAGGGCGAGAAACAGAGGGGCTGAATCAGAGGGGCTGAATCAGAGGGGCTGAATCAGAGGGGCTGAAACAGAGGGTGAGAAACAGAGGGGCTGAAACAGAGGGGCTGAAACAGAGGGGCTGAAACAGAGGGTGAGAAACAGAGGGGCTGAATCAGAGGGGCTGAATCAGAGGGGCTGAATCAGAGGGGCTGGAACAGAGGGGCTGAATCAGAGGGGCTGAAACCGTGGGCGAGAAACAGAGGGGCTGAAACAGAGGGCGAGAAACAGAGGGGCTGAAACAGAGGGTCTGAAACAGTGGGGCTGAAACAGAGGGCGAGAAACAGAGGGGCTGAAACAGAGGGCGAGAAACAGAGGGGCTGAATCAGAGGGGCTGAATCAGAGGGGCTGAATCAGAGGGGCTGAAACAGAGGGTGAGAAACAGAGGGGCTGAAACAGAGGGGCTGAAACAGAGGGGCTGAAACAGAGGTTGAGAAACAGAGGGGCTGAATCAGAGGGGCTGAATCAGAGGGGCTGAATCAGAGGGGCTGGAACAGAGGGGCTGAATCAGAGGGGCTGAAACCGTGGGCGAGAAACAGAGGGGCTGAAACAGAGGGCGAGAATCAGAGGGGCTGAAACAGAGGGCGAGAAACAGAGGGGCTGAAACAGAGGGGCTGAAACAGAGGGGCTGAAACAGAGGGGCTGAATCAGAGGGGCTGATTCAGAGGGGCTGAAACAGAGGGCTGAATCAGCGGGGCTGAAACAGAGGGCGAGAAACAGCGGGGCTGAAAGAGAGGGCGAGAAACAGAGGGGCAGAAACAGAGGGCGAGAAACAGAGGGGCTGAAACAGAGGGGCTGAAACAGAGGGCGAGAAACAGAGGGGCTGAAACAGAGGGCGAGAAACAGAGGGGCAGAAACAGAGGGCGAGAAACAGAGGGGCTGAAACAGAGGGGCTGAAACAGAGGGGCTGAAACAGAGTGGCTGAAACAGAGGGGCTGAAACAGAGGTGCTGGAACAGAGGCGGAGAAACAGAGGGGCTGAAACAGAGGGCGAGAAACAGAGGCGCTGAAACAGAGGGGCAGAAACAGAGAGGCTGAAACAGTGGGGCTGAAACAGAGGGCGAGAAACAGAGGGGCTGAAACAGAGGGCGAGAAACAGAGGGGCTGAAACAGAGGGGCGGGAAACAGAGGGGCTGAATCAGAGGGGCTGAATCAGAGGTGCTGAATCAGATGGGCTGAAACAGAGGGTGAGAAACAGAGGGGTTGAAACAGAGGGGCTGAAACAGAGGGGCTGAAACAGAGGGGCTGAATCAGAGGGGCTGAAGCAGAGGGGCTGAATCAGAGGGGCTGAAACAGAGGGGCTGGAACAGAGGGGGAGAAACAGAGGGGCTGAAACAGAGGGGCTGAATCAGAGGGGCTGAAACAGAGGGCGAGAAACAGAGGCGCTGAAACAGAGGTGCTGAAACAGAGGGGCTGAAACAGAGGGGCTGAAACAGAGGGCGAGAAACAGAGGGGCTGAAACAGAGGGCGAGAAACAGAGGGGCTGAATCAGAGGGGCTGAATCAGAGGGGCTGAAACAGAGGGTGAGAAACAGAGGGGCTGAAACAGAGGGGCTGAAACAGAGGGGCTGAAACAGAGGGTGAGAAACAGAGGGGCTGAATCAGAGGGGCTGAATCAGAGGGGCTGAATCAGAGGGGCTGGAACAGAGGGGCTGAATCAGAGGGGCTGAAACCGTGGGCGAGAAACAGAGGGGCTGAAACAGAGGGCGAGAAACAGAGGGGCTGAAACAGAGGGTCTGAAACAGAGGGGCTGAAACAGAGGGCGAGAAACAGAGGGGCTGAAACAGAGGGCGAGAAACAGAGGGGCTGAATCAGAGGGGTTGAAACAGAGGGTGAGAAACAGAGTGGCTGAAAAAGAGGTCGAGAAACAGAGTGGCTGAAACAGACGGTCTGAAACAGAGGGGCTGAAACAGAGGGCGAGAAACAGAGGGCCTGAAACAGAGGGCGAGAAACAGAGGGGCTGAAACAGAGGGCGAGAAACAGAGGGGCTGAAACAGAGGGGCTGAAACAGAGGGGCTAAAACAGAGTGGCTGAAACAGAGGGGCTGTAAAAGAGGGGCTGGAACAGAGGGGGAGAAACAGAGGGGCTGAAACAGCGGGGCTGAATCAGAGGGGCTGAAACAGAGGACGAGAAACAGAGGGCGAGAAACAGAGGCGCTGAAACAGAGGGGCTGAAACAGAGGGGCTGAAAGAGTGGGGCTGAAACAGAGGGCGAGAAACAGAGGGGCTGAAACAGAGGGCGAGAAACAGAGGGGCTGAAACAGAGGGGCGGGAAACAGAGGGGCTGAATCAGAGGGGCTGAATCAGAGGGGCTGAATCGGATGGGCTGAAACAGAGGGTGAGAAACAGAGGGGCTGAAACAGAGGGGCTGAATCAGAGGGGCTGAAGCAGAGGGGCTGAATCAGAGGGGCTGAAACAGAGGGGCTGGAACAGAGGGGGAGAAACAGAGGGGCTGAAACAGAGGGGCTGAATCAGAGGGGCTGAAACAGAGGGCGAGAAACAGAGGCGCTGAAACAGAGGTGCTGAAACAGAGGGGCTGAAACAGAGGGGCTGAAACAGAGGGCGAGAAACAGAGGGGCTGAAACAGAGGGCGAGAAACAGAGGGGCTGAATCAGAGGGGCTGAATCAGAGGGGCTGAATCAGAGGGGCTGAAACAGAGGGTGAGAAACAGAGGGGCTGAAACAGAGGGGCTGAAACAGAGGGGCTGAAACAGAGGGTGAGAAACAGAGGGGCTGAATCAGAGGGGCTGAATCAGAGGGGCTGAATCAGAGGGGCTGGAACAGAGGGGCTGAATCAGAGGGGCTGAAACTGTGGGCGAGAAACAGAGGGGCTGAAACAGAGGGCGAGAATCAGAGGGGCTGAAACAGAGGGCGAGAAACAGAGGGGCTGAAACAGAGGGGCTGAAACAGAGGGGCTGAAACAGAGGGGCTGAATCAGAGGGGCTGATTCAGAGGGGCTGAAACAGAGGGCTGAATCAGCGGGGCTGAAACAGAGGGCGAGAAACAGCGGGGCTGAAACAGAGGGCGAGAAACAGAGGGGCAGAAACAGAGGGCGAGAAACAGAGGGGCTGAAACAGAGGGGCTGAAACAGAGGGCGAGAAACAGAGGGGCTGAAACAGAGGGCGAGAAACAGAGGGGCAGAAACAGAGGGCGAGAAACAGAGGGGCTGAAACAGAGGGGCTGAAACAGAGGGGCTGAAACAGAGTGGCTGAAACAGAGGGGCTGAAACAGAGGTGCTGGAACAGAGGCGGAGAAACAGAGGGGCTGAAACAGAGGTGCTGAAACAGTGGGGCTGAAACAGAGGGCGAGAAACAGATGGGCTGAAACAGAGGGCGAGAAACAGAGGGGCTGAAACAGAGTGGCGGGAAACAGAGTGGTTGAATCAGTAGGGGCTGAAATAGAGGGGCTGAATCAGAGGTGCAGAAACAGAGGGTGAGAAACAGAGGGGCTGACACAGAGGGGCTGAAACAGAGGGGCTGAAACAGAAGGCGAGAAACAGAGGGGCTGAATCAGAGGGGCTGAATCAAAGCGGCTGAATCAGAGGGGCTGAAATAGAGGGGCTGAATCAGAGGGGCTGAAACAGAGGGCGAGACACAGAGGGGCTGAAACAGAGGGAGAGAATCAGAGGGGCTGAAACAGAGGGCGAGAAACAGAGGGGCTGAAACAGAGGGGCTGAATCAGACGGGCTGAAACAGAGAGCCTGAAACAGAGGGCAAGAAACAGAGGGGCTGAAACAGAGGGGCTGAAACAGAGGGTGAGAAACAGAGGCCGAGAAACAGAGGGTGAGAAATAGAGAGCGAGAAACAGACGGGCTGAAACAGAGGGGCTGAAACAGAGGGGCTGAATCAGAGGGGCAGAAACAGAGGGGCTGAATCAGAGGGGCTGAAACAGAGGGCGAGAAACAGAGGGCCTGAAACAGAGGGCGAGAAACAGAGGGGCTGAAACAGAGGGCGAGAAACAGAGTGGCTGAAACAGAGGGTCTGAAACAGAGGGGCTGAAACAGAGGGCGAGAAACAGAGGGGCTGAAACAGAGGGCGAGAAACAGAGGGGCTGAATCAGAGGGGCTGAAACAGAGGGTGAGAAACATAGGGGCTGAAACAGAGGGTGAGAAATAGAGTGGCTGAAACAGACGGTCTGAAACAGAGGGGCTGAAACAGAGGGCGAGAAACAGAGGGCCTGAAACAGAGGGCGAGAAACAGAGGGGCTGAAACAGAGGGGCTGAATCAGAGGGGCTGAAACAGAGGGCGAGAAACAGAGGCGCTGAAACAGAGGTGCTGAAACAGAGGGGCTGAAACAGAAGGGCTGAAACAGAGGGCGAGAAACAGAGGGGCTGAAACAGAGGGCGAGAAACAGAGGGGCTGAATCAGAGGGGCTGAATCAGAGGGGCTGAATCAGAGGGGCTGAAACAGAGGGTGAGAAACAGAGTGGCTGAAACAGAGGGGCTGAAACAGAGGGGCTGAAACAGAGGGTGAGAAACAGAGGGGCTGAATCAGAGGGGGTGAATCAGAGGGGCTGAATCAGAGGGGCTGGAACAGAGGGGCTGAATCAGAGGGGCTCAAACCGTGGGCGAGAAACAGAGGGGCTGAAACAGAGGGCGAGAATCAGAGGGGCTGAAACAGAGGGCGAGAAACAGAGGGGCTGAAACAGAGGGGCTGAAACAGAGGGGCTGAAACAGAGGGGCTGAATCAGAGGGGCTGATTCAGAGGGGCTGAAACAGAGGGGCTGAATCAGCGGGGCTGAAACAGAGGGCGAGAAACAGCGGGGCTGAAACAGAGGGCGAGAAACAGAGGGGCAGAAACAGAGGGCGAGAAACAGAGGGGCTGAAACAGAGGGGCTGAAACAGAGGGCGAGAAACAGAGGGGCTGAAACAGAGGGCGAGAAACAGAGGGGCAGAAACAGAGGGCGAGAAACAGAGGGGCTGAAACAGAGGGGCTGAAACAGAGGGGCTGAAACAGAGGGCGAGAAACAGAGGGGCTGAATCAGAGGGGCTGAATCAGAGGGGCTGAAACAGTGGGGCTGAAACAGAGGGCGAGAAACAGAGGGGCTGAAACAGACGGGCTGAAACAGACGGGCTGAAACAGAGAGCCTGAAACAGAGGGCGATAAACAGAGGGGCTGAAACAGAGGGCGAAAAACTAAGGGCTGAAACAGAGGGTGAGAAACAGAGGGTGAGAAATAGATGGCGAAAAACAGAGGGGCTGAAACAGAGGGGCTGAATCAGAGGGGCTGAAACAGAGGGGCTGAATCAGAGGGGCTGAAACAGAGGGGCTGAATCAGAGGGGCTGAAACAGAGAGCGAGAAACAGAGGGCCTGAAACAGAGGGCGAGAAACAGAGGGGCTGAAACAAGGGCGAGAAACAGATGTGCTGGAACAGAGGCGGAGAAACAGAGGGGCTGAAACAGAGGTGCTGAAACGTGGGGCTGAAACAGAGGGCGAGAAACAGAGGGGCTGAAACAGAGGGCGAGAAACAGAGGGGCTGAAACAGAGTGGCGGGAAACAGAGTGGTTGAATCAGTAGGGGCTGAAATAGAGGGGCTGAATCAGAGGGGCTGAAACAGAGGGTGAGAAACAGAGGGGCTGACACAGAGGGGCTGAAACAGAGGGGCTGAAACAGAAGGCGAGAAACAGAGGGGCTGAATCAGAGGGGCTGAATCAGAGCGGCTGAATCAGAGGGGCTGAAATAGAGGGGCTGAATCAGAGGGGCTGAAACAGAGGGCGAGACACAGAGGGGCTGAAACAGAGGGCGAGAATCAGAGGGGCTGAAACAGAGGGCGAGAAACAGAGGGGCTGAAACAGAGGGGCTGAATCAGACGGGCTGAAACAGAGAGCCTGAAACAGAGGGCAAGAAACAGAGGGGCTGAAACAGAGGGGCTGAAACAGAGGGGCTGAAACAGAGGGCGAGAAACAGAGGGTGAGAAATAGAGGGCGAGAAACAGAGGGGCTGAAACAGAGGGGCTGAAACACAGGGGCTGAATCAGAGGGGCAGAAACAGAGGGGCTGAATCAGAGGGGCTGAAACAGAGGGCGAGAAACAGAGGGCCTGAAACAGAGGGCGAGAAACAGAGGGGCTGAAACAGAGGGCGAGAAACAGAGTGGCTGAAACAGAGGGTCTGAAACAGAGGGGCTGAAACAGAGGGCGAGAAACAGAGGGGCTGAAACAGAGGGCGAGAAACAGAGGGGCTGAATCAGAGGGGCTGAAACAGAGGGTGAGAAACAGAGTGGCTGAAACAGAGGTCGAGAAACAGAGGGCCTGAAACAGAGGGCGAGAAACAGAGGGGCTGAAACAGAAGGCGAGAAACAGAGGGGCTGAAACAGAGGGGCTGAAACAGAGGGGCTAAAACAGAGTGGCTGAAACAGAGGGGCTGTAAAAGAGGGGCTGGAACAGAGGGGGAGAAACAGAGGGGCTGAAACAGCGGGGCTGAATCGGAGGGGCTGAAACAGAGGACGAGAAACAGAGGGCTGAAACAGAGGGGCTGAAACAGAGGGGCTAAAACAGTGGGGCTGAAACAGAGGGCGAGAAACAGAGGGGCTGAAACAGAGGGGGAGAAACAGAGGGGCTGAAACAGAGGGGCGGGAAACAGAGGGGCTGAATCAGAGGGGCTGAATCAGAGGGGCTGAATCAGATGGGCTGAAACAGAGGGTGAGAAACAGAGGGGCTGAAACAGAGGGGCTGAAACAGAGGGGCTGAAACAGAGGGGCTGAATCAGAGGGGCTGAAGCAGAGGGGCTGAATCAGAGGGGCTGAAACAGAGGGGCTGGAACAGAGGGGGAGAAACAGAGGGGCTGAAACAGAGGGGCTGAATCAGAGGGGCTGAAACAGAGGGCGAGAAACAGAGGCGCTGAAACAGAGGTGCTAAAACAGAGGGGCTGAAACAGAGGGGCTGAAACAGAGGGCGAGAAACAGAGGGGCTGAAACAGAGGGCGAGAAACAGAGGGGCTGAATCAGAGGGGCTGAATCAGAGGGGCTGAAACAGAGGGTGAGAAACAGAGGGGCTGAAACAGAGGGGCTGAAACAGAGGGGCTGAATCAGAGGGGCTGGAACAGAGGGGCTGAATCAGAGGGGCTGAAACCGTGGGCGAGAAACAGAGGGGCTGAAACAGAGGGCGAGAATCAGAGGGGCTGAAACAGAGGGGCTGAAACAGAGGGGCTGAAACAGAGGGGCTGAATCAGAGGGGCTGAAACAGAGGGGCTGAATCAGAGGGGCTGATTCAGAGGGGCTGAAACAGAGGGGCTGAATCAGCGGGGCTGAAACAGAGGGCGAGAAACAGAGGGGCTGAAACAGAGGGCGAGAAACAGAGGGGCAGAAACAGAGGGCGAGAAACAGAGGGGCTGAAACAGAGGGGCTGAAACAGAGGGCGAGAAACAGAGGGGCTGAAACAGAGGGCGAGGAACAGAGGGGCAGAAACAGAGGGCGAGAAACAGAGGGGCTGAAACAGAGGGGCTGAAACAGAGTGGCTGAAACAGAGGGGCTGAATCAGAGGGGCAGAAACACAGGGGCTGAATCAGAGGGGCTGAAACAGAGGGCGAGAAACAGAGGGCCTGAAACAGAGGGCGAGAAACAGAGGGGCTGAAACAGAGGGCGAGAAACAGAGTGGCTGAAACAGAGGGTCTGAAACAGAGGGGCTGAAACAGAGGGCGAGAAACAGAGGGGCTGAAACAGAGGGCGAGAAACAGAGGGGCTGAATCAGAGGAGCTGAAACAGAGGGTGAGAAACAGAGGGGCTGAAACAGAGGGCGAGAAACAGAGGGCCTGAAACAGAGGGCGAGAAACAGCGGGGCTGAAACAGACGGCGAGAAACAGAGGGGCTGAAACAGAGGGGCTGAAACAGAGGGGCTAAAACAGAGTGGCTGAAACAGAGGGGCTGTAAAAGAGGGGCTGGAACAGAGGGGGAGAAACAGAGGGGCTGAAACAGAGGGGCTGAATCAGCCGGGCTGAAACAGAGGGCGAGAAACAGCGGGGCTGAAACAGAGGGCGAGAAACAGAGGGGCAGAAACAGAGGGCGAGAAACAGAGGGGCTGAAACAGAGGGGCTGAAACAGAGGGCGAGAAACAGAGGGGCTGAAACAGAGGGCGAGAAACAGAGGGGCTGAAACAGAGGGGCTGAAACAGAGGGGCTGAAACAGAGGGCGAGAAACAGAGGGGCTGAATCAGAGGGGCTGAATCAGAGGGGCTGAAACAGTGGGGCTGAAACAGAGGGCGAGAAACAAAGGGGCTGAAACAGCGGGCGAGAAACAGAGGGCGAGAAACAGAGGGGCGGAAACAGAGGGGCTGAAACAGACGGGCTGAAACAGAGAGCCTGAAACAGAGGGCGATAAACAGAGGGGCTGAAACAGAGGGCGAAAAACTAAGGGCTGAAACAGAGGGTGAGAAACAGAGGGTGAGAAATAGATGGCGAAAAACAGAGGGGCTGAAACAGAGGGGCTGAATCAGAGGGGCTGAAACAGAGGGGCTGAATCAGAGGGGCTGAAACAGAGGGGCTGAATCAGAGGGGCTGAAACAGAGAGCGAGAAACAGAGGGCCTGAAACAGAGGGCGAGAAACAGCGGGGCTGAAACAGAGGGCGAGAAACAGAGGGGCAGAAACAGAGGGCGAGAAACAGAGGGGCTGATACAGAGGGGCTGAAACAGAGGGCGAGAAACAGAGGGGCTGAAACAGAGGGCGAGAATCAGAGGGGCTGAAACAGAGGGCGAGAAACAGAGGGGCTGAAACAGAGGGGCTGAAACAGAGGGGCTGAAACAGAGGGCGAGAAACAGAGGGGCTGAATCAGAGGGGCTGAATCAGAGGGGCTGAAACAGTGGGGCTGAAACAGAGGGCGAGAAACAAAGGGGCTGAAACAGCGGGCGAGAAACAGAGGGCGAGAAACAGAGGGGCTGAAACAGAGGGGCTGAAACAGACGGGCTGAAACAGAGAGCCTGAAACAGAGGGCGATAAACAGAGGGGCTGAAACAGAGGGCGAAAAACTAAGGGCTGAAACAGAGGGTGAGAAACAGAGGGTGAGAAATAGATGGCGAAAAACAGAGGGGCTGAAACAGAGGGGCTGAATCAGAGGGGCTGAAACAGAGGGGCTGAATCAGAGGGGCTGAAACAGAGGGGCTGAATCAGAGGGGCTGAAACAGAGGGGCTGAATCAGAGGGGCTGAAACAGAGAGCGAGAAACAGAGGGCCTGAAACAGAGGGCGAGAAACAGAGGGGCTGAAACAGAGGGACTGAAACAGAGGGCTGAAACAGAGGGCGAGAAACAGAGGGGCTGAAACAGAGGGCGAGAAACAGAGGGGCTGAATCAGAGGGGCTGAAACAGAGGGTGAGAAACAGAGGGGCTGAAACAGAGGGCGAGAAACAGAGTGGCTGAAACAGACGGGCTGAAACAGAGGGGCTGAAACAGAGGGCGAGAAACAGAGGGGCTGAAACAGAGGGCGAGAAACAGAGGGGCTGAAACAGAGGAGCTGAAACAGAGGGGCTGAAACAGAGGGGCTGAAACAGAGGTGCTGGAACAGAGGCGGAGAAACAGAGGGGCTGGAACAGAGGGGCTGAATCAGCGGGGCTGAAACAGTGGGCGAGAAACAGAGGGGCTGAAACAGAGGGCGAGAAACAGCGGCGCTGAAACAGAGGGGCTGAAACAGCGGGGCTGAAACAGTGGGGCTGAAACAGAGGGCGAGAAACAGAGGGGCTGAAACAGAGGGGCTGAAACAGAGGGCGAGAAACAGAGGGGCTGAAACAGAGGGCGAGGAACAGAGGGGCAGAAACAGAGGGCGAGAAACAGAGGGGCTGAAACAGAGGGGCTGAAACAGAGTGGCTGAAACAGAGGGGCTGAATCAGAGGGGCAGAAACACAGGGGCTGAATCAGAGGGGCTGAAACAGAGGGCGAGAAACAGAGGGCCTGAAACAGAGGGCGAGAAACAGAGGGGCTGAAACAGAGGGCGAGAAACAGAGTGGCTGAAACAGAGGGTCTGAAACAGAGGGGCTGAAACAGAGGGCGAGAAACAGAGGGGCTGAAACAGAGGGCGAGAAACAGAGGGGCTGAATCAGAGGGGCTGAAACAGAGGGTGAGAAACAGAGGGGCTGAAACAGAGGGCGAGAAACAGAGGGCCTGAAACAGAGGGCGAGAAACAGAGGGGCTGAAACAGACGGCGAGAAACAGAGGGGCTGAAACAGAGGGGCTGAAACAGAGGGGCTAAAACAGAGTGGCTGAAACAGAGGGGCTGTAAAAGAGGGGCTGGAACAGAGGGGGAGAAACAGAGGGGCTGAAACAGAGGGGCTGAATCAGCCGGGCTGAAACAGAGGGCGAGAAACAGCGGGGCTGAAACAGAGGGCGAGAAACAGAGGGGCAGAAACAGAGGGCGAGAAACAGAGGGGCTGAAACAGAGGGGCTGAAACAGAGGGGCTGAAACAGAGGGCGAGAAACAGAGGGGCTGAATCAGAGGGGCTGAATCAGAGGGGCTGAAACAGTGGGGCTGAAACAGAGGGCGAGAAACAAAGGGGCTGAAACAGCGGGCGAGAAACAGAGGGCGAGAAACAGAGGGGCTGAAACAGAGGGGCTGAAACAGACGGGCTGAAACAGAGAGCCTGAAACAGAGGGCGATAAACAGAGGGGCTGAAACAGAGGGCGAAAAACTAAGGGCTGAAACAGAGGGTGAGAAACAGAGGGTGAGAAATAGATGGCGAAAAACAGAGGGGCTGAAACAGAGGGGCTGAATCAGAGGGGCTGAAACAGAGGGGCTGAATCAGAGGGGCTGAAACAGAGGGGCTGAATCAGAGGGGCTGAAACAGAGAGCGAGAAACAGAGGGCCTGAAACAGAGGGCGAGAAACAGCGGGGCTGAAACAGAGGGCGAGAAACAGAGGGGCAGAAACAGAGGGCGAGAAACAGAGGGGCTGAAACAGAGGGGCTGAAACAGAGGGCGAGAAACAGAGGGGCTGAAACAGAGGGCGAGAAACAGAGGGGCTGAAACAGAGGGCGAGAAACAGAGGGGCTGAAACAGAGGGGCTGAAACAGAGGGGCTGAAACAGAGGGCGAGAAACAGAGGGGCTGAATCAGAGGGGCTGAATCAGAGGGGCTGAAACAGTGGGGCTGAAACAGAGGGCGAGAAACAAAGGGGCTGAAACAGCGGGCGAGAAACAGAGGGCGAGAAACAGAGGGGCTGAAACAGAGGGGCTGAAACAGACGGGCTGAAACAGAGAGCCTGAAACAGAGGGCGATAAACAGAGGGGCTGAAACAGAGGGCGAAAAACTAAGGGCTGAAACAGAGGGTGAGAAACAGAGGGTGAGAAATAGATGGCGAAAAACAGAGGGGCTGAAACAGAGGGGCTGAATCAGAGGGGCTGAAACAGAGGGGCTGAATCAGAGGGGCTGAAACAGAGGGGCTGAATCAGAGGGGCTGAAACAGAGAGCGAGAAACAGAGGGCCTGAAACAGAGGGCGAGAAACAGAGGGGCTGAAACAGAGGGACTGAAACAGAGGGCTGAAACAGAGGGCGAGAAACAGAGGGGCTGAAACAGAGGGCGAGAAACAGAGGGGCTGAATCAGAGGGGCTGAAACAGAGGGTGAGAAACAGAGGGGCTGAAACAGAGGGCGAGAAACAGAGTGGCTGAAACAGACGGGCTGAAACAGAGGGGCTGAAACAGAGGGCGAGAAACAGAGGGGCTGAAACAGAGGGCGAGAAACAGAGGGGCTGAAACAGAGGAGCTGAAACAGAGGGGCTGAAACAGAGGGGCTGAAACAGAGGTGCTGGAACAGAGGCGGAGAAACAGAGGGGCTGGAACAGAGGGGCTGAATCAGCGGGGCTGAAACAGTGGGCGAGAAACAGAGGGGCTGAAACAGAGGGCGAGAAACAGCGGCGCTGAAACAGAGGGGCTGAAACAGCGGGGCTGAAACAGTGGGGCTGAAACAGAGGGCGAGAAACAGAGGGGCTGAAACAGAGGGCGAGAAACAGAGGGGCTGAAACAGAGTGGCGGGAAACAGAGTGGTTGAATCAGTAGGGGCTGAATTAGAGGGGCTGAATCAGAGGGGCTGAAACAGAGGGTGAGAAACAGAGGGGCTGACACAGAGGGGCTGAAACAGAGGGGCTGAAACAGAAGGCGAGAAACTGAGGGGCTGAATCAGAGGGGCTGAATCAGAGCGGCTGAATCAGAGGGGCTGAAACAGAGAGGCTGAATCAGAGGGGCTGAAACAGAGGGCGAGACACAGAGGGGCTGAAACAGAGGGCGAGAATCAGAGGGGCTGAAACAGAGGGCGAGAAACAGAGGGGCTGAAACAGAGGGGCTGAAACAGACGGGCTGAAACAGAGAGCCTGAAACAGAGGGCAAGAAACAGAGGGGCTGAAACAGAGGGGCTGAAACAGAGGGGCTGAAAAAGAGGGCGAGAAACAGAGGGTGAGAAATAGAGGGCGAGAAACAGAGGGGCTGAAACAGAGGGGCTGAAACAGAGTGGCTGAAACAGAGGGTCTGAATCAGAGGGGCAGAAACAGAGGGGCTGAATCAGAGGGGCTGAAACAGAGGGCGAGAAACAGAGGGCCTGAAACAGAGGGCGAGAAACAGAGGGGCTGAAACAGAGGGCGAGAAACAGAGTGGCTGAAACAGAGGGTCTGAAACAGAGGGACTAAAACAGAGGGTGAGAAACAGAGGGGCTGAAACAGAGGGCGAGAAACAGAGGGGCTGAATCAGAAGGGCTGAAACAGAGGGTGAGAAGCAGAGGGGCTGAAACAGAGGGCGAGAAACAGAGTGGCTGAAACAGACGGTCTGAAACAGAGGGGCTGAAACAGAGGGCGAGAAACAGAGGGCCTGAAACAGAGGGCGAGAAACAGAGGGGCTGAAACAGAGGGCGAGAAACAGAGGGGCTGAAACAGAGGGGCTGAAACAGAGGGGCTAAAACAGAGTGGCTGAAACAGAGGGGCTGTAAAAGAGGGGCTGGAACAGAGGGGGAGAAACAGAGGGGCTGAAACAGCGGGGCTGAATCAGAGGGGCTGGAACAGAGGGCGAGAAACAGAGGGGCTGAAACAGAGGGCGAGAAACAGAGGCGCTGAAACAGAGGGGCTGAAACAGAGGGGCTGAAACAGTGGGGCTGAAACAGAGGGCGAGAAACAGAGGGGCTGAAACAGAGGGTCTGAAACAGAGGGCGAGAAACAGAGGGGCGGGAAACAGAGGGGCTGAATCAGAGGGGCAGAATCAGAGGGGCTGAATCAGATGGGCTGAAACAGAGGGTGAGAAACAGAGGGGCTGAAACAGAGGGGCTGAAACAGAGGGGCTGAATCAGAGGGGCTGAATCAGAGGGGCTGAATCAGAGGGGCTGAAGCAGAGGGGCTGAATCAGAGGGGATGAAACAGAGGGCGAGAAACAGAGGGGCAGAAACAGAGGGCGAGAAACAGAGGGGCTGGAACAGAGGGGCTGAAACAGAGGGGCTGAATCAGAGGGGCGGATTCAGAGGGGCTGAAACAGAGGGGCTGAATCAGCGGGGCTGAAACAGAGGGCGAGAAACAGCGGGGCTGAAACAGAGGGCGAGAAACAGAGGGGCAGAAACTGAGGGCGAGAAACAGAGGGGCTGAAACAGAGGGGCTGAAACAGAGGGCGAGAAACAGAGTGGGTGAAAAAGAGGGCGAGAAACAGAGGGGCTGAAACAGAGGGCGAGAAACAGAGGGGCTGAAACAGAGGAGCTGAAACAGAGGGTCTGAAACAGAGGGTCTGAAACACAGGGCGAGAAACAGAGGGGCTGAATCAGAGGGGCTGAATCAGAGGGGCTGAAACAGAGGGGCTGAAACAGAGGGCGAGAAACAAAGGGGCTGAAACAGCGGGCGAGAAACAGAGGGGCTGAAACAGAGGGGCTGAAACAGAGGGGCTGAAACAGAGGGCGAGAAACAGAGGGGCTGAATCAGAGGGGCTGAATCAGAGGGGCTGAAACAGTGGGGCTGAAACAGAGGGCGAGAAACAAAGGGGCTGAAACAGCGGGCGAGAAGCAGAGGGCGAGAAACAGAGGGGCTGAAACAGAGGGCGAGAAACAGACGGTGAGAAATAGAGGGCGAGAAACAGAGGGGCTGAAACAGAGGGGCTGAAACAGAGGGGCTGAATCAGAGGGGCAGAAACAGAGGGGCTGAATCAGAGGGGCTGAAACAGAGGGCGAGAAACAGAGGGCCTGAAACAGAGGGCGAGACACAGAGGGGCTGAAACAGAGGGCGAGAAACAGAGGGGCTGAAACAGAGGGTCTGAAACAGAGGGGCTGAAACAGAGGGCGAGAAACAGAGGGGCTGAAACAGAGGGCGAGAAACAGAGGGTCTGAATCAGAGGGGCTGAAACAGAGGGTGAGAAACAGAGTGTCTGAAACAGAGGTCGAGAAACAGAGTGGCTGAAACAGACGGTCTGAAACAGAGGGGCTGAAACAGAGGGCGAGAAACAGAGGGGCTGAAACAGAGGGCGAGAAACAGAGGGGCTGAAACAGAGGGGCTGAAACAGAGGGGCTAAAACAGAGTGGCTGAAACAGAGGGGCTGTAAAAGAGGGGCTGGAACAGAGGGGGAGAAACAGAGGGGCTGAAACAGCGGGGCTGAATCAGAGGGGCTGAAACAGAGGACGAGAAACAGAGGGGCTGAAACAGAGGGCGAGAAACAGAGGCGCTGAAACAGAGGGGCTGAAACAGAGGGGCTGAAACAGTGGGGCTGAAACAGAGGGCGAGAAACAGAGGGGCTGAAACAGAGGGCGAGAAACAGAGGGGCTGAAACAGAGGGGCGGGAAACAGAGGGGCTGAATCAGAGGGGCTGAATCAGAGGGGCTGAATCAGATGGGCTGAAACAGAGGGTGAGAAACAGAGGGGCTGAAACAGAGGGGCTGAAACAGAGGGGCTGAAACAGAGGGGCTGAATCAGAGGGGCTGAAGCAGAGGGGCTGAATCAGAGGGGCTGAAACAGAGGGGCTGGAACAGAGGGGGAGAAACAGAGGGGCTGAAACAGAGGGGCTGAATCAGAGGGGCTGAAACAGAGGGCGAGAAACAGAGGCGCTGAAACAGAGGGGCTGAAACAGAGGGGCTGAAACAGAGGGGCTGAAACAGAGGTCGAGAAACAGATGGGCTGAAACAGAGGGTCTGAAACAGAGGGCGAGAAACAGAGGGGCGGGAAACAGAGGGGCTGAATCAGAGGGGCTGAATCAGAGGGGCTGAATCAGATGGGCTGAAACAGAGGGTGAGAAACAGAGGGGCTGAAACAGAGGGGCTGAAACAGAGGGGCTGAAACAGAGGGCGAGAAACAGAGGGGCAGAATCAGAGGGGCTGAATCAGAGGGGCTGAATCAGAGGGGCTGAAGCAGAGGGGCTGAATCAGAGGGGATGAAACAGAGGGCGAGAAACAGAGGGGCAGAAACAGAGGGCGAGAAACAGAGGGGCTGGAACAGAGGGGCTGAAACAGAGGGGCTGAATCAGAGGGGCTGATTCAGAGGGGCTGAAACAGAGGGGCTGAATCAGCGGGGCTGAAACAGAGGGCGAGAAACAGCGGGGCTGAAACAGAGGGCGAGAAACAGAGGGGCAGAAACTGAGGGCGAGAAACAGAGGGGCTGAAACAGAGGGGCTGAAACAGAGGGCGAGAAACAGAGTGGGTGAAAAAGAGGGCGAGAAACAGAGGGGCTGAAACAGAGGGAGGGAAACAGAGGGGCTGAAACAGAGGAGCTGAAACAGAGGGTCTGAAACAGAGGGTCTGAAACACAGGGCGAGAAACAGAGGGGCTGAATCAGAGGGGCTGAAACAGAGGGGCTGAAACAGAGGGCGAGAAACAAAGGGGCTGAAACAGCGGGCGAGAAACAGAGGGGCTGAAACTGAGGGGCTGAAACAGAGGGGCTGAAACAGAGGGCGAGAAACAGAGGGGCTGAATCAGAGGGGCTGAATCAGAGGGGCTGAAACAGTGGGGCTGAAACAGAGGGCGAGAAACAAAGGGGCTGAAACAGCGGGCGAGAAACAGAGGGCGAGAAACAGAGGGGCTGAAACAGAGGGCAAGAAACAGACGGTGAGAAATAGAGGGCGAGAAACAGAGGGGCTGAAACAGAGGGGCTGAAACAGAGGGGCTGAATCAGAGGGGCAGAAACAGAGGGGCTGAATCAGAGGGGCTGAAACAGAGGGCGAGAAACAGAGGGCCTGAAACAGAGGGCGAGAAACAGAGGGGCTGAAACAGAGGGCGAGAAACAGAGGGGCTGAAACAGAGGGTCTGAAACAGAGGGGCTGAAACAGAGGGCGAGAAACAGAGGGGCTGAAACAGAGGGCGAGAAACAGAGGGGCTGAATCAGAGGGGCTGAAACAGAGGGTGAGAAACAGAGTGGCTGAAACAGAGGTCGAGAAACAGAGTGGCTGAAACAGACGGTCTGAAACAGAGGGGCTGAAACAGAGGGCGAGAAACAGAGGGCCTGAAACAGAGGGCGAGAAACAGAGGGGCTGAAACAGAGGGCGAGAAAGAGAGGGGCTGAAACAGAGGGGCTGAAACAGAGGGGCTAAAACAGAGTGGCTGAAACAGAGGGGCTGTAAAAGAGGGGCTGGAACAGAGGGGGAGAAACAGAGGGGCTGAAATAGCGGGGCTGAATCAGAGGGGCTGAAACAGAGGACGAGAAACAGAGGGGCTGAAACAGAGGGCGAGAAACAGAGGCGCTGAAACAGAGGGGCTGAAACAGAGGGGCTGAAACAGTGGGGCTGAAACAGAGGGCGAGAAACAGAGGGGCTGAAACAGAGGGCGAGAAACAGAGGGGCTGAAACAGAGGGGCGGGAAACAGAGGGGCTGAAACTGAGGGGCTGAAACAGAGGGGCTGAAACAGAGGGCGAGAAACAGAGGGGCTGAATCAGAGGGGCTGAATCAGAGGGGCTGAAACAGTGGGGCTGAAACAGAGGGCGAGAAACAAAGGGGCTGAAACAGCGGGCGAGAAACAGAGGGCGAGAAACAGAGGGGCTGAAACAGAGGGCAAGAAACAGACGGTGAGAAATAGAGGGCGAGAAACAGAGGGGCTGAAACAGAGGGGCTGAAACAGAGGGGCTGAATCAGAGGGGCAGAAACAGAGGGGCTGAATCAGAGGGGCTGAAACAGAGGGCGAGAAACAGAGGGCCTGAAACAGAGGGCGAGAAACAGAGGGGCTGAAACAGAGGGCGAGAAACAGAGGGGCTGAAACAGAGGGTCTGAAACAGAGGGGCTGAAACAGAGGGCGAGAAACAGAGGGGCTGAAACAGAGGGCGAGAAACAGAGGGGCTGAATCAGAGGGGCTGAAACAGAGGGTGAGAAACAGAGTGGCTGAAACAGAGGTCGAGAAACAGAGTGGCTGAAACAGACGGTCTGAAACAGAGGGGCTGAAACAGAGGGCGAGAAACAGAGGGCCTGAAACAGAGGGCGAGAAACAGAGGGGCTGAAACAGAGGGCGAGAAAGAGAGGGGCTGAAACAGAGGGGCTGAAACAGAGGGGCTAAAACAGAGTGGCTGAAACAGAGGGGCTGTAAAAGAGGGGCTGGAACAGAGGGGGAGAAACAGAGGGGCTGAAATAGCGGGGCTGAATCAGAGGGGCTGAAACAGAGGACGAGAAACAGAGGGTGAGAAACAGAGGGGCTGAAACAGAGGGGCTAAAACAGAGGGGCTGAAACAGAGGGGCTGAATCAGAGGGGCTGAAGCAGAGGGGCTGAATCAGAGGGGCTGAAACAGAGGGGCTGGAACAGAGGGGGAGAAACAGAGGGGCTGAAACAGAGGGGCTGAATCAGAGGGGCTGAAACAGAGGGCGAGAAACAGAGGCGCTGAAACAGAGGTGCTGAAACAGAGGGGCTGAAACAGAGGGGCTGAAACAGAGGGCGAGAAACAGAGGGGCTGAAACAGAGGGCGAGAAACAGAGGGGCTGAATCAGAGGGGCTGAATCAGAGGGGCTGAAACAGAGGACGAGAAACAGAGGGGCTGAAACAGAGGGCGAGAAACAGAGGCGCTGAAACAGAGGGGCTGAAACAGAGGGGCTGAAACAGTGGGGCTGAAACAGAGGGCGAGAAACAGAGGGGCTGAAACAGAGGGGCGGGAAACAGAGGGGCTGAATCAGAGGGGCTGAATCAGAGGGGCTGAATCAGATGGGCTGAAACAGAGGGTGAGAAACAGAGGGGCTGAAACAGAGGGGCTAAAACAGAGGGGCTGAAACAGAGGGGCTGAATCAGAGGGGCTGAAGCAGAGGGGCTGAATCAGAGGGGCTGAAACAGAGGGGCTGGAACAGAGGGGGAGAAACAGAGGGGCTGAAACAGAGGGGCTGAATCAGAGGGGCTGAAACAGAGGGCGAGAAACAGAGGCGCTGAAACAGAGGTGCTGAAACAGAGGGGCTGAAACAGAGGGGCTGAAACAGAGGGCGAGAAACAGAGTGGTTGAATCAGTAGGGGCTGAAATAGAGGGGCTGAATCAGAGGGGCTGAAACAGAGGGTGAGAAACAGAGGGGCTGACACAGAGGGGCTGAAACAGAGGGGCTGAAACAGAAGGCGAGAAACAGAGGGGCTGAATCAGAGGGGCTGAATCAGAGCGGCTGAATCAGAGGGGCTGAAATAGAGGGGCTGAATCAGAGGGGCTGAAACAGAGGGCGAGACACAGAGGGGCTGAAACAGAGGGCGAGAATCAGAGGGGCTGAAACAGAGGGCGAGAAACAGAGGGGCTGAAACAGAGGGGCTGAATCAGACGGGCTGAAACAGAGAGCCTGAAACAGAGGGCAAGAAACAGAGGGGCTGAAACAGAGGGGCTGAAACAGAGGGGCTGAAACAGAGGGCGAGAAACAGAGGGTGAGAAATAGAGGGCGAGAAACAGAGGGGCTGAAACAGAGGGGCTGAAACACAGGGGCTGAATCAGAGGGGCAGAAACAGAGGGGCTGAATCAGAGGGTCTGAAACAGAGGGCGAGAAACAGAGGGCCTGAAACAGAGGGCGAGAAACAGAGGGGCTGAAACAGAGGGCGATAAACAGAGTGGCTGAAACAGAGGGTCTGAAACAGAGGGGCTGAAACAGAGGGGCAGAAACAGAGGGGCTGAAACAGAGGTCGAGAAACAGAGGGGCTGAATCAGAGGGGCTGAAACAGAGGGTGAGAAACAGAGTGGCTGAAACAGAGGTCGAGAAACAGAGGGCCTGAAACAGAGGGCGAGAAACAGAGGGGCTGAAACAGAAGGCGAGAAACAGAGGGGCTGAAACAGAGGGGCTGAAACAGAGGGGCTAAAACAGAGTGGCTGAAACAGAGGGGCTGTAAAAGAGGGGCTGGAACAGAGGGGGAGAAACAGAGGGGCTGAAACAGCGGGGCTGAATCGGAGGGGCTGAAACAGAGGACGAGAAACAGAGGGCTGAAACAGAGGGGCTGAAACAGAGGGGCTAAAACAGTGGGGCTGAAACAGAGGGCGAGAAACAGAGGGGCTGAAACAGAGGGGGAGAAACAGAGGGGCTGAAACAGAGGGGCGGGAAACAGAGGGGCTGAATCAGAGGGGCTGAATCAGAGGGGCTGAATCAGATGGGCTGAAACAGAGGGTGAGAAACAGAGGGGCTGAAACAGAGGGGCTGAAACAGAGGGGCTGAAACAGAGGGGCTGAATCAGAGGGGCTGAAGCAGAGGGGCTGAATCAGAGGGGCTGAAACAGAGGGGCTGGAACAGAGGGGGAGAAACAGAGGGGCTGAAACAGAGGGGCTGAATCAGAGGGGCTGAAACAGAGGGCGAGAAACAGAGGCGCTGAAACAGAGGTGCTAAAACAGAGGGGCTGAAACAGAGGGGCTGAAACAGAGGGCGAGAAACAGAGGGGCTGAAACAGAGGGCGAGAAACAGAGGGGCTGAATCAGAGGGGCTGAATCAGAGGGGCTGAAACAGAGGGTGAGAAACAGAGGGGCTGAAACAGAGGGGCTGAAACAGAGGGGCTGAATCAGAGGGGCTGGAACAGAGGGGCTGAATCAGAGGGGCTGAAACCGTGGGCGAGAAACAGAGGGGCTGAAACAGAGGGCGAGAATCAGAGGGGCTGAAACAGAGGGGCTGAAACAGAGGGGCTGAAACAGAGGGGCTGAATCAGAGGGGCTGAAACAGAGGGGCTGAATCAGAGGGCGAGAAACAGAGGGGCAGAAACAGAGGGCGAGAAACAGAGGGGCTGAAACAGAGGGGCTGAAACAGAGGGCGAGAAACAGAGGGGCTGAAACAGAGGGCGAGAAACAGAGGGGCAGAAACAGAGGGCGAGAAACAGAGGGGCTGAAACAGAGGGGCTGAAACAGAGTGGCTGAAACAGAGGGGCTGAATCAGAGGGGCAGATACACAGGGGCTGAATCAGAGGGGCTGAAACAGAGGGCGAGAAACAGAGGGCCTGAAACAGAGGGCGAGAAACAGAGGGGCTGAAACAGAGGGCGAGAAACAGAGTGGCTGAAACAGAGGGTCTGAAACAGAGGGGCTGAAACAGAGGGCGAGAAACAGAGGGGCTGAAACAGAGGGCGAGAAACAGAGGGGCTGAATCAGAGGGGCTGAAACAGAGGGTGAGAAACAGAGGGGCTGAAACAGAGGGCGAGAAACAGAGGGCCTGAAACAGAGGGCGAGAAACAGAGGGGCTGAAACAGACGGCGAGAAACAGAGGGGCTGAAACAGAGGGGCTGAAACAGAGGGGCTAAAACAGAGTGGCTGAAACAGAGGGGCTGTAAAAGAGGGGCTGGAACAGAGGGGGAGAAACAGAGGGGCTGAAACAGAGGGGCTGAATCAGCCGGGCTGAAACAGAGGGCGAGAAACAGCGGGGCTGAAACAGAGGGCGAGAAACAGAGGGGCAGAAACAGAGGGCGAGAAACAGAGGGGCTGAAACAGAGGGGCTGAAACAGAGGGCGAGAAACAGAGGGGCTGAAACAGAGGGCGAGAAACAGAGGGGCTGAAACAGAGGGGCTGAAACAGAGGGGCTGAAACAGAGGGCGAGAAACAGAGGGGCTGAATCAGAGGGGCTGAATCAGAGGGGCTGAAACAGTGGGGCTGAAACAGAGGGCGAGAAACAAAGGGGCTGAAACAGCGGGCGAGAAACAGAGGGCGAGAAACAGAGGGGCTGAAACAGAGGGGCTGAAACAGACGGGCTGAAACAGAGAGCCTGAAACAGAGGGCGATAAACAGAGGGGCTGAAACAGAGGGCGAAAAACTAAGGGCTGAAACAGAGGGTGAGAAACAGAGGGTGAGAAATAGATGGCGAAAAACAGAGGGGCTGAAACAGAGGGGCTGAATCAGAGGGGCTGAAACAGAGGGGCTGAATCAGAGGGGCTGAAACAGAGGGGCTGAATCAGAGGGGCTGAAACAGAGAGCGAGAAACAGAGGGCCTGAAACAGAGGGCGAGAAACAGCGGGGCTGAAACAGAGGGCGAGAAACAGAGGGGCAGAAACAGAGGGCGAGAAACAGAGGGGCTGAAACAGAGGGGCTGAAACAGAGGGCGAGAAACAGAGGGGCTGAAACAGAGGGCGAGAAACAGAGGGGCTGAAACAGAGGGCGAGAATCAGAGGGGCTGAAACAGAGGGGCTGAAACAGAGGGGCTGAAACAGAGGGCGAGAAACAGAGGGGCTGAATCAGAGGGGCTGAATCAGAGGGGCTGAAACAGTGGGGCTGAAACAGAGGGCGAGAAACAAAGGGGCTGAAACAGCGGGCGAGAAACAGAGGGCGAGAAACAGAGGGGCTGAAACAGAGGGGCTGAAACAGACGGGCTGAAACAGAGAGCCTGAAACAGAGGGCGATAAACAGAGGGGCTGAAACAGAGGGCGAAAAACTAAGGGCTGAAACAGAGGGTGAGAAACAGAGGGTGAGAAATAGATGGCGAAAAACAGAGGGGCTGAAACAGAGGGGCTGAATCAGAGGGGCTGAAACAGAGGGGCTGAATCAGAGGGGCTGAAACAGAGGGGCTGAATCAGAGGGGCTGAAACAGAGAGCGAGAAACAGAGGGCCTGAAACAGAGGGCGAGAAACAGAGGGGCTGAAACAGAGGGACTGAAACAGAGGGCTGAAACAGAGGGCGAGAAACAGAGGGGCTGAAACAGAGGGCGAGAAACAGAGGGGCTGAATCAGAGGGGCTGAAACAGAGGGTGAGAAACAGAGGGGCTGAAACAGAGGGCGAGAAACAGAGTGGCTGAAACAGACGGGCTGAAACAGAGGGGCTGAAACAGAGGGCGAGAAACAGAGGGGCTGAAACAGAGGGCGAGAAACAGAGGGGCTGAAACAGAGGAGCTGAAACAGAGGGGCTGAAACAGAGGGGCTGAAACAGAGGTGCTGGAACAGAGGCGGAGAAACAGAGGGGCTGGAACAGAGGGGCTGAATCAGCGGGGCTGAAACAGTGGGCGAGAAACAGAGGGGCTGAAACAGAGGGCGAGAAACAGCGGCGCTGAAACAGAGGGGCTGAAACAGCGGGGCTGAAACAGTGGGGCTGAAACAGAGGGCGAGAAACAGAGGGGCTGAAACAGAGGGCGAGAAACAGAGGGGCTGAAACAGAGTGGCGGGAAACAGAGTGGTTGAATCAGTAGGGGCTGAATTAGAGGGGCTGAATCAGAGGGGCTGAAACAGAGGGTGAGAAACAGAGGGGCTGACACAGAGGGGCTGAAACAGAGGGGCTGAAACAGAAGGCGAGAAACTGAGGGGCTGAATCAGAGGGGCTGAATCAGAGCGGCTGAATCAGAGGGGCTGAAACAGAGGGGCTGAATCAGAGGGGCTGAAACAGAGGGCGAGACACAGAGGGGCTGAAACAGAGGGCGAGAATCAGAGGGGCTGAAACAGAGGGCGAGAAACAGAGGGGCTGAAACAGAGGGGCTGAAACAGACGGGCTGAAACAGAGAGCCTGAAACAGAGGGCAAGAAACAGAGGGGCTGAAACAGAGGGGCTGAAACAGAGGGGCTGAAAAAGAGGGCGAGAAACAGAGGGTGAGAAATAGAGGGCGAGAAACAGAGGGGCTGAAACAGAGGGGCTGAAACAGAGTGGCTGAAACAGAGGGTCTGAATCAGAGGGGCAGAAACAGAGGGGCTGAATCAGAGGGGCTGAAACAGAGGGCGAGAAACAGAGGGCCTGAAACAGAGGGCGAGAAACAGAGGGGCTGAAACAGAGGGCGAGAAACAGAGTGGCTGAAACAGAGGGTCTGAAACAGAGGGACTAAAACAGAGGGTGAGAAACAGAGGGGCTGAAACAGAGGGCGAGAAACAGAGGGGCTGAATCAGAAGGGCTGAAACAGAGGGTGAGAAGCAGAGGGGCTGAAACAGAGGGCGAGAAACAGAGTGGCTGAAACAGACGGTCTGAAACAGAGGGGCTGAAACAGAGGGCGAGAAACAGAGGGCCTGAAACAGAGGGCGAGAAACAGAGGGGCTGAAACAGAGGGCGAGAAACAGAGGGGCTGAAACAGAGGGGCTGAAACAGAGGGGCTAAAACAGAGTGGCTGAAACAGAGGGGCTGTAAAAGAGGGGCTGGAACAGAGGGGGAGAAACAGAGGGGCTGAAACAGCGGGGCTGAATCAGAGGGGCTGGAACAGAGGGCGAGAAACAGAGGGGCTGAAACAGAGGGCGAGAAACAGAGGCGCTGAAACAGAGGGGCTGAAACAGAGGGGCTGAAACAGTGGGGCTGAAACAGAGGGCGAGAAACAGAGGGGCTGAAACAGAGGGTCTGAAACAGAGGGCGAGAAACAGAGGGGCGGGAAACAGAGGGGCTGAATCAGAGGGGCTGAATCAGAGGGGCTGAATCAGATGGGCTGAAACAGAGGGTGAGAAACAGAGGGGCTGAAACAGAGGGGCTGAAACAGAGGGGCTGAATCAGAGGGGCTGAATCAGAGGGGCTGAATCAGAGGGGCTGAAGCAGAGGGGCTGAATCAGAGGGGATGAAACAGAGGGCGAGAAACAGAGGGGCAGAAACAGAGGGCGAGAAACAGAGGGGCTGGAACAGAGGGGCTGAAACAGAGGGGCTGAATCAGAGGGGCGGATTCAGAGGGGCTGAAACAGAGGGGCTGAATCAGCGGGGCTGAAACAGAGGGCGAGAAACAGCGGGGCTGAAACAGAGGGCGAGAAACAGAGGGGCAGAAACTGAGGGCGAGAAACAGAGGGGCTGAAACAGAGGGGCTGAAACAGAGGGCGAGAAACAGAGTGGGTGAAAAAGAGGGCGAGAAACAGAGGGGCTGAAACAGAGGGCGAGAAACAGAGGGGCTGAAACAGAGGAGCTGAAACAGAGGGTCTGAAACAGAGGGTCTGAAACACAGGGCGAGAAACAGAGGGGCTGAATCAGAGGGGCTGAATCAGAGGGGCTGAAACAGAGGGGCTGAAACAGAGGGCGAGAAACAAAGGGGCTGAAACAGCGGGCGAGAAACAGAGGGGCTGAAACAGAGGGGCTGAAACAGAGGGGCTGAAACAGAGGGCGAGAAACAGAGGGGCTGAATCAGAGGGGCTGAATCAGAGGGGCTGAAACAGTGGGGCTGAAACAGAGGGCGAGAAACAAAGGGGCTGAAACAGCGGGCGAGAAGCAGAGGGCGAGAAACAGAGGGGCTGAAACAGAGGGCGAGAAACAGACGGTGAGAAATAGAGGGCGAGAAACAGAGGGGCTGAAACAGAGGGGCTGAAACAGAGGGGCTGAATCAGAGGGGCAGAAACAGAGGGGCTGAATCAGAGGGGCTGAAACAGAGGGCAAGAAACAGAGGGCCTGAAACAGAGGGCGAGACACAGAGGGGCTGAAACAGAGGGCGAGAAACAGAGGGGCTGAAACAGAGGGTCTGAAACAGAGGGGCTGAAACAGAGGGCGAGAAACAGAGGGGCTGAAACAGAGGGCGAGAAACAGAGGGTCTGAATCAGAGGGGCTGAAACAGAGGGTGAGAAACAGAGTGTCTGAAACAGAGGTCGAGAAACAGAGTGGCTGAAACAGACGGTCTGAAACAGAGGGGCTGAAACAGAGGGCGAGAAACAGAGGGCCTGAAACAGAGGGCGAGAAACAGAGGGGCTGAAACAGAGGGCGAGAAACAGAGGGGCTGAAACAGAGGGGCTGAAACAGAGGGGCTAAAACAGAGTGGCTGAAACAGAGGGGCTGTAAAAGAGGGGCTGGAACAGAGGGGGAGAAACAGAGGGGCTGAAACAGCGGGGCTGAATCAGAGGGGCTGAAACAGAGGACGAGAAACAGAGGGGCTGAAACAGAGGGCGAGAAACAGAGGCGCTGAAACAGAGGGGCTGAAACAGAGGGGCTGAAACAGTGGGGCTGAAACAGAGGGCGAGAAACAGAGGGGCTGAAACAGAGGGCGAGAAACAGAGGGGCTGAAACAGAGGGGCGGGAAACAGAGGGGCTGAATCAGAGGGGCTGAATCAGAGGGGCTGAATCAGATGGGCTGAAACAGAGGGTGAGAAACAGAGGGGCTGAAACAGAGGGGCTGAAACAGAGGGGCTGAAACAGAGGGGCTGAATCAGAGGGGCTGAAGCAGAGGGGCTGAATCAGAGGGGCTGAAACAGAGGGGCTGGAACAGAGGGGGAGAAACAGAGGGGCTGAAACAGAGGGGCTGAATCAGAGGGGCTGAAACAGAGGGCGAGAAACAGAGGCGCTGAAACAGAGGGGCTGAAACAGAGGGGCTGAAACAGAGGGGCTGAAACAGAGGTCGAGAAACAGATGGGCTGAAACAGAGGGTCTGAAACAGAGGGCGAGAAACAGAGGGGCGGGAAACAGAGGGGCTGAATCAGAGGGGCTGAATCAGAGGGGCTGAATCAGATGGGCTGAAACAGAGGGTGAGAAACAGAGGGGCTGAAACAGAGGGGCTGAAACAGAGGGGCTGAAACAGAGGGCGAGAAACAGAGGGGCAGAATCAGAGGGGCTGAATCAGAGGGGCTGAATCAGAGGGGCTGAAGCAGAGGGGCTGAATCAGAGGGGATGAAACAGAGGGCGAGAAACAGAGGGGCAGAAACAGAGGGCGAGAAACAGAGGGGCTGGAACAGAGGGGCTGAAACAGAGGGGCTGAATCAGACGGGCTGATTCAGAGGGGCTGAAACAGAGGGGCTGAATCAGCGGGGCTGAAACAGAGGGCGAGAAACAGCGGGGCTGAAACAGAGGGCGAGAAACAGAGTGGGTGAAAAAGAGGGCGAGAAACAGAGGGGCTGAAACAGAGGGAGGGAAACAGAGGGGCTGAAACAGAGGAGCTGAAACAGAGGGTCTGAAACAGAGGATCTGAAACACAGGGCGAGAAACAGAGGGGCTGAATCAGAGGGGCTGAAACAGAGGGGCTGAAACAGAGGGCGAGAAACAAAGGGGCTGAAACAGCGGGCGAGAAACAGAGGGGCTGAAACTGAGGGGCTGAAACAGAGGGGCTGAAACAGAGTGCGAGAAACAGAGGGGCTGAATCAGAGGGGCTGAATCACAGGGGCTGAAACAGTGGGGCTGAAACAGAGGGCGAGAAACAAAGGGGCTGAAACAGCGGGCGAGAAACAGAGGGCGAGAAACAGAGGGGCTGAAACAGAGGGCAAGAAACAGACGGTGAGAAATAGAGGGCGAGAAACAGAGGGGCTGAAACAGAGGGGTTGAAACAGAGGGGCTGAATCAGAGGGGCAGAAACAGAGGGGCTGAATCAGAGGGGCTGAAACAGAGGGCGAGAAACAGAGGGCCTGAAACAGAGGGCGAGAAACAGAGGGGCTGAAACAGAGGGCGAGAAACAGAGGGGCTGAAACAGAGGGTCTGAAACAGAGGGGCTGAAACAGAGGGCGAGAAACAGAGGGGCTGAAACAGAGGGCGAGAAACAGAGGGGCTGAATCAGAGGGGCTGAAACAGAGGGTGAGAAACAGAGTGGCTGAAACAGAGGTCGAGAAACAGAGTGGCTGAAACAGACGGTCTGAAACAGAGGGGCTGAAACAGAGGGCGAGAAACAGAGGGCCTGAAACAGAGGGCGAGAAACAGAGGGGCTGAAACAGAGGGCGAGAAAGAGAGGGGCTGAAACAGAGGGGCTGAAACAGAGGGGCTAAAACAGAGTGGCTGAAACAGAGGGGCTGTAAAAGAGGGGCTGGAACAGAGGGGGAGAAACAGAGGGGCTGAAATAGCGGGGCTGAATCAGAGGGGCTGAAACAGAGGACGAGAAACAGAGGGGCTGAAACAGAGGGCGAGAAACAGAGGCGCTGAAACAGAGGGGCTGAAACAGAGGGGCTGAAACAGTGGGGCTGAAACAGAGGGCGAGAAACAGAGGGGCTGAAACAGAGGGCGAGAAACAGAGGGGCTGAAACAGAGGGGCGGGAAACAGAGTGGCTGAATCAGAGGGGCTGAATCAGAGGGGCTGAATCAGATGGGCTGAAACAGAGGGTGAGAAACAGAGGGGCTGAAACAGAGGGGCTAAAACAGAGGGGCTGAAACAGAGGGGCTGAATCAGAGGGGCTGAAGCAGAGGGGCTGAATCAGAGGGGCTGAAACAGAGGGGCTGGAACAGAGGGGGAGAAACAGAGGGGCTGAAACAGAGGGGCTGAATCAGAGGGGCTGAAACAGAGGGCGAGAAACAGAGGCGCTGAAACAGAGGTGCTGAAACAGAGGGGCTGAAACAGAGGGGCTGAAACAGAGGGCGAGAAACAGAGGGGCTGAAACAGAGGGCGAGAAACAGAGGGGCTGAATCAGAGGGGCTGAATCAGAGGGGCTGAAACAGAGGACGAGAAACAGAGGGGCTGAAACAGAGGGCGAGAAACAGAGGCGCTGAAACAGAGGGGCTGAAACAGAGGGGCTGAAACAGTGGGGCTGAAACAGAGGGCGAGAAACAGAGGGGCTGAAACAGAGGGCGAGAAACAGAGGGGCTGAAACAGGGGGACGGGAAACAGAGGGGCTGAATCAGAGGGGCTGAATCAGAGGGGCTGAATCAGATGGGCTGAAACAGAGGGTGAGAAACAGAGGGGCTGAAACAGAGGGGCTAAAACAGAGGGGCTGAAACAGAGGGGCTGAATCAGAGGGGCTGAAGCAGAGGGGCTGAATCAGAGGGGCTGAAACAGAGGGGCTGGAACAGAGGGGGAGAAACAGAGGGGCTGAAACAGAGGGGCTGAATCAGAGGGGCTGAAACAGAGGGCGAGAAACAGAGGCGCTGAAACAGAGGTGCTGAAACAGAGGGGCTGAAACAGAGGGGCTGAAACAGAGGGCGAGAAACAGAGGGGCTGAAACAAAGGGCGAGAAACAGAGGGGCTGAATCAGAGGGGCTGAATCAGAGGGGCTGAATCAGAGGGGCTGAAACAGAGGGTGAGAAACAGAGGGGCTGAAACAGAGGGGCTGAAACAGAGGGGCTGAAACAGAGGGTGAGAAACAGAGGGGCTGAATCAGAGGGGCTGAATCAGAGGGGCTGAATCAGAGGGGCTGGAACAGAGGGGCTGAATCAGAGGGGCTGAAACCGTGGGCGAGAAACAGAGGGGCTGAAACAGAGGGCGAGAATCAGAGGGGCTGAAACAGAGGGCGAGAAACAGAGGGGCTGAAACAGAGGGGCTGAAACAGAGGGGCTGAAACAGAGGGGCTGAATCAGAGGGGCTGATTCAGAGGGGCTGAAACAGAGGGGCTGAATCAGCGGGGCTGAAACAGAGGGCAAGAAACAGCGGGGCTGAAACAGAGGGCGAGAAACAGAGGGGCAGAAACAGAGGGCGAGAAACAGAGGGGCTGAAACAGAGGGGCTGAAACAGAGGGCGAGAAACAGAGGGGCTGAAACAAAGGGCGAGAAACAGAGGGGCTGAATCAGAGGGGCTGAATCAGAGGGGCTGAATCAGAGGGGCTGAAACAGAGGGTGAGAAACAGAGGGGCTGAAACAGAGGGCGAGAAACAGAGGGGCTGAATCAGAGGGGCTGAATCAGAGGGGCTGAATCAGAGGGGCTGAAACAGAGGGTGAGAAACAGAGGGGCTGAAACAGAGGGGCTGAAACAGAGGGGCTGAAACAGAGGGTGAGAAACAGAGGGGCTGAATCATAGGGGCTGAATCAGAGGGGCTGAATCAGAGGGGCTGGAACAGAGGGGCTGAATCAGAGGGGCTGAAACCGTGGGCGAGAAACAGAGGGGCTGAAACAGAGGGCGAGAATCAGAGGGGCTGAAACAGAGGGCGAGAAACAGAGGGGCTGAAACAGAGGGGCTGAAACAGAGGGGCTGAAACAGAGGGGCTGAATCAGAGGGGCTGATTCAGAGGGGCTGAAACAGAGGGGCTGAATCAGCGGGGCTGAAACAGAGGGCGAGAAACAGCGGGGCTGAAACAGAGGGCGAGAAACAGAGGGGCAGAAACAGAGGGCGAGAAACAGAGGGGCTGAAACAGAGGGGCTGAAACAGAGGGCGAGAAACAGAGGGGCTGAAACAGAGGGCGAGAAACAGAGGGGCAGAAACAGAGGGCGAGAAACAGAGGGGCTGAAACAGAGGGGCTGAAACAGAGGGGCTGAAACAGAGTGGCTGAAACAGAGGGGCTGAAACAGAGGTGCTGGAACAGAGGCGGAGAAACAGAGGGGCTGAAACAGAGGTGCTGAAACAGTGGGGCTGAAACAGAGGGCGAGAAACAGAGGGGCTGAAACAGAGGGCGAGAAACCCAGGGGCTGAAACAGAGTGGCGGGAAACAGAGTGGTTGAATCAGTAGGGGCTGAAATAGAGGGGCTGAATCAGAGGGGCTGAAACAGAGGGTGAGAAACAGAGGGGCTGACACAGAGGGGCTGAAACAGAGGGGCTGAAACAGAGGGCAAGAAACAGAGGGGCTGAAACAGAGGGGCTGAAACAGAGGGGCTGAAACAGAGGGCGAGAAACAGAGGGTGAGAAACAGAGGGCGAGAAACAGAGGGGCTGAAACAGAGGGGCTGAAACAGAGTGGCTGAAACAGAGGGTCTGAATCAGAGGGGCAGAAACAGAGGGGCTGAATCAGAGGGGCTGAAACAGAGGGCGAGAAACAGAGGGCCTGAAACAGAGGGCGAGAAACAGAGGGGCTGAAACAGAGGGCGAGAAACAGAGTGGCTGAAACAGAGGGTCTGAAACAGAGGGGCTGAAACAGAGGGCGAGAAACAGAGGGGCTGAAACAGAGGGCGAGAAACAGAGGGGCTGAATCAGAGGGGCTGAAACAGAGGGTGAGAAACAGAGGGGCTGAAACAGAGGGCGAGAAACAGAGTGGCTGAAACAGACGGTCTGAAACAGAGGGGCTGAAACAGAGGGCGAGAAACAGAGGGCCTGAAACAGAGGGCGAGAAACAGAGGGGCTGAAACAGAGGGCGAGAAACAGAGGGGCTGAAACAGAGGGGCTGAAACAGAGGGGCTAAAACAGAGTGGATGAAACAGAGGGGCTGTAAAAGAGGGGCTGGAACAGAGGGGGAGAAACAGAGGGGCTGAAACAGCGGGGCTGAATCAGAGGGGCTGAAACAGAGGGCGAGAAACAGAGGGGCTGAAACAGAGGGCGAGAAACAGAGGCGCTGAAACAGAGGGGCTGAAACAGAGGGGCTGAAACAGTGGGGCTGAAACAGAGGGCGAGAAACAGAGGGGCTGAAACAGAGGGTCTGAAACAGAGGGCGAGAAACAGAGGGGCGGGAAACAGAGGGGCTGAATCAGAGGGGCTGAATCAGAGGGGCTGAATCAGATGGGCTGAAACAGAGGGTGAGAAACAGAGGGGCTGAAACAGAGGGGCTGAAACAGAGGGGCTGAAACAGAGGGCGAGAAACAGAGGGGCTGAATCAGAGGGGCTGAATCAGAGGGGCTGAATCAGAGGGGCTGAAGCAGAGGGGCTGAATCAGAGGGGATGAAACAGAGGGCGAGAAACAGAGGGGCAGAAACAGAGGGCGAGAAACAGAGGGGCTGAAACAGAGGGGCTGAAACAGAGGGGCTGAAACAGAGGGCGAGAAACAGAGTGGGTGAAAAAGAGGGCGAGAAACAGAGGGGCTGAAACAGAGGGCGAGAAACAGAGGGGCTGAAACAGAGGAGCTGAAACAGAGGGTCTGAAACAGAGGGTCTGAAACACAGGTCGAGAAACAGAGGGGCTGAATCAGAGGGGCTGAATCAGAGGGGCTGAAACAGAGGGGCTGAAACAGAGGGCGAGAAACAAAGGGGCTGAAACAGCGGGCGAGAAACAGAGGGGCTGAAACAGAGGGGCTGAAACAGAGGGGCTGAAACAGAGGGCGAGAAACAGAGGGGCTGAATCAGAGGGGCTGAATCAGAGGGGCTGAAACAGTGGGGCTGAAACAGAGGGCGAGAAACAAACGGGCTGAAACAGCGGGCGAGAAACAGAGGGCGAGAAACAAAGGGGCTGAAACAGAGGGCGAGAAACAGACGGTGAGAAATAGAGGGCGAGTAACAGAGGGGCTGAAACAGAGGGGCTGAAACAGAGGGGCTGAATCAGAGGGGCATAAACAGAGGGGCTGAATCAGAGGGGCTGAAACAGAGGGCGAGAAACAGAGGGCCTGAAACAGAGGGCGAGAAACAGAGGGGCTGAAACAGAGGGCGAGAAACAGAGGGGCTGAAACAGAGGGTCTGAAACAGAGGGCCTAAAACAGAGGGCGAGAAACAGAGGGGCTGAAACAGAGGGCGAGAAACAGAGGGGCTGAATCAGAGGGGCTGAAACAGAGGGTGAGAAACAGAGTGGCTGAAACAGAGGTCGAGAAACAGAGTGGCTGAAACAGACGGTCTGAAACAGAGGGGCTGAAACAGAGGGCGAGAAACAGAGGGCCTGAAACAGAGGGCGAGAAACAGAGGGGCTGAAACAGAGGGCGAGAAACAGAGGGGCTGAAACAGAGGGGCTGAAACAGAGGGGCTAAAACAGAGTGGCTGAAACAGAGGGGCTGTAAAAGAGGGGCTGGAACAGAGGGGGAGAAACAGAGGGGCTGAAACAGCGGGGCTGAATCAGAGGGGCTGAAACAGAGGAAGAGAAACAGAGGGGCTGAAACAGAGGGCGAGAAACAGAGGCGCTGAAACAGAGGGGCTGAAACAGAGGGGCTGAAACAGTGGGGCTGAAACAGAGGGCGAGAAACAGAGTGGCTGAAACAGAGGGCGAGAAACAGAGAGGCAGAAACAGAGGGCGAGAAACAGAGGGGCTGAATCAGAGGGTCTGAATCAGAGGTGCTGAATCAGATGGGCTGAAACAGAGGGTGAGAAACAGAGGGGCTGAAACAGAGGGGCTGAAACAGAGGGGCTGAAACAGAGGGGCTGAATCAGAGGGGCTGAAGCAGAGGGGCTGAATCAGAGGGGCTGAAACAGAGGGGCTGGAAGAGAGGGGGAGAAACAGAGGGGCAGAAACAGAGGGGCTGAATCAGAGGGGCTGAAACAGAGGGCGAGAAACAGAGGCGCTGAAACAGAGGTGCTGAAACAGAGGGGCTGAAACAGAGGGGCTGAAACAGAGGGCGAGAAACAGAGGGGCTGAAACAGAGGGCGAGAAACAGAGGGGCTGAAACAGAGGGCGAGAAACAGAGTGGCTGAAACAGAGGGTCTGAAACAGAGGGACTAAAACAGAGGGCGAGAAACAGAGGGGCTGAAACAGAGGGCGAGAAACAGAGGGGCTGAATCAGAGGGGCTGAAACAGAGGGTGAGAAACAGAGGGGCTGAAACAGAGGGCGAGAAACAGAGTGGCTGAAACAGACGGTCTGAAACAGAGGGGCTGAAACAGAGGGCGAGAAACAGAGGGCCTGAAACAGAGGGCGAGAAACAGAGGGGCTGAAACAGAGGGCGAGAAACAGAGGGGCTGAAACAGAGGGGCTGAAACAATGGGGCTAAAACAGAGTGGCTGAAACAGAGGGGCTGTAAAAGAGGGGCTGGAACAGAGGGGGAGAAACAGAGGGGCTGAAACAGCGGGGCTGAATCAGAGGGGCTGAAACAGAGGGCGAGAAACAGAGGGGCTGAAACAGAGGGCGAGAAACAGAGGCGCTGAAACAGAGGGGCTGAAACAGAGGGGCTGAAACAGTGGGGCTGAAACAGAGGGCGAGAAACAGAGGGGCTGAAACAGAGGGTCTGAAACAGAGGGCGAGAAACAGAGGGGCGGGAAACAGAGGGGCTGAATCAGAGGGGCTGAATCAGAGGGGCTGAATCAGATGGGCTGAAACAGAGGGTGAGAAACAGAGGGGCTGAAACAGAGGGGCTGAAACAGAGGGGCTGAAACAGAGGGCGAGAAACAGAGGGGCTGAATCAGAGGGGCTGAATCAGAGGGGCTGAATCAGAGGGGCTGAAGCAGAGGGGCTGAATCAGAGGGGATGAAACAGAGGGCGAGAAACAGAGGGGCAGAAACAGAGGGCGAGAAACAGTGGGGCTGAAACAGAGGGGCTGAAACAGAGGGGCTGAATCAGAGGGGCTGATTCAGAGGGGCTGAAACAGAGGGGCTGAATCAGCGGGGCTGAAACAGAGGGCGAGAAACAGCGGGGCTGAAACAGAGGGCGAGAAACAGAGGGGCAGAAACTGAGGGCGAGAAACAGAGGGGCTGAAACAGAGGGGCTGAAACAGAGGGCGAGAAACAGAGTGGGTGAAAAAGAGGGCGAGAAACAGAGGGGCTGAAACAGAGGGCGAGAAACAGAGGGGCTGAAACAGAGGAGCTGAAACAGAGGGTCTGAAACAGAGGGTCTGAAACACAGGGCGAGAAACAGAGGGGCTGAATCAGAGGGGCTGAATCAGAGGGGCTGAAACAGAGGGGCTGAAACAGAGGGCGAGAAACAAAGGGGCTGAAACAGCGGGCGAGAAACAGAGGGGCTGAGACAGAGGGGCTGAAACAGAGGGGCTGAAACAGAGGGCGAGAAACAGAGGGGCTGAATCAGAGGGGCTGAATCAGAGGGGCTGAAACAGTGGGGCTGAAACAGAGGGCGAGAAACAAACGGGCTGAAACAGCGGGCGAGAAACAGAGGGGCTGAAACAGAGGGCGAGAAACAGACGGTGAGAAATAGAGGGCGAGTAACAGAGGGGCTGAAACAGAGGGGCTGAAACAGAGGGGCTGAATCAGAGGGGCATAAACAGAGGGGCTGAATCAGAGGGGCTGAAACAGAGAGCGAGAAACAGAGGGCCTGAAACAGAGGGCGAGAAACAGAGGGGCTGAAACAGAGGGCGAGAAACAGAGGGGCTGAAACAGAGGGTCTGAAACAGAGGGGCTGAAACAGAGGGCGAGAAACAGAGGGGCTGAAACAGAGGGCGAGAAACAGAGGGGCTGAATCAGAGGGGCTGAAACAGAGGGTGAGAAACAGAGTGGCTGAAACAGAGGTCGAGAAACAGAGTGGCTGAAACAGACGGTCTGAAACAGAGGGGCTGAAACAGAGGGCGAGAAACAGAGGGCCTGAAACAGAGGGCGAGAAACAGAGGGGCTGAAACAGAGGGCGAGAAACAGAGGGGCTGAAACAGAGGGGCTGAAACAGAGGGGCTAAAACAGAGTGGCTGAAACAGAGGGGCTGTAAAAGAGGGGCTGGAACAGAGGGGGAGAAACAGAGGGGCTGAAACAGCGGGGCTGAATCAGAGGGGCTGAAACAGAGGACGAGAAACAGAGGGGCTGAAACAGAGGGCGAGAAACAGAGGCGCTGAAACAGAGGGGCTGAAACAGAGGGGCTGAAACAGTGGGGCTGAAACAGAGGGCGAGAAACAGAGTGGCTGAAACAGAGGGCGAGAAACAGAGGGGCAGAAACAGAGGGCGAGAAACAGAGGGGCTGAATCAGAGGGTCTGAATCAGAGGTGCTGAATCAGATGGGCTGAAACAGAGCGTGAGAAACAGAGGGGCTGAAACAGAGGGGCTGAAACAGAGGGGCTGAAACAGAGGGGCTGAATCAGAGGGGCTGAAGCAGAGGGGCTGAATCAGAGGGGCTGAAACAGAGGGGCTGGAAGAGAGGGGGAGAAACAGAGGGGCAGAAACAGAGGGGCTGAATCAGAGGGGCTGAAACAGAGGGCGAGAAACAGAGGCGCTGAAACAGAGGTGCTGAAACAGAGGGGCTGAAACAGAGGGGCTGAAACAGAGGGCGAGAAACAGAGGGGCTGAAACAGAGGGCGAGAAACAGAGGGGCTGAATCAGAGGGGCTGAATCAGAGGGGCTGAATCAGAGGGGCTGAAACAGAGGGTGAGAAACAGAGGGGCTGAAACAGAGGGGCTGAAACAGAGGGGCTGAAACAGAGGGTGAGAAACAGAGGGGCTGAATCAGAGGGGCTGAATCAGAGGGGCTGAATCAGAGGGGCTGGAACAGAGGGGCTGAATCAGAGGGGCTGAAACCGTGGGCGAGAAACAGAGGGGCTGAAACAGAGGGCGAGAATCAGAGGGGCTGAAACAGAGGGCGAGAAACAGAGGGGCTGAAACAGAGCGGCTGAAACAGAGGGGCTGAAACAGAGGGGCTGAATCAGAGGGGCTGATTCAGAGGGGCTGAAACAGAGGGGCTGAATCAGCGGGGCTGAAACAGAGGGCAAGAAACAGCGGGGCTGAAACAGAGGGCGAGAAACAGAGGGGCAGAAACAGAGGGCGAAAAACAGAGGGGCTGAAACAGAGGGGCTGAAACAGAGGGCGAGAAACAGAGGGGCTGAATCAGAGGGGCTGAAACAGAGGGTGAGAAACAGAGGGGCTGAAACAGAGGGCGAGAAACAGAGTGGCTGAAACAGAGGGGCTGAAACAGAGGGGCTGAAACAGAGGGCGAGAAACAGAGGGGCTGAAACAGAGGGCGAGAAACAGAGGGGCTGAAACAGAGGGGCTGAAACAGAGCGGCTGAAACAGAGTAGCTGAAACAGAGGGGCTGAAACAGAGGTGCTGGAACAGAGGCAGAGAAACAGAGGGGCTGGAACAGAGGGGCTGAATCAGCGGGGCTGAAACAGTGGGCGAGAAACAGAGGGGCTGAAACAGAGGGCGAGAAACAGAGGCGCTGAAACAGAGGGGCTGAAACAGAGGGGCTGAAACAGTGGGGCTGAAACAGAGGGCGAGAAACAGAGGGGCTGAAACAGAGGGTGAGAAACAGAGGGGCTGAAACAGAGTGGCGGGAAACAGAGTGGTTGAATCAGTAGGGGCTGAATTAGAGGGGCTGAATCAGAGGGGCTGAAACAGAGGGTGAGAAACAGAGCGGCTGACACAGAGGGGCTGAAACAGAGGGGCTGAAACAGAAGGCGAGAAACAGAGGGGCTGAATCAGAGGGGCTGAATCAGAGCGGCTGAATCAGAGGGGCTGAAACAGAGGGGCTGAATCAGAGGGGCTGAAACAGAGGGCGAGACACAGAGGGGCTGAAACAGAGGGCGAGAATCAGAGGGGCTGAAACAGAGGGCGAGAAACAGAGGGGCTGAAACAGAGGGGCTGAAACAGACGGGCTGAAACAGAGAGCCTGAAACAGAGTGCAAGAAACAGAGGGGCTGAAACAGAGGGGCTGAAACAGAGGGGCTGAAACAGAGGGCGAGAAACAGAGGGTGAGAAATAGAGGGCGAGACACAGAGGGGCTGAAACAGAGGGGCTGAAACAGAGTGGCTGAAACAGAGGGTCTGAATCAGAGGGGCAGAAACAGAGGGGCTGAATCAGAGGGGCTGAAACAGAGGGCGAGAAACAGAGGGCCTGAAACAGAGGGCGAGAAACAGAGGGGCTGAAACAGAGGGCGAGAAACAGTGTGGCTGAAACAGAGGGTCTGAAACAGAGGGACTAAAACAGAGGGCGAGAAACAGAGGGGCTGAAACAGAGGGCGAGAAACAGAGGGGCTGAATCAGAGGGGCTGAAACAGAGGGTGAGAAACAGAGGGGCTGAAACAGAGGGCGAGAAACTGAGGGCCTGAAACAGAGGGCGAGAAACAGAGGGGCTGAATCAGAGGGGCTGAAACAGAGGGCGAGAAACAGAGGGGCTGAAACAGAGGGCGAGAAACAGAGGGGCTGAAACAGAGGGGCTGAAACAATGGGGCTAAAACAGAGTGGCTGAAACAGAGGGGCTGTAAAAGAGGGGCTGGAACAGAGGGGGAGAAACAGAGGGGCTGAAACAGCGGGGCTGAATCAGAGGGGCTGAAACAGAGGGCGAGAAACAGAGGGGCTGAAACAGAGGGCGAGAAACAGAGGCGCTGAAACAGAGGGGCTGAAACAGAGGGGCTGAAACAGTGGGGCTGAAACAGAGGGCGAGAAACAGAGGGGCTGAAACAGAGGGTCTGAAACAGAGGGCGAGAAACAGAGGGGCGGGAAACAGAGGGGCTGAATCAGAGGGGCTGAATCTGAGGGGCTGAATCAGATGGGCTGAAACAGAGGGTGAGAAACAGAGGGGCTGAAACAGAGGGGCTGAAACAGAGGGGCTGAAACAGAGGGCGAGAAACAGAGGGGCTGAATCAGAGGGGCTGAATCAGAGGGGCTGAAGCAGAGGGGCTGAATCAGAGGGGATGAAACAGAGGGCGAGAAACAGAGGGGCAGAAACAGAGGGCGAGAAACAGAGGGGCTGAAACAGAGGGGCTGAAACAGAGGGGCTGAATCAGAGGGGCTGATTCAGAGGGGCTGAAACAGAGGGGCTGAATCAGCGGGGCTGAAACAGAGGGCGAGAAACAGCGGGGCTGAAACAGAGGGCGAGAAACAGAGGGGCAGAAACTGAGGGCGAGAAACAGAGGGGCTGAAACAGAGGGGCTGAAACAGAGGGCGAGAAACAGAGTGGGTGAAAAAGAGGGCGAGAAACAGAGGGGCTGAAACAGAGGGCGAGAAACAGAGGGGCTGAAACAGAGGAGCTGAAACAGAGGGTCTGAAACAGAGGGTCTGAAACACAGGGCGAGAAACAGAGGGGCTGAATCAGAGGGGCTGAATCAGAGGGGCTGAAACAGAGGGGCTGAAACAGAGGGCGAGAAACAAAGGGGCTGAAACAGCGGGCGAGAAACAGAGGGGCTGAAACAGAGGGGCTGAAACAGAGGGGCTGAAACAGAGGGCGAGAAACAGAGGGGCTGAATCAGAGGGGCTGAATCAGAGGGGCTGAAACAGTGGGGCTGAAACAGAGGGCGAGAAACAAACGGGCTGAAACAGCGGGCGAGAAACAGAGGGCGAGAAACAGAGGGGCTGAAACAGAGGGCGAGAAACAGACGGTGAGAAATAGAGGGCGAGTAACAGAGGGGCTGAAACAGAGGGGCTGAAACAGAGGGGCTGAATCAGAGGGGCATAAACAGAGGGGCTGAATCAGAGGGGCTGAAACAGAGGGCGAGAAACAGAGGGCCTGAAACAGAGGGCGAGAAACAGAGGGGCTGAAACAGAGGGCGAGAAACAGAGGGGCTGAAACAGAGGGTCTGAAACAGAGGGGCTGAAACAGAGGGTGAGAAACAGAGGGGCTGAAACAGAGGGCGAGAAACAGAGGGGCTGAATCAGAGGGGCTGAAACAGAGGGTGAGAAACAGAGTGGCTGAAACAGAGGTCGAGAAACAGAGTGGCTGAAACAGACGGTCTGAAACAGAGGGGCTGAAACAGAGGGCGAGAAACAGAGGGCCTGAAACAGAGGGCGAGAAACAGAGGGGCTGAAACAGAGGGCGAGAAACAGAGGGGCTGAAACAGAGGGGCTGAAACAGAGGGGCTAAAACAGAGTGGCTGAAACAGAGGGGCTGTAAAAGAGGGGCTGGAACAGAGGGGGAGTAACAGAGGGGCTGAAACAGCGGGGCTGAATCAGAGGGGCTGAAACAGAGGACGAGAAACAGAGGGGCTGAAACAGAGGGCGAGAAACAGAGGCGCTGAAACAGAGGGGCTGAAACAGAGGGGCTGAAACAGTGGGGCTGAAACAGAGGGCGAGAAACAGAGGGGCTGAAACAGAGGGCGAGAAGCAGAGGGGCTGAAACAGAGGGGCGGGAAACAGAGGGGCTGAATCAGAGGGGCTGAATCAGAGGTGCTGAATCAGATGGGCTGAAACAGAGGGTGAGAAACAGAGGGGCTTAAACAGAGGGGCTGAAACAGAGGGGCTGAAACAGAGGGGCTGAATCAGAGGGGCTGAAGCAGAGGGGCTGAATCAGAGGGGCTGAAACAGAGGGGCTGGAACAGAGGGGGAGAAACAGAGGGGCTGAAACAGAGGGGCTGAATCAGAGGGGCTGAAACAGAGGGCGAGAAACAGAGGCGCTGAAACAGAGGTGCTGAAACAGAGGGGCTGAAACAGAGGGGCTGAAACAGAGGGCGAGAAACAGAGGGGCTGAAACAGAGGGCGAGAAACAGAGGGGCTGAATCAGAGGGGCTGAATCAGAGGGGCTGAATCAGAGGGGCTGAAACAGAGGGTGAGAAACAGAGGGGCTGAAACAGAGGGGCTGAAACAGAGGGGCTGAAACAGAGGGTGAGAAACAGAGGGGCTGAATCAGAGGCGCTGAATCAGAGGGGCTGAATCAGAGGGGCTGGAACAGAGGGGCTGAATCAGAGGGGCTGAAACCGTGGGCGAGAAACAGAGGGGCTGAAACAGAGGGCGAGAATCAGAGGGGCTGAAACAGAGGGCGAGAAACAGAGGGGCTGAAACAGAGGGGCTGAAACAGAGGGGCTGAAACAGAGGGGCTGAATCAGAGGGGCTGATTCAGAGGGGCTGAAACAGAGGGGCTGAATCAGCGGGGCTGAAACAGAGGGCGAGAAACAGCGGGGCTGAAACAGAGGGCGAGAAACAGAGGAGCAGAAACAGAGGGCGAGAAACAGAGGGGCTGAAACAGAGGGGCTGAAACAGAGGGCGAGAAACAGAGGGGCTGAAACAGAGAGCGAGAAACAGAGGGGCAGAAACAGAGGGCGAGAAACAGAGGGGCTGAAACAGAGGGGCTGAAACAGAGGGGCTGAAACAGAGTGGCTGAAACAGAGGGGCTGAAACAGAGGTGCTGGAACAGAGGCGGAGAAACAGAGGGGCTGAAACAGAGGTGCTGAAACAGTGGGGCTGAAACAGAGGGCGAGAAACAGAGGGGCTGAAACAGAGGGCGAGAAACAGAGGGGCTGAAACAGAGTGGCGGGAAACAGAGTGGTTGAATCAGTAGGGGCTGAAATAGAGGGGCTGAATCAGAGGGGCTGAAACAGAGGGTGAGAAACAGAGGGGCTGACACAGAGGGGCTGAAACAGAGGGGCTGAAATAGAGGGCAAGAAACAGAGGGGCTGAAACAGAGGGGCTGAAACAGAGGGGCTGAAACAGAGGGCGAGAAACAGATGGTGAGAAACAGAGGGCGAGAAACAGAGGGGCTGAAACAGAGGGGCTGAAACAGAGTGGCTGAAACAGAGGGTCTGAATCAGAGGGGCAGAAACAGAGGGGCTGAATCAGAGGGGCTGAAACAGAGGGCGAGAAACAGAGGGCCTGAAACAGAGGGCGAGAAACAGAGGGGCTGAAACAGAGGGCGAGAAACAGAGTGGCTGAAACAGAGGGTCTGAAACAGAGGGGCTGAAACAGAGGGCGAGAAACAGAGGGGCTGAAACAGAGGGCGAGAAACAGAGGGGCTGAATCAGAGGGGCTGAAACAGAGGGTGAGAAACAGAGGGGCTGAAACAGAGGGCGAGAAACAGAGTGGCTGAAACAGACGGTCTGAAACAGAGGGGCTGAAACAGAGGGCGAGAAACAGAGGGCCTGAAACAGAGGGCAAGAAACAGAGGGGCTGAAACAGAGGGCGAGAAACAGAGGGGCTGAAACAGAGGGGCTGAAACAGAGGGGCTGAAACAGAGTGGATGAAACAGAGGGGCTGTAAAAGAGGGGCTGGAACAGAGGGGGAGAAACAGAGGGGCTGAAACAGCGGGGCTGAATCAGAGGGGCTGAAACAGAGGGCGAGAAACAGAGGGGCTGAAACAGAGGGCGAGAAACAGAGGCGCTGAAACAGAGGGGCTGAAACAGAGGGGCTGAAACAGTGGGGCTGAAACAGAGGGCGAGAAACAGAGGGGCTGAAACAGAGGGTCTGAAACAGAGGGCGAGAAACAAAGGGGCCGGAAACAGAGGGGCTGAATCAGAGGGGCTGAATCAGAGGGGCTGAATCAGATGGGCTGAAACAGAGGGTGAGAAACAGAGGGGCTGAAACAGAGGGGCTGAAACAGAGGGGCTGAAACAGAGGGCGAGAAACAGAGGGGCTGAATCAGAGGGGCTGAATCAGAGGGGCTGAATCAGAGGGGCTGAAGCAGAGGGGCTGAATCAGAGGGGATGAAACAGAGGGCGAGAAACAGCGGGGCAGAAACAGAGGGCGAGAAACAGAGGGGCTGAAACAGAGGGGCTGAAACAGAGGGGCTGAATCAGAGGAGCTGATTCAGAGGGGCTGAAACAGAGGGGCTGAATCAGCGGGGCTGAAACAGAGGGCGAGAAACAGCGGGGCTGAAACAGAGGGCGAGAAACAGAGGGGCAGAAACTGAGGTCGAGAAACAGAGGGGCTGAAACAGAGGGGCTGAAACAGAGGGCGAGAAACAGAGTGGGTGAAAAAGAGGGCGAGAAACAGAGGGGCTGAAACAGAGGGCGAGAAACAGAGGGGCTGAAACAGAGGAGCTGAAACAGAGGGTCTGAAACAGAGGGTCTGAAACACAGGTCGAGAAACAGAGGGGCTGAATCAGAGGGGCTGAATCAGAGGGGCTGAAACAGAGGGGCTGAAACAGAGGGCGAGAAACAAAGGGGCTGAAACAGCGGGCGAGAAACAGAGGGGCTGAAACAGAGGGGCTGAAACAGAGGGGCTGAAACAGAGGGCGAGAAACAGAGGGGCTGAATCAGAGGGGCTGAATCAGAGGGGCTGAAACAGAGGGGCTGAAACAGAGGGCGAGAAACAAACGGGCTGAAACAGCGGGCGAGAAACAGAGGGCGAGAAACAGAGGGGCTGAAACAGAGGGCGAGAAACAGACGGTGAGAAATAGAGGGCGAGTAACAGAGGGGCTGAAACAGAGGGGCTGAAACAGAGGGGCTGAATCAGAGGGGCATAAACAGAGGGGCTGAATCAGAGGGGCTGAAACAGAGGGCGAGAAACAGAGGGCCTGAAACAGAGGGCGAGAAACAGAGGGGCTGAAACAGAGGGCGAGAATCAGAGGGGCTGAAACAGAGGGTCTGAAACAGAGGGGCTGAAACAGAGGGCGAGAAACAGAGGGGCTGAAACAGAGGGCGAGAAACAGAGGGGCTGAATCAGAGGGGCTGAAACAGAGGGTGAGAAACAGAGTGGCTGAAACAGAGGTCGAGAAACAGAGTGGCTGAAACAGACGGTCTGAAACAGAGGGGCTGAAACAGAGGGCGAGAAACAGAGGGCCTGAAACAGAGGGCGAGAAACAGAGGGGCTGAAACAGAGGGCGAGAAACAGAGGGGCTGAAACAGAGGGGCTGAAACAGAGGGGCTGAAACAGAGGGGCTGAAACAGAGGGGCTAAAACAGAGTGGATGAAACAGAGGGGCTGTAAAAGAGGGGCTGGAACAGAGGGGGAGAAACAGAGGGGCTGAAACAGCGGGGCTGAATCAGAGGGGCTGAAACAGAGGGCGAGAAACAGAGGGGCTGAAACAGAGGGCGAGAAACAGAGGGGCTGAAACAGAGGGCGAGAAACAGAGGGGCTGAAACAGAGGGGCTGAAACAGTGGGGCTGAAACAGAGGGCGAGAAACAGTGTGGCTGAAACAGAGGGCGAGAAACAGAGGGGCAGAAACAGAGGGCGAGAAAGAGAGGGGCTGAATCAGAGGGGCTGAATCAGAGGTGCTGAATCAGATGGGCTGAAACAGAGGGTGAGAAACAGAGGGGCTGAAACAGAGGGGCTGAAACAGAGGGGCTGAAACAGAGGGGCTGAATCAGAGGGGCTGGACCAGAGGGGCTGAATCAGAGGGGCTGAAACAGAGGGGCTGGAACAGAGGGGGAGAAACAGAGGGGCTGAAACAGAGGGGCTGAATCAGAGGGGCTGAAACAGAGGGCGAGAAACAGAGGCGCTGAAACAGAGGTGCTGAAACAGAGGGGCTGAAACAGAGGGGCTGAAACAGAGGGCGAGAAACAGAGGGGCTGAAACAGAGGGCGAGAAACAGAGGGGCAGAATCAGAGGGGCTGAATCAGAGGGGCTGAATCAGAGTGGCTGAAACAGAGGGTGAGAAACAGAGGGGCTGAAACAGAGGGGCTGAAACAGAGGGTGAGAAACAGAGGGGCTGAATCAGAGGGGCTGAATCAGAGGGGCTGAATCAGAGGGGCTGGAACAGAGGGGCTGAATCAGAGGGGCTGAAACCGTGGGCGAGAAACAGAGGGGCTGAAACAGAGGGCGAGAATCAGAGGGGCTGAAACAGAGGGCAAGAAACAGAGGGGCTGAAACAGAGGGGCTGAAACAGAGGGGCTGAAACAGAGGGGCTGAATCAGAGGGGCTGATTCAGAGGGGCTGAAACAGAGGGGCTGAATCAGCGGGGCTGAAACAGAGGGCGAGAAACAGCGGGGCTGAAACAGAGGGCGAGAAACAGAGGAGCAGAAACAGAGGGCGAGAAACAGAGGGGCTGAAACAGAGGGGCTGAAACAGAGGGCGAGAAACAGAGGGGCTGAAACAGAGGGCGAGAAACAGAGGGGCAGAAACAGAGGGCGAGAAACAGAGGGGCTGTAACAGAGGGGCTGAAACAGAGGGGCTGAAACAGAGTGGCTGAAACAGAGGGGCTGAAACAGAGGTGCTGGAACAGAGGCGGAGAAACAGAGGGGCTGAAACAGAGGTGCTGAAACAGTGGGGCTGAAACAGAGGGCGAGAAACAGAGGGGCTGAAACAGAGGGCGAGAAACAGAGGGGCTGAAACAGAGTGGCGGGAAACAGAGTGGTTGAATCAGTAGGGGCTGAAATAGAGGGGCTGAATCAGAGGGGCTGAAACAGAGGGTGAGAAACAGAGGGGCTGACACAGAGGGGCTGAAACAGAGGGGCTGAAACAGAAGGCGAGAAACAGAGGGGCTGAATCAGAGGGGCTGAATCAGAGCGGCTGAATCAGAGGGGCTGAAATAGAGGGGCTGAATCAGAGGGGCTGAAACAGAGGGCGAGACACAGATGGGCTGAAACAGAGGGCGAGAATCAGAGGGGCTGAAACAGAGGGCGAGAAACAGAGGGGCTGAAACAGAGGGGCTGAATCAGATGGGCTGAAACAGAGAGCCTGAAACAGAGGGCAAGAAACAGAGGGGCTGAAACAGAGGGGCTGAAACAGAGGGGCTGAAACAGAGGGCCAGAAACAGAGGGTGAGAAATAGAGGGCGAGAAACAGAGGGGCTGAAACAGAGGGGCTGAAACAGAGGGGCAGAAACAGAGGGGCTGAATCAGAGGGGCTGAAACAGAGGGCGAGAAACAGAGGGCCTGAAACAGAGGGCGAGAAACAGAGGGGCTGAAACAGAGGGCGAGAAACAGAGTGGCTGAAACAGAGGGTCTGAAACAGAGGGGCTGAAACAGAGGGCGAGAAACAGTGGGGCTGAAACAGAGGGCGAGAAACAGAGGGGCTGAATCAGAGGGGCTGAAACAGAGGGTGAGAAACAGAGGGGCTGAAACAGAGGGCGAGAAACAGAGTGGCTGAAACAGACGGTCTGAAACAGAGGGGCTGAATCAGAGGGTGAGAAACAGAGGGCCTGAAATAGAGGGCGAGAAACAGAGGGGCTGAAACAGAGGGCGAGAAACAGAGGGGCTGAAACAGAGGGGCTGAAACAGAGGGGCTAAAACAGAGTGGCTGAAACAGAGGGGCTGTAAAAGAGGGGCTGGAACAGAGGGGGAGAAACAGAGGGGCTGAAACAGCGGGGCTGAATCAGAGGGGCTGAAACAGAGGACGAGAAACAGAGGGGCTGAAACAGAGGGCGAGAAACAGAGGCGCTGAAACAGAGGGGCTGAAACAGAGGGGCTGAAACAGTGGGGCTGAAACAGAGGGCGAGAAACAGAGGGGCTGAAACAGAGGGCGAGAAACAGAGGGGCTGAAACAGAGGGGCGGGAAACAGAGGGGCTGAATCAGAGGGGCTGAATCAGAGGGGCTGAATCAGATGGGCTGAAACAGAGGGTGAGAAACAGAGGGGCTGAAACAGAGGGGTTGAAACAGAGGGGCTGAAACAGAGGGGCTGAATCAGAGGTGCTGAAGCAGAGGGGCTGAATCAGAGGGGCTGAAACAGAGGGGCTGGAACAGAGGGGGAGAAACGGAGGGGCTGAAACAGAGGGGCTGAATCAGAGGGGCTGAAACAGAGGGCGAGAAACAGAGGCGCTGAAACAGAGGTGCTGAAACAGAGGGTCTCAAACAGAGGGGCTGAAACAGAGGGCGAGAAACAGAGGGGCTGAAACAGAGGGCGAGAAACAGAGGGGCTGAATCAGAGGGGCTGAATCAGAGGGGCTGAATCAGAGGGGCTGAAACAGAGGGTGAGAAACAGAGGGGCTGAAACAGAGGGGCTGAAACAGAGGGGCTGAAACAGAGGGTGAGAAACAGAGGGGCTGAATCAGAGGGGCTGAAACAGAGGGGCTGAAACAGAGGGCGAGAAACAGTGGGGCTGAAACAGAGGGCGAGAAACAGAGGGGCTGAATCAGAGGGGCTGAAACAGAGGGTGAGAAACAGAGGGGCTGAAACAGAGGGCGAGAAACAGAGTGGCTGAAACAGACGGTCTGAAACAGAGGGGCTGAATCAGAGGGCGAGAAACAGAGGGCCTGAAATAGAGGGCGAGAAACAGAGGGGCTGAAACAGAGGGCGAGAAACAGAGGGGCTGAAACAGAGGGGCTGAAACAGAGGGGCTAAAACAGAGTGGCTGAAACAGAGGGGCTGTAAAAGAGGGGCTGGAACAGAGGGGGAGAAACAGAGGGGCTGAAACAGCGGGGCTGAATCAGAGGGGCTGAAACAGAGGACGAGAAACAGAGGGGCTGAAACAGAGGGCGAGAAACAGAGGCGCTGAAACAGAGGGGCTGAAACAGAGGGGCTGAAACAGTGGGGCTGAAACAGAGGGCGAGAAACAGAGGGGCTGAAACAGAGGGCGAGAAACAGAGGGGCTGAAACAGAGGGGCGGGAAACAGAGGGGCTGAATCAGAGGGGCTGAATCAGAGGGGCTGAATCAGATGGGCTGAAACAGAGGGTGAGAAACAGAGGGGCTGAAACAGAGGGGTTGAAACAGAGGGGCTGAAACAGAGGGGCTGAATCAGAGGTGCTGAAGCAGAGGGGCTGAATCAGAGGGGCTGAAACAGAGGGGCTGGAACAGAGGGGGAGAAACGGAGGGGCTGAAACAGAGGGGCTGAATCAGAGGGGCTGAAACAGAGGGCGAGAAACAGAGGCGCTGAAACAGAGGTGCTGAAACAGAGGGTCTCAAACAGAGGGGCTGAAACAGAGGGCGAGAAACAGAGGGGCTGAAACAGAGGGCGAGAAACAGAGGGGCTGAATCAGAGGGGCTGAATCAGAGGGGCTGAATCAGAGGGGCTGAAACAGAGGGTGAGAAACAGAGGGGCTGAAACAGAGGGGCTGAAACAGAGGGGCTGAAACAGAGGGTGAGAAACAGAGGGGCTGAATCAGAGGGGCTGAATCAGAGGGGCTGAATCAGAGGGGCTGGAACAGAGGGGCTGAATCAGAGGGGCTGAAACCGTGGGCGAGAAACAGAGGGGCTGAAACAGAGGGCGAGAATCAGAGGGGCTGAAACAGAGGGCGAGAAACAGAGGGGCTGAAACAGAGGGGCTGAAACAGAGGGGCTGAAACAGAGGGGCTGAAACAGAGGGGCTGAAACAGAGGGGCTGAAACAGAGGGCGAGAAACAGAGGGGCTGAATCAGAGGGGCTGAATCAGCGGGGCTGAAACAGAGGGCGAGAAACAGCGGGGCTGAAACAGCGGGCGAGAAACAGAGGGGCAGAAACAGAGGGCGAGAAACAGAGGGGCTGAAACAGAGGGGCTGAAACAGAGGGCGAGAAACAGAGGGGCTGAAACAGAGGGCGAGAAACAGAGGGGCAGAAACAGAGGGCGAGAAACAGAGGGGCTGAAACAGAGGGGCTGAAACAGAGGGGCTGAAACAGAGGGCGAGAAACAGAGGGGCTGAATCAGAGGGGCTGAATCAGAGGGGCTGAAACAGTGGGGCTGAAACAGAGGGCGAGAAACAAAGGGGCTGAAACAGAGGGCGAGAAACAGAGGGGCAGAAACAGAGGGCGAGAAACAGAGGGGCTGAAACAGAGGGGCTGAAACAGAGGGGCTGAAACAGAGGGCGAGAAACAGAGGGGCTGAATCAGAGGGGCTGAATCAGAGGGGCTGAAACAGAGGGGCTGAAACAGACGGGCTGAAACAGAGAGCCTGAAACAGAGGGCGATAAACAGAGGGGCTGAAACAGAGGGCGAAAAACTAAGGGCTGAAACAGAGGGTGAGAAACAGAGGGTGAGAAATAGAAGGCGAAAAACAGAGGGGCTGAAACAGAGGGGCTGAATCAGAGGGGCTGAAACAGAGGGGCTGAATCAGAGGGGCTGAAACAGAGGGGCTGAATCAGAGGGGCTGAAACAGAGAGCGAGAAACAGAGGGCCTGAAACAGAGGGCGAGAAACAGAGGGGCTGAAACAGAGGGCGAGAAACAGAGGGGCTGAAACAGAGGGACTGAAACAGAGGGCTGAAACAGAGGGCGAGAAACAGAGGGGCTGAAACAGAGGGCGAGAAACAGAGGGGCTGAATCAGAGGGGCTGAAACAGAGGGTGAGAAACAGAGGGGCTGAAACAGAGGGCGAGAAACAGAGTGGCTGAAACAGACGGGCTGAAACAGAGGGGCTGAAACAGAGGGCGAGAAACAGAGGGGCTGAAACAGAGGGCGAGAAACAGAGGGGCTGAAACAGAGGGGCTGAAACAGAGGGGCTGAAACAGAGTGGCTGAAACAGAGGGGCATAAAACAGAGGTGCTGGAACAGAGGCGGAGAAACAGAGGGGCTGGAACAGAGGGGCTGAATCAGCGGGGCTGAAACAGTGGGCGAGAAACAGAGGGGCTGAAACAAAGGGCGAGAAACAGAGGCGCTGAAACAGAGGGGCTGAAACAGAGGGGCTGAAACAGTGGGGCTGAAACAGAGGGCGAGAAACAGAGGGGCTGAAACAGAGGGCGAGAAACAGAGGGGCTGAAACAGAGTGGCGGGAAACAGAGTGGTTGAATCAGTAGGGGCTGAATTAGAGGGGCTGAATCAGAGGGGCTGAAACAGAGGGTGAGAAACAGAGGGGCTGACACAGAGGGGATGAAACAGAGGGGCTGAATCAGAAGGCGAGAAACAGAGGGGCTGAATCAGAGGGGCTGAATCAGAGCGGCAGAATCAGAGGGGCTGAAACAGAGGGGCTGAATCAGAGGGGCTGAATCAGAGGGGCTGAATCAGAGGGGCTGAAACAGAGGGCGAGAATCAGAGGGGCTGAAACAGAGGGCGAGAAACAGAGGGGCTGAAACAGAGGGGCTGAAACAGACGGGCTGAAACAGAGAGCCTGAAACAGAGGGCAAGAAACAGAGGGGCTGAAACAGAGGGGCTGAAACAGAGGGGCTGAAACAGAGGGCGAGAAACAGAGGGTGAGAAATAGAGGGCGAGAAACAGAGGGGCTGAAACAGAGGGGCTGAAACAGAGTGGCTGAAACAGAGGGGCTGAATCAGAGGGGCAGAAACAGAGGGGCTGAATCAGAGGGGCTGAAACAGAGGGCGAGAAACAGAGGGCCTGAAACAGAGGGTGAGAAACAGAGGGGCTGAAACAGAGGGCGAGAAACAGAGTGGCTGAAACAGAGGGTCTGAAACAGAGGGGCTGAAACAGAGGGCGAGAAACAGAGGGGCTGAAACAGAGGGCGAGAAACAGAGGGGCTGAATCAGAGGGCGAGAAACAGAGGGTGAGAAACAGAGGGGCTGAAACAGAGGGCGAGAAACAGAGTGGCTGAAACAGAGGGCGAGAAACAGAGGGGCTGAAACAGAGGGGCTGAAACAGAGGGGCTAAAACAGAGTGGCTGAAACAGAGGGGCTGAAACAGAGGGCGAGAAACAGAGGGGCTGAAACAGAGGGCGAGAAACAGAGGGGCTGAATCAGAGGGGCTGAAACAGAGGGCAAGAAACAAAGGGGCTGAAACAGAGGGCGAGAAACAGAGGGGCTGAAACAGAGGGGCTGAAACAGAGGGGCTAAAACAGAGTGGCTGAAACAGAGGGGCTGTAAAAGAGGGGCTGGAACAGAGGGGGAGAAACAGAGGGGCTGAAACAGAGGGGCTGAATCAGCGGGGCTGAAACAGAGGGCGAGAAACAGCGGGGCTGAAACAGAGGGCGAGAAACAGAGGGGCAGAAACAGAGGGCGAGAAACAGAGGGGCTGAAACAGAGGGGCTGAAACAGAGGGCGAGAAACAGAGGGGCTGAAACAGAGGGCGAGAAAAAGAGGGGCAGAAACAGAGGGCGAGAAACAGAGGGGCTGAAACAGAGGGGCTGAAACAGAGGGGCTGAAACAGAGGGCGAGAAACAGAGGGGCTGAATCAGAGGGGCTGAATCAGAGGGGCTGAAACAGTGGGGCTGAAACAGAGGGCGAGAAACAAAGGGGCTGAAACAGCGGGCGAGAAACAGAGGGCGAGATACAGAGGGGCTGAAACAGAGGGGCTGAAACAGACGGGCTGAAACAGAGAGCCTGAAACAGAGGGCGATAAACAGAGGGGCTGAAACAGAGGGCGAAAAACTAAGGGCTGAAACAGAGGGTGAGAAACAGAGGGTGAGAAATAGATGGCGAAAAACAGAGGGGCTGAAACAGAGGGGCTGAATCAGAGGGGCTGAAACAGAGGGGCTTAATCAGAGGGGCTGAAACAGAGGGGCTGAATCAGAGGGGCTGAAACAGAGAGCGAGAAACAGAGGGCCTGAAACAGAGGGCGAGAAACAGAGGGGCTGAAACAGAGGGCGAGAAACAGAGGGGCTGAAACAGAGGGACTGAAACAGAGGGCTGAAACAGAGGGCGAGAAACAGAGGGGCTGAAACAGAGGGCGAGAAACAGAGGGGCTGAATCAGAGGGGCTGAAACAGAGAGTGAGAAACAGAGGGGCTGAAACAGAGGGCGAGAAACAGAGTGGCTGAAACAGACGGGCTGAAACATAGGGGCTGAAACAGAGGGCGAGAAACAGAGGGGCTGAAACAGAGGGCGAGAAACAGAGGGGCTGAAACAGAGGGGCTGAAACAGAGGGGCTGAAACAGAGTGGCTGAAACAGAGGGGCATAAAACAGAGGTGCTGGAACAGAGGCGGAGAAACAGAGGGGCTGGAACAGAGGGGCTGAATCAGCGGGGCTGAAACAGTGGGCGAGAAACAGAGGGGCTGAAACAGAGGGCGAGAAACAGAGGCGCTGAAACAGAGGGGCTGAAACAGAGGGGCTGAAACAGTGGGGCTGAAACAGAGGGCGAGAAACAGAGGGGCTGAAACAGAGGGCGAGAAACAGAGGGGCTGAAACAGAGTGGCGGGAAACAGAGTGGTTGAATCAGTAGGGGCTGAATTAGAGGGGCTGAATCAGAGGGGCTGAAACAGAGGGTGAGAAACAGAGGGGCTGACATAGAGGGGCTGAAACAGAGGGGCTGAAACAGAAGGCGAGACACAGATGGGCTGAAACAGAGGGCGAGAATCAGAGGGGCTGAAACAGAGGGCGAGAAACAGAGGGGCTGAAACAGACGGGCTGAATCAGATGGGCTGAAACAGAGAGCCTGAAACAGAGGGCAAGAAACAGAGGGGCTGAAACAGAGGGGCTGAAACAGAGGGGCTGAAACAGAGGGCGAGAAACAGAGGGTGAGAAATAGAGGGCGAGAAACAGAGGGGCTGAAACAGAGGGGCTGAAACAGAGGGGCAGAAACAGAGGGGCTGAATCAGAGGGGCTGAAACAGAGGGCGAGAAACAGAGGGCCTGAAACAGAGGGCGAGAAACAGAGGGGCTGAAACAGAGGGCGAGAAACAGAGTGGCTGAAACAGAGGGTCTGAAACAGAGGGGCTGAAACAGAGGGCGAGAAACAGTGGGGCTGAAACAGAGGGCGAGAAACAGAGGGGCTGAATCGGAGGGGCTGAAACAGAGGGTGAGAAACAGAGGGGCTGAAACAGAGGGCGAGAAACAGAGTGGCTGAAACAGTCGGTCTGAAACAGAGGGGCTGAATCAGAGGGCGAGAAACAGAGGGCCTGAAATAGAGGGCGAGAAACAGAGGGGCTGAAACAGAGGGCGAGAAACAGAAGGGCTGAAACAGAGGGGCTGAAACAGAGGGGCTAAAACAGAGTGGCTGAAACAGAGGGGCTGTAAAAGAGGGGCTGGAACAGAGGGGCAGAAACAGAGGGGCTGAAACAGCGGGGCTGAATCAGAGGGGCTGAAACAGAGGACGAGAAACAGAGGGGCTGAAACAGAGGGCGAGAAACAGAGGGGCTGAAACAGAGGGGCGGGAAACAGAGGGGCTGAATCAGAGGGGCTGAATCAGAGGGGCTGAATCAGATGGGCTGAAACAGAGGGTGAGAAACAGAGGGGCTGAAACAGAGGGGCTGAAACAGAGGGGCTGAAACAGAGGGGCTGAATCAGAGGGGCTGAAGCAGAGGGGCTGAATCAGAGGGGCTGAAACAGAGGGGCTGGAACAGAGGGGGAGAAACGGAGGGGCTGAAACAGAGGGGCTGATACAGAGGGGCTGAAACAGAGGGCGAGAAACAGAGGCGCTGAAACAGAGGTGCTGAAGCAGAGGGTCTCAAACAGAGGGGCTGAAACAGAGGGCGAGAAACAGAGGGGCTGAAACAGAGGGCGAGAAACAGAGGGGCTGAATCAGAGGGGCTGAATCAGAGCGGCTGAATCAGAGGGGCTGAATCAAAGGGGCTGAAACAGAGGGTGAGAAACAGAGGGGCTGAAACAGAGGGGCTGAAACAGAGGGGCTGAAACAGAGGGTGAGAAACAGAGGGGCTGAATCAGAGGGGCTGAATCAGAGGGGCTGAATCAGAGGGGCTGGAACAGAGAGGCTGAATCAGAGGGGCTGAAACCGTGGGCGAGAAACAGAGGGGCTGAAACAGAGGGCGAGAATCAGAGGGGCTGAAACAGAGGGCGAGAAACAGAGGGGCTGAAACAGAGGGGCTGAAACAGAGGGGCTGAAACAGAGGGGCTGAATCAGAGGGGCTGATTCAGAGGGGCTGAAACAGAGGGGCTGAATCAGCGGGGCTGAAACAGAGGGCGAGAAACAGCGGGGCTGAAACAGTGGGCGAGAAACAGAGGGGCAGAAACAGAGGGCGAGAAACAGAGGGGCTGAAACAGAGGGGCTGAAACAGAGGGCGAGAAACAGAGGGGCTGAAACAGAGGGCGAGAAACAGAGGGGCAGAAACAGAGGGCGAGAAACAGAGGGGCTGAAACAGAGGGGCTGAAACAGAGGGGCTGAAACAGAGGGCGAGAAACAGAGGGGCTGAATCAGAGGGGCTGAATCAGAGGGGCTGAAACAGTGGGGCTGAAACAGAGGGCGAGAAACAAAGGGGCTGAAACAGCGGGCGAGAAACAGAGGGCGAGAAACAGAGGGGCTGAAACAGAGGGGCTGAAACAGACGGGCTGAAACAGAGAGCCTGAAACAGAGGGCGATAAACAGAGGGGCTGAAACAGAGGGCGAAAAACTAAGGGCTGAAACAGAGGGTGAGAAACAGAGGGTGAGAAATAGAAGGCGAAAAACAGAGGGGCTGAAACAGAGGGGCTGAATCAGAGGGGCTGAAACAGAGGGGCTGAATCAGAGGGGCTGAAACAGAGGGGCTGAATCAGAGGGGCTGAAACAGAGAGCGAGAAACAGAGGGCCTGAAACAGAGGGCGAGAAACAGAGGGGCTGAAACATAGGGCGAGAAACAGAGGGGCTGAAACAGAGGGACTGAAACAGAGGGCTGAAACAGAGGGCGAGAAACAGAGGGGCTGAAACAGAGGGCGAGAAACAGAGGGGCTGAATCAGAGGGGCTGAAACAGAGGGTGAGAAACAGAGGGGCTGAAACAGAGGGCGAGAAACAGAGTGGCTGAAACAGACGGGCTGAAACAGAGGGTGAGAAACAGAGGGGCTGAATCAGAAGGCGAGAAACAGAGGGGCTGAATCAGAGGGGCTGAATCAGAGCGGCAGAATCAGAGGGGCTGAAACAGAGGGGCTGAATCAGAGGGGCTGAAACAGAGGGCGAGACACAGAGGTGCTGAAACAGAGGGCGAGAATCAGAGGGGCTGAAACAGAGGGCGAGAAACAGAGGGGCTGAAACAGAGGGGCTGAAACAGACGGGCTGAAACAGAGAGCCTGAAACAGAGGGCAAGAAACAGAGGGGCTGAAACAGAGGGGCTGAAACAGAGGGGCTGAAACAGAGGGCGAGAAACAGAGGGTGAGAAATAGAGGGCGAGAAACATAGGGGCTGAAACAGAGGGGCTGAAACAGAGTGGCTGAAACACAGGGGCTGAATCAGAGGGGCAGAAACAGAGGGGCTGAATCAGAGGGGCTGAAACAGAGGGCGAGAAACAGAGGGCCTGAAACAGAGGGTGAGAAACAGAGGGGCTGAAACAGAGGGCGAGAAACAGAGTGGCTGAAACAGAGGGTCTGAAACAGAGGGGCTGAAACAGAGGGCGAGAAACAGAGGGGCTGAAACAGAGGGCGAGAAACAGAGGGGCTGAATCAGAGGGGCTGAAACAGAGGGTGAGAAACAGAGGGGCTGAAACAGAGGGCGAGAAACAGAGTGGCTGAAACAGACGGTCTGAAACAGAGGGGCTGAAACAGAGGGCGAGAAACAGAGGGGCTGAAACAGAGGGCGAGAAACAGAGGGGCTGAATCAGAGGGGCTGAAACAGAGGGCGAGAAACAGAGGGCCTGAAACAGAGGGCAAGAAACAAAGGGGCTGAAACAGAGGGCGAGAAACAGAGGGGCTGAAACAGAGGGGCTGAAACAGAGGGGCTAAAACAGAGTGGCTGAAACAGAGGGGCTGTAAAAGAGGGGCTGGAACAGAGGGGGAGAAACAGAGGGGCTGAAACAGAGGGGCTGAATCAGCGGGGCTGAAACAGAGGGCGAGAAACAGCGGGGCTGAAACAGAGGGCGAGAAACAGAGGCGCTGAAACAGAGGGGCTGAAACAGAGGGGCTGAAACAGTGGGGCTGAAACAGAGGGCGAGAAACAGAGGGGCTGAAACAGAGGGCGAGAAACAGAGGGGCTGAAACAGAGTGGCGGGAAACAGAGTGATTGAATCAGTAGGGGCTGAATTAGAGGGGCTGAATCAGAGGGGCTGAATCAGAGGGGCTGAAACAGAGGGGCTGACACAGAGGGGCTGAAACAGAGGGGCTGAAACAGAAGGCGAGACACAGATGGGCTGAAACAGAGGGCGAGAATCAGAGGGGCTGAAACAGAGGGCGAGAAACAGAGGGGCTGAAACAGAGGGGCTGAATCAGATGGGCTGAAACAGAGAGCCTGAAACAGAGGGCAAGAAACAGAGGGGCTGAAACAGAGGGGCTGAAACAGAGGGGCTGAAACAGAGGGCGAGAAACAGAGGGTGAGAAATAGAGGGCGAGAAACAGAGGGGCTGAAACAGAGGGGCTGAAACAGAGGGGCAGAAACAGAGGGGCTGAATCAGAGGGGCTGAAACAGAGGGCGAGAAACAGAGGGCCTGAAACAGAGGGCGAGAAACAGAGGGGCTGAAACAGAGGGCGAGAAACAGAGTGGCTGAAACAGAGGGTCTGAAACAGAGGGGCTGAAACAGAGAGCGAGAAACAGTGGGGCTGAAACAGAGGGCGAGAAACAGAGGGGCTGAATCAGAGGGGCTGAAACAGAGGGTGAGAAACAGAGGGGCTGAAACAGAGGGCGAGAAACAGAGTGGCTGAAACAGACGGTCTGAAACCGAGGGGCTGAATCAGAGGGCGAGAAACAGAGGGCCTGAAATAGAGGGCGAGAAACAGAGGGGCTGAAACAGAGGGCGAGAAACAGAGGGGCTGAAACAGAGGGGCTGAAACAGAGGGGCTAAAACAGAGTGGCTGAAACAGAGGGGCTGTAAAAGAGGGGATGGAACAGAGGGGGAGAAACAGAGGGGCTGAAACAGCGGGGCTGAATCAGAGGGGCTGAAACAGAGGACGAGAAACAGAGGGGCTGAAACAGAGGGCGAGAAACAGAGGCGCTGAAACAGAGGGGCTGAAACAGAGGGGCTGAAACAGTGGGGCTGAAACAGAGGGCGAGAAACAGAGGGGCTGAAACAGAGGGCGAGAAACAGAGGGGCTGAAACAGAGGGGCGGGAAACAGAGGGGCTGAATCAGAGGGGCTGAATCAGAGGGGCTGAATCAGATGGGCTGAAACAGAGGGTGAGAAACAGAGGGGCTGAAACAGAGGGGCTGAAACAGAGGGGCTGAAACAGAGGGGCTGAATCAGAGGGGCTGAAGCAGAGGGGCTGAATCAGAGGGGCTGAAACAGAGGGGCTGGAACAGAGGGGGAGAAACGGAGGGGCTGAAACAGAGGGGCTGAATCAGAGGGGCTGAAACAGAGGGCGAGAAACAGAGGCGCTGAAACAGAGGTGCTGAAACAGAGGGTCTCAAACAGAGGGGCTGAAACAGAGGGCGAGAAACAGAGGGGCTGAAACAGAGGGCGAGAAACAGAGGGGCTGAATCAGAGGGGCTGAATCAGAGGGGCTGAATTAGAGGGGCTGAAACAGAGGGTGAGAAACAGAGGGGCTGAAACAGAGGGGCTGAAACAGAGGGGCTGAAACAGAGGGTGAGAAACATAGGGGCTGAATCAGAGGGGCTGAATCAGAGGGGCTGAATCAGAGGGGCTGGAACAGAGGGGCTGAATCAGAGGGGCTGAAACCGTGGGCGAGAAACAGAGGGGCTGAAACAGAGGGCGAGAATCAGAGGGGCTGAAACAGAGGGCGAGAAACAGAGGGGCTGAAACAGAGGGGCTGAAACAGAGGGGCTGAAACAGAGGGGCTGAATCAGAGGGGCTGATTCAGAGGGGCTGAAACAGAGGGGCTGAATCAGCGGGGCTGAAACAGAGGGCGAGAAACAGCGGGGCTGAAACAGAGGGCGAGAAACAGAGGGGCAGAAACAGAGGGCGAGAAACAGAGGAGTTGAAACAGAGGGGCTGAAACAGAGGGCGAGAAACAGAGGGGCTGAAACAGAGGGCGAGAAACAGAGGGGCAGAAAGAGAGGGCGAGAAACAGAGGGGCTGAAACAGAGGGGCTGAAACAGAGGGGCTGAAACAGAGGGCGAGAAACAGAGGGGCTGAATCAGAGGGGCTGAATCAGAGGGGCTGAAACAGTGGGGCTGAAACAGAGGGCGAGAAACAAAGGGGCTGAAACAGCGGGCGAGAAACAGAGGGCGAGAAACAGAGGGGCTGAAACAGAGGGGCTGAAACAGACCGGCTGAAACAGAGAGCCTGAAACAGAGGGCGATAAACAGAGGGGCTGAAACAGAGGGCGAAAAACTAAGGGCTGAAACAGACGGTGAGAAACAGAGGGTGAGAAATAGAAGGCGAAAAACAGAGGGGCTGAAACAGAGGGGCTGAATCAGAGGGGCTGAAACAGAGGGGCTGAATCAGAGGGGCTGAAACAGAGGGGCTGAATCAGAGGGGCTGAAACAGAGAGCGAGAAACAGAGGGCCTGAAACAGAGGGCGAGAAACAGAGGGGCTGAAACATAGGGCGAGAAACAGAGGGGCTGAAACAGAGGGACTGAAACAGAGGGCTGAAACAGAGGGCGAGAAACAGAGGGGCTGAAACAGAGGGCGAGAAACAGAGGGGCTGAATCAGAGGGGCTGAAACAGAGGGTGAGAAACAGAGGGGCTGAAACAGAGGGCGAGAAACAGAGTGGCTGAAACAGACGGTCTGAAACAGAGGGGCTGAAACAGAGGGCGAGAAACAGAGGGGCTGAAACAGAGGGCGAGAAACAGAGGGGCTGAATCAGAGGGGCTGAAACAGAGGGCGAGAAACAGAGGGCCTGAAACAGAGGGCAAGAAACAAAGGGGCTGAAACAGAGGGCGAGAAACAGAGGGGCTGAAACAGAGGGGCTGAAACAGAGGGCTAAAACAGAGTGGCTGAAACAGAGGGGCTGTAAAAGAGGGGCTGGAACAGAGGGGGAGAAACAGAGGGGCTGAAACAGAGGGGCTGAATCAGCGGGGCTGAAACAGAGGGCGAGAAACAGCGGGGCTGAAACAGAGGGCGAGAAACAGAGGGGCAGAAACAGAGGGCGAGAAACAGAGGGGCTGAAACAGAGGGGCTGAAACAGAGGGCGAGAAACAGAGGGGCTGAAACAGAGGGCGAGAAAAAGAGTGGCAGAAACAGAGGGCGAGAAACAGAGGGGCTGAAACAGAGGGGCTGAAACAGAGGGGCTGAAACAGAGGGCGAGAAACAGAGGGGCTGAATCAGAGGGGCTGAATCAGAGGGACTGAAACAGTGGGGCTGAAACAGAGGGCGAGAAACAAAGGGGCTGAAACAGCGGGCGAGAAACAGAGGGCGAGAAACAGAGGGGCTGAAACAGAGGGGCTGAAACAGACGGGCTGAAACAGGGAGCCTGAAACAGAGGGCGATAAACAGAGGGGCTGAAACAGAGGGCGAAAAACTAAGGGCTGAAACAGAGGGTGAGAAACAGAGGGTGAGAAATAGATGGCGAAAAACAGAGGGGCTGAAACAGAGGGGCTGAATCAGAGGGGCTGAAACAGAGGGGCTTAATCAGAGGGGCTGAAACAGAGGGGCTGAATCAGAGGGGCTGAAACAGAGAGCGAGAAACAGAGGGCCTGAAACAGAGGGCGAGAAACAGAGGGGCTGAAACAGAGGGCGAGAAACAGAGGGGCTGAAACAGAGGGACTGAAACAGAGGGCTGAAACAGAGGGCGAGAAACAGAGGGGCTGAAACAGAGGGCGAGAAACAGAGGGGCTGAATCAGAGGGGCTGAAACAGAGAGTGAGAAACAGAGGGGCTGAAACAGAGGGCGAGAAACAGAGTGGCTGAAACAGACGGTCTGAAACAGAGGGGCTGAATCAGAGGGCGAGAAACAGAGGGCCTGAAATAGAGGGCGAGAAACAGAGGGGCTGAAACAGAGGGCGAGAAACAGAGGGGCTGAAACAGAGGGGCTGAAACAGAGGGGCTAAAACAGAGTGGCTGAAACAGAGGGGCTGTAAAAGAGGGGCTGGAACAGAGGGGGAGAAACAGAGGGGCTGAAACAGCGGGGCTGAATCAGAGGGGCTGAAACAGAGGACGAGAAACAGAGGGGCTGAAACAGAGGGCGAGAAACAGAGGCGCTGAAACAGAGGGGCTGAAACAGAGGGGCTGAAACAGTGGGGCTGAAACAGAGGGCGAGAAACAGAGGGGCTGAAACAGAGGGCGAGAAACAGAGGGGCTGAAACAGAGGGGCGGGAAACAGAGGGGCTGAATCAGAGGGGCTGAATCAGAGGGGCTGAATCAGATGGGCTGAAACAGAGGGTGAGAAACAGAGGGGCTGAAACAGAGGGGCTGAAACAGAGGGGCTGAAACAGAGGGGCTGAATCAGAGGGGCTGAAGCAGAGGGGCTGAATCAGAGGGGCTGAAACAGAGGGGCTGGAACAGAGGGGGAGAAACGGAGGGGCTGAAACAGAGGGGCTGAATCAGAGGGGCTGAAACAGAGGGCGAGAAACAGAGGCGCTGAAACAGAGGTGCTGAAACAGAGGGTCTCAAACAGAGGGGCTGAAACAGAGGGCGAGAAACAGAGGGGCTGAAACAGAGGGCGAGAAACAGAGGGGCTGAATCAGAGGGGCTGAATCAGAGGGGCTGAATCAGAGGGGCTGAAACAGAGGGTGAGAAACAGAGGGGCTGAAACAGAGGGGCTGAAACAGAGGGGCTGAAACAGAGGGTGAGAAACAGAGGGGCTGAATCAGAGGGGCTGAATCAGAGGGGCTGAATCAGAGGGGCTGGAACAGAGGGGCTGAATCAGAGGGGCTGAAACCGTGGGCGAGAAACAGAGGGGCTGAAACAGAGGGCGAGAATCAGAGGGGCTGAAACAGAGGGCGAGAAACAGAGGGGCTGAAACAGAGGGGCTGAAACAGAGGGGCTGAAACAGAGGGGCTGAATCAGAGGGGCTGATTCAGAGGGGCTGAAACAGAGGGGCTGAATCAGCGGGGCTGAAACAGAGGGCGAGAAACAGCGGGGCTGAAACAGAGGGCGAGAAACAGAGGGGCAGAAACAGAGGGCGAGAAACAGAGGGGCTGAAACAGAGGGGCTGAAACAGAGGGCGAGAAACAGAGGGGCTGAAACAGAGGGCGAGAAACAGAGGGGCAGAAAGAGAGGGCGAGAAACAGAGGGGCTGAAACAGAGGGGCTGAAATAGAGGGGCTGAAACAGAGGGCGAGAAACAGAGGGGCTGAATCAGAGGGGCTGAATCAGAGGGGCTGAAACAGTGGGGCTGAAACAGAGGGCGAGAAACAAAGGGGCTGAAACAGCGGGCGAGAAACAGAGAGCGAGAAACAGAGGGGCTGAAACAGAGGGGCTGAAACAGACCGGCTGAAACAGAGAGCCTGAAACAGAGGGCGATAAACAGAGGGGCTGAAACAGAGGGCGAAAAACTAAGGGCTGAACAGACGGTGAGAAACAGAGGGTGAGAAATAGAAGGCGAAAAACAGAGGGGCTGAAACAGAGGGGCTGAATCAGAGGGGCTGAAACAGAGGGGCTGAATCAGAGGGGCTGAAACAGAGGGGCTGAATCAGAGGGGCTGAAACAGAGAGCGAGAAACAGAGGGCCTGAAACAGAGGGCGAGAAACAGAGGGGCTGAAACATAGGGCGAGAAACAGAGGGGCTGAAACAGAGGGACTGAAACAGAGGGCTGAAACAGAGGGCGAGAAACAGAGGGGCTGAAACAGAGGGCGAGAAACAGAGGGGCTGAATCAGAGGGGCTGAAACAGAGGGTGAGAAACAGAGGGGCTGAAACAGAGGGCGAGAAACAGAGTGGCTGAAACAGACGGGCTGAAACAGAGGGGCTGAAACAGAGGGCGAGAAACAGAGGGGCTGAAACAGAGGGCGAGAAACAGAGGGGCTGAAACAGAGGGGCTGAAACAGAGGGGCTGAAACAGAGTGGCTGAAACAGAGGGGCATAAAACAGAGGTGCTGGAACAGAGGCGGAGAAACAGAGGGGCTGGAACAGAGGGGCTGAATCAGCGGGGCTGAAACAGTGGGCGAGAAACAGAGGGGCTGAAACAAAGGGCGAGAAACAGAGGCGCTGAAACAGAGGGGCTGAAACAGAGGGGCTGAAACAGTGGGGCTGAAACAGAGGGCGAGAAACAGAGGGGCTGAAACAGAGGGCGAGAAACAGAGGGGCTGAAACAGAGTGGCGGGAAACAGAGTGGTTGAATCAGTAGGGGCTGAATTAGAGGGGCTGAATCAGAGGGGCTGAAACAGAGGGTGAGAAACAGAGGGGCTGACACAGAGGGGATGAAACAGAGGGGCTGAATCAGAAGGCGAGAAACAGAGGGGCTGAATCAGAGGGGCTGAATCAGAGCGGCAGAATCAGAGGGGCTGAAACAGAGGGGCTGAATCAGAGGGGCTGAAACAGAGGGCGAGACACAGAGGTGCTGAAACAGAGGGCGAGAATCAGAGGGGCTGAAACAGAGGGCGAGAAACAGAGGGGCTGAAACAGAGGGGCTGAAACAGACGGGCTGAAACAGAGAGCCTGAAACAGAGGGCAAGAAACAGAGGGGCTGAAACAGAGGGGCTGAAACAGAGGGGCTGAAACAGAGGGCGAGAAACAGAGGGTGAGAAATAGAGGGCGAGAAACAGAGGGGCTGAAACAGAGGGGCTGAAACAGAGGGGCTGAAACAGAGGGGCTGAATCAGAGGGGCAGAAACAGAGGGGCTGAATCAGAGGGGCTGAAACAGAGGGCGAGAAACAGAGGGCCTGAAACAGAGGGTGAGAAACAGAGGGGCTGAAACAGAGGGCGAGAAACAGAGTGGCTGAAACAGAGGGTCTGAAACAGAGGGGCTGAAACAGAGGGCGAGAAACAGAGGGGCTGAAACAGAGGGCGAGAAACAGAGGGGCTGAATCAGAGGGGCTGAAACAGAGGGTGAGAAACAGAGGGGCTGAAACAGAGGGCGAGAAACAGAGTGGCTGAAACAGACGGTCTGAAACAGAGGGGCTGAAACAGAGGGCGAGAAACAGAGGGGCTGAAACAGAGGGCGAGAAACAGAGGGGCTGAATCAGAGGGGCTGAAACAGAGGGCGAGAAACAGAGGGCCTGAAACAGAGGGCAAGAAACAAAGGGGCTGAAACAGAGGGCGAGAAACAGAGGGGCTGAAACAGAGGGGCTGAAACAGAGGGGCTAAAACAGAGTGGCTGAAACAGAGGGGCTGTAAAAGAGGGGCTGGAACAGAGGGGGAGAAACAGAGGGGCTGAAACAGAGGGGCTGAATCAGCGGGGCTGAAACAGAGGGCGAGAAACAGCGGGGCTGAAACAGAGGGCGAGAAACAGAGGGGCAGAAACAGAGGGCGAGAAACAGAGGGGCTGAAACAGAGGGGCTGAAACAGAGGGCGAGAAACAGAGGGGCTGAAACAGAGGGCGAGAAAAAGAGTGGCAGAAACAGAGGGCGAGAAACAGAGGGGCTGAAACAGAGGGGCTGAAACAGAGGGGCTGAAACAGAGGGCGAGAAACAGAGGGGCTGAATCAGAGGGGCTGAATCAGAGGGACTGAAACAGTGGGGCTGAAACAGAGGGCGAGAAACAAAGGGGCTGAAACAGCGGGCGAGAAACAGAGGGCGAGAAACAGAGGGGCTGAAACAGAGGGGATGAAACAGACGGGCTGAAACAGGGAGCCTGAAACAGAGGGCGATAAACAGAGGGGCTGAAACAGAGGGCGAAAAACTAAGGGCTGAAACAGAGGGTGAGAAACAGAGGGTGAGAAATAGATGGCGAAAAACAGAGGGGCTGAAACAGAGGGGCTGAATCAGAGGGGCTGAAACAGAGGGGCTTAATCAGAGGGGCTGAAACAGAGGGGCTGAATCAGAGGGGCTGAAACAGAGAGCGAGAAACAGAGGGCCTGAAACAGAGGGCGAGAAACAGAGGGGCTGAAACAGAGGGCGAGAAACAGAGGGGCTGAAACAGAGGGACTGAAACAGAGGGCTGAAACAGAGGGCGAGAAACAGAGGGGCTGAAACAGAGGGCGAGAAACAGAGGGGCTGAATCAGAGGGGCTGAAACAGAGAGTGAGAAACAGAGGGGCTGAAACAGAGGGCGAGAAACAGAGTGGCTGAAACAGACGGGCTGAAACAGAGGGGCTGAAACAGAGGGCGAGAAACAGAGGGGCTGAAACAGAGGGCGAGAAACAGAGGGGCTGAAACAGAGGGGCTGAAACAGAGGGGCTGAAACAGAGTGGCTGAAACAGAGGGGCTGAAACAGAGGTGCTGGAACAGAGGCGGAGAAACAGAGGGGCTGGAACAGAGGGGCTGAATCAGCGGGGCTGAAACAGTGGGCGAGAAACAGAGGGGCTGAAACAGAGGGCGAGAAACAGAGGCGCTGAAACAGAGGGGCTGAAACAGAGGGGCTGAAACAGTGGGGCTGAAACAGAGGGCGAGAAACAGAGGGGCTGAAACAGAGGGCGAGAAACAGAGGGGCTGAAACAGAGTGGCGGGAAACAGAGTGGTTGAATCAGTAGGGGCTGAATTAGAGGGGCTGAATCAGAGGGGCTGAAACAGAGGGTGAGAAACAGAGGGGCTGACACAGAGGGGCTGAAACAGAGGGGCTGAAACAGAAGGCGAGAAACAGAGGGGCTGAATCAGAGGGGCTGAATCAGAGCGGCTGAATCAGAGGGGCTGAAACAGAGGGGCTGAATCAGTGGGGCTGAAACAGAGGGCGAGACACAGAGGGGCTGAAACAGAGGGCGAGAATCAGAGGGGCTGAAACAGAGGGCGAGAAACAGAGGGGCTGAAACAGAGGGGCTGAAACAGACGGGCTGAAACAGAGAGCCTGAAACAGAGGGCAAGAAACAGAGGGGCTGAAACAGAGGGGCTGAAACTGAGGGGCTGAAACAGAGGGCGAGAAACAGAGGGTGAGAAATAGAGGGCGAGAAACAGAGGGGCTGAAACAGAGGGGCTGAAACAGAGTGGCTGAAACAGAGGGTCTGAATCAGAGGGGCAGAAACAGAGGTGCTGAAACAGAGGGCGAGAAACAGAGGGCCTGAAACAGAGGGCGAGAAACAGAGGGGCTGAAACAGAGGGCGAGAAACAGAGTGGCTGAAACAGAGGGTCTGAAACAGAGGGGCTGAAACAGAGGGCGAGAAACAGAGGGGCTGAAACAGAGGGCGAGAAACAGAGGGGCTGAATCAGAGGGGCTGAAACAGAGGGTGAGAAACAGAGGGGCTGAAACAGAGGGCGAGAAACAGAGTGGCTGAAACAGACGGTCTGAAACAGAGGGGCTGAAACAGAGGGCGAGAAACAGAGGACCTGAAACAGAGGGCGAGAAACAGAACGGCTGAAACAGAGGGCGAGAAACAGAGGGGCTGAAACAGAGGTGCTGAAACAGAGGGGCTAAAACAGAGTGGCTGAAACAGAGGGGCTGTAAAAGAGGGGCTGGAACAGAGGGGGAGAAACAGAGGGGCTGAAACAGCGGGGCTGAATCAGAGGGGCTGAAACAGAGGGCGAGAAACAGAGGGGCTGAAACAGAGGGCGAGAAACAGAGGCGCTGAAACAGAGGGGCTGAAACAGAGGGGCTGAAACAGTGGGGCTGAAACAGAGGGCGAGAAACAGAGGGGCTGAAACAGAGGGTCTGAAACAGAGGGCGAGAAACAGAGGGGCGGGAAACAGAGGGGCTGAATCAGAGGGGCTGAATCAGAGGGGCTGAATCAGATGGGCTGAAACAGAGGGTTTTAAACAGAGGGGCTGAAACAGAGGGGCTGAAACAGAGGGGCTGAAACAGAGGGCGAGAAACAGAGGGGCTGAATCAGAGGGGCTGAATCAGAGGGGCTGAAGCAGAGAGCCTGAAACAGAGGGCGATAAACAGAGGGGCTGAAACAGAGGGCGAAAAACTAAGGGCTGAAACAGAGGGTGAGAAACAGAGGGTGAGAAATAGATGGCGAAAAACAGAGGGGCTGAAACAGAGGGGCTGAATCAGAGGGGCTGAAACAGAGGGGCTTAATCAGAGGGGCTGAAACAGAGGGGCTGAATCAGAGGGGCTGAAACAGAGGGCGAAAAACTAAGGGCTGAAACAGAGGGTGAGAAACAGAGGGTGAGAAATAGATGGCGAAAAACAGAGGGGCTGAAACAGAGGGGCTGAATCAGAGGGGCTGAAACAGAGGGGCTTAATCAGAGGGGCTGAAACAGAGGGGCTGAATCAGAGGGGCTGAAACAGAGAGCGAGAAACAGAGGGCCTGAAACAGAGGGCGAGAAACAGAGGGGCTGAAACAGAGGGCGAGAAACAGAGGGGCTGAAACAGAGGGACTGAAACAGAGGGCTGAAACAGAGGGCGAGAAACAGAGGGGCTGAAACAGAGGGCGAGAAACAGAGGGGCTGAATCAGAGGGGCTGAAACAGAGAGTGAGAAACAGAGGGGCTGAAACAGAGGGCGAGAAACAGAGTGGCTGAAACAGACGGGCTGAAACAGAGGGGCTGAAACAGAGGGCGAGAAACAGAGGGGCTGAAACAGAGGGCGAGAAACAGAGGGGCTGAAACAGAGGGGCTGAAACAGAGGGGCTGAAACAGAGTGGCTGAAACAGAGGGGCTGAAACAGAGGTGCTGGAACAGAGGCGGAGAAACAGAGGGGCTGGAACAGAGGGGCTGAATCAGCGGGGCTGAAACAGTGGGCGAGAAACAGAGGGGCTGAAACAGAGGGCGAGAAACAGAGGCGCTGAAACAGAGGGGCTGAAACAGAGGGGCTGAAACAGTGGGGCTGAAACAGAGGGCGAGAAACAGAGGGGCTGAAACAGAGGGCGAGAAACAGAGGGGCTGAAACAGAGTGGCGGGAAACAGAGTGGTTGAATCAGTAGGGGCTGAATTAGAGGGGCTGAATCAGAGGGGCTGAAACAGAGGGTGAGAAACAGAGGGGCTGACACAGAGGGGCTGAAACAGAGGGGCTGAAACAGAAGGCGAGAAACAGAGGGGCTGAATCAGAGGGGCTGAATCAGAGCGGCTGAATCAGAGGGGCTGAAACAGAGGGGCTGAATCAGTGGGGCTGAAACAGAGGGCGAGACACAGAGGGGCTGAAACAGAGGGCGAGAATCAGAGGGGCTGAAACAGAGGGCGAGAAACAGAGGGGCTGAAACAGAGGGGCTGAAACAGACGGGCTGAAACAGAGAGCCTGAAACAGAGGGCAAGAAACAGAGGGGCTGAAACAGAGGGGCTGAAACTGAGGGGCTGAAACAGAGGGCGAGAAACAGAGGGTGAGAAATAGAGGGCGAGAAACAGAGGGGCTGAAACAGAGGGGCTGAAACAGAGTGGCTGAAACAGAGGGTCTGAATCAGAGGGGCAGAAACAGAGGTGCTGAAACAGAGGGCGAGAAACAGAGGGCCTGAAACAGAGGGCGAGAAACAGAGGGGCTGAAACAGAGGGCGAGAAACAGAGTGGCTGAAACAGAGGGTCTGAAACAGAGGGGCTGAAACAGAGGGCGAGAAACAGAGGGGCTGAAACAGAGGGCGAGAAACAGAGGGGCTGAATCAGAGGGGCTGAAACAGAGGGTGAGAAACAGAGGGGCTGAAACAGAGGGCGAGAAACAGAGTGGCTGAAACAGACGGTCTGAAACAGAGGGGCTGAAACAGAGGGCGAGAAACAGAGGACCTGAAACAGAGGGCGAGAAACAGAACGGCTGAAACAGAGGGCGAGAAACAGAGGGGCTGAAACAGAGGTGCTGAAACAGAGGGGCTAAAACAGAGTGGCTGAAACAGAGGGGCTGTAAAAGAGGGGCTGGAACAGAGGGGGAGAAACAGAGGGGCTGAAACAGCGGGGCTGAATCAGAGGGGCTGAAACAGAGGGCGAGAAACAGAGGGGCTGAAACAGAGGGCGAGAAACAGAGGCGCTGAAACAGAGGGGCTGAAACAGAGGGGCTGAAACAGTGGGGCTGAAACAGAGGGCGAGAAACAGAGGGGCTGAAACAGAGGGTCTGAAACAGAGGGCGAGAAACAGAGGGGCGGGAAACAGAGGGGCTGAATCAGAGGGGCTGAATCAGAGGGGCTGAATCAGATGGGCTGAAACAGAGGGTTTTAAACAGAGGGGCTGAAACAGAGGGGCTGAAACAGAGGGGCTGAAACAGAGGGCGAGAAACAGAGGGGCTGAATCAGAGGGGCTGAATCAGAGGGGCTGAAGCAGAGAGCCTGAAACAGAGGGCGATAAACAGAGGGGCTGAAACAGAGGGCGAAAAACTAAGGGCTGAAACAGAGGGTGAGAAACAGAGGGTGAGAAATAGATGGCGAAAAACAGAGGGGCTGAAACAGAGGGGCTGAATCAGAGGGGCTGAAACAGAGGGGCTTAATCAGAGGGGCTGAAACAGAGGGGCTGAATCAGAGGGGCTGAAACAGAGAGCGAGAAACAGAGGGCCTGAAACAGAGGGCGAGAAACAGAGGGGCTGAAACAGAGGGCGAGAAACAGAGGGGCTGAAACAGAGGGACTGAAACAGAGGGCTGAAACAGAGGGCGAGAAACAGAGGGGCTGAAACAGAGGGCGAGAAACAGAGGGGCTGAATCAGAGGGGCTGAAACAGAGAGTGAGAAACAGAGGGGCTGAAACAGAGGGCGAGAAACAGAGTGGCTGAAACAGACGGGCTGAAACAGAGGGGCTGAAACAGAGGGCGAGAAACAGAGGGGCTGAAACAGAGGGCGAGAAACAGAGGGGCTGAAACAGAGGGGCTGAAACAGAGGGGCTGAAACAGAGTGGCTGAAACAGAGGGGCTGAAACAGAGGTGCTGGAACAGAGGCGGAGAAACAGAGGGGCTGGAACAGAGGGGCTGAATCAGCGGGGCTGAAACAGTGGGCGAGAAACAGAGGGGCTGAAACAGAGGGCGAGAAACAGAGGCGCTGAAACAGAGGGGCTGAAACAGAGGGGCTGAAACAGTGGGGCTGAAACAGAGGGCGAGAAACAGAGGGGCTGAAACAGAGGGCGAGAAACAGAGGGGCTGAAACAGAGTGGCGGGAAACAGAGTGGTTGAATCAGTAGGGGCTGAATTAGAGGGGCTGAATCAGAGGGGCTGAAACAGAGGGTGAGAAACAGAGGGGCTGACACAGAGGGGCTGAAACAGAGGGGCTGAAACAGAAGGCGAGAAACAGAGGGGCTGAATCAGAGGGGCTGAATCAGAGCGGCTGAATCAGAGGGGCTGAAACAGAGGGGCTGAATCAGAGGGGCTGAAACAGAGGGCGAGACACAGAGGGGCTGAAACAGAGGGCGAGAATCAGAGGGGCTGAAACAGAGGGCGAGAAACAGAGGGGCTGAAACAGAGGGGCTGAAACAGACGGGCTGAAACAGAGAGCCTGAAACAGAGGGCAAGAAACAGAGGGGCTGAAACAGAGGGGCTGAAACAGAGGGGCTGAAACAGAGGGCGAGAAACAGAGGGTGAGAAATAGAGGGTGAGAAACAGAGGGGCTGAAACAGAGGGGCTGAAACAGAGTGGCTGAAACAGAGGGTCTGAATCAGAGGGGCAGAAACAGAGGTGCTGAAACAGAGGGCGAGAAACAGAGGGCCTGAAACAGAGGGCGAGAAACAGAGGGGCTGAAACAGAGGGCGAGAAACAGAGTGGCTGAAACAGAGGGTCTGAAACAGAGGGGCTGAAACAGAGGGCGAGAAACAGAGGGGCTGAAACAGAGGGCGAGAAACTGAGGGGCTGAATCAGAGGGGCTGAAACAGAGGGTGAGAAACAGAGGGGCTGAAACAGAGGGCGAGAAACAGAGTGGCTGAAACAGACGGTCTGAAACAGAGGGGCTGAAACAGAGGGCGAGAAACAGAGGACCTGAAACAGAGGGCGAGAAACAGAAGGGCTGAAACAGAGGGCGAGATACAGAGGGGCTGAAACAGAGGTGCTGAAACAGAGGGGCTAAAACAGAGTGGCTGAAACAGAGGGGCTGTAAAAGAGGGGCTGGAACAGAGGGGGAGAAACAGAGGGGCTGAAACAGCGGGGCTGAATCAGAGGGGCTGAAACAGAGGGCGAGAAACAGAGGGGCTGAAACAGAGGGCGAGAAACAGAGGCGCTGAAACAGAGGGGCTGAAACAGAGGGGCTGAAACAGTGGGGCTGAAACAGAGGGCTGAAACAGAGGGCGAGAAACAGAGGGGCTGAAACAGAGGGCGAGAAACAGAGGGGCTGAATCAGAGGGGCTGAAACAGAGAGTGAGAAACAGAGGGGCTGAAACAGAGGGCGAGAAACAGAGTGGCTGAAACAGACGGGCTGAAACAGAGGGGCTGAAACAGAGGGCGAGAAACAGAGGGGCTGAAACAGAGGGCGAGAAACAGAGGGGCTGAAACAGAGGGGCTGAAACAGAGGGGCTGAAACAGAGTGGCTGAAACAGAGGGGCTGAAACAGAGGTGCTGGAACAGAGGCGGAGAAACAGAGGGGCTGGAACAGAGGGGCTGAATCAGCGGGGCTGAAACAGTGGGCGAGAAACAGAGGGGCTGAAACAGAGGGCGAGAAACAGAGGCGCTGAAACAGAGGGGCTGAAACAGAGGGGCTGAAACAGTGGGGCTGAAACAGAGGGCGAGAAACAGAGGGGCTGAAACAGAGGGCGAGAAACAGAGGGGCTGAAACAGAGTGGCGGGAAACAGAGTGGTTGAATCAGTAGGGGCTGAATTAGAGGGGCTGAATCAGAGGGGCTGAAACAGAGGGTGAGAAACAGAGGGGCTGACACAGAGGGGCTGAAACAGAGGGGCTGAAACAGAAGGCGAGAAACAGAGGGGCTGAATCAGAGGTGCTGAATCAGAGCGGCTGAATCAGAGGGGCTGAAACAGAGGGGCTGAATCAGAGGGGCTGAAACAGAGGGCGAGACACAGAGGGGCTGAAACAGAGGGCGAGAATCAGAGGGGCTGAAACAGAGGGCGAGAAACAGAGGGGCTGAAACAGAGGGGCTGAAACAGACGGGCTGAAACAGAGAGCCTGAAACAGAGGGCAAGAAACAGAGGGGCTGAAACAGAGGGGCTGAAACAGAGGGGCTGAAACAGAGGGCGAGAAACAGAGGGTGAGAAATAGAGGGTGAGAAACAGAGGGGCTGAAACAGAGGGGCTGAAACAGAGTGGCTGAAACAGAGGGTCTGAATCAGAGGGGCAGAAACAGAGGTGCTGAAACAGAGGGCGAGAAACAGAGGGCCTGAAACAGAGGGCGAGAAACAGAGGGGCTGAAACAGAGGGCGAGAAACAGAGTGGCTGAAACAGAGGGTCTGAAACAGAGGGGCTGAAACAGAGGGCGAGAAACAGAGGGGCTGAAACAGAGGGCGAGAAACTGAGGGGCTGAATCAGAGGGGCTGAAACAGAGGGTGAGAAACAGAGGGGCTGAAACAGAGGGCGAGAAACAGAGTGGCTGAAACAGACGGTCTGAAACAGAGGGGCTGAAACAGAGGGCGAGAAACAGAGGACCTGAAACAGAGGGCGAGAAACAGAAGGGCTGAAACAGAGGGCGAGATACAGAGGGGCTGAAACAGAGGTGCTGAAACAGAGGGGCTAAAACAGAGTGGCTGAAACAGAGGGGCTGTAAAAGAGGGGCTGGAACAGAGGGGGAGAAACAGAGGGGCTGAAACAGAGGGCGAGAAACAGAGGCGCTGAAACAGAGGGGCTGAAACAGAGGGGCTGAAACAGTGGGGCTGAAACAGAGGGCGAGAAACAGAGGGGCTGAAACAGAGGGTCTGAAACAGAGGGCGAGAAACAGAGGGGCGGGAAACAGAGGGGCTGAATCAGAGGGGCTGAATCAGAGGGGCTGAATCAGATGGGCTGAAACAGAGGGTTTTAAGCAGAGGGGCTGAAACAGAGGGGCTGAAACAGAGGGGCTGAAACAGAGGGCGAGAAACAGAGGGGCTGAATCAGAGGGGTTGAATCAGAGGGGCTGAATCAGAGGGGCTGAAGCAGAGGGGCTGAATCAGAGGGGATGAAACAGAGGGCGAGAAACAGAGGGGCAGAAACAGAGGGCGAGAAACAGAGGGGCTGAAACAGAGGGGCTGAAACAGAGGGACTGAATCAGAGGGGCTGATTCAGAGGGGCTGAAACAGAGGGGCTGAATCAGCGGGGCTGAAACAGAGGGCGAGAAACAGCGGGGCTGAAACAGAGGGCGAGAAACAGAGGGGCAGAAACAGAGGGGCTGAAACAGAGGGCGAGAAACAGAGTGGGTGAAAAAGAGGGCGAGAAACAGAGGGGCTGAAACAGAGGGCGAGAAACAGAGGGGCTGAAACAGAGGAGCTGAAACAGAGGGTCTGAAACAGAGGGTCTGAAACACAGGGAGAGAAACAGAGGGGCTGAATCAGAGGGGCTGAATCAGAGGGGCTGAAACAGAGGGGCTGAAACAGAGGGCGAGAAACAAAGGGGCTGAAACAGCGGGCGAGAAACAGAGGGCGAGAAACAGAGGGGCGGAAACAGAGAGCCTGAAACAGAGGGCGAGAAACAGGGGGCTGAACCAGAGGGCGAAAAACAGAGGGGCTGAAACAGAGTGCGAGAAACAGAGGGTGAGAAACAGAGGAGCTGAAACAGAGGGGCTGAAGCAGACGGGCTGAAACAGAGGGGCTGAAACAGAGGGCGAGAAACAGAGCGGCTGAAACAGAGGGGGGGAAACAGAGGGTCTGAAACAGAGGGCGAGAAAACGGGGGGCTGAATCAGAATGGCTGAAACAGAGGGGCTGAAACAGAGGGCGAGAAACTGAGGGGCTGAAACAGAGGGCGAGAAACAGAGGGGCTGAAACAGAGGGCGAGAAACAGAGGGGCTGAATCAGAGGGGCAGAAACAGAGGGTGAGAAACAGAGGGGCTGAAACAGAGGGTGAGAAACAGAGTGGCTGAAACAGATGGGCTGAAACAGAGGGGCTGAAACAGAGGGCGAGAAACAGAGGGGCTGAAACAGAGGGTGAGAAACAGAGGGGCTGAACAAGAGGGGCTGGAACAGAGGGGGAGAAACAGAGGGGCTGAAACAGCGGGGCTGAATCAGAAGGGCTGAAACAGAGGGCGAGAAACAGAGGGGCTGAAACAGAGGGCGAGAAACAGAGGCGCTGAAACAGAGGGGCTGAAACAGAGGGGCTGAAACAGTGGGGCTGAAACAGAGGGCGAGAAACAGAGGGGCTGAAACAGAGTGCGAGAAACAGAGGGGCTGAAACAGAGGCGCGGGAAACAGAGGGGCTGAATCAGAGGGGCTGAATCAGAGGGGCTGAAACAGAGGGCGAGAAACAGAGGGGCTGAAACAGAGGGGCTGAAACAGAGGGCGAGAAGCAGAGGGGCTGAAACAGTGGGGCTGAAACAGAGGGCGAGAAACAGAGGGGCTGAAACATAGGGCGAGAAACAGAGGGGCTGAAACAGAGGGCGAGAAACAGAGGGGCTGAAACAGAGGAGCTGAAACAGAGGGGCTAAAACAGAGTGGCTGAAACAGAGGGGCTGTAAAAGAGGGGCTGGAACAGAGGGGGAGAAACAGAGGGGCTGAAACAACGGGGCTGATTCAGAGGGGCTGAAACAGAGGGCGAGAAACAGAGGGGCTGAAACAGAGGGCGAGAAACAGAGGCGCTGAAACAGAGGGGCTGAAACAGAGGGGCTGAAAGAGTGGGGCTGAAACAGAGGGCGAGAAACAGAGGGGCTGAAACAGAGGGCGAGAAACAGAGGGGCTGAAACAGAGGGGCGGGAAACAGAGGGGCTGAATCAGAGGGGCTGAATCAGAGGGGCTGAATCAGATGGGCTGAAACAGAGGGTGAGAAACAGAGGGGCTGAAACAGAGGGGCTGAAACAGAGGGGCTGAAACAGAGGGCGAGAAACAGAGGGGCTGAATCAGAGGGGCTGAATCAGAGGGGCTGAATCAGAGGGGTTGAAGCAGAGGGGCTGAATCAGAGGGGATGAAACAGAGGGCGAGAAACAGAGGGGCAGAAACAGAGGGCGAGAAACAGAGGGGCTGAAAGAGAGGGGCTGAAACAGAGGGGCTGAATCAGAGGGGCTGATTCAGAGGGGCTGAAACAGAGGGGCTGAATCAGCGGGGCTGAAACAGAGGGCGAGAAACAGCGGGGCTGAGACAGAGGGTGAGAAACAGAGGGGCAGAAACTGAGGGCGAGAAACAGAGGGGCTGAAACAGAGGGGCTGAAACAGAGGGCGAGAAACAGAGGGGCTGAAAAAGAGGGCGAGAAACAGAGGGGCTGAAACAGAGGGCGAGAAACAGAGGGGCTGAAACAGAGGAGCTGAAACAGAGGGTCTGAAACAGAGGGTCTGAAACACAGGGCGAGAAACAGAGGGACTGAATCAGAGGGGCTGAATCAGAGGGGCTGAAACAGAGGGGCTGAAACAGAGGGCGAGAAACAAAGGGGCTGAAACAGCGGGCGAGAAACAGAGGGCGAGAAACTGAGGGGCGGAAACAGAGAGCCTGAAACAGAGGGCGAGAAACAGGGGGCTGAACCAGAGGGCGAAAAACAGAGGGGCTGAAACAGAGTGCGAGAAACAGAGGGTGAGAAACAGAGGGGCTGAAACAGAGGGGCTGAAACAGACGGGCTGAAACAGAGGGGCTGAAACAGAGGGCGAGAAACAGAGCGGCTGAAACAGAGGGGGGGAAACAGAGGGTCTGAAACAGAGGGCGAGAAAACGGGGGGCTGAATCAGAGGGGCTGAAACAGAGGGGCTGAAACAGAGGGCGAGAAACAGAGGGGCTGAATCAGAGGGGCAGAAACAGAGGGTGAGAAACAGAGGGGCTGAAACAGAGGGTGAGAAACAGAGTGGCTGAAACAGATGGGCTGAAACAGAGGGGCTGAAACAGAGGGCGAGAAACAGAGGGGCTGAAACAGAGGGTGAGAAACAGAGGGGTTGAACAAGAGGGGCTGGAACAGAGGGGGAGAAACAGAGGGGCTGAAACAGCGGGGCTGAATCAGAGGGGCTGAAACAGAGGGCGAGAAACAGAGGGGCTGAAACAGAGGGCGAGAAACAGAGGGGCTGAAACAGAGGCGCGGGAAACAGAGGGGCTGAATCAGAGGGGCTGAATCAGAGGGGCTGAATCAGAGGGGCTGAAACAGAGGGCGAGAAACAGAGGGCCTGAAACAGAGGGGCTGAAACACAGGGGCTGAAACAGAGGGCGAGAAGCAGAGGGGCTGAAACAGAGGGGCTAAAACAGAGTGGCTGAAACAGAGGGGCTGTAAAAGAGGGGCTGGAACAGAGGGGGAGAAACAGAGGGGCTGAAACAGAGGGGCTGAAACAGAGGGGCTGAATCAGAGGGGCTGATTCAGAGGGGCTGAAACAGAGGGGCTGAATCAGCGGGGCTGAAACAGAGGGCGAGAAACAGCGGGGCTGAAACGGAGGGCGAGAAACAGAGGGGCAGAAACTGAGGGCGAGAAACAGAGGGGCTGAAACAGAGGGGCTGAAACAGAGGGCGAGAAACAGAGGGGCTGAAAAAGAGGGCGAGAAACAGAGGGGCTGAAACAGAGGGCGAGAAACAGAGGGGCTGAAACAGAGGAGCTGAAACAGAGGGTCTGAAACAGAGGGGCTGAAATAGAGGGCGAGAAACAAAGGGGCTGAAACAGCGGGCGAGAAACAGAGGGCGAGAAACAGTGGGGCGGAAACAGAGAGCCTGAAACAGAGGGCGAGAAACAGGGGGCTGAACCAGAGGGCGAAAAACAGAGGGGCTGAAACAGAGTGCGAGAAACAGAGGGTGAGAAACAGAGGGGCTGAAACAGAGGGGCTGAAACAGACGGGCTGAAACAGAGGGGCTGAAACAGAGGGCGAGAAACAGAGCGGCTGAAACAGAGGGGGGGAAACAGAGGGTCTGAAACAGAGGGCGAGAAACCGGGGTCTGAATCAGAGGGGCTGAAACAGAGGGGCTGAAACAGAGGGCGAGAAACAGAGGGGCTGAAACAGAGGGCGAGAAACAGAGGGGCAGAATCAGAGGGGCAGAAACAGAGGGGCTGAAACAGAGGGTGAGAAACAGAGTGGCTGAAACAGATGGGCTGAAACAGAGGGGCTGAAACAGAGGGCGAGAAACAGAGGGGCTGAAACAGAGTGTGAGAAACAGAGGGGCTGAACAAGAGGGGCTGGAACAGAGGGGGAGAAACAGAGGGGCTGAAACAGCGGGGCTGAATCAGAGGGGCTGAAACAGAGGGCGAGAAACAGAGGGGCTGAAACAGAGGGCGAGAAACAGAGGCGCTGAAACAGAGGGGCTGAAACAGAGGGGCTGAAACAGTGGGGCTGAAACAGAGGGCGAGAAACAGAGGGGCTGAAACAGAGGGCGAGAAACAGAGGGGCTGAAACAGAGGCGCGGGAAACAGAGGGGCTGAATCAGAGGGGCTGAATCAGAGGGGCTGAATCAGAGGGGCTGAAACAGAGGGCGAGAAACAGAGGGGCTGAAACAGAGGGGCTGAAACAGAGGGGCTGAAACAGAGGGCGAGAAGCAGAGGGGCTGAAACAGTGGGGCTGAAACAGAGGGCGAGAAACAGAGGGGCTGAAACAGTGTGGCTGAAACAGAGGGGCTGAAACAGAGGGGCGGGAAACAGAGGGGCTGAATCAGAGGGGCTGAATCAGAGGGGCTGAAACAGAGGGCGAGAAACAGAGGGGCTGGAACAGAGGGGCGGGAAACAGAGGGGCTGAATCAGAGGGGCTGAATCAGAGTGGCTGAATCAGAGGGGCTGAAACAGAGGGTGAGAAACAGAGGGGCTGAAACAGAGGGGCTGAATCAGAGGGGCTGAATCAGAGGGGCTGAAACAGAGGGGCTGAATCAGAGGGGCTGAAACAGAGGGCGAGAAACAGAGGGGCTGAAAAAGAGTGCGAGAATCAGAGGGGCTGAAACAGAGGGAGAGAAACAGAGTGGCTGAAACAGAGGGGCTGAAACAGAGGGGCTGAATCAGCGGGCTGAAACAGAGGGCGAGAAACAGCGGGGCTGAAACAGAAGGCGAGAAACAGAGGGGCAGAAACTGAGGGCGAGAAACAGAGGGGCTGAAACAGATGGCGAGAAACAGAGGGGCTGAAAAAGAGGGCGAGGAACAGAGGAGCTGAAACAGAGGGCGAGAAACAGAGGGGCTGAAACAGAGGGCGAGAAACAGAGGGGCTGAAACAGAGGAGCTGAAACAGAGGGGCTGAAACAGAGGGTCTGAAACAGAGGGCGAGAAACAGAGGGGCTGAATCAGAGGGGCTGAATCAGAGGGGCTGAAACAGAGGGGCTGAAACAGAGGGCGAGAAACAAAGGGGCTGAAACAGCGGGCGAGAAACAGAGGGCGAGAAACAGAGGGGCGGAAACAGAGAGCCTGAAACAGAGGGCGAGAAACAGGGGGCTGAACCAGAGGGCGAAAAACAGAGGGGCTGAAACAGAGGGCGAGAAACAGAGGGTGAGAAACAGAGGGGTTGAAACAGAGGGGCTGAAACAGACGGCGAGAAACAGAGGGGCTGAAACTGAGGGCGAGAAACAGAGGGGCTGAAACAGAGGGGGGGAAACAGAGGGGCTGAAACAGAGGGCGAGAAACAGAGGGGCTGAATCAGAGGGGCTGAAACAGAGGGGCTGAAACAGAGGGCGAGAAACAGAGGGGCTGAAACAGAGCGCGAGAAACAGAGGGGCTGAAACAGAGGGCGAGAAACAGAGGGGCTGAATCAGAGGGGCTGAAACAGAGGGTGAGAAACAGAGGGGCTGAAACAGAGGGCGAGAAACAGAGTTGCTGAAACAGATGGGCTGAAACAGAGGGGCTGAAACAGCGGGCGAGAAACAGAGGGGCTGAAACAGAGGGTGAGAAACAGAGGGGCTGAAACAGAGGGGCTGAAACAGAGGGGCTGAAACAGAGTGGCTGAAACAAAGGGGCTGAAACAGAGGGGCTGGAACAGAGGGGGCGAAACAGAGGGGCTGAAACAGAGGGGCTGAATCAGAGGGGCTGAAACAGAGGGCGAGAAACAGAGGGGCTGAAACAGAGGGCGAAACAGAGGCGCTGAAACAGAGAGGCTGAAACAGAGGGGCTGAAACAGAGGGGCTGAAACAGAGGGCGAGAAACAGAGGGGCTGACACAGAGGGCGAGAAACAGAGGGGCTGAAACAGAGGGCCCGGAAACAGAGGGGCTGAATCAGAGGGGCTGAATCAGAGGGGCTGAATCAGAGGGGCTGAAACAGAGGGTGACAAACAGAGGGGCTGAAACAGAGGGGCTGAAACAGAGGGGCTGAAACAGAGGGCGAGAAACAGAGGGGCTGAAACAGAGGGGCTGAAACAGAGGGGCTGAAGCAGAGGGCGAGATACAGCGGGGCTGAAACAGAGGGCGAGAAACAGAGGGGCAGAAACAGAGGGGCTGAATCAGAGGGCATGATTCAGAGGGGCTGAAACAGAGGGGCTGAATCAGCGGGGCTGAAACAGAGGGCGAGAAACAGCGGGGCTGAAACAGAGGGCGAGAAACAGAGGGGCTGAAACAGAGGGCGAGAAACAGAGGGGCTGAAACAGAGGGGCTGAAACAGACGGCGAGAAACAGAGGGGCTGAAACAGAGGGTCTGAAACAGAGGGCCCGGAAACAGAGGGGCTGAATCAGAGGGGCTGAATCAGAGGGGCTGAATCAGAGGGGCTGAAACAGAGGGTGAGAAACAGAGGGGCTGAAACAGAGGGGCTGAAACAGAGGGTCTGAAACAGAGGGCGAGAAACAGAGGGGCTGAAACAGAGGGGCTGAAACAGAGGGGCTGAAGCAGAGGGCGAGATACAGCGGGGCTGAAACAGAGGGCGAGAAACAGAGGGGCAGAAACAGAGGGGCTGAATCAGAGGGCATGATTCAGAGGGGCTGAAACAGAGGGGATGAATCAGCGGGGCTGAAACAGAGGGCGAGAAACAGAGGGGCAGAAACAGAGTGCGAGAAACAGAGAGGCTGAAACAGAGGGGCTGAAACAGATGGCGAGAAACAGAGGGGCTGAAACAGAGGGGCTGAAACAGAGGGCGAGATACAGAGGGGCTGAATCAGAGGGGCTGAAACAGAATGCGAGAAACAGAGGGGCTGAAACAGAAGGCGAGAAACAGAGGGGCTGAAACAGAGGTTGAGAAACAGAGGGGCTGAATCAGAGGGGCTGAAACAGAGGGGCTGAAACAGACTGCGAGAAACAGAGGGGCTGAAACAGAGGGCGAGAAACAGAGGGGCTGAAACAGAGGGCGAGAAACAGAGGGGCTGAAACAAAGGGCGAGAAACAGAGTGGCTGAAACAGACCGGCTGAAAGAGAGGGGCTGAAACAGAGTGGCTGAAACAGAGGGGCTGAAACAGAGTGGCTGGAACACAGGGGGAGAAACAGAGGGGCTGAAACAGAGGGGCTGAATCAGAGGGGCTGAAACAGAGGGCGAGAAACAGAGGGGCTGAAACAGAGGGCGAGAAACAGAGGCGCTGAAACAGAGGGGCTGAAACAGAGGGGCTGAAACAGAGGGGCTGAAACAGAGGACGAGAAACAGAGGGGCTGAAACAGAGGGCGAGAAACAGAGGGGCTGAAACAGAGGGGCGGGAAACAGAGGGGCTGAATCAGAGGGGCTGAATCAGAGGGGCTGAAACAGAGGGTGAAAAACAGAGGGGCTGAAACAGAGGGGCTGAAACAGAGGGGCTGAAACAGAGGGCGAGAAACAGAGGGGCTGAATCAGAGTGGCTGAATCAGAGGGGCTGAATCAGAGGGGCTGAAACAGAGTGGCTGAATCAGAGGGGCTGAAACCGAGGGCGAGAAACAGAGGGGCTGAAACAGAGGGGCTGAAACAGAGGGCGAGAAACAGAGCGGCTGAAACAGAGGGGCTGAAATGGAGGGCGAGAAACAGAGGGGCTGAAACAGAGGGCGAGAAACAGAGGGGCTGAAACAGAGGGCGAGAAACAGAGGGGCTGAAACAGAGGGGCTGAAACAGAGGGGCTGAAACAGAGGGCGAGAAACAGAGGGGCTGAATCAGAGTGGCTGAATCAGAGGGGCTGAAACAGTGGGGCTGAAACAGAGGGCGAGGAACAAAGGGGCTGAAACAGCGGGCGAGAAACAGAGGGCGAGAATCAGAGGGGCTGAAACAGAGGGCTGAAACAGACGGGCTGAAACAGAGAGCCTGAAACAGAGGGCGAGAAACAGAGGGGCTGAAACAGAGGGCAAAAAACTAAGTGCTGAAACAGAGGGCGAGAAACAGAGGGTGAGAAATAGATGGCGAGAAACAGAGGGGCTGAAACAGAGGGGCTGAATCAGAGGGGCTGAAACAGAGGGCGAGAAACAGAGGGTCTGAAACAGAGGGCGAGAAACAGAGCGGCTGAAACAGAGGGCGAGAAACAGAGGGTGTGAAACAGAGGGCGAGAAAAGGAGGGGCTGAAACAGAGGGCGAGAAACAGAGGGGCTGAATCAGAGGGGTTGAAACAGAGGGTGAGAAGCAGAGGGGCTGAAACAGATGTCGAGAAACAGAGTGGCTGAAACAGACGGGCTGAAGCAGAGGGGCTGAAACAGAGGGGCGGAAACAGAGGGGCTGAATCAGAGGGGCTGAATCAGAGGGGCTGAAACAGAGGGGCGGGAAACAGAGGGTCTGAATCAGAGGGGCTGAATCAGAGGGGCTGAACCAGAGGGCGAGAAACAGAGGGGCTGAAACAGAGGGGCGGGAAACAGAGGGGCTGAATCAGAGGGGCTGAATCAGAGTGGCTGAATCAGAGGGGCTGAAACAGAGGGTGAGAAACAGAGGGGCTGAAACAGAGGGGCTGAATCAGAGGGGCTGAATCAGAGGGGCTGAAACAGAGGGGCTGAATCAGAGGGGCTGAAACAGAGGGCGAGAAACAGAGGGGCTGAAAAAGAGGGCGAGAATCAGAGGGGCTGAAACAGAGGGAGAGAAACAGAGGGGCTGAAACAGAGGGGCTGGAACAGAGGGGCTGAATCAGAGGGGTTGATTCAGAGGGGCTGAAACAGAGGGGCTGAATCAGCGGGCTGAAACAGAGGGCGAGAAACAGCGGGGCTGAAACAGAAGGCGAGAAACAGAGGGGCAGAAACTGAGGGCGAGAAACAGAGGGGCTGAAACAGATGGCGAGAAACAGAGGGGCTGAAAAAGAGGGCGAGAAACAGAGGAGCTGAAACAGAGGGCGAGAAACAGAGGGGCTGAAACAGAGGGCGAGAAACAGAGGGGCTGAAACAGAGGAGCTGAAACAGAGGGGCTGAAACAGAGGGTCTGAAACAGAGGGCGAGAAACAGAGGGGCTGAATCAGAGGGGCTGAATCAGAGGGGCTGAAACAGAGGGGCTGAAACAGAGGGCGAGAAACAAAGGGGCTGAAACAGCGGGCGAGAAACAGAGGGCGAGAAACAGAGGGGCGGAAACAGAGAGCCTGAAACAGAGGGCGAGAAACAGGGGTCTGAACCAGAGGGCGAAAAACAGAGGGGCTGAAACAGAGGGCGAGAAACAGAGGGTGAGAAACAGAGGGGTTGAAACAGAGGGACTGAAACAGACGGCGAGAAACAGAGGGGCTGAAACTGAGGGCGAGAAACAGAGGGGCTGAAACAGAGGGGGGGAAACAGAGGGGCTGAAACAGAGGGCGAGAAACAGAGGGGCTGAATCAGAGGGGCTGAAACAGAGGGGCTGAAACAGAGGGCGAGAAACAGAGGGGCTGAAACAGAGCGCGAGAAACAGAGGGGCTGAAACAGAGGGCGAGAAACAGAGGGGCTGAATCAGAGGGGCTGAAACAGAGGGTGAGAAACAGAGGGGCTGAAACAGAGGGCGAGAAACAGAGTTGCTGAAACAGATGGGCTGAAACAGAGGGGCTGAAACAGCGGGCGAGAAACAGAGGGGCTGAAACAGAGGGTGAGAAACAGAGGGGCTGAAACAGAGGGGCTGAAACAGAGGGGCTGAAACAGAGTGGCTGAAACAAAGGGGCTGAAACAGAGGGGCTGGAACAGAGGGGGCGAAACAGAGGGGCTGAAACAGAGGGGCTGAATCAGAGGGGCTGAAACAGAGGGCGAGAAACAGAGGGGCTGAAACAGAGGGCGAAACAGAGGCGCTGAAACAGAGAGGCTGAAACAGAGGGGCTGAAACAGAGGGGCTGAAACAGAGGGCGAGAAACAGAGGGGCTGACACAGAGGGCGAGAAACAGAGGGGCTGAAACAGAGGGCCCGGAAACAGAGGGTCTGAATCAGAGGGGCTGAATCAGAGGGGCTGAATCAGAGGGGCTGAAACAGAGGGTGACAAACAGAGGGGCTGAAACAGAGGGGCTGAAACAGAGGGGCTGAAACAGAGGGCGAGAAACAGAGGCGCTGAAACAGAGGGGCTGAAACAGAGGGGCTGAAGCAGAGGGCGAGATACAGCGGGGCTGAAACAGAGGGCGAGAAACAGAGGGGCAGAAACAGAGGGGCTGAATCAGAGGGCATGATTCAGAGGGGCTGAAACAGAGGGGCTGAATCAGCGGGGCTGAAACAGAGGGCGAGAAACAGCGGGGCTGAAACAGAGGGCGAGAAACAGAGGGGCAGAAACAGAGTGCGAGAAACAGAGGGGCTGAAACAGAGGGGCTGAAACAGACGGCGAGAAACAGAGGGGCTGAAACAGAGGGGCTGAAACAGAGGGCCCGGAAACAGAGGGGCTGAATCAGAGGGGCTGAATCAGAGGGGCTGAATCAGAGGGGCTGAAACAGAGGGTGAGAAACAGAGGGGCTGAAACAGAGGGGCTGAAACAGAGGGGCTGAAACAGAGGGCGAGAAACAGAGGGGCTGAAACACAGGGGCTGAAACAGAGGGGCTGAAGCAGAGGGCGAGATACAGCGGGGCTGAAACAGAGGGCGAGAAACAGAGGGGCAGAAACAGAGGGGCTGAATCAGAGGGGATGATTCAGAGTGGCTGAAACAGAGGGGATGAATCAGCGGGGCTGAAACAGAGGGCAAGAAACAGAGGGGCAGAAACAGAGTGCGAGAAACAGAGGGGCTGAAACAGAGGGGCTGAAACAGATGGCGAGAAACAGAGGGGCTGAAACAGAGGGGCTGAAACAGAGGGCGAGATACAGAGGGGCTGAATCAGAGGGGCTGAAACAGAATGCGAGAAACAGAGGGGCTGAAACAGAAGGCGAGAAACATAGGGGCTGAAACAGAGGTCGAGAAACAGAGGGGCTGAATCAGAGGGGCTGAAACAGAGGGGCTGAAACAGACGGCGAGAAACAGAGGGGCTGAAACAGAGGGCGAGAAACAGAGGGGCTGAAACAGAGGGCGAGAAACAGAGGGGCTGAAACAGAGGGCGAGAAACAGAGTGGCTGAAACAGACGGGCTGAAACAGAGGGGCTGAAACAGAGGGCGAGAAACAGAGGGGCTGAAACAGAGGGCGAGAAACAGAGGGGCTGAAACAGAGGGGCTGAAAGAGAGGGGCTGAAACAGAGTGGCTGAAACAGAGGGGCTGAAACAGAGTGGCTGGAACACAGGGGGAGAAACAGAGGGGCTGAAACAGAGGGGCTGAATCAGAGGGGCTGAAACAGAGGGCGAGAAACAGAGGGGCTGAAACAGAGGGCGAGAAACAGAGGCGCTGAAACAGAGGGGCTGAAACAGGGGGGCTGAAACAGAGGGGCTGAAACAGAGGACGAGAAACAGAGGGGCTGAAACAGAGGGCGAGAAACAGAGGGGCTGAAACAGAGGGGCGGGAAACAGAGGGGCTGAATCAGAGGGGCTGAATCAGAGGGGCTGAAACAGAGGGTGAAAAACAGAGGGGCTGAAACAGAGGGGCTGAAACAGAGGGGCTGAAACAGAGGGCGAGAAACAGAGGGGCTGAATCAGAGTGGCTGAATCAGAGGGGCTGAATCAGAGGGGCTGAAACAGAGTGGCTGAATCAGAGGGGCTGAAACCGAGGGCGAGAAACAGAGGGGCTCAAACAGAGGGCGAGAATCAGAGGGGCTGAAACAGAGGGCGAGAAACAGAGGGGCTGAAACTGAGGGGCTGAATCAGCGGGGCTGAAACAGAGGGCGAGAAACAGTGGGGCTGAAACAGAGGGCGAGAAACAGAGGGGCAGAAACAGAGGGCGAGAAACAGAGGGGCTGAAACAGAGGGGCTGAAATGGAGGGCGAGAAACAGAGGGGCTGAAACAGAGGGCGAGAAACAGAGGGGCTGAAACAGAGGGCGAGAAACAGAGGGGCTGAAACAGAGGGGCTGAAACAGAGGGCGAGAAACAGAGGGGCTGAATCAGAGTGGCTGAATCAGAGGGGCTGAAACAGTGGGGCTGAAACAGAGGGAGAGGAACAAAGGGGCTGAAACAGCGGGCGAGAAACAGAGGGCGAGAATCAGAGGGGCTGAAACAGAGGGCTGAAACAGACGGGCTGAAACAGAGAGCCTGAAACAGAGGGCGAGAAACAGAGGGGCTGAAACAGAGGGCGAAAAACTAAGTGCTGAAACAGAGGGCGAGAAACAGAGGGTGAGAAATAGATGGCGAGAAACAGAGGGGCTGAAACAGAGGGGCTGAATCAGAGGGGCTGAAACAGAGGGCGAGAAACAGAGGGTCTGAAACAGAGGGCGAGAAACAGAGGGTGTGAAACAGAGGGCGAGAAAAGGAGGGGCTGAAACAGAGGGCGAGAAACAGAGGGGCTGAAACAGATGGGGAGAAACAGAGTGGCTGAAACAGACGGGCTGAAGCAGAGGGGCTGAAACAGAGGGCGAGAAACAGAGGGGCTGAAACAGAGGGCGAGAAACAGAGGGGCTGAAACAGAGGGGCTGAAACAGAGTGGCTGAAACAGAGGGGCTGAAACAGAGGGGCTGGAACACAGGCGGAGAAACAGAGGGGTTGAAACAGAGGGGCTGAATCAGAGGGGCTGAAACAGAGGGCGAGAAACAGAGGGGCTGAAACAGAGGGGCTGAAACAAAGGGGCTGAAACAGTGGGGCTGAAACAGAGGGCGAGAAACAGAGGGGCTGAAACAGTGGGCGAGAAACAGAGGGGCTGAAACAGAGGGCGAGAAACAGAGGGGCTGAATCAGAGGGGCTGAATCAGAGGGGCTGAATCAGAGGGGCTGAAACAGAGGGTGAGAAACAGAGGGGCTGAAACAGAGGGCGAGAAACAGAGTGGCTGAAACAGACAGGCTGAAACAGAGGGGCTGAAACAGAGGGCGAGAAACAGAGGGGCTGAAACAGAGGGCGAGAAACAGAGGGGCTGAAACAGAGGGGCTGAAACAGAGGGGCTGAAACAGAGTGGCTGAAACAGAGGGGCTGAAACAGAGGGGCTGGAACAGAGGGGGAGAAACAGAGCGGCTGAAACAGAGGGGCTGAATCAGAGGGGCTGAAACAGAGTGCGAGAAACAGAGGGGCTGAAACAGAGGGCGAGAAACAGAGGCGCTGAAACAGAGGGGCTGAAACAGAGGGGCTGAAACAGTGGGGCTGAAACAGAGGGCGAGGAACAGAGGGGCTGAAACAGAGGGCGAGAAACAGAGGGGCTGAAACAGAGGGGCGGGAAACAGAGGGGCTGAATCAGAGGGCGAGAAACAGAGGGGCTGAATCAGAGGGGCTGAATCAGAGGGGCTGAAACAGAGGGGCTGAATCAGAGGGGCTGAAACAGAGGGCGAGAAACAGAGGGGCTGAAACAGACGGCGAGAATCAGAGGGGCTGAAGCAGAGGGCGAGAAACAGAGGGGCTGAAACAGAGGGGCTGAAACAGAGGGGCTGAATCAGAGGGGCTGATTCAGAGGGGCTGAAACAGAGGGGCTGAATCAGCGGGGTTGAAACAGAGGACGATAAACAGCGGGGCTGAAACAGAGGGCGAGAAACAGAGGGGCAGAAACAGAGGGCGAGAAACAGAGGGGCTGAAACAGAGGGGCTGAAACAGAGGGCGAGAAACAGTGGGGCTGAAACAGAGGGCGAGAAACAGAGGGGCTGAAACAGAGGGCGAGAAACAGAGGGGCTGAAACAGAGGGTGAGAAACAGAGGGGCTGAAACAGTGGAGCTGAAACAGAGGGGCTGAAACAGAGGGTCTGAAACAGAGGGCGAGAAACAGAGGGGCTGAATCAGAGGGGCTGAATCAGAGGGGCTGAAACAGAGTGGCTGAAACAGAGGGCGAGAAACAAAGGGGCTGGAACAGCGGGCGAGAAACAGATGGCGAGAAACAGAGGGGCTGAAACAGAGGGGCTGAATCAGAGGGCGAGAAACAGAGGCGCTGAAACAGAGGGGCTGAAACAGAGGGGCTGAAACAGTGGGGCTGAAACAGAGGGCGAGAAACAGAGGGGCTGAAACAGAGGGCGAGAAACAGAGGGGCTGAAACAGAGGCGCGGGAAACAGAGGGGCTGAATCAGAGGGGCTGAATCAGAGGGGCTGAATCAGAGGGGCTGAAACAGAGGGCGAGAAACAGAGGGGCTGAAACAGAGGGGCTGAAACAGAGGGGCTGAAACAGAGGGCGAGAAGCAGAGGGGCTGAAACAGTGGGGCTGAAACAGAGGGCGAGAAACAGAGGGGCTGACAACAGTGTGGCTGAAACAGAGGGGCTGAAACAGAGGGCCGGAAAAAGAGGGGCTGAATCAGAGGGGCTGAATCAGAGGGGCTGAATCAGAGGGGCTGAAACAGAGGGCGAGAAACAGAGGGGCTGAAACAGAGGGGCGGGAAACAGAGGGGCTGAATCAGAGGGGCTGAATCAGAGTGGCTGAATCAGAGGGGCTGAAACAGAGGGTGAGAAACAGAGGGGCTGAAACAGAGGGGCTGAATCAGAGGGGCTGAATCAGAGGGGCTGAAACAGAGGGGCTGAATCAGAGGGGCTGAAACAGAGGGCGAGAAACAGAGGGGCTGAAAAAGAGGGCGAGAATCAGAGGGGCTGAAACAGAGGGAGAGAAACAGAGGGGCTGAAACAGAGGGGCTGAAACAGAGGGGCTGAATCAGAGGGGTTGATTCAGAGGGTCTGAAACAGAGGGGCTGAATCAGCGGGCTGAAACAGAGGGCGAGAAACAGCGGGGCTGAAACAGAAGGCGAGAAACAGAGGGGCAGAAACTGAGGGCGAGAAACAGAGGGGCTGAAACAGATGGCGAGAAACAGAGGGGCTGAAAAAGAGGGCGAGAAACAGAGGAGCTGAAACAGAGGGCGAGAAACAGAGGGGCTGAAACAGAGGGCGAGAAACAGAGGGGCTGAAACAGAGGAGCTGAAACAGAGGGGCTGAAACAGAGGGTCTGAAACAGAGGGCGAGAAACAGAGGGGCTGAATCAGAGGGGCTGAATCAGAGGGGCTGAAACAGAGGGGCTGAAACAGAGGGCGAGAAACAAAGGGGCTGAAACAGCGGGCGAGAAACAGAGGGCGAGAAACAGAGGGGCGGAAACAGAGAGCCTGAAACAGAGGGCGAGAAACAGGGGGCTGAACCAGAGGGCGAAAAACAGAGGGGCTGAAACAGAGGGCGAGAAACAGAGGGTGAGAAACAGAGGGGTTGAAACAGAGGGGCTGAAACAGACGGCGAGAAACAGAGGGGCTGAAACTGAGGGCGAGAAACAGAGGGGCTGAAACAGAGGGGGGGAAACAGAGGGGCTGAAACAGAGGGCGAGAAACAGAGGGGCTGAATCAGAGGGGCTGAAACAGAGGGGCTGAAACAGAGGGCGAGAAACAGAGGGGCTGAAACAGAGCGCGAGAAACAGAGGGGCTGAAACAGAGGGCGAGAAACAGAGGGCGAGAAACAGAGGGGCTGAAACAGAGGGCGAGAAACAGAGGGGCTGAAACAGAGGGGCTGAAACAGAGGGGCTGAAACAGAGTGGCTGAAACAGAGGGGCTGAAACAGAGGGGCTGGAACAGAGGGGGAGAAACAGAGCGGCTGAAACAGAGGGGCTGAATCAGAGGGGCTGAAACAGAGGGCGAGAAACAGAGGGGCTGAAACAGAGGGCGAGAAACAGAGGCGCTGAAACAGAGGGGCTGAAACAGAGGGGCTGAAACAGTGGGGCTGAAACAGAGGGCGAGGAACAGAGGGGCTGAAACAGAGGGCGAGAAACAGAGGGGCTGAAACAGAGGGGCGGGAAACAGAGGGGCTGAATCAGAGGGCGAGAAACAGAGGGGCTGAATCAGAGGGGCTGAATCAGAGGGGCTGAAACAGAGGGGCTGAATCAGAGGGGCTGAAACAGAGGGCGAGAAACAGAGGGGCTGAAACAGACGGCGAGAATCAGAGGGGCTGAAGCAGAGGGCGAGAAACAGAGGGGCTGAAACAGAGGGGCTGAAACAGAGGGGCTGAATCAGAGGGGCTGATTCAGAGGGGCTGAAACAGAGGGGCTGAATCAGCGGTGTTGAAACAGAGGACGATAAACAGCGGGGCTGAAACAGAGGGCGAGAAACAGAGGGGCAGAAACAGAGGGCGAGAAACAGAGGGGCTGAAACAGAGGGGCTGAAACAGAGGGCGAGAAACAGTGGGGCTGAAACAGAGGGCGAGAAACAGAGGGGCTGAAACAGAGGGCGAGAAACAGAGGGGCTGAAACAGAGGGTGAGAAACAGAGGGGCTGAAACAGTGGAGCTGAAACAGAGGGGCTGAAACAGAGGGTCTGAAACAGAGGGCGAGAAACAGAGGGGCTGAATCAGAGGGGCTGAATCAGAGGGGCTGAAACAGAGTGGCTGAAACAGAGGGCGAGAAACAAAGGGGCTGGAACAGCGGGCGAGAAACAGATGGCGAGAAACAGAGGGGCTGAAACAGAGGGGCTGAATCAGAGGGCGAGAAACAGAGGCGCTGAAACAGAGGGGCTGAAACAGAGGGGCTGAAACAGTGGGGCTGAAACAGAGGGCGAGAAACAGAGGGGCTGAAACAGAGGGCGAGAAACAGAGGGGCTGAAACAGAGGCGCGGGAAACAGAGGGGCTGAATCAGAGGGGCTGAATCAGAGGGGCTGAATCAGAGGGGCTGAAACAGAGGGCGAGAAACAGAGGGGCTGAAACAGAGGGGCTGAAACAGAGGGGCTGAAACAGAGGGCGAGAAGCAGAGGGGCTGAAACAGTGGGGCTGAAACAGAGGGCGAGAAACAGAGGGGCTGAAACAGTGTGGCTGAAACAGAGGGGCTGAAACAGAGGGCCGGAAAAAGAGGGGCTGAATCAGAGGGGCTGAATCAGAGGGGCTGAATCAGAGGGGCTGAAACAGAGGGCGAGAAACAGAGGGGCTGAAACAGAGGGGCGGGAAACAGAGGGGCTGAATCAGAGGGGCTGAATCAGAGTGGCTGAATCAGAGGGGCTGAAACAGAGGGTGAGAAACAGAGGGGCTGAAACAGAGGGGCTGAATCAGAGGGGCTGAATCAGAGGGGCTGAAACAGAGGGGCTGAATCAGAGGGGCTGAAACAGAGGGCGAGAAACAGAGGGGCTGAAAAAGAGGGCGAGAATCAGAGGGGCTGAAACAGAGGGAGAGAAACAGAGGGGCTGAAACAGAGGGGCTGAAACAGAGGGGCTGAATCAGAGGGGTTGATTCAGAGGGTCTGAAACAGAGGGGCTGAATCAGCGGGCTGAAACAGAGGGCGAGAAACAGCGGGGCTGAAACAGAAGGCGAGAAACAGAGGGGCAGAAACTGAGGGCGAGAAACAGAGGGGCTGAAACAGATGGCGAGAAACAGAGGGGCTGAAAAAGAGGGCGAGAAACAGAGGAGCTGAAACAGAGGGCGAGAAACAGAGGGGCTGAAACAGAGGGCGAGAAACAGAGGGGCTGAAACAGAGGAGCTGAAACAGAGGGGCTGAAACAGAGGGTCTGAAACAGAGGGCGAGAAACAGAGGGGCTGAATCAGAGGGGCTGAATCAGAGGGGCTGAAACAGAGGGGCTGAAACAGAGGGCGAGAAACAAAGGGGCTGAAACAGCGGGCGAGAAACAGAGGGCGAGAAACAGAGGGGCGGAAACAGAGAGCCTGAAACAGAGGGCGAGAAACAGGGGGCTGAACCAGAGGGCGAAAAACAGAGGGGCTGAAACAGAGGGCGAGAAACAGAGGGTGAGAAACAGAGGGGTTGAAACAGAGGGGCTGAAACAGACGGGCTGAAACAGAGGGGCTGAAACTGAGGGCGAGAAACAGAGGGGCTGAAACAGAGGGGGGGAAACAGAGGGGCTGAAACAGAGGGCGAGAAACAGAGGGGCTGAATCAGAGGGGCTGAAACAGAGGGGCTGAAACAGAGGGCGAGAAACAGAGGGGCTGAAACAGAGCGCGAGAAACAGAGGGGCTGAAACAGAGGGCGAGAAACAGTGGGGCTGAATCAGAGGGGCTGAAACAGAGGGTGAGAAACAGAGGGGCTGAAACAGAGGGCGAGAAACAGAGTTGCTGAAACAGATGGGCTGAAACAGAGGGGCTGAAACAGCGGGCGAGAAACAGAGGGGCTGAAACAGAGGGTGAGAAACAGAGGGGCTGAAACAGAGGGGCTGAAACAGAGGGGCTGAAACAGAGTGGCTGAAACAAAGGGGCTGAAACAGAGGGGCTGGAACAGAGGGGGCGAAACAGAGGGGCTGAAACAGAGAAGCTGAATCAGAGGGGCTGAAACAGAGGGCGAGAAACAGAGGGGCTGAAACAGAGGGCGAAACAGAGGCGCTGAAACAGAGAGGCTGAAACAGAGGGGCTGAAACAGAGGGGCTGAAACAGAGGGCGAGAAACAGAGGGGCTGACACAGAGGGCGAGAAACAGAGGGGCTGAAACAGAGGGCCCGGAAACAGAGGGTCTGAATCAGAGGGGCTGAATCAGAGGGGCTGAATCAGAGGGGCTGAAACAGAGGGTGACAAACAGAGGGGCTGAAACAGAGGGGCTGAAACAGAGGGGCTGAAACAGAGGGCGAGAAACAGAGGGGCTGAAACAGAGGGGCTGAAACAGAGGGGCTGAAGCAGAGGGCGAGATACAGCGGGGCTGAAACAGAGGGCGAGAAACAGAGGGGCAGAAACAGAGGGGCTGAATCAGAGGGCGAGAAACAGAGGCGCTGAAACAGAGGGGCTGAAACAGAGGGGCTGAAACAGTGGGGCTGAAACAGAGGGCGAGAAACAGAGGGGCTGAAACAGAGGGCGAGAAACAGAGGGGCTGAAACAGAGGCGCGGGAAACAGAGGGGCTGAATCAGAGGGGCTGAATCAGAGGGGTGAATCAGAGGGGCTGAAACAGAGGGCGAGAAACAGAGGGGCTGAAACAGAGGGGCTGAAACAGAGGGGCTGAAACAGAGGGCGAGAAGCAGAGGGGCTGAAACAGTGGGGCTGAAACAGAGGGCGAGAAACAGAGGGGCTGAAACAGAGGGCCGGAAAAAGAGGGGCTGAATCAGAGGGGCTGAATCAGAGGGGCTGAATCAGAGGGGCTGAAACAGAGGGCGAGAAACAGAGGGGCTGAAACAGAGGGGCGGGAAACAGAGGGGCTGAATCAGAGGGGCTGAATCAGAGTGGCTGAATCAGAGGGGCTGAAACAGAGGGTGAGAAACAGAGGGGCTGAAACAGAGGGGCTGAATCAGAGGGGCTGAATCAGAGGGGCTGAAACAGAGGGGCTGAATCAGAGGGGCTGAAACAGAGGGCGAGAAACAGAGGGGCTGAAAAAGAGGGCGAGAATCAGAGGGGCTGAAACAGAGGGAGAGAAACAGAGGGGCTGAAACAGAGGGGCTGAAACAGAGGGGCTGAATCAGAGGGGTTGATTCAGAGGGTCTGAAACAGAGGGGCTGAATCAGCGGGCTGAAACAGAGGGCGAGAAACAGCGGGGCTGAAACAGAAGGCGAGAAACAGAGGGGCAGAAACTGAGGGCGAGAAACAGAGGGGCTGAAACAGATGGCGAGAAACAGAGGGGCTGAAAAAGAGGGCGAGAAACAGAGGAGCTGAAACAGAGGGCGAGAAACAGAGGGGCTGAAACAGAGGGCGAGAAACAGAGGGGCTGAAACAGAGGAGCTGAAACAGAGGGGCTGAAACAGAGGGTCTGAAACAGAGGGCGAGAAACAGAGGGGCTGAATCAGAGGGGCTGAATCAGAGGGGCTGAAACAGAGGGGCTGAAACAGAGGGCGAGAAACAAAGGGGCTGAAACAGCGGGCGAGAAACAGAGGGCGAGAAACAGAGGGGCGGAAACAGAGAGCCTGAAACAGAGGGCGAGAAACAGGGGGCTGAACCAGAGGGCGAAAAACAGAGGGGCTGAAACAGAGGGCGAGAAACAGAGGGTGAGAAACAGAGGGGTTGAAACAGAGGGGCTGAAACAGACGGCGAGAAACAGAGGGGCTGAAACTGAGGGCGAGAAACAGAGGGGCTGAAACAGAGGGGGGGAAACAGAGGGGCTGAAACAGAGGGCGAGAAACAGAGGGGCTGAATCAGAGGGGCTGAAACAGAGGGGCTGAAACAGAGGGCGAGAAACAGAGGGGCTGAAACAGAGCGCGAGAAACAGAGGGGCTGAAACAGAGGGCGAGAAACAGAGGGGCTGAATCAGAGGGGCTGAAACAGAGGGTGAGAAACAGAGGGGCTGAAACAGAGGGCGAGAAACAGAGTTGCTGAAACAGATGGGCTGAAACAGAGGGGCTGAAACAGCGGGCGAGAAACAGAGGGGCTGAAACAGAGGGTGAGAAACAGAGGGGCTGAAACAGAGGGGCTGAAACAGAGGGGCTGAAACAGAGTGGCTGAAACAAAGGGGCTGAAACAGAGGGGCTGGAATAGAGGGGGCGAAACAGAGGGGCTGAAACAGAGGGGCTGAATCAGAGGGGCTGAAACAGAGGGCGAGAAACAGAGGGGCTGAAACAGAGGGCGAAACAGAGGCGCTGAAACAGAGAGGCTGAAACAGAGGGGCTGAAACAGAGGGGCTGAAACAGAGGGCGAGAAACAGAGGGGCTGACACAGAGGGCGAGAAACAGAGGGGCTGAAACAGAGGGCCCGGAAACAGAGGGGCTGAATCAGAGGGGCTGAATCAGAGGGGCTGAATCAGAGGGGCTGAAACAGAGGGTGACAAACAGAGGGGCTGAAACAGAGGGGCTGAAACAGAGGGGCTGAAACAGAGGGCGAGAAACAGAGGGGCTGAAACAGAGGGGCTGAAACAGAGGGGCTGAAGCAGAGGGCGAGATACAGCGGGGCTGAAACAGAGGGCGAGAAACAGAGGGGCAGAAACAGAGGGGCTGAATCAGAGGGCATGATTCAGAGGGGCTGAAACAGAGGGGCTGAATCAGCGGGGCTGAAACAGAGGGCGAGAAACAGCGGGGCTGAAACAGAGGGTGAGAAACAGAGGGGCAGAAATAGAGTGCGAGAAACAGAGGGGCTGAAACAGAGGGGCTGAAACAGACGGCGAGAAACAGAGGGGCTGAAACAGAGGGGCTGAAACAGAGGGCCTGGAAACAGAGGGGCTGAATCAGAGGGGCTGAATCAGAGGGGCTGAAACAGAGGGGCTGAAACAGAGGGGCTGAAACAGAGGGCGAGAAACAGAGGGGCTGAAACAGAGGGGCTGAAACAGAGGGGCTGAAGCAGAGGGCGAGATACAGCGGGGCTGAAACAGAGGGCGAGAAACAGAGGTGCAGAAACAGAGGGGCTGAATCAGAGGGGATGATTCAGAGGGGCTGAAACAGAGGGGATGAATCAGCAGGGCTGAAACAGAGGGCGAGAAACAGAGGGGCAGAAACAGAGTGCGAGAAACAGAGGGGCTGAAACAGAGGGGCTGAAACAGATGGCGAGAAACAGAGGGGCTGAAACAGAGGGGCTGAAACAGAGGGCGAGATACAGAGGGGCTGAATCAGAGGGGCTGAAACAGAATGCGAGAAACTGAGGGGCTGAAACAGAAGGCGAGAAACAGAGGGGCTGAAACAGAGGTCGAGAAACAGAGGGGCTGAATCAGAGGGGCTGAAACAGAGGGGCTGAAACAGACGGCGAGAAACAGAGGGGCTGAAACAGAGGGCGAGAAACAGAGGGGCTGAAACAGAGGGCGAGAAACAGAGGGGCTGAAACAGAGGGCGAGAAACAGAGTGGCTGAAACAGACGGGCTGAAACAGAGGGGCTGAAACAGAGGGCGAGAAACAGAGGGGCTGAAACAGAGGGCGAGAAACAGAGGGGCTGAAACAGAGGGGCTGAAAGAGAGGGGCTGAAACAGAGTGGCTGAATCAGAGGGGCTGAAACAGAGTGGCTGGAACACAGGGGGAGAAACAGAGGGGCTGAAACAGAGGGGCTGAATCAGAGGGGCTGAAACAGAGGGCGAGAAACAGAGGGGCTGAAACAGAGGGCGAGAAACAGAGGCGCTGAAACAGAGGGGCTGAAACAGAGGGGCTGAAACAGAGGACGAGAAACAGAGGGGCTGAAACAGAGGGCGAGAAACAGAGGGGCTGAAACAGAGGGGCGTGAAACAGAGGGGCTGAATCAGAGGGGCTGAATCAGAGGGGCTGAAACAGAGGGTGAAAAACAGAGGGGCTGAAACAGAGGGGCTGAAACAGAGGGGCTGAAACAGAGGGCGAGAAACAGAGGGGCTGAATCAGAGTGGCTGAATCAGAGGGGCTGAATCAGAGGGGCTGAAACAGAGTGGCTGAATCAGAGGGGCTGAAACAGAGGGCGAGAAACAGAGGGGCTGAAACAGAGGGCGAGAATCAGAGGAGCTGAAACAGAGGGCGAGAAACAGAGGGGCTGAAACTGAGGGGCTGAATCAGCGGGGCTGAAACAGAGGGCGAGAAACAGTGGGGCTGAAACAGAGGGCGAGAAACAGAGGGGCAGAAACAGAGGGCGAGAAACAGAGGGGCTGAAACAGATGGCGAGAAACAGAGTGGCTGAAACAGACGGGCTGAAGCAGAGGTGCTGAAACAGAGGGCGAGAAACAGAGGGGCTGAAACAGAGGGCGAGAAACAGAGGGGCTGAAACAGAGGGGCTGAAACAGAGGGCAAGAAACAGAGGGGCTGAAACAGAGGGGCTGAAACAAAGGGGCTGAAACAGTGGGGCTGAAACAGAGGGCGAGAAACAGAGGGGCTGAAACAGTGGGCGAGAAACAGAGGGGCTGAAACAGAGGGCGAGAAACAGAGGGGCTGAATCAGAGGGGCTGAATCAGAGGGGCTGAATCAGAGGGGCTGAAACAGAGGGTGAGAAACAGAGGGGCTGAAACAGAGGGCGAGAAACAGAGTGGCTGAAACAGACAGGCTGAAACAGAGGGGCTGAAACAGAGGGCGAGAAACAGAGGGGCTGAAACAGAGGGCGAGAAACAGAGGGGCTGAAACAGAGGGGCTGAAACAGAGGGGCTGAAACAGAGTGGCTGAAACAGAGGGGCTGAAACAGAGGTGCTGGAACAGAGGGGGAGAAACAGAGCGGCTGAAACAGAGGGGCTGAATCAGAGGGGCTGAAACAGAGGGCGAGAAACAGAGGGGCTGAAACAGAGGGCGAGAAACAGAGGCGCTGAAACAGAGGGGCTGAAACAGAGGGGCTGAAACAGTGGGGCTGAAACAGAGGGCGAGGAACAGAGGGGCTGAAACAGAGGGCGAGAAACAGAGGGGCTGAAACAGAGGGGCGGGAAACAGTGGGGCTGAATCAGAGGGCGAGAAACAGAGGGGCTGAATCAGAGGGGCTGAATCAGAGGGGCTGAAACAGAGGGGCTGAATCAGAGGGGCTGAAACAGAGGGCGAGAAACAGAGGGGCTGAAACAGACGGCGAGAATCAGAGGGGCTGAAGCAGAGGGCGAGAAACAGAGGGGCTGAAACAGAGGGGCTGAAACAGAGGGGCTGAATCAGAGGGGCTGATTCAGAGGAGCTGAAACAGAGGGGCTGAATCAGCGGGGTTGAAACAGAGGACGAGAAACAGCGGGGCTGAAACAGAGGGCGAGAAACAGAGGGGCAGAAACAGAGGGCGAGAAACAGAGGGGCTGAAACAGAGGGGCTGAAACAGTGGGGCTGAAACAGAGGGCGAGAAACAGAGGGGCTGAAACAGAGGGCGAGAAACAGAGGGGCTGAAACAGAGGGTGAGAAATAGAGGGGCTGAAACAGTGGAGCTGAAACAGAGGGGCTGAAACAGAGGGTCTGAAACAGAGGGCGAGAAACAGAGGGGCTGAATCAGAGGGGCTGAATCAGAGGGGCTGAAACAGAGTGGCTGAAACAGAGGGCGAGAAACAAAGGGGCTGAAACAGCGGGCGAGAAACAGATGGCGAGAAACAGAGGGGCTGAAACAGAGAGCCTGAAACAGAGGGCGAGAAACAGGGCGCTGAAACAGAGGGCGAAAAACAGAGGGGCAGAAACAGAGGGCGAGAAACAGGGTGAGAAACAGAGGGGCTGAATCAGAGGGGCTGAATCAGAGGGGCTGAAACAGAGGGGCTGAATCAGAGGGGCTGAAACAGAGGGCGAGAAACAGAGGGGCTGAAGCAGACGGCGAGAATCAGAGGGGCTGAAGCAGAGGGCGAGAAACAGAGGGGCTGAAACAGAGGGGCTGAAACAGAGGGGCTGAATCAGAGGGGCTGATTCAGAGGGGCTGAAACAGAGGGGCTGAATCAGCGGGGTTGAAACAGAGGACGAGAAACAGCGGGGCTGAAACAGAGGGCGAGAAACAGAGGGGCAGAAACAGAGGGCGAGAAACAGAGGGGCTGAAACAGAGGGGCTGAAACAGAGGGCGAGAAACAGTGGGGCTGAAACAGAGGGCGAGAAACTGAGGGGCTGAAACAGAGGGCGAGAAACAGAGGGGCTGAAACAGAGGGTGAGAAACAGAGGGGCTGAAACAGTGGAGCTGAAACAGAGGGGCTGAAACAGAGGGTCTGAAACAGAGGGCGAGAAACAGAGGGGCTGAATCAGAGGGGCTGAAACAGAGTGGCTGAAACAGAGGGCGAGAAACAAAGGGGCTGAAACAGCGGGCGAGAAACAGATGGCGAGAAACAGAGGGGCTGAAACTGAGAGCCTGAAACAGAGGGCGAGAAACAGGGCGCTGAAACAGAGGGCGAAAAACAGAGGGGCAGAAACAGAGGGCGAGAAACAGAGGGTGAGAAACAGAGGGGCTGAAACAGAGGGGCTGAAACAGACGGGCTGAAACAGAGGGGCTGAAAGAGAGGGCGAGAAACAGAGGGGCTGAAACAGAGGGGTGGAAACAGAGGGGCTGAAACAGAGGGCGAGAAACAGAGGGGCTGAATCAGAGGGGCTGAAACAGAGGGGCTGAAACAGAGGGCGAGAAGCAGAGGGGCTGAAACAGAGGGCGAGAAACAGAGGGGCTGAAACAGAGGGCGAGAAACAGAGGGGCTGAAACAGAGGGGCTGAAACAGAGGGCGAGAAACAGAGGGGCTGAAACAGAGGGCGAGAAACAGAGGGGCTGAAACAGAGGGGCTCAAACAGAGGGGCTGAAACAGAGTGGCTGAAGCAGAGGGGCTGAAACAGAGGGGCTGGAACAGAGGGGGATAAACAGAGGGGCTGAAACAGAGGGGCTGAATCAGAGGGGCTGAAACAGAGGGCGAGAAACAGAGGCGCTGAAACAGAGGGGCTGAAACAGCGAGGCTGAAACAGAGGGTCTGAAACAGAGGGCGAGAAACAGAGGGGCTGAAACAGAGGGCGAGAAACAGAGGGGCTGAAACAGAGGGGCTGAAACAGTGGGGCTGAAACAGAGGGCGAGGAACTGAGGGGCTGAAACAGAGGGCGAGAAACAGAGGGGCTGAAACAGAGGGGCGGGAAACAGAGGGGCTGAATCAGAGGGCGAGAAACAGAGGGGCTGAATCAGAGGGGCTGAATCAGAGGGGCTGAAACAGAGGGGCTGAATCAGAGGGGCTGAAACAGAGGGCGAGAAACAGAGGGGCTGAAACAGACGGCGAGAATCAGAGGGGCTGAAGCAGAGGGCGAGAAACAGAGGGGCTGAAACAGAGGGGCTGAAACAGAGGGGCTGAATCAGAGGGGCTGATTCAGAGGGGCTGAAACAGAGGGGCTGAATCAGCGGGGTTGAAACAGAGGACGAGAAACAGCGGGGCTGAAACAGAGGGCGAGAAACAGAGGGGCAGAAACAGAGGGCGAGAAACAGAGGGGCTGAAACAGAGGGGCTGAAACAGAGGGCGAGAAACAGTGGGGCTGAAACAGAGGGCGAGAAACAGAGGGGCTGAAACAGAGGGCGAGAAACAGAGGGGCTGAAACAGAGGGTGAGAAACAGAGGGGCTGAAACAGTGGAGCTGAAACAGAGGGGCTGAAACAGAGGGTCTGAAACAGAGGGAAGAAACAGAGGGGCTGAATCAGAGGGGCTGAATCAGAGGGGCTGAAACAGAGTGGCTGAAACAGAGGGCGAGAAACAAAGGGGCTGAAACAGCGGGCGAGAAACAGATGGCGAGAAACAGAGGTGCTGAAACAGAGCGCCTGAAACAGAGGGCGAGAAACAGGGCGCTGAAACAGAGGGCGAAAAACAGAGGGGCAGAAACAGAGGGCGAGAAACAGAGAGTGAGAAACAGAGGGGCTGAAACAGAGGGGCTGAAACAGACGGGCTGTAACAGAGGGGCTGAAACAGAGGGCGAGAAACAGAGGGGCTGAAACAGTGGGGTGGAAACAGAGGGGCTGAAACAGAGGGCGAGAAACAGAGGGGCTGAATCAGAGGGGCTGAAACAGAGGGGCTGAAACAGAGGGCGAGAAACAGAGGGGCTGAAACAGAGGGCGAGAAACAGAGGGGCTGAAACAGAGGGCGAGAAACAGAGGGGCTGAAACAGAGGGGCTGACACAGAGGGCGAGAAACAGAGGGGCTGAAACAGAGGGCGAGAAACAGAGGGGCTGAAACAGAGGGGCTCAAACAGAGGGGCTGAAACAGAGTGGCTGAAGCAGAGGGGCTGAAACAGAGGGGCTGGAACAGAGGGGGATAAACAGAGGGGCTGAAACAGAGGGGCTGAATCAGAGGGGCTGAAACAGAGGGCGAGAAACAGAGGGGCTGAAACAGAGGGCGAAACAGAGGCGCTGAAACAGAGGGGCTGAAACAGAGAGGCTGAAACAGAGGGGCTGAAACAGTGGGCGAGAAACAGAGGGGCTGAAACAGAGGGCGAGAAACAGAGGGGCTGAAACAGAGGAGCGGGAAACAGAGGGGCTGAATAAGAGGGCCTGAATCAGAGGGGCTGAATCAGAGGGGATGAAACAGAGGGTGAGAAACAGAGGGGCTGAAACAGAAGGGCTGAAACAGAGGGCGAGAAACAGAGGGGCTGAATCAGAGGGGCTGAATCAGAGGGGCTGAATCAGAGGGGCTGAAACAGAGGGGCTGAATCAGGGGGGCTGAAACAGAGGGCGAGAATCAGATGGGCTGAAACAGAGGGCGAGAAACAGAGGGGCTGAAACAGAGGGGCTGAAACAGAGGGGCTGAAACAGAGGGGCTGAATCAGAGGGGCTGATTCAGAGGGGCTAAAACAGAGGGGCTGAATCAGCGGGGCTGAAACAGAGGGCGAGAAACAGCGGGGCTGAAACAGAGGGCGAGAAACAGAGGGGCTGAAACAGAGGGCGAGAAACAGAGGGGCTGAAACAGATGGGCTGAAACAGAGGGCGAGAAACAGAGGGGCTGAATCAGAGGAGCTGAATCAGAGGGGCTGAATCAGAGGGGCTGAAACAGAGGGCGAGAAACAGAGGGGCTGAAACAGAGGGGCTGAAACAGAGGGGCTGAAACAGAGGGCGAGAAGCAGAGGGGCTGAAACAGTGGGGCTGAAACAGAGGGCGAGAAACAGAGGGGCTGAAACAGTGTGGCTGAAACAGAGGGGCTGAAACAGAGGGGCGGCAAACAGAGGGGCTGAATCAGAGGGGCTGAATCAGAGGGGCTGAATCAGAGGGGCTGAAACAGAGGGCGAGAAACAGAGGGGCTGAAACAGAGGGGCTGAAACAGAGGGGCTGAATCAGAGGGGCTGAATCAGAGAGGCTGAATCAGAGGGGCTGAAACAGAGGGTGAGAAACAGAGGGGCTGAAACAGAGGGGCTGAATCAGAGGGGCTGAATCAGAGGGGCTGAAACAGAGGGGCTGAATCAGAGGGGCTGAAACAGAGGGCAAGAAACAGAGGGGCTGAAAAAGAGGGCGAGAATCAGAGGGGCTGAAACAGAGGGCGAGAAACAGAGGGGCTGAAACAGAGGGGATGAAACAGAGGGGCTGAATCAGAGGGGTTGATTCAGAGGGGCTGAAACAGAGGGGCTGAATCAGCGGGCTGAAACAGAGGGCGTGAAACAGCAGGGCTGAAACAGAAGGCGAGAAACAGAGGGGCAGAAACTGAGGGCGAGAAACAGAGGGGCTGAAACAGAGGGGCTGAAACAGATGGCGAGAAACAGAGGGGCTGAAAAAGAGGGCGAGAAACAGAGGAGCTGAAACAGAGGGCGAGAAACAGAGGGGCTGAAACAGAGGGCGAGAAACAGAGGGGCTGAAACAGAGGAGCTGAAACAGAGGGGCTGAAACAGAGGGTCTGAAACAGAGGGCGAGAAACAGAGGGGCTGAATCAGAGGGGCTGAATCAGAGGGGCTGAAACAGAGGGGCTGAAACAGAGGGCGAGAAACAAAGGGGCTGAAACAGCGGGCGAGAAACAGAGGGCGAGAAACAGAGGGGCTGAAACAGAGAGCCTGAAACAGAGGGCGACAAACAGGGGGCTGAACCAGAGGGCGAAAAACAGAGGGGCTGAAACAGAGGGCGAGAAACAGAGGGTGAGAAACAGAGGGGTTGAAACAGAGGGGCTGCAACAGACGGGCTGAAACAGAGGGGCTGAAACTGAGGGCGAGAAACAGAGGGGCTGAAACAGAGGGGGGGAAACAGAGGGGCTGAAACAGAGGGCGAGAAACAGAGGGGCTGAATCAGAGGGGCTGAAACAGAGGGGCTGAAACAGAGGGCGAGAAACAGAGGGGCTGAAACAGAGCGCGAGAAACAGAGGGGCTGAAACAGAGGGCGAGAAACAGAGGGGCTGAATCAGAGGGGCTGAAACAGAGGGTGAGAAACAGAGGGGCTGAAACAGAGGGCGAGAAACAGAGTTGCTGAAACAGATGGGCTGAAACAGAGGGGCTGAAACAGAGGGCGAGAAACAGAGGGGCTGAAACAGAGGGTGAGAAACAGAGGGGCTGAAACAGAGGGGCTGAAACAGAGGGGCTGAAACAGAGTGGCTGAAACAGAGGGGCTGAAACAGATGGGCTGCAACAGAGGGGGCGAAACAGAGGGGCTGAAACAGAGGGGCTGAATCAGAGGGGCTGAAACAGAGGGCGAGAAACAGAGGGGCTGAAACAGAGGGCGAAACAGAGGCGCTGAAACAGAGAGGCTGAAACAGAGGGGCTGAAACAGAGGGGCTGAAACAGAGGGCGAGAAACAGAGGGGCTGACACAGAGGGCGAGAAACAGAGGAGCTGAAACAGAGGGCCCGGAAACAGAGGGGCTGAATCAGAGGGGCTGAATCAGAGGGGCTGAATCAGAGGGGCTGAAACAGAGGGTGAGAAACAGAGGGGCTGAAACAGAGGGGCTGAAACAGAGGGGCTGAAACAGAGGGCGAGAAACAGAGGGCCTGAAACAGAGGGGCTGAAACAGAGGGGCTGAAGCAGAGGGCGAGATACAGCGGGGCTGAAACAGAGGGCGAGAAACAGAGGGGCAGAAACAGAGGGGCTGAATCAGAGGGGATGATTCAGAGGGGCTGAAACAGAGGCGCTGAATCAGCGGGGCTGAAACAGAGTGCGAGAAACAGCGGGGCTGAAACAGAGGGCGAGAAACAGAGGGGCAGAAACAGAGTGCGAGAAACAGAGGGGCTGAAACAGAGGGGCTGAAACAGAGGGCGAGAAACAGAGGGGCTGAATCAGAGGGGCTGAAACAGAATGCGAGAAACAGAGGGGCTGAAACAGAGGGCGAGAAACAGAGGGGCTGAAACAGAGGTCGAGAAACAGAGGGGCTGAATCAGAGGGGCTGAAACAGAGGGGCTGAAACAGACGGCGAGAAACAGAGGGGCTGAAACAGAGGGCCCGGAAACAGAGGGGCTGAATCAGAGGGGCTGAATCAGAGGGGCTGAATCAGAGGGGCTGAAACAGAGGGTGAGAAACAGAGGGGCTGAAACAGATGGGCTGAAACAGAGGGGCTGAAACAGAGGGCGAGAAACAGAGGGGCTGAAACAGAGGGGCTGAAACAGAGGGGCTGAAGCAGAGGGCGAGATACAGCGGGGCTGAAACAGAGGGCGAGAAACAGAGGGGCAGAAACAGAGGGGCTGAATCAGAGGGGATGATTCAGTGGGGCTGAAACAGAGGGGCTGAATCAGCGGGGCTGAAACAGAGGGCGAGAAACAGAGGGGCAGAAACAGAGTGCGAGAAACAGAGGGGCTGAAACAGAGGGGCTGAAACAGATGGCGAGAAACAGAGGGGCTGAAACAGAGGGGCTGAAACAGAGGGCGAGAAACAGAGGGGCTGAATCAGAGGGGCTGAAACAGAATGCGAGAAACAGAAGGGCTGAAACAGAGGGCGAGAAACAGAGGGGCTGAAACAGAGGTCGAGAAACAGAGGGGCTGAATCAGAGGGGCTGAAACAGAGGGGCTGAAACAGACGGCGAGAAACAGAGGGGCTGAAACAGAGGGCGAGAAACAGAGGGGCTGAAACAGAGGGGCTGAAACAGAGGGGCTGAAACAGAGGGCGAGAAGCAGAGGGGCTGAAACAGTGGGGCTGAAACAGAGGGCGAGAAACAGAGGGGCTGAAACAGTGTGGCTGAAACAGAGGGGCTGAAACAGAGGGGCGGCAAACAGAGGGGCTGATTCAGAGGGGCTGAATCAGAGGGGCTGAATCAGAGGGGCTGAAACAGAGGGCGAGAAGCAGAGGGGCTGAAACAGAGGGGCGGGAAACAGAGGGGCTGAATCAGAGGGGCTGAATCAGAGAGGCTGAATCAGAGGGGCTGAAACAGAGGGTGAGAAACAGAGGGGCTGAAACAGAGGGGCTGAATCAGAGGGGCTGAATCAGAGGGGCTGAAACAGAGGGGCTGAATCAGAGGGGCTGAAACAGAGGGCAAGAAACAGAGGGGCTGAAAAAGAGGGCGAGAATCAGAGGGGCTGAAACAGAGGGCGAGAAACAGAGGGGCTGAAACAGAGGGGCTGAAACAGAGGGGCTGAATCAGAGGGGTTGATTCAGAGGGGCTGAAACAGAGGGGCTGAATCAGCGGGCTGAAACAGAGGGCGTGAAACAGCGGGGCTGAAACAGAAGGCGAGAAACAGAGGGGCAGAAACTGAGGGCGAGAAACTGAGGGGCTGAAACAGATGGCGAGAAACAGAGGGGCTGAAAAAGAGGGCGAGAAACAGAGGAGCTGAAACAGAGGGCGAGAAACAGAGGGGCTGAAACAGAGGGCGAGAAACAGAGGGGCTGAAACAGAGGAACTGAAACAGAGGGGCTGAAACAGAGGGTCTGAAACAGAGGGCGAGAAACAGAGGGGCTGAAACAGAGGGGCTGAATCAGAGGGGCTGAAACAGAGGGGCTGAAACAGAGGGCGAGAAACAAAGGGGCTGAAACAGCGGGCGAGAAACAGAGGGCGAGAAACAGAGGGGCGGAAACAGAGAGCCTGAAACAGAGGGCGAGAAACAGGGGGCTGAACCAGAGGGCGAAAAACAGAGGGGCTGAAACAGAGGGCGAGAAACAGAGGGTGAGAAACAGAGGGGTTGAAACAGAGGGGCTGCAACAGACGGGCTGAAACAGAGGGGCTGAAACTGAGGGCGAGAAACAGAGGGGCTGAAACAGAGGGGGGAAACAGAGGGGCAGAAACAGAGGGCGAGAAACAGAGGGGCTGAATCAGAGGGGCTGAAACAGAGGGGCTGAAACAGAGGGCGAGAAACAGAGGGGCTGAAACAGAGCGCGAGAAACAGAGGGGCTGAAACAGAGGGCGAGAAACAGAGGGGCTGAATCAGAGGGGCTGAAACAGAGGGTGAGAAACAGAGGGGCTGAAACAGAGGGCGAGAAACAGAGTTGCTGAAACAGATGGGCTGAAACAGAGGGGCAGAAACAGAGGGCGAGAAACAGAGGGGCTGAAACAGAGGGTGAGAAACAGAGGGGCTGAAACAGAGGGGCTGAAACAGAGGGGCTGAAACAGAGTGGCTGAAACAGAGGGGCTGAAACAGATGGGCTGGAACAGAGGGGGCGAAACAGAGGGGCTGAAACAGAGGGGCTGAATCAGAGGGGCTGAAACAGAGGGCGAGAAACAGAGGGGCTGAAACAGAGGGCGAAACAGAGGCGCTGAAACAGAGAGGCTGAAACAGAGGGGCTGAAACAGAGGGGCTGAAACAGAGGGCGAGAAACAGAGGGGCTGACACAGAGGGCGAGAAACAGAGGGCCTGAAACAGAGGGCCCGGAAACAGAGGGGCTGAATCAGAGGGGCTGAATCAGAGGGGCTGAATCAGAGGGGCTGAAACAGAGGGTGAGAAACAGAGGGGCTGAAACAGAGGGGCTGAAACAGAGGGGCTGAAACAGAGGGCGAGAAACAGAGGGCCTGAAACAGAGGGGCTGAAACAGAGGGGCTGAAGCAGAGGGCGAGATACAGCGGGGCTGAAACAGAGGGCGAGAAACAGAGGGGCAGAAACAGAGGGGCTGAATCAGAGGGGATGATTCAGAGGGGCTGAAACAGAGGCGCTGAATCAGCGGGGCTGAAACAGAGGGCGAGAAACAGCGGGGCTGAAACAGAGGGCGAGAAACAGAGGGGCAGAAACAGAGTGCGAGAAACAGAGGGGCTGAAACAGAGGGGCTGAAACAGAGGGCGAGAAACAGAGGGGCTGAATCAGAGGGGCTGAAACAGAATGCGAGAAACAGAGGGGCTGAAACAGAGGGCGAGAAACAGAGGGGCTGAAACAGAGGTCGAGAAACAGAGGGGCTGAATCAGAGGGGCTGAAACAGAGGGGCTGAAACAGACGGCGAGAAACAGAGGGGCTGAAACAGAGGGCCCGGAAACAGAGGGGCTGAATCAGAGGGGCTGAATCAGAGGGGCTGAATCAGCGGGGCTGAAACAGAGGGTGAGAAAAAGAGGGACTGAAACAGAGGGGCTGAAACAGAGGGGCTGAAACAGAGGGCGAGAAACAGAGGGGCTGAAACAGAGGGGCTGAAACACAGGGGCTGAAGCAGAGGGCGAGATACAGCGGGGCTGAAACAGAGGGCGAGAAACAGAGGGGCAGAAACAGAGGGGCTGAATCAGAGGGGATGATTCAGTGGGGCTGAAACAGAGGGGCTGAATCAGCGGGGCTGAAACAGAGGGCGAGAAACAGAGGGGCAGAAACAGAGGTCGAGAAACAGAGGGGCTGAATCAGAGGGGCTGAAACAGAGGGGCTGAAACAGAGGGCTGAAACAGACGGGCTGAAACAGTGAGCCTGAAACAGAGGGCGAGAAACAGAGGGGCTGAAACAGTGGGCGAAAAACTAAGTGCTGAAACAGAGGGCGAAAAACAGAGGGTGAGAAATAGATGGCGAGAAACAGAGGGGCTGAAACAGAGGGGCTGAAACTGAGGGGCTGAATCAGAGGGGCTGAAACAGAGGGCGAGAAACAGAGGTTCTGAAACAGAGGGCGAGAAACAGAGCGGCTGAAACAGAGGGCGAGAAACAGAGGGGCTGAAACAGAGGGGCTGAAACAGAGGGTGTGAAACAGAGGGCGAGAAAAGGAGGGGCTGAAACAGAGGGCGAGAAACCGAGGGGCTGAATCAGAGGGGTTGAAACAGAGGGTGAGAAGCAGAGGGGCTGAAACAGAGGGCGAGAAACAGAGTGGCTGAAACAGACGGGCTGAAGCAGAGGGGCTGAAACAGAGGGCGAGAAACAGAGGGGCTGAAACAGAGGGCGAGAAACAGAGGGGCTGAAACAGAGGGGCTGAAACAGAGGGGCTGAAACAGAGTGGCTGAAACAGAGGGGCTGAAACAGAGGGGCTGAATCAGAGGCGGAGAAACAGAGGGTTTGAAACAGAGGGGCTGAATCAGAGGGGCTGAAACAGAGGGCAAGAAACAGAGGGGCTGAAACAGAGGGCGAGAAACAGAGGCGCTGAAACAGAGGGGCTGAAACAAAGGGGTTGAAACAGTGGGGCTGAAACAGAGGGCGAGAAACAGAGGGGCTGAAACAGAGGGGGAGAAACAGAGGGGCTGAAACAGAGGGCGAGAAACAGAGGGGCTGAATCAGAGGGGCTGAATCAGAGGGGCTGAATCAGAGGGGCTGATACAGAGGGTGAGAAACAGAGGGGCTGAAACAGAGGGGCTGAAACAGAGGGGCTGAAACAGAGTGCGAGAAACAGAGGGGCTGAATCAGAGGTGCTGAATCAGAGGGGCTGAAACAGAGAGCCTGAAACAGAGGGCAAGAAACAGAGGGGCTGAAACAGAGGGCGAGAATCAGAGGGGCTGAAACAGAGGGCGAGAAACAGAGGGGCTGAAACAGAGGGGCTGAAACAGACGGGCTGAAACAGAGAGCCTGAAACAGAGGGCAAGAAACAGAGGGGCTGAAACAGAGGGCGAAAAACAGAGGGGCTGAAACAGAGGGTGACAAACAGAGGGTGAGAAATAGAGGGCGAGAAACAGAGGGGCTGAAACAGAGGGGCTGAAACAGAGGGGCTGAAACAGAGGGGCTGAAACAGAGGGGCTGAATCAGAGGGGCTGAAACAGAGGTCGAGAAACAGAGGGCATGAAACAGAGGGCGAGAAACAGAGGGGCTGAAACAGAGGGCGAGAAACAGAGGGGCTGAAACAGAGGGGCTGAAACGGAGGGGCTGAAACAGAGGGCGAGAAACAGAGGGGCTGAAACAGAGGGTGAGAAACAGAGGCGCTGAATCAGAGGGGCTGAAACAGAGGGTGAGAAACAGAGGGGCTGAAACAGAGGGCGAGAAACAGAGGGGCTGAAACAGAGGGCGAGAAACAGAGGCGCTGAAACAGAGGGGCTGAAACAGAGGGGCTGAAACAGTGGGGCTGAAACAGAGGGCGAGAAAAAGAGGGGCTGAAACAGAGGGCGAGAAACAGAGGGGCTGAAACAGAGGGGCGGGAAACAGAGGGGCTGAATCAGAGGGCGAGAAACAGAGGGGCTGAATCAGAGGGACTGAATCAGAGGGGCTGAATCAGAGGGGCTGAAACAGAGGGGCTGAATCAGAGGGGCTGAAACAGAGGGCGAGAAACAGAGGGGCTGAAACAGACGGCGAGAATCAGAGGGGCTGAAGCAGAGGGCGAGAAACAGAGGGGCTGAAACAGACGGGCTGAAACAGAGGGGCTGAATCAGAGGGGCTGATTCAGAGGGGCTGAAACAGAGGGGCTGAATCAGCGGGGTTGAAACAGAGGACGAGAAACAGCGGGGCTGAAACAGAGGGCGAGAAACAGAGGGGCAGAAACAGAGGGCGAGAAACAGAGGGGCTGAAACAGAGGGGCTGAAACAGAGGGCGAGAAACAGTGGGGCTGAAACAGAGGGCTAGAAACAGAGGGGCTTAAACAGAGGGCGAGAAACAGAGGGGCTGAAACAGAGGGTGAGAAACAGAGGGGCTGAGACAGAGGAGCTGAAACAGAGGGGCTGAGACAGAGGGTCTGAAACAGAGGGCTAGAAACAGAGGGGCTGAATCAGAGGGGCTGAATCAGAGGGGCTGAAACAGAGAGCTGAAACAGAGGGCGAGAAACAAAGGGGCTGAAACAGCGGGCGAGAAACAGAGGGCGAGAAACAGAGGGGCTGAAACAGAGAGCCTGAAACAGAGGGCGAGAAACAGGGCGCTGAAACAGAGTGCGAAAAACAGAGGGGCAGAAACAGAGGGCGAGAAACAGAGGGTGAGAAACAGAGGGGCTGAAACAGAGGGGCTGAAACAGAGGGGCTGAAACAGAGGGGCTGAAACAGAGGGCGAGAAACAGAGGGGCTGAAACAGAGGGGTCGAAACAGAGGGGCTGAAACAGATGGCGAGAAACAGAGGGGCTGAATCAGAGGGGCTGAAACAGAGGGGCTGAAACAGAGGGCGAGAAACAGAGCGGCTGAAACAGAGGGCGAGAATCAGAGGGGCTGAAACAGAGGGCGCGAAACAGAGGGGCTGAAACAGAGGGGCTGAAACAGAGGAGCTGAAACAGAGGGGCTGAATCAGAGGGGCTGATTCAGAGGGGCTGAAACAGAGGGGTTGAATCAGCGGGGCTGAAACAGAGGGCGAGAAACAGCGGGGCTGAAACAGAAGGCGAGAAACAGAGGGGCAGAAACAGAGGGCGAGAAACAGAGGGGCTGAAACAGAGGGTCTGAAACAGAGGGGCTGAAACAGAGGGCGAGAAACAGAGGGGCTGAATCAGAGGCGCTGAATCAGAGGGGCAGAAACAGTGGGGCTGAAACAGAGGGCGAGAAACAAAGGGGCTGAAACAGCGGGCGAGAAACAGAGTGCGAGAAACAGAGGGGCTGAAACAGAGGGGCTGAAACAGAAGGGCTGAAACAGAGAGCCTGAAACAGAGGGCGAGAAACAGAGGGGCTGAAACAGCGGGCGAAAAACAGAGGGCCTGAAACAGAGGGCGAGAATCAGAGGGTGAGAAATAGAGGGCGAGAAACAGAGGGGCTGAAACAGAGGGGCTGAAACAGAGGGGCTGAAACAGAGGGGCTGAATCAGAGGGGCTGAAACAGAGGGGCTGATTCAGAGGGGCTGAAACAGAGAGCGAGAAACAGAGGGGCTGAAACAGAGGGGCTGAAACAGAGGGGCTGAATCAGAGGGGCTGAAACAGAGGGCGAGAAACAGAGGGCATGAAACAGAGGGCGAGAAACAGAGGCGCTGAAACAGAGGGCGAGAAACAGAGGGGCTGAAACAGAGGGGCTGAAACGGAGGGGCTGAAACAGAGGGCGAGAAACAGAGGGGCTGAAACAGAGGGCGAGAAACAGAGGGGCTGAATCAGAGGGGCTGAAACAGAGGGTGAGAAACAGAGGGGCTGAAACAGAGGGCGAGAAACAGAGTGGCTGAAACAGACAGGCTGAAACAGAGGGGCTGAAACAGAGGGCGAGAAACAGAGGGGCTGAAACAGAGGGCGAGAATCAGAGGGGCTGAAACAGAGGGGCTGAAACAGAGGGGCTGAAACAGAGTGGCTGAAACAGAGGGGCTGAAACAGAGGAGCTGGAACAGAGGGGGAGAAACAGAGTGGCTGAAACAGAGGGGCTGAATCAGAGGCGCTGAAACAGAGGGGCTGAAACAGAGGGGCTGAAACAGTGGGGCTGAAACAGAGGGCGAGAAAAAGAGGGGCTGAAACAGAGGGCGAGAAACAGAGGGGCTGAAACAGAGGGGCGGGAAACAGAGGGGCTGAATCAGAGGGCGAGAAACAGAGGGGCTGAATCAGAGGGCGAGAAACAGAGGGGCTGAATCAGAGGGACTGAATCAGAGGGGCTGAATCAGAGGGGCTGAAACAGAGGGGCTGAATCAGAGGGGCTGAAACAGAGGGCGAGAAACAGAGGGGCTGAAACAGACGGCGAGAATCAGAGGGGCTGAAGCAGAGGGCGAGAAACAGAGGGGCTGAAACAGACGGGCTGAAACAGAGGGGCTGAATCAGAGGGGCTGATTCAGAGGGGCTGAAACAGAGGGGCTGAATCAGCGGGGTTGAAACAGAGGACGAGAAACAGCGGGGCTGAAACAGAGGGCGAGAAACAGAGGGGCAGAAACAGACGGCGAGAAACAGAGGGGCTGAAACAGAGGGGCTGAAACAGAGGGCGAGAAACAGTGGGGCTGAAACAGAGGGCTAGAAACAGAGGGGCTTAAACAGAGGGCGAGAAACAGAGGGGCTGAAACAGAGGGTGAGAAACAGAGGGGCTGAAACAGAGGAGCTGAAACAGAGGGGCTGAAACAGAGGGTCTGAAACAGAGGGCTAGAAACAGAGGGGCTGAATCAGAGGGGCTGAATCAGAGGGGCTGAAACAGAGTGGCTGAAACAGAGGGCGAGAAACAAAGGGGCTGAAACAGCGGGCGAGAAACAGAGGGCGAGAAACAGAGGGGCTGAAACAGAGAGCCTGAAACAGAGGGCGAGAAACAGAGGGGCTGAAACAGAGGGCGAGAAACAGAGGGGCTGAAACAGAGGGGCTGAAACAGAGGGGCTGAAACAGAGTGGCTGAAACAGAGGGGCTGAAACAGAGGGGCTGAATCAGAGGCGGAGAAACAGAGGGTTTGAAACAGAGGGGCTGAATCAGAGGGGCTGAAACAGAGGGCAAGAAACAGAGGGGCTGAAACAGAGGGCGAGAAACAGAGGCGCTGAAACAGAGGGGCTGAAACAAAGGGGTTGAAACAGTGGGGCTGAAACAGAGGGCGAGAAACAGAGGGGCTGAAACAGAGGGGGAGAAACAGAGGGGCTGAAACAGAGGGCGAGAAACAGAGGGGCTGAATCAGAGGGGCTGAATCAGAGGGGCTGAATCAGAGGGGCTGATACAGAGGGTGAGAAACAGAGGGGCTGAAACAGAGGGGCTGAAACAGAGGGGCTGAAACAGAGTGCGAGAAACAGAGGGGCTGAATCAGAGGTGCTGAATCAGAGGGGCTGAAACAGAGAGCCTGAAACAGAGGGCAAGAAACAGAGGGGCTGAAACAGAGGGCGAGAATCAGAGGGGCTGAAACAGAGGGCGAGAAACAGAGGGGCTGAAACAGAGGGGCTGAAACAGACGGGCTGAAACAGAGAGCCTGAAACAGAGGGCAAGAAACAGAGGGGCTGAAACAGAGGGCGAAAAACCGAGGGGCTGAAACAGAGGGTGACAAACAGAGGGTGAGAAATAGAGGGCGAGAAACAGAGGGGCTGAAACAGAGGGGCTGAAACAGAGGGGCTGAAACAGAGGGGCTGAAACAGAGGGGCTGGATCAGAGGGGCTGAAACAGAGGTCGAGAAACAGAGGGCATGAAACAGAGGGCGAGAAACAGAGGGGCTGAAACAGAGGGCGAGAAACAGAGGGGCTGAAACAGAGGGGCTGAAACGGAGGGGCTGAAACAGAGGGCGAGAAACAGAGGGGCTGAAACAGAGGGTGAGAAACAGAGGCGCTGAATCAGAGGGGCTGAAACAGAGGGTGAGAAACAGAGGGGCTGAAACAGAGGGCGAGAAACAGAGGGGCTGAAACAGAGGGCGAGAAACAGAGGCGCTGAAACAGAGGGGCTGAAACAGAGGGGCTGAAACAGTGGGGCTGAAACAGAGGGCGAGAAAAAGAGGGGCTGAAACAGAGGGCGAGAAACAGAGGGGCTGAAACAGAGGGGCGGGAAACAGAGGGGCTGAATCAGAGGGTGAGAAACAGAGGGGCTGAATCAGAGGGACTGAATCAGAGGGGCTGAATCAGAGGGGCTGAAACAGAGGGGCTGAATCAGAGGGGCTGAAACAGAGGGCGAGAAACAGAGGGGCTGAAACAGACGGCGAGAATCAGAGGGGCTGAAGCAGAGGGCGAGAAACAGAGGGGCTGAAACAGACGGGCTGAAACAGAGGGGCTGAATCAGAGGGGCTGATTCAGAGGGGCTGAAACAGAGGGGCTGAATCAGCGGGGTTGAAACAGAGGACGAGAAACAGCGGGGCTGAAACAGAGGGCGAGAAACAGAGGGGCAGAAACAGAGGGCGAGAAACAGAGGGGCTGAAACAGAGGGGCTGAAACAGAGGGCGAGAAACAGTGGGGCTGAAACAGAGGGCTAGAAACAGAGGGGCTTAAACAGAGGGCGAGAAACAGAGGGGCTGAAACAGAGGGTGAGAAACAGAGGGGCTGAAACAGAGGAGCTGAAACAGAGGGGCTGAAACAGAGGGTCTGAAACAGAGGGCTAGAAACAGAGGGGCTGAATCAGAGGGGCTGAATCAGAGGGGCTGAAACAGAGTGGCTGAAACAGAGGGCGAGAAACAAAGGGGCTGAAACAGCGGGCGAGAAACAGAGGGCGAGAAACAGAGGGGCTGAAACAGAGAGCCTGAAACAGAGGGCGAGAAACAGGGCGCTGAAACAGAGTGCGAAAAACAGAGGGGCAGAAACAGAGGGCGAGAAACAGAGGGTGAGAAACAGAGGGGCTGAAACAGAGGAGCTGAAACAGAGGGGCTGAAACAGAGGGGCTGAAACAGAGGGCGAGAAACAGAGGGGCTGAAACAGAGGGGTCGAAACAGAGGGGCTGAAACAGAGGGCGAGAAACAGAGGGGCTGAATCAGAGGGGCTGAAACAGAGGGGCTGAAACAGAGGGCGAGAAACAGAGGGGCTGAAACAGAGGGTGAGAAACAGAGGGGCTGAAACAGTGGGCGAGAAACAGAGGGGCTGAAACAGAGGGGCTGAAACAGAGGGCGAGAAACAAAGTGGCTGAAACAGCGGGCGAGAAACAGAGGGCGAGAAACAGAGGGGCTGAAACAGAGAGCCTGAAACAGAGGGCGAGAAACAGGGCGCTGAAACAGAGTGCGAAAAACAGAGGGGCAGAAACAGAGGGCGAGAAACAGAGGGTGAGAAACAGAGGGGCTGAAACAGAGGGGCTGAAACAGAGGGGCTGAAACAGAGGGGCTGAAACAGAGGGCGAGAAACAGAGGGGCTGAAACAGAGGGGTCGAAACAGAGGGGCTGAAACAGAGGGCGAGAAACAGAGGGGCTGAATCAGAGGGGCTGAAACAGAGGGGCTGAAACAGAGGGCGAGAAACAGAGGGGCTGAAACAGAGGGCGAGAAACAGAGGGGCTGAAACAGAGGGGCTGAAACAGAGGGCGAGAAACAGAGGGGCTGAAACAGAGGGGCTCAAACAGAGGGGCTGAAACAGAGTGGCTGAAGCAGAGGGGCTGAAACAGAGGGGCTGGAACAGAGGGGGATAAACAGAGGGGCAGAAACAGAGGGGCTGAATCAGAGGGGCTGAAACAGAGGGCGAGAAACAGAGGGGCTGAAACAGAGGGCGAAAGAGAGCCGCTGAAACAGAGGGGCTGAAACAGAGAGGCTGAAACAGAGGGGCTGAAACAGAGGGCGAGAAACAGAGGGGCTGAAACAGAGGACGAGAAACAGAGGGGCTGAAACAGAGGAGCTGGAAACAGAGGGGCTGAATAAGAGGGCCTGAATCAGAGGGGCTGAATCAGAGGGGCTGAAACAGAGGGTGAGAAACAGAGGGGCTGAAACAGAGGGGCTGAAACAGAGGGCGTGAAACAGAGGGGCTGAATCAGAGAGGCTGAATCAGAGGGGCTGAATCAGAGGGGCTGAAACAGAGGGGCTGAATCAGGGGGGCTGAAACAGAGGGCGAGAATCAGAGGGGCTGAAACAGAGGGCGAGAAACAGAGGGGCTGAAACAGAGGGGCTGAAACAGAGGGGCTGAATCAGAGGGGCTGATTCAGAGGGGCTGAAACAGAGGGGCTGAATCAGCGGGGCTGAAACAGAGGGCGAGAAACAGCGGGGCTGAAACAGAGGGCGAGAAACAGAGGGGCTGAAACAGAGGGCGAGAAACAGAGGGGCTGAAACAGAGGGGCTGAAACAGAGGGCGAGAAACAGAGGGGCTGAAACAGAGGGCGAGAAACAGAGGGGCTGAAACAGAGGGCGAGAAACAGAGGGGCTGAAACAGAGGGGCTGAAACAGAGGGGCTGAAACAGAGGGCGAGAAACAGAGCGGCTGAAACAGAGGGCGAGAATCAGAGGGGCTGAAACAGAGGGCGCGAAACAGAGGGGCTGAAACAGAGGGGCTGAAACAGAGGGGCTGAAACAGAGGGGCTGAATCAGAGGGGCTGATTCAGAGGGGCTGAAACAGAGGGGTTGAATCAGCGGGGCTGAAACAGAGGGCGAGAAACAGCGGGGCTGAAACAGAAGGCGAGAAACAGAGGGGCAGAAACAGAGGGCGAGAAACAGAGGGGCTGAAACAGAGGGTCTGAAACAGAGGGGCTGAAACAGAGGGCGAGAAACAGAGGGGCTGAATCAGAGGCGCTGAATCAGAGGGGCAGAAACAGTGGGGCTGAAACAGAGGGCGAGAAACAAAGGGGCTGAAACAGCGGGCGAGAAACAGAGTGCGAGAAACAGAGGGGCTGAAACAGAGGGGCTGAAACAGAAGGGCTGAAACAGAGAGCCTGAAACAGAGGGCGAGAAACAGAGGGGCTGAAACAGCGGGCGAAAAACAGAGGGCCTGAAACAGAGGGCGAGAATCAGAGGGTGAGAAATAGAGGGCGAGAAACAGAGGGGCTGAAACAGAGGGGCTGAAACAGAGGGGCTGAAACAGAGGGGCTGAATCAGAGGGGCTGAAACAGAGGGGCTGATTCAGAGGGGCTGAAACAGAGAGCGAGAAACAGAGGGGCTGAAACAGAGGGGCTGAAACAGAGGGGCTGAATCAGAGGGGCTGAAACAGAGGGCGAGAAACAGAGGGCATGAAACAGAGGGCGAGAAACAGAGGCGCTGAAACAGAGGGCGAGAAACAGAGGGGCTGAAACAGAGGGGCTGAAACGGAGGGGCTGAAACAGAGGGCGAGAAACAGAGGGGCTGAAACAGAGGGCGAGAAACAGAGGGGCTGAATCAGAGGGGCTGAAACAGAGGGTGAGAAACAGAGGGGCTGAAACAGAGGGCGAGAAACAGAGTGGCTGAAACAGACAGGCTGAAACAGAGGGGCTGAAACAGAGGGCGAGAAACAGAGGGGCTGAAACAGAGGGCGAGAATCAGAGGGGCTGAAACAGAGGGGCTGAAACAGAGGGGCTGAAACAGAGTGGCTGAAACAGAGGGGCTGAAACAGAGGAGCTGGAACAGAGGGGGAGAAACAGAGTGGCTGAAACAGAGGGGCTGAATCAGAGGGGCTGAAACAGAGGGCGAGAAACAGAGGGGCTGAAACAGAGGGCGAGAAACAGAGGCGCTGAAACAGAGGGGCTGAAACAGAGGGGCTGAAACAGTGGGGCTGAAACAGAGGGCGAGAAAAAGAGGGGCTGAAACAGAGGGCGAGAAACAGAGGGGCTGAAACAGAGGGGCGGGAAACAGAGGGGCTGAATCAGAGGGCGAGAAACAGAGGGGCTGAATCAGAGGGCGAGAAACAGAGGGGCTGAATCAGAGGGACTGAATCAGAGGGGCTGAATCAGAGGGGCTGAAACAGAGGGGCTGAATCAGAGGGGCTGAAACAGAGGGCGAGAAACAGAGGGGCTGAAACAGACGGCGAGAATCAGAGGGGCTGAAGCAGAGGGCGAGAAACAGAGGGGCTGAAACAGACGGGCTGAAACAGAGGGGCTGAATCAGAAGGGCTGATTCAGAGGGGCTGAAACAGAGGGGCTGAATCAGCGGGGTTGAAACAGAGGACGAGAAACAGCGGGGCTGAAACAGAGGGCGAGAAACAGAGGGGCAGAAACAGAGGGCGAGAAACAGAGGGGCTGAAACAGAGGGGCTGAAACAGAGGGCGAGAAACAGTGGGGCTGAAACAGAGGGCTAGAAACAGAGGGGCTTAAACAGAGGGCGAGAAACAAAGGGGCTGAAACAGCGGGCGAGAAACAGAGTGCGAGAAACAGAGGGGCTGAAACAGAGGGGCTGAAACAGAAGGGCTGAAACAGAGAGCCTGAAACAGAGGGCGAGAAACAGAGGGGCTGAAACAGCGGGCGAAAAACAGAGGGCCTGAAACAGAGGGCGAGAATCAGAGGGTGAGAAATAGAGGGCGAGAAACAGAGGGGCTGAAACAGAGGGGCTGAAACAGAGGGGCTGAAACAGAGGGGCTGAATCAGAGGGGCTGAAACAGAGGGGCTGATTCAGAGGGGCTGAAACAGAGAGCGAGAAACAGAGGGGCTGAAACAGAGGGGCTGAAACAGAGGGGCTGAATCAGAGGGGCTGAAACAGAGGGCGAGAAACAGAGGGCATGAAACCGAGGGCGAGAAACAGAGGCGCTGAAACAGAGGGCGAGAAACAGAGGGGCTGAAACAGAGGGGCTGAAACGGAGGGGCTGAAACAGAGGGCGAGAAACAGAGGGGCTGAATCAGAGGGGCTGAAACAGAGGGTGAGAAACAGAGGGGCTGAAACAGAGGGCGAGAAACAGAGTGGCTGAAACAGAGGGGCTGAAACAGAGGGCGAGAAACAGAGGGGCTGAAACAGAGGGCGAGAATCAGAGGGGCTGAAACAGAGGGGCTGAAACAGAGGGGCTGAAACAGAGTGGCTGAAACAGAGGGGCTGAAACAGAGGAGCTGGAACAGAGGGGGAGAAACAGAGTGGCTGAAACAGAGGGGCTGAATCAGAGGGGCTGAAACAGAGGGCGAGAAACAGAGGGGCTGAAACAGAGGGCGAGAAACAGAGGCGCTGAAACAGAGGGGCTGAAACAGAGGGGCTGAAACAGTGGGGCTGAAACAGAGGGCGAGAAAAAGAGGGGCTGAAACAGAGGGCGAGAAACAGAGGGGCTGAAACAGAGGGGCGGGAAACAGAGGGGCTGAATCAGAGGGCGAGAAACAGAGGGGCTGAATCAGAGGGCGAGAAACAGAGGGGCTGAATCAGAGGGACTGAATCAGAGGGGCTGAATCAGAGGGGCTGAAACAGAGGGGCTGAATCAGAGGGGCTGAAACAGAGGGCGAGAAACAGAGGGGCTGAAACAGACGGCGAGAATCAGAGGGGCTGAAGCAGAGGGCGAGAAACAGAGGGGCTGAAACAGACGGGCTGAAACAGAGGGGCTGAATCAGAGGGGCTGATTCAGAGGGGCTGAAACAGAGGGGCTGAATCAGCGGGGTTGAAACAGAGGACGAGAAACAGCGGGGCTGAAACAGAGGGCGAGAAACAGAGGGGCAGAAACAGAGGGCGAGAAACAGAGGGGCTGAAACAGAGGGGCTGAAACAGAGGGCGAGAAACAGTGGGGCTGAAACAGAGGGCTAGAAACAGAGGGGCTTAAACAGAGGGCGAGAAACAGAGGGGCTGAAACAGAGGGTGAGAAACAGAGGGGCTGAAACAGAGGAGCTGAAACAGAGGGGCTGAAACAGAGGGTCTGAAACAGAGGGCTAGAAACAGAGGGGCTGAATCAGAGGGGCTGAATCAGAGGGGCTGAAACAGAGTGGCTGAAACAGAGGGCGAGAAACAAAGGGGCTGAAACAGCGGGCGAGAAACAGAGGGCGAGAAACAGAGGGGCTGAAACAGAGAGCCTGAAACAGAGGGCGAGAAACAGGGCGCTGAAACAGAGTGCGAAAAACAGAGGGGCAGAAACAGAGGGCGAGAAACAGAGGGTGAGAAACAGAGGGGCTGAAACAGAGGGGCTGAAACAGAGGGGCTGAAACAGAGGGGCTGAAACAGAGGGCGAGAAACAGAGGGGCTGAAACAGAGGGGTCGAAACAGAGGGGCTGAAACAGAGGGCGAGAAACAGAGGGGCTGAATCAGAGGGGCTGAAACAGAGGGGCTGAAACAGAGGGCGAGAAACAGAGGGGCTGAAACAGAGGGTGAGAAACAGAGGGGCTGAAACAGTGGGCGAGAAACAGAGGGGCTGAAACAGAGGGGCTGAAACAGAGGGCGAGAAACAAAGTGGCTGAAACAGCGGGCGAGAAACAGAGGGCGAGAAACAGAGGGGCTGAAACAGAGAGCCTGAAACAGAGGGCGAGAAACAGGGCGCTGAAACAGAGTGCGAAAAACAGAGGGGCAGAAACAGAGGGCGAGAAACAGAGGGTGAGAAACAGAGGGGCTGAAACAGAGGGGCTGAAACAGAGGGGCTGAAACAGAGGGGCTGAAACAGAGGGCGAGAAACAGAGGGGCTGAAACAGAGGGGTCGAAACAGAGGGGCTGAAACAGAGGGCGAGAAACAGAGGGGCTGAATCAGAGGGGCTGAAACAGAGGGGCTGAAACAGAGGGCGAGAAACAGAGGGGCTGAAACAGAGGGCGAGAAACAGAGGGGCTGAAACAGAGGGGCTGAAACAGAGGGCGAGAAACAGAGGGGCTGAAACAGAGGGGCTCAAACAGAGGGGCTGAAACAGAGTGGCTGAAGCAGAGGGGCTGAAACAGAGGGGCTGGAACAGAGGGGGATAAACAGAGGGGCAGAAACAGAGGGGCTGAATCAGAGGGGCTGAAACAGAGGGCGAGAAACAGAGGGGCTGAAACAGAGGGCGAAAGAGAGCCGCTGAAACAGAGGGGCTGAAACAGAGAGGCTGAAACAGAGGGGCTGAAACAGAGGGCGAGAAACAGAGGGGCTGAAAAAGAGGACGAGAAACAGAGGGGCTGAAACAGAGGAGCTGGAAACAGAGGGGCTGAATAAGAGGGCCTGAATCAGAGGGGCTGAATCAGAGGGGCTGAAACAGAGGGTGAGAAACAGAGGGGCTGAAACAGAGGGGCTGAAACAGAGGGCGTGAAACAGAGGGGCTGAATCAGAGAGGCTGAATCAGAGGGGCTGAATCAGAGGGGCTGAAACAGAGGGGCTGAATCAGGGGGGCTGAAACAGAGGGCGAGAATCAGAGGGGCTGAAACAGAGGGCGAGAAACAGAGGGGCTGAAACAGAGGGGCTGAAACAGAGGGGCTGAATCAGAGGGGCTGATTCAGAGGGGCTGAAACAGAGGGGCTGAATCAGCGGGGCTGAAACAGAGGGCGAGAAACAGCGGGGCTGAAACAGAGGGCGAGAAACAGAGGGGCTGAAACAGAGGGCGAGAAACAGAGGGGCTGAAACAGAGGGGCTGAAACAGAGGGCGAGAAACAGAGGGGCTGAAACAGAGGGCGAGAAACAGAGGGGCTGAAACAGAGGGGCTGAAACAGAGGGGCTGAAACAGAGGGCGAGAAACAGAGCGGCTGAAACAGAGGGCGAGAATCAGAGGGGCTGAAACAGAGGGCGCGAAACAGAGGGGCTGAAACAGAGGGGCTGAAACAGAGGGGCTGAAACAGAGGGGCTGAATCAGAGGGGCTGATTCAGAGGGGCTGAAACAGAGGGGTTGAATCAGCGGGGCTGAAACAGAGGGCGAGAAACAGCGGGGCTGAAACAGAAGGCGAGAAACAGAGGGGCAGAAACAGAGGGCGAGAAACAGAGGGGCTGAAACAGAGGGTCTGAAACAGAGGGGCTGAAACAGAGGGCGAGAAACAGAGGGGCTGAATCAGAGGCGCTGAATCAGAGGGGCAGAAACAGTGGGGCTGAAACAGAGGGCGAGAAACAAAGGGGCTGAAACAGCGGGCGAGAAACAGAGTGCGAGAAACAGAGGGGCTGAAACAGAGGGGCTGAAACAGAAGGGCTGAAACAGAGAGCCTGAAACAGAGGGCGAGAAACAGAGGGGCTGAAACAGCGGGCGAAAAACAGAGGGCCTGAAACAGAGGGCGAGAATCAGAGGGTGAGAAATAGAGGGCGAGAAACAGAGGGGCTGAAACAGAGGGGCTGAAACAGAGGGGCTGAAACAGAGGGGCTGAATCAGAGGGGCTGAAACAGAGGGGCTGATTCAGAGGGGCTGAAACAGAGAGCGAGAAACAGAGGGGCTGAAACAGAGGGGCTGAAACAGAGGGGCTGAATCAGAGGGGCTGAAACAGAGGGCGAGAAACAGAGGGCATGAAACAGAGGGCGAGAAACAGAGGCGCTGAAACAGAGGGCGAGAAACAGAGGGGCTGAAACAGAGCGGCTGAAACGGAGGGGCTGAAACAGAGGGCGAGAAACAGAGGGGCTGAAACAGAGGGCGAGAAACAGAGGGGCTGAATCAGAGGGGCTGAAACAGAGGGTGAGAAACAGAGGGGCTGAAACAGAGGGCGAGAAACAGAGTGGCTGAAACAGACAGGCTGAAACAGAGGGGCTGAAACAGAGGGCGAGAAACAGAGGGGCTGAAACAGAGGGCGAGAATCAGAGGGGCTGAAACAGAGGGGCTGAAACAGAGGGGCTGAAACAGAGTGGCTGAAACAGAGGGGCTGAAACAGAGGAGCTGGAACAGAGGGGGAGAAACAGAGTGGCTGAAACAGAGGGGCTGAATCAGAGGGGCTGAAACAGAGGGCGAGAAACAGAGGGGCTGAAACAGAGGGCGAGAAACAGAGGCGCTGAAACAGAGGGGCTGAAACAGAGGGGCTGAAACAGTGGGGCTGAAACAGAGGGCGAGAAAAAGAGGGGCTGAAACAGAGGGCGAGAAACAGAGGGGCTGAAACAGAGGGGCGGGAAAGAGAGGGGCTGAATCAGAGGGCGAGAAACAGAGGGGCTGAATCAGAGGGACTGAATCAGAGGGGCTGAATCAGAGGGGCTGAAACAGAGGGGCTGAATCAGAGGGGCTGAAACAGAGGGCGAGAAACAGAGGGGCTGAAACAGACGGCGAGAATCAGAGGGGCTGAAGCAGAGGGCGAGAAACAGAGGGGCTGAATCAGAGGGGCTGATTCAGAGGGGCTGAAACAGAGGGACTGAATCAGCGGGGTTGAAACAGAGGACGAGAAACAGCGGGGCTGAAACAGAGGGCGAGAAACAGAGGGGCAGAAACAGAGGGCGAGAAACAGAGGGGCTGAAACAGAGGGGCTGAAACAGAGGGCGAGAAACAGTGGGGCTGAAAAAGAGGGCTAGAAACAGAGGGGCTTAAACAGAGGGCGAGAAACAGAGGGGCTGAAACAGAGGGTGAGAAACAGAGGGGCTGAAACAGAGGAGCTGAAACAGAGGGGCTGAAACAGAGGGTCTGAAACAGAGGGCGAGAAACAGAGGGGCTGAATCAGAGGGGCTGAATCAGAGGGGCTGAAACAGAGTGGCTGAAGCAGAGGGCGAGAAACAAAGGGGCTGAAACAGCGGGCGAGAAACAAAGGGCGAGAAACAGAGGGGATGAAACAGAGAGCCTGAAACAGAGGGCGAGAAACAGGGCGCTGAAACAGAGGGCGAAAAACAGAGGGGCAGAAACAGAGGGCGAGAAACAGAGGGTGAGAAACAGAGGGGCTGAAACAGAGGGGCTGACACAGACGGGCTGAAACAGAGGGGCTGAAACAGAGGGCGAGAAACAGAGGGGCTGAAACAGAGGGGTGGAAACAGAGGGGCTGAAACAGACGGCGAGAAACAGCAGGGCTGAATCAGAGGGGCTGAAACAGAGGGGCTGAAACAGAGGGCGAGAAACAGAGGGGCTGAAACAGAGGGCGAGAAACACAGGGGCTGAAACAGAGGGCGAGAAACAGAGGGGCTGAAACAGAGGGGCTGAAACAGAGGGCGAGAAACAGAGGGGCTGAAACAGAGGGCGAGAAACAGAGGGGCTGAAACAGAGGGGCTCAAACAGAGGGGCTGAAACAGAGTGGCTGAAGCAGAGGGGCTGAAACAGAGGGGCTGGAACAGAGGGGGATAAACAGAGGGGCTGAAACAGAGGGGCTGAATCAAAGGGGCTGAAACAGAGGGCGAGAAACAGAGGGGCTGAAACAGAGGGCGAAACAGAGGCGCTGAAACAGAGGGGCTGAAACAGAGAGGCTGAAACAGAGGGGCTGAAACAGAGGGCGAGAAACAGAGGGGCTGAAACAGAGGGCGAGAAACAGAGGGGCTGAAACAGAGGAGCGGGAAACAGAGGGGCTGAATAAGAGGGCCTGAATCAGAGGGGCTGAATCAGAGGGGCTGAATCAGAGGGGCTGAAACAGAGGGTGAGAAACAGAGGGGCTGAAACAGAGGGGCTGAAACAGAGGGCGAGAAACAGAGGGGCTGAAACAGAGGGCGAGAAACACAGGGGCTGAAACAGAGGGCGAGAAACAGAGGGGCTGAAACAGAGGGGCTGAAACAGAGGGCGAGAAACAGAGGGGCTGAAACAGAGGGCGAGAAACAGAGGGGCTGAAACAGAGGGGCTCAAACAGAGGGGCTGAAACAGAGTGGCTGAAGCAGAGGGGCTGAAACAGAGGGGCTGGAACAGAGGGGGATAAACAGAGGGGCTGAAACAGAGGGGCTGAATCAAAGGGGCTGAAACAGAGGGCGAGAAACAGAGGGGCTGAAACAGAGGGCGAAACAGAGGCGCTGAAACAGAGGGGCTGAAACAGAGAGGCTGAAACAGAGGGGCTGAAACAGAGGGCGAGAAACAGAGGGGCTGAAACAGAGGGCGAGAAACAGAGGGGCTGAAACAGAGGAGCGGGAAACAGAGGGGCTGAATAAGAGGGCCTGAATCAGAGGGGCTGAATCAGAGGGGCTGAATCAGAGGGGCTGAAACAGAGGGTGAGAAACAGAGGGGCTGAAACAGAGGGGCTGAAACAGAGGGCGAGAAACAGAGGGGCTGAATCAGAGGGGCTGAATCAGAGGGGCTGAATCAGAGGGGCTGAAGCAGAGGGGCTGAAACAGAGGGCGAGAAACAGAGGGGCTGAAACAGAGGGCGAGAAACAGAGGGGCTGAATCAGAGGGGCTGAAACAGAGGGCGAGAAACAGAGGGGCTGAAACAGAGGGCGAGAAACAGAGGGGCTGAAACAGAGGGGCTGAAACAGAGGGGCTGAAACAGAGTGGCTGAAGCAGATGGGCTGAAACAGAGGGGCTGGAACAGAGGGGGATAAACAGAGGGGCAGAAACAGAGGGGCTGAATCAGAGGGGCTGAAACAGAGGGCGAGAAACAGAGGGGCTGAAACAGAGGGCGAAACAGAGGCGCTGAAACAGAGGGGCTGAAACAGAGAGGCTGAAACAGAGGGGCTGAAAAAGAGGGCGAGAAACAGAGGGGCTGAAACAGAGGGCGAGAAACAGAGGGGCTGAAACAGAGGAGCGGGAAACAGAGGGGCTGAATAAGAGGGCCTGAATCAGAGGGGCTGAATCAGAGGGGCTGAAACAGAGGGTGAGAAACAGAGGGGCTGAAACAGAGGGGCTGAAACAGAGGGCGAGAAACAGAGGGGCTGAATCAGAGGGGCTGAATCAGAGGGGCTGAATCAGAGGGGCTGAAACAGAGGGGCTGAATCAGGGGGGCTGAAACAGAGGGCGAGAATCAGAGGGGCTGAAACAGAGGGCGAGAAACAGAGGGGCTGAAACAGAGGGGCTGAAACAGAGGGGCTGAAACAGAGGGGCTGAATCAGAGGGGCTGATTCAGAGGGGCTGAAACAGAGGGGCTGAATCAGCGGGGCTGAAACAGAGGGCGAGAAACAGCGGGGCTGAAACAGAGGGCGAGAAACAGAGGGGCTGAAACAGAGGGGCTGAAACAGAGGGCGAGAAACAGAGGGGCTGAAACAGAGGGCGAGAAACAGAGGGGCTGAAACAGAGGGCGAGAAACAGAGGGGCTGAAACAGAGGGGCTGAAAGAGAGGGCGAGAAACAGAGGGGCTGAAACAGAGGGCGAGAATCAGAGGGGCTGAAACAGAGGGCGAGAAACAGAGTGGCTGAAACAGAGGGGCTGAAACAGAGGGGCTGAAACAGAGGGGCTGAATCAGAGGGGCTGATTCAGAGGGGCTGAAACAGAGGGGCTGAATCAGCGGGGCTGAAACAGAGGGCGAGAAACAGCGGGGCTGAAACAGAGGGCGAGAAACAGAGGGGCAGAAACAGAGGGCGAGAAACAGAGGGGCTGAAACAGAGGGGCTGAAACAGTGGGCGAGAAACAGAGGGGCTGAAACAGAGGGCGAGAAACAGAGGGGCTGAAACAGAGGGCGAGAAACAGAGGGGCTGAAACAGAGGGGCTGAAACAGAGGGGTTGAAACAGAGGGCGAGAAACAGAGGGGCTGAATCAGAGGCGCTGAATCAGAGGGGCAGAAACAGTGGGGCTGAAACAGAGGGCGAGAAACAAAGGGGCTGAAACAGCGGGCGAGAAACAGAGGGCGAGAAACAGAGGGGCTGAAACAGAGGGGCTGAAACAGAAGGGCTGAAACAGAGAGCCTGAAACAGAGGGCGAGAAACAGAGGGGCTGAAACAGCGGGCGAAAAACAGAGGGGCTGAAACAGAGGGCGAGAATCAGAGGGTGAGAAATAGAGGGCGAGAAACAGAGGGGCTGAAACAGAGGGGCAGAAACAGAGGGGCTGGAACAGAGGGTCTGAATCAGAGGGGCTGAAACAGAGGGGCTGATTCAGAGGGGCTGAAACAGAGAGCGAGAAACAGAGGGGCTGAAACAGAGGGGCTGAAACAGAGGAGCTGAAACAGAGGGGGAGAAACAGAGGGGCTGAAACAGAGGGCGAGAAACAGAGGGGCTGAATCAGAGGGGCTGAAACAGAGGGTGAGAAGCAGAGGGGCTGAAACAGAGGGCGAGAAACAGAGTGGCTGAAACAGACGGGCTGAAACAGAGGGGCTGAAACAGCGGGCGAAAAACAGAGGGGCTGAAACAGAGGGCGAGAATCAGAGGGTGAGAAATAGAGGGCGAGACACAGAGGGGCTGAAACAGAGGGGCTGAAACAGAGGGGCTGAAACAGAGGGGCTGAATCAGAGGGGCTGAAACAGAGGGGCTGAATCAGAGGGGCTGAAACAGAGGGCGAGAAACAGAGGGGCTGAAACAGAGGGCGAGAAACAGAGGGGCTGAAACAGAGGGGCTGAAACAGAGGAGCTGAAACAGAGGGGGAGAAACAGAGGGGCTGAAACAGAGGGCGAGAAACAGAGGGGCTGAAACAGAGGGGCTGAAACAGAGGAGCTGAAACAGAGGGGGAGAAACAGAGGGGCTGAAACAGAGGGCGAGAAACAGAGGGGCTGAACAGTGGGGCTGAAACAGTGGGCGAGAAACAGAGGGGCTGAAACAGAGGGCGAGAAACAGAGGGGCTGAAACAGAGGGGCTCAAACAGAGGGGCTGAAACAGAGTGGCTGAAACAGAGGGGCTGAAACAGAGGGGCTGGAACAGAGTGGGATAAACAGAGGGGCTGAAACATAGGGGCTGAATCAGAGGGGCTGAAACAGAGGGCGAGAAACAGAGGGGCTGAAACAGAGGGCGAAACAGAGGCGCTGAAACAGAGGGGCTGAAACAGAGAGGCTGAAACAGAGGGGCTGAAACAGAGGGCGAGAAACAGAGGGGCTGAAACAGAGGGCGAGAAACAGAGGGGCTGAAACAGAGGAGCGGGAAACAGAGGGGCTGAATAAGAGGGCCTGAATCAGAGGGGCTGAATCAGAGGGGCTGAAACAGAGGGTGAGAAACAGAGGGTCTGAAACAGAGGGGCTGAAACAGAGGGCGAGAAACAGAGGGGCTGAATCAGAGGGGCTGAATCAGAGGGGCTGAATCAGAGGGGCTGAAACAGAGGGGCTGAATCAGGGGGGCTGAAACAGAGGGCGAGAATCAGAGGGGCTGAAACAGAGGGCGAGAAACAGAGGGGCTGAAACAGAGGGGCTGAAACAGAGGGGCTGAAACAGAGGGGCTGAATCAGAGGGGCTGATTCAGAGGGGCTGAAACAGAGGGGCTGAATCAGCGGGGCTGAAACAGAGGGCGAGAAACAGCGCGGCTGAAACAGAGGGCGAGAAACAGAGGGGCAGAAACAGAGGGCGAGAAACAGAGGGGCTGAAACAGAGGGGCTGAAACAGAGGGCGAGAAACAGAGGGGCTGAAACAGAGGGCGACAAACAGAGGGGCTGAAACAGAGGGCGAGAAACAGAGGGGCTGAAACAGAGGGGCTGAAACAGAGGGGCTGAAACAGAGGGCGAGAAACAGAGGGGCTGAAACAGAGGGCGAGAATCAGAGGGGCTGAAACAGAGGGCGAGAAACAGAGGGGCTGAAACAGAGGGGCTGAAACAGAGGGCGAGAAACAGAGGGGCTGAATCAGAGGGGCTGAATCAGAGGGGCTGAAACAGAGGGGCTGAATCAGGGGGGCTGAAACAGAGGGCGAGAATCAGAGGGGCTGAAACAGAGGGCGAGAAACAGAGGGGCTGAAACAGAGGGGCTGAAACAGAGGGGCTGAAACAGAGGGGCTGAATCAGAGGGGCTGATTCAGAGGGGCTGAAACAGAGGGGCTGAATCAGCGGGGCTGAAACAGAGGGCGAGAAACAGCGGGGCTGAAACAGAGGGCGAGAAACAGAGGGGCAGAAACAGAGGGCGAGAAACAGAGGGGCTGAAACAGAGGGGCTGAAACAGAGGGCGAGAAACAGAGGGGCTGAAACAGAGGGCGAGAAACAGAGGGGCTGAAACAGAGGGCGAGAAACAGAGGGGCTGAAACAGAGGGGCTGAAACAGAGGGCGAGAAACAGAGGGGCTGAAACAGAGGGCGAGAATCAGAGGGGCTGAAACAGAGGGCGAGAAACAGAGGGGCTGAAACAGAGGGGCTGAAACAGAGGGGCTGAAACAGAGGGGCTGAATCAGAGGGGCTGATTCAGAGGGGCTGAAACAGAGGGGCTGAATCAGCGGGGCTGAAACAGAGGGCGAGAAACAGCGGGGCTGAAACAGAGGGCGAGAAACAGAGGGGCAGAAACAGAGGGCGAGAAACAGAGGGGCTGAAACAGAGGGGCTGAAACAGAGGGCGAGAAACAGAGGGGCTGAAACAGAGGGCGAGAAACAGAGGGGCTGAAACAGAGGGCGAGAAACAGAGGGGCTGAAACAGAGGGGCTGAAACAGAGGGGCTGAAACAGAGGGCGAGAAACAGAGGGGCTGAATCAGAGGCGCTGAATCAGAGGGGCAGAAACAGTGGGGCTGAAACAGAGGGCGAGAAACAAAGGGGCTGAAACAGCGGGCGAGAAACAGAGGGCGAGAAACAGAGGGGCTGAAACAGAGGGGCTGAAACAGAAGCGCTGAAACAGAGAGCCTGAAACAGAGGGCGAGAAACAGAGGGGCTGAAACAGCGGGCGAAAAACAGAGGGGCTGAAACAGAGGGCGAGAATCAGAGGGTGAGAAATAGAGGGCGAGAAACAGAGGGGCTGAAACAGAGGGGCAGAAACAGAGGGGCTGAAACAGAGGGTCTGAATCAGAGGGGCTGAAACAGAGGGGCTGATTCAGAGGGGCTGAAACAGAGAGCGAGAAACAGAGGGGCTGAAACAGAGGGGCTGAAACAGAGGAGCTGAAACAGAGGGGGAGAAACAGAGGGGCTGAAACAGAGGGCGAGAAACAGAGGGGCTGAATCAGAGGGGCTGAAACAGAGGGTGAGAAGCAGAGGGGCTGAAACAGAGGGCGAGAAACAGAGTGGCTGAAACAGACGGGCTGAAACAGAGGGGCTGAAACAGCGGGCGAAAAACAGAGGGGCTGAAACAGAGGGCGAGAATCAGAGGGTGAGAAATAGAGGGCGAGACACAGAGGGGCTGAAACAGAGGGGCTGAAACAGAGGGGCTGAAACAGAGGGGCTGAATCAGAGGGGCTGAAACAGAGGGGCTGAATCAGAGGGGCTGAAACAGAGGGCGAGAAACAGAGGGGCTGAAACAGAGGGCGAGAAACAGAGGGGCTGAAACAGAGGGGCTGAAACAGAGGAGCTGAAACAGAGGGGGAGAAACAGAGGGGCTGAAACAGAGGGCGAGAAACAGAGGGGCTGAAACAGAGGGGCTGAAACAGAGGAGCTGAAACACAGGGGGAGAAACAGAGGGGCTGAAACAGAGGGCGAGAAACAGAGGGGCTGAACAGTGGGGCTGAAACAGAGGGCGAGAAACAGAGGGGCTGAAACAGAGGGCGACAAACAGAGGGGCTGAAACAGAGGGGCTGAATCAGAGGGGCTGATTCAGAGGGGCTGAAACAGAGGGGCTGAATCAGCGGGGCTGAAACAGAGGGCGAGAAACAGCGCGGCTGAAACAGAGGGCGAGAAACAGAGGGGCAGAAACAGAGGGCGAGAAACAGAGGGGCTGAAACAGAGGGGCTGAAACAGAGGGCGAGAAACAGAGGGGCTGAAACAGAGGGCGACAAACAGAGGGGCTGAAACAGAGGGCGAGAAACAGAGGGGCTGAAACAGAGGGGCTGAAACAGAGGGGCTGAAACAGAGGGCGAGAACCAGAGGGGCTGAAACAGAGGGCGAGAATCAGAGGGGCTGAAACAGAGGGCGAGAAACAGAGGGGCTGAAACAGAGGGGCTGAAACAGAGGGCGAGAAACAGAGGGGCTGAATCAGAGGGGCTGAATCAGAGGGGCTGAAACAGAGGGGCTGAATCAGGGGGGCTGAAACAGAGGGCGAGAATCAGAGGGGCTGAAACAGAGGGCGAGAAACAGAGGGGCTGAAACAGAGGGGCTGAAACAGAGGGGCTGAAACAGAGGGGCTGAATCAGAGGGGCTGATTCAGAGGGGCTGAAACAGAGGGGCTGAATCAGCGGGGCTGAAACAGAGGGCGAGAAACAGCGGGGCTGAAACAGAGGGCGAGAAACAGAGGGGCAGAAACAGAGGGCGAGAAACAGAGGGGCTGAAACAGAGGGGCTGAAACAGAGGGCGAGAAACAGAGGGGCTGAAACAGAGGGCGAGAAACAGAGGGGCTGAAACAGAGGGCGAGAAACAGAGGGGCTGAAACAGAGGGGCTGAAACAGAGGGCGAGAAACAGAGGGGCTGAAACAGAGGGCGAGAATCAGAGGGGCTGAAACAGAGGGCGAGAAACAGAGGGGCTGAAACAGAGGGGCTGAAACAGAGGGGCTGAAACAGAGGGGCTGAATCAGAGGGGCTGATTCAGAGGGGCTGAAACAGAGGGGCTGAATCAGCGGGGCTGAAACAGAGGGCGAGAAACAGCGGGGCTGAAACAGAGGGCGAGAAACAGAGGGGCAGAAACAGAGGGCGAGAAACAGAGGGGCTGAAACAGAGGGGCTGAAACAGAGGGCGAGAAACAGAGGGGCTGAAACAGAGGGCGAGAAACAGAGGGGCTGAAACAGAGGGCGAGAAACAGAGGGGCTGAAACAGAGGGGCTGAAACAGAGGGGCTGAAACAGAGGGCGAGAAACAGAGGGGCTGAATCAGAGGCGCTGAATCAGAGGGGCAGAAACAGTGGGGCTGAAACAGAGGGCGAGAAACAAAGGGGCTGAAACAGCGGGCGAGAAACAGAGGGCGAGAAACAGAGGGGCTGAAACAGAGGGGCTGAAACAGAAGGGCTGAAACAGAGAGCCTGAAACAGAGGGCGAGAAACAGAGGGGCTGAAACAGCGGGCGAAAAACAGAGGGGCTGAAACAGAGGGCGAGAATCAGAGGGTGAGAAATAGAGGGCGAGAAACAGAGGGGCTGAAACAGAGGGGCAGAAACAGAGGGGCTGAAACAGAGGGTCTGAATCAGAGGGGCTGAAACAGAGGGGCTGATTCAGAGGGGCTGAAACAGAGAGCGAGAAACAGAGGGGCTGAAACAGAGGGGCTGAAACAGAGGAGCTGAAACAGAGGGGGAGAAACAGAGGGGCTGAAACAGAGGGCGAGAAACAGAGGGGCTGAATCAGAGGGGCTGAAACAGAGGGTGAGAAGCAGAGGGGCTGAAACAGAGGGCGAGAAACAGAGTGGCTGAAACAGACGGGCTGAAACAGAGGGGCTGAAACAGCGGGCGAAAAACAGAGGGGCTGAAACAGAGGGCGAGAATCAGAGGGTGAGAAATAGAGGGCGAGACACAGAGGGGCTGAAACAGAGGGGCTGAAACAGAGGGGCTGAAACAGAGGGGCTGAATCAGAGGGGCTGAAACAGAGGGGCTGAATCAGAGGGGCTGAAACAGAGGGCGAGAAACAGAGGGGCTGAAACAGAGGGCGAGAAACAGAGGGGCTGAAACAGAGGGGCTGAAACAGAGGAGCTGAAACAGAGGGGGAGAAACAGAGGGGCTGAAACAGAGGGCGAGAAACAGAGGGGCTGAAACAGAGGGGCTGAAACAGAGGAGCTGAAACACAGGGGGAGAAACAGAGGGGCTGAAACAGAGGGCGAGAAACAGAGGGGCTGAACAGTGGGGCTGAAACAGTGGGCGAGAAAAAGAGGGGCTGAAACAGAGGGCGAGAAACAGAGGGGCTGAAACAGAGGGGCTCAAACAGAGGGGCTGAAACAGAGTGGCTGAAACAGAGGGGCTGAAACAGAGGGGCTGGAACAGAGGGGGATAAACAGAGGGGCTGAAACAGAGGGGCTGAATCAGAGGGGCTGAAACAGAGGGCGAGAAACAGAGGGGCTGAAACAGAGGGCGAAACAGAGGCGCTGAAACAGAGGGGCTGAAACAGAGAGGCTGAAACAGAGGGGCTGAAACAGAGGGCGAGAAACAGAGGGGCTGAAACAGAGGGCGAGAAACAGAGGGGCTGAAACAGAGGAGCGGGAAACAGAGGGGCTGAAACAGAGGGGCTGAAACAGAGGGGCTGAATCAGAGGGGTTGATTCAGAGGGGCTGAAACAGAGGGGCTGAATCAGCGGGCTGAAACAGAGGGCGTGAAACAGCGGGGCTGAAACAGAAGGCGAGAAACAGAGGGGCAGAAACTGAGGGCGAGAAACAGAGGGGCTGAAACAGATGGCGAGAAACAGAGGGGCTGAAAAAGAGGGCGAGAAACAGAGGAGCTGAAACAGAGGGCGAGAAACAGAGGGGCTGAAACAGAGGGCGAGAAACAGAGGGGCTGAAACAGAGGAGCTGAAACAGAGGGGCTGAAACAGAGGGTCTGAAACAGAGGGCGAGAAACAGAGGGGCTGAATCAGAGGGGCTGAATCAGAGGGGCTGAAACAGAGGGGCTGAAACAGAGGGCGAGAAACAAAGGGGCTGAAACAGCGGGCGAGAAACAGAGGGCGAGAAACAGAGGGGCGGAAACAGAGAGCCTGAAACAGAGGGCGAGAAACAGGGGGCTGAACCAGAGGGCGAAAAACAGAGGGGCTGAAACAGAGGGCGAGAAACAGAGGGTGAGAAACAGAGGGGTTGAAACAGAGGGGCTGCAACAGACGGGCTGAAACAGAGGGGCTGAAACTGAGGGCGAGAAACAGAGGGGCTGAAACAGAGGGGGGGAAACAGAGGGGCTGAAACAGAGGGCGAGAAACAGAGGGGCTGAATCAGAGGGGCTGAAACAGAGGGGCTGAAACAGAGGGCGAGAAACAGAGGGGCTGAAACAGAGCGCGAGAAACAGAGGGGCTGAAACAGAGGGCGAGAAACAGAGGGGCTGAATCAGAGGGGCTGAAACAGAGGGTGAGAAACAGAGGGGCTGAAACAGAGGGCGAGAAACAGAGTTGCTGAAACAGATGGGCTGAAACAGAGGGGCAGAAACAGAGGGCGAGAAACAGAGGGGCTGAAACAGAGGGTGAGAAACAGAGGGGCTGAAACAGAGGGGCTGAAACAGAGGGGCTGAAACAGAGTGGCTGAAACAGAGGGGCTGAAACAGATGGGCTGGAACAGAGGGGGCGAAACAGAGGGGCTGAAACAGAGGGGCTGAATCAGAGGGGCTGAAACAGAGGGCGACAAACAGAGGGGCTGAAACAGAGGGCGAAACAGAGGCGCTGAAACAGAGAGGCTGAAACAGAGGGGCTGAAACAGAGGGGCTGAAACAGAGGGAGAGAAACAGAGGGGCTGACACAGAGGGCGAGAAACAGAGGGCCTGAAACAGAGGGCCCGGAAACAGAGGGGCTGAATCAGAGGGGCTGAATCAGAGGGGCTGAATCAGAGGGGCTGAAACAGAGGGTGAGAAACAGAGGGGCTGAAACAGAGGGGCTGAAACAGAGGGGCTGAAACAGAGGGCGAGAAACAGAGGGCCTGAAACAGAGGGGCTGAAACAGAGGGGCTGAAGCAGAGGGCGAGATACAGCGGGGCTGAAACAGAGGGCGAGAAACAGAGGGGCAGAAGCAGAGGGGCTGAATCAGAGGGGATGATTCAGAGGGGCTGAAACAGAGGCGCTGAATCAGCGGGGCTGAAACAGAGGGCGAGAAACAGCGGGGCTGAAACAGAGGGCGAGAAACAGAGGGGCAGAAACAGAGTGCGAGAAACAGAGGGGCTGAAACAGAGGGGCTGAAACAGAGGGCGAGAAACAGAGGGGCTGAATCAGAGGGGCTGAAACAGAATGCGAGAAACAGAGGGGCTGAAACAGAGGGCGAGAAACAGAGGGGCTGAAACAGAGGTCGAGAAACAGAGGGGCTGAATCAGAGGGGCTGAAACAGAGGGGCTGAAACAGACGGCGAGAAACAGAGGGGCTGAAACAGAGGGCCCGGAAACAGAGGGGCTGAATCAGAGGGGCTGAATCAGAGGGGCTGAATCAGCGGGGCTGAAACAGAGGGCGAGAAACAGAGGGGCTGAAACAGAGGGGCTGAAACAGAGGGGCTGAAACAGAGGGGCTGAATCAGAGGGGCTGATTCAGAGGGGCTGAAACAGAGGGGCTGAATCAGCGGGGCTGAAACAGAGGGCGAGAAACAGCGGGGCTGAAACAGAGGGCGAGAAACAGAGGGGCAGAAACAGAGGGCGAGAAACAGAGGGGCTGAAACAGAGGGGCTGAAACAGAGGGCGAGAAACAGAGGGGCTGAAACAGAGGGCGAGAAACAGAGGGGCTGAAACAGAGGGCGAGAAACAGAGGGGCTGAAACAGAGGGTCTGAAACAGAGGGGCTGAAACAGAGGGCGAGAAACAGAGGGGCTGAATCAGAGGCGCTGAATCAGAGGGGCAGAAACAGTGGGGCTGAAACAGAGGGCGAGAAACAAAGGGGCTGAAACAGCGGGCGAGAAACAGAGGGCGAGAAACAGAGGGGCTGACACAGAGGGGCTGAAACAGAAGGGCTGAAACAGAGAGCCTGAAACAGAGGGCGAGAAACAGAGGGGCTGAAACAGCGGGCGAAAAACAGAGGGGCTGAAACAGAGGGCGAGAATCAGAGGGTGAGAAATAGAGGGCGAGAAACAGAGGGGCTGAAACAGAGGGGCAGAAACAGAGGGGCTGAAACAGAGGGTCTGAATCAGAGGGGCTGAAACAGAGGGGCTGATTCAGAGGGGCTGAAACAGAGAGCGAGAAACAGAGGGGCTGAAACAGAGGGGCTGAAACAGAGGAGCTGAAACAGAGGGGGAGAAACAGAGGGGCTGAAACAGAGGGCGAGAAACAGAGGGGCTGAATCAGAGGGGCTGAAACAGAGGGTGAGAAGCAGAGGGGCTGAAACAGAGGGCGAGAAACAGAGTGGCTGAAACAGACGGGCTGAAACAGAGGGGCTGAAACAGCGGGCGAAAAACAGAGGGGCTGAAACAGAGGGCGAGAATCAGAGGGTGAGAAATAGAGGGCGAGACACAGAGGGGCTGAAACAGAGGGGCTGAAACAGAGGGGCTGAAACAGAGGGGCTGAATCAGAGGGGCTGAAACAGAGGGGCTGAATCAGAGGGGCTGAAACAGAGGGCGAGAAACAGAGGGGCTGAAACAGAGGGCGAGAAACAGAGGGGCTGAAACAGAGGGGCTGAAACAGAGGAGCTGAAACACAGGGGGAGAAACAGAGGGGCTGAAACAGAGGGCGAGAAACAGAGGGGCTGAACAGTGGGGCTGAAACAGTGGGCGAGAAAAAGAGCGGCTGAAACAGAGGGCGAGAAACAGAGGGGCTGAAACAGAGGGGCTCAAACAGAGGGGCTGAAACAGAGTGGCTGAAACAGAGGGGCTGAAACAGAGGGGCTGGAACAGAGGGGGATAAACAGAGGGGCTGAAACAGAGGGGCTGAATCAGAGGGGCTGAAACAGAGGGCGAGAAACAGAGGGGCTGAAACAGAGGGCGAAACAGAGGCGCTGAAACAGAGGGGCTGAAACAGAGAGGCTGAAACAGAGGGGCTGAAACAGAGGGCGAGAAACAGAGGGGCTGAAACAGAGGGCGAGAAACAGAGGGGCTGAAACAGAGGAGCGGGAAACAGAGGGGCTGAAACAGAGGGGCTGAAACAGAGGGGCTGAATCAGAGGGGTTGATTCAGAGGGGCTGAAACAGAGGGGCTGAATCAGCGGGCTGAAACAGAGGGCGTGAAACAGCGGGGCTGAAACAGAAGGCGAGAAACAGAGGGGCAGAAACTGAGGGCGAGAAACAGAGGGGCTGAAACAGATGGCGAGAAACAGAGGGGCTGAAAAAGAGGGCGAGAAACAGAGGAGCTGAAACAGAGGGCGAGAAACAGAGGGGCTGAAACAGAGGGCGAGAAACAGAGGGGCTGAAACAGAGGAGCTGAAACAGAGGGGCTGAAACAGAGGGTCTGAAACAGAGGGCGAGAAACAGAGGGGCTGAATCAGAGGGGCTGAATCAGAGGGGCTGAAACAGAGGGGCTGAAACAGAGGGCGAGAAACAAAGGGGCTGAAACAGCGGGCGAGAAACAGAGGGCGAGAAACAGAGGGGCGGAAACAGAGAGCCTGAAACAGAGGGCGAGAAACAGGGGGCTGAACCAGAGGGCGAAAAACAGAGGGGCTGAAACAGAGGGCGAGAAACAGAGGGTGAGAAACAGAGGGGTTGAAACAGAGGGGCTGCAACAGACGGGCTGAAACAGAGGGGCTGAAACTGAGGGCGAGAAACAGAGGGGCTGAAACAGAGGGGGGGAAACAGAGGGGCAGAAACAGAGGGCGAGAAACAGAGGGGCTGAATCAGAGGGGCTGAAACAGAGGGGCTGAAACAGAGGGCGAGAAACAGAGGGGCTGAAACAGAGCGCGAGAAACAGAGGGGCTGAAACAGAGGGCGAGAAACAGAGGGGCTGAATCAGAGGGGCTGAAACAGAGGGTGAGAAACAGAGGGGCTGAAACAGAGGGCGAGAAACAGAGTTGCTGAAACAGATGGGCTGAAACAGAGGGGCAGAAACAGAGGGCGAGAAACAGAGGGGCTGAAACAGAGGGTGAGAAACAGAGGGGCTGAAACAGAGGGGCTGAAACAGAGGGGCTGAAACAGAGTGGCTGAAACAGAGGGGCTGAAACAGATGGGCTGGAACAGAGGGGGCGAAACAGAGGGGCTGAAACAGAGGGGCTGAATCAGAGGGGCTGAAACAGAGGGCGACAAACAGAGGGGCTGAAACAGAGGGCGAAACAGAGGCGCTGAAACAGAGAGGCTGAAACAGAGGGGCTGAAACAGAGGGGCTGAAACAGAGGGCGAGAAACAGAGGGGCTGACACAGAGGGCGAGAAACAGAGGGCCTGAAACAGAGGGCCCGGAAACAGAGGGGCTGAATCAGAGGGGCTGAATCAGAGGGGCTGAATCAGAGGGGCTGAAACAGAGGGTGAGAAACAGAGGGGCTGAAACAGAGGGGCTGAAACAGAGGGGCTGAAACAGAGGGCGAGAAACAGAGGGCCTGAAACAGAGGGGCTGAAACAGAGGGGCTGAAGCAGAGGGCGAGATACAGCGGGGCTGAAACAGAGGGCGAGAAACAGAGGGGCAGAAGCAGAGGGGCTGAATCAGAGGGGATGATTCAGAGGGGCTGAAACAGAGGCGCTGAATCAGCGGGGCTGAAACAGAGGGCGAGAAACAGCGGGGCTGAAACAGAGGGCGAGAAACAGAGGGGCAGAAACAGAGTGCGAGAAACAGAGGGGCTGAAACAGAGGGGCTGAAACAGAGGGCGAGAAACAGAGGGGCTGAATCAGAGGGGCTGAAACAGAATGCGAGAAACAGAGGGGCTGAAACAGAGGGCGAGAAACAGAGGGGCTGAAACAGAGGTCGAGAAACAGAGGGGCTGAATCAGAGGGGCTGAAACAGAGGGGCTGAAACAGACGGCGAGAAACAGAGGGGCTGAAACAGAGGGCCCGGAAACAGAGGGGCTGAATCAGAGGGGCTGAATCAGAGGGGCTGAATCAGCGGGGCTGAAACAGAGGGCGAGAAACAGAGGGGCTGAAACAGAGGGGCTGAAACAGAGGGGCTGAAACAGAGGGGCTGAATCAGAGGGGCTGATTCAGAGGGGCTGAAACAGAGGGGCTGAATCAGCGGGGCTGAAACAGAGGGCGAGAAACAGCGGGGCTGAAACAGAGGGCGAGAAACAGAGGGGCAGAAACAGAGGGCGAGAAACAGAGGGGCTGAAACAGAGGGGCTGAAACAGTGGGCGAGAAACAGAGGGGCTGAAACAGAGGGCGAGAAACAGAGGGGCTGAAACAGAGGGCGAGAAACAGAGGGGCTGAAACAGAGGGTCTGAAACAGAGGGGCTGAAACAGAGGGCGAGAAACAGAGGGGCTGAATCAGAGGCGCTGAATCAGAGGGGCAGAAACAGTGGGGCTGAAACAGAGGGCGAGAAACAAAGGGGCTGAAACAGCGGGCGAGAAACAGAGGGCGAGAAACAGAGGGGCTGAAACAGAGGGGCTGAAACAGAAGGGCTGAAACAGAGAGCCTGAAACAGAGGGCGAGAAACAGAGGGGCTGAAACAGCGGGCGAAAAACAGAGGGGCTGAAACAGAGGGCGAGAATCAGAGGGTGAGAAATAGAGGGCGAGAAACAGAGGGGCTGAAACAGAGGGGCAGAAACAGAGGGGCTGAAACAGAGGGTCTGAATCAGAGGGGCTGAAACAGAGGGGCTGATTCAGAGGGGCTGAAACAGAGAGCGAGAAACAGAGGGGCTGAAACAGAGGGGCTGAAACAGAGGAGCTGAAACAGAGGGGGAGAAACAGAGGGGCTGAAACAGAGGGCGAGAAACAGAGGGGCTGAATCAGAGGGGCTGAAACAGAGGGTGAGAAGCAGAGGGGCTGAAACAGAGGGCGAGAAACAGAGTGGCTGAAACAGACGGGCTGAAACAGAGGGGCTGAAACAGCGGGCGAAAAACAGAGGGGCTGAAACAGAGGGCGAGAATCAGAGGGTGAGAAATAGAGGGCGAGACACAGAGGGGCTGAAACAGAGGGGCTGAAACAGAGGGGCTGAAACAGAGGGGCTGAATCAGAGGGGCTGAAACAGAGGGGCTGAATCAGAGGGGCTGAAACAGAGGGCGAGAAACAGAGGGGCTGAAACAGAGGGCGAGAAACAGAGGGGCTGAAACAGAGTGGCTGAAACAGAGGAGCTGAAACAGAGGGGGAGAAACAGAGGGGCTGAAACAGAGGGCGAGAAACAGAGGGGCTGAAACAGAGGGGCTGAAACAGAGGAGCTGAAACACAGGGGGAGAAACAGAGGGGCTGAAACAGAGGGCGAGAAACAGAGGGGCTGAACAGTGGGGCTGAAACAGTGGGCGAGAAAAAGAGCGGCTGAAACAGAGGGCGAGAAACAGAGGGGCTGAAACAGAGGGGCTCAAACAGAGGGGCTGAAACAGAGTGGCTGAAACAGAGGGGCTGAAACAGAGGGGCTGGAACAGAGGGGGATAAACAGAGGGGCTGAAACAGAGGGGCTGAATCAGAGGGGCTGAAACAGAGGGCGAGAAACAGAGGGGCTGAAACAGAGGGCGAAACAGAGGCGCTGAAACAGAGGGGCTGAAACAGAGAGGCTGAAACAGAGGGGCTGAAACAGAGGGCGAGAAACAGAGGGGCTGAAACAGAGGGCGAGAAACAGAGGGGCTGAAACAGAGGAGCGGGAAACAGAGGGGCTGAAACAGAGGGGCTGAAACAGAGGGGCTGAATCAGAGGGGTTGATTCAGAGGGGCTGAAACAGAGGGGCTGAATCAGCGGGCTGAAACAGAGGGCGTGAAACAGCGGGGCTGAAACAGAAGGCGAGAAACAGAGGGGCAGAAACTGAGGGCGAGAAACAGAGGGGCTGAAACAGATGGCGAGAAACAGAGGGGCTGAAAAAGAGGGCGAGAAACAGAGGAGCTGAAACAGAGGGCGAGAAACAGAGGGGCTGAAACAGAGGGCGAGAAACAGAGGGGCTGAAACAGAGGAGCTGAAACAGAGGGGCTGAAACAGAGGGTCTGAAACAGAGGGCGAGAAACAGAGGGGCTGAATCAGAGGGGCTGAATCAGAGGGGCTGAAACAGAGGGGCTGAAACAGAGGGCGAGAAACAAAGGGGCTGAAACAGCGGGCGAGAAACAGAGGGCGAGAAACAGAGGGGCGGAAACAGAGAGCCTGAAACAGAGGGCGAGAAACAGGGGGCTGAACCAGAGGGCGAAAAACAGAGGGGCTGAAACAGAGGGCGAGAAACAGAGGGTGAGAAACAGAGGGGTTGAAACAGAGGGGCTGCAACAGACGGGCTGAAACAGAGGGGCTGAAACTGAGGGCGAGAAACAGAGGGGCTGAAACAGAGGGGGGGAAACAGAGGGGCAGAAACAGAGGGCGAGAAACAGAGGGGCTGAATCAGAGGGGCTGAAACAGAGGGGCTGAAACAGAGGGCGAGAAACAGAGGGGCTGAAACAGAGCACGAGAAACAGAGGGGCTGAAACAGAGGGCGAGAAACAGAGGGGCTGAATCAGAGGGGCTGAAACAGAGGGTGAGAAACAGAGGGGCTGAAACAGAGGGCGAGAAACAGAGTTGCTGAAACAGATGGGCTGAAACAGAGGGGCAGAAACAGAGGGCGAGAAACAGAGGGGCTGAAACAGAGGGTGAGAAACAGAGGGGCTGAAACAGAGGGGCTGAAACAGAGGGGCTGAAACAGAGTGGCTGAAACAGAGGGGCTGAAACAGATGGGCTGGAACAGAGGGGGCGAAACAGAGGGGCTGAAACAGAGGGGCTGAATCAGAGGGGCTGAAACAGAGGGCGAGAAACAGAGGGGCTGAAACAGAGGGCGAAGCAGAGGCGCTGAAACAGAGAGGCTGAAACAGAGGGGCTGAAACAGAGGGGCTGAAACAGAGGGCGAGAAACAGAGGGGCTGACACAGAGGGCGAGAAACAGAGGGCCTGAAACAGAGGGCCCGGAAACAGAGGGGCTGAATCAGAGGAGCTGAATCAGAGGGGCTGAATCAGAGGGGCTGAAACAGAGGGTGAGAAACAGAGGGGCTGAAACAGAGGGGCTGAAACAGAGGGGCTGAAACAGAGGGCGAGAAACAGAGGGCCTGAAACAGAGGGGCTGAAACAGAGGGGCTGAAGCAGAGGGCGAGATACAGCGGGGCTGAAACAGAGGGCGAGAAACAGAGGGGCAGAAACAGAGGGGCTGAATCAGAGGGGATGATTCAGAGGGGCTGAAACAGAGGCGCTGAATCAGCGGGGCTGAAACAGAGGGCGAGAAACAGCGGGGCTGAAACAGAGGGCGAGAAACAGAGGGGCAGAAACAGAGTGCGAGAAACAGAGGGGCTGAAACAGAGGGGCTGAAACAGAGGCCGAGAAACAGAGGGGCTGAATCAGAGGGGCTGAAACAGAATGCGAGAAACAGAGGGGCTGAAACAGAGGGCGAGAAACAGAGGGGCTGAAACAGAGGTCGAGAAACAGAGGGGCTGAATCAGAGGGGCTGAAACAGAGGGGCTGAAACAGACGGCGAGAAACAGAGGGGCTGAAACAGAGGGCCCGGAAACAGAGGGGCTGAATCAGAGGGGCTGAATCAGAGGGGCTGAATCAGCGGGGCTGAAACAGAGGGTGAGAAAAAGAGGGACTGAAACAGAGGGGCTGAAACAGAGGGGCTGAAACAGAGGGCGAGAAACAGAGGGGCTGAAACAGAGGGGCTGAAACACAGGGGCTGAAGCAGAGGGCGAGATACAGCGGGGCTGAAACAGAGGGCGAGAAACAGAGGGGCAGAAACAGAGGGGCTGAATCAGAGGGGATGATTCAGTGGGGCTGAAACAGAGGGGCTGAATCAGCGGGGCTGAAACAGAGGGCGAGAAACAGAGGGGCAGAAACAGAGGTCGAGAAACAGAGGGGCTGAATCAGAGGGGCTGAAACAGAGGGGCTGAAACAGAGAGCTGAAACAGACGGGCTGAAACAGTGAGCCTGAAACAGAGGGCGAGAAACAGAGGGGCTGAAACAGTGGGCGAAAAACTAAGTGCTGAAACAGAGGGCGAAAAACAGAGGGTGAGAAATAGATGGCGAGAAACAGAGGGGCTGAAACAGAGGGCGAGAAACAGAGGGGCTGAATCAGAGGGGTTGAAACAGAGGGTGAGAAGCAGAGGGGCTGAAACAGAGGGCGAGAAACAGAGTGGCTGAATCAGACGGGCTGAAGCAGAGTGGCTGAAACAGAGGGCGAGAAACAGAGGGGCTGAAACAGAGGGCGAGAAACAGAGGGGCTGAAACAGAGGGGCTGAAACAGAGGGGCTGAAACAGAGTGGCTGAAACAGAGGGGCTGAAACAGAGGGGCTGAATCAGAGGCGGAGAAACAGCGGGGTTGAAACAGAGGGGCTGAATCAGAGGGGCTGAAACAGAGGGCAAGAAACAGAGGGGCTGAAACAGAGGGCGAGAAACAGAGGCGCTGAAACAGAGGGGCTGAAACAAAGGGGTTGAAACAGTGGGGCTGAAACAGAGGGCGAGAAACAGAGGGGCTGAAACAGAGGGGGAGAAACAGAGGGGCTGAAACAGAGGGCGAGAAACAGAGGGGCTGAATCAGAGGGGCTGAATCAGAGGGGCTGAATCAGAGGGGCTGATACAGAGGGTGAGAAACAGAGGGGCTGAAACAGAGGGGCTGAAACAGAGGGGCTGAAACAGAGTGCGAGAAACAGAGGGGCTGAATCAGAGGTGCTGAATCAGAGGGGCTGAATCAGAGGGGCTGAAACAGAGGGGCTTAATCAGAGGGGCTGAAACAGAGGGCGAGAAACAGAGGGGCTGAAACAGAGGGCGAGAATCAGAGGGGCTGAAACAGAGGGCGAGAAACAGAGGGGCTGAAACAGAGGGGCTGAAACAGACGGGCTGAAACAGAGAGCCTGAAACAGAGGGCAAGAAACAGAGGGGCTGAAACAGAGGGCGAAAAACAGAGGGGCTGAAACAGAGGGCGACAAACAGAGGGTGAGAAATAGAGGGCGAGAAACAGAGGGGCTGAAACAGAGGGGCTGAAACAGAGGAGCTGAAACAGAGGGGCTGAAACAGAGGGGCTGAAACAGAGGGGCTGAATCAGAGGGGCTGAAACAGAGGGCGAGAAACAGGGGGCATGAAACAGAGGGCGAGAAACAGAGGGGCTGAAACAGAGGGCGAGAAACAGAGGGGCTGAAACAGAGGGGCTGAAACGGAGGGGCTGAAACAGAGGGCGAGAAACAGAGGGGCTGAAACAGAGGGTGAGAAACAGAGGCGCTGAATCAGAGAGGGCTGAAACAGAGGGTGAGAAACAGAGGGGCTGAAACAGAGGGCGAGAAACAGAGGGGCTGAAACAGAGGGCGAGAAACAGAGGCGCTGAAACAGAGGGGCTGAAACAGAGGGGCTGAAACAGTGGGGCTGAAACAGAGGGCGAGAAAAAGAGGGGCTGAAACAGAGGGCGAGAAACAGAGGGGCTGAAACAGAGGGGCGGGAAACAGAGGGGCTGAATCAGAGGGCGAGAAACAGAGGGGCTGAATCAGAGGAGTTGAATCAGAGGGGCTGAATCAGAGGGGCTGAAACAGAGGGGCTGAAGCAGAGGGGCTGAAAAAGAGGGCGAGAAACAGAGGGGCTGAAACAGACGGCGAGAATCAGAGGGGCTGAAGCAGAGGGCGAGAAACAGAGGGGCTGAAACAGAGGGGCTGAAACAGAGGGGCTGAATCAGAGGGGCTGATTCAGAGGGGCTGAAACAGAGGGGCTGAATCAGCGGGGTTGAAACAGAGGACGAGAAACAGCGGGGCTGAAACAGAGGGCGAGAAACAGAGGGGCAGAAACAGAGGGCGAGAAACAGAGGGGCTGAAACAGAGGGGCTGAAACAGAGGGCGAGAAACAGTGGGGCTGAAACAGAGGGCTAGAAACAGAGGGGCTTAAACAGAGGGCGAGAAACAGAGGGGCTGAAACAGAGGGTGAGAAACAGAGGGGCTGAAACAGAGGAGCTGAAACAGAGGGGCTGAAACAGAGGGTCTGAAACAGAGGGCTAGAAACAGAGGGGCTGAATCAGAGGGGATGAATCAGAGGGGCTGAAACAGAGTGGCTGAAACAGAGGGCGAGAAACAAAGGGGCTGAAACAGCGGGCGAGAAACAGAGGGGCTGAAACAGAGGGGCTGAAACAGAGGGCGAGAAACAGAGGGGCTGAAACAGAGGGCGAGAAACAGAGGGGCTGAAACAGTGGGCGAGAAACAGAGGGGCTGAAACAGAGGGGCTGAAACAGAGGGCGAGAAACAAAGTGGCTGAAACAGCGGGCGAGAAACAGAGGGCGAGAAACAGAGGGTCTGAAACAGAGAGCCTGAAACAGAGGGCGAGAAACAGGGCGCTGAAACAGAGTGCGAAAAACAGAGGGGCAGAAACAGAGGGCGAGAAACAGAGGGTGAGAAACAGAGGGGCTGAAACAGAGGGGCTGAAACAGAGGGGCTGAAACAGAGGGCGAGAAACAGAGGGGCTGAAACAGAGGGGTCGAAACAGAGGGGCTGAAACAGAGGGCGAGAAACAGAGGGGCTGAATCAGAGGGGCTGAAACAGAGGGGCTGAAACAGAGGGCGAGAAACAGAGGGGCTGAAACAGAGGGCGAGAAACAGAGGGGCTGAAACAGTGGGCGAGAAACAGAGGGGCTGAAACAGAGGGGCTGAAACAGAGGGCGAGAAACAAAGTGGCTGAAACAGCGGGCGAGAAACAGAGGGCGAGAAACAGAGGGGCTGAAACAGAGAGCCTGAAACAGAGGGCGAGAAACAGGGCGCTGAAACAGAGTGCGAAAAACAGAGGGGCAGAAACAGAGGGCGAGAAACAGAGGGTGAGAAACAGAGGGGCTGAAACAGAGGGGCTGAAACAGAGGGGCTGAAACAGAGGGGCTGAAACAGAGGGCGAGAAACAGAGGGGCTGAAACAGAGGGGTCGAAACAGAGGGGCTGAAACAGAGGGCGAGAAACAGAGGGGCTGAATCAGAGGGGCTGAAACAGAGGGGCTGAAACAGAGGGCGAGAAACAGAGGGGCTGAAACAGAGGGCGAGAAACAGAGGGGCTGAAACAGAGGGGCTGAAACAGAGGGCGAGAAACAGAGGGGCTGAAACAGAGGGGCTCAAACAGAGGGGCTGAAACAGAGTGGCTGAAGCAGAGGGGCTGAAACAGAGGGGCTGGAACAGAGGGGGATAAACAGAGGGGCAGAAACAGAGGGGCTGAATCAGAGGGGCTGAAACAGAGGGCGAGAAACAGAGGGGCTGAAACAGAGGGCGAAACAGAGGCGCTGAAACAGAGGGGCTGAAACAGAGAGGCTGAAACAGAGGGGCTGAAACAGAGGGCGAGAAACAGAGGGGCTGAAACAGAGGACGAGAAACAGAGGGGCTGAAACAGAGGAGCTGGAAACAGAGGGGCTGAATAAGAGGGCCTGAATCAGAGGGGCTGAATCAGAGGGGCTGAAACAGAGGGTGAGAAACAGAGGTGCTGAAACAGAGGGGCTGAAACAGAGGGCGTGAAACAGAGGGGCTGAATCAGAGAGGCTGAATCAGAGGGGCTGAATCAGAGGGGCTGAAACAGAGGGGCTGAATCAGGGGGGCTGAAACAGAGGGCGAGAATCAGAGGGGCTTAAACAGAGGGCGAGAAACAGAGGGGCTGAAACAGAGGGGCTGAAACAGAGGGGCTGAATCAGAGGGGCTGATTCAGAGGGGCTGAAACAGAGGGGCTGAATCAGCGGGGCTGAAACAGAGGGCGAAAAACAGAGGGGCTGAAACAGAGGGCGACAAACAGAGGGGCTGAAACAGAGGGCGAGAAACAGAGGGCCTGAAACAGAGGGGCTGAAACAGAGGGCGAGAAACAGAGGGGCTGAAACAGAGGGCGAGAAACAGAGGGGCTGAAACAGAGGTCGAGAAACAGAGGGGCTGAAACAGAGGGGCTGAAACAGAGGGGCTGAAACAGAGGGCGAGAAACAGAGCGGCTGAAACAGAGGGCGAGAATCAGAGGGGCTGAAACAGAGGGCGAGAAACAGAGGGGCTGAAACAGAGGGGCTGAAACAGAGGGGCTGAAACAGAGGGGCTGAATCAGAGGGGCTGATTCAGAGGGGCTGAAACAGAGGGGTTGAATCAGCGGGGCTGAAACAGAGGGCGAGAAACAGCGGGGCTGAAACAGAGGGCGAGAAACAGAGGGGCAGAAACAGAGGGTGAGAAACAGAGGGGCTGAAACAGAGGGTCTGAAACAGAGGGGCTGAAACAGAGGGCGAGAAACAGAGGGGCTGAATCAGAGGCGCTGAATCAGAGGGGCAGAAACAGTGGGGCTGAAACAGAGGGCGAGAAACAAAGGGGCTGAAACAGCGGGCGAGAAACAGAGTGCGAGAAACAGAGGGGCTGAAACAGAGGGGCTGAAACAGAAGGGCTGAAACAGAGAGCCTGAAACAGAGGGCGAGAAACAGAGGGGCTGAAACAGCGGGCGAAAAACAGAGGGCCTGAAACAGAGGGCGAGAATCAGAGGGTGAGAAATAGAGGGCGAGAAACAGAGGGGCTGAAACAGAGGGGCTGAAACAGAGGGGCTGAAACAGAGGGGCTGAATCAGAGGGGCTGAAACAGAGGGGCTGATTCAGAGGGGCTGAAACAGAGAGCGAGAAACAGAGGGGCTGAAACAGAGGGGCTGAAACAGAGGGGCTGAATCAGAGGGGCTGAAACAGAGGGCGAGAAACAGAGGGCATGAAACAGAGGGCGAGAAACAGAGGCGCTGAAACAGAGGGCGAGAAACAGAGGGGCTGAAACAGAGGGGCTGAAACGGAGGCGCTGAAACAGAGGGCGAGAAACAGAGGGGCTGAAACAGAGGGCGAGAAACAGAGGGGCTGAATCAGAGGGGCTGAAACAGAGGGTGAGAAACAGAGGGGCTGAAACAGAGGGCGAGAAACAGAGTGGCTGAAACACACAGGCTGAAACAGAGGGGCTGAAACAGAGGGCGAGAAACAGAGGGGCTGAAACAGAGGGCGAGAATCAGAGGGGCTGAAACAGAGGGGCTGAAACAGAGGGGCTGAAACAGAGTGGCTGAAACAGAGGGGCTGAAACATAGGAGCTGGAACAGAGGGGGAGAAACAGAGTGGCTGAAACAGAGGGGCTGAATCAGAGGGGCTGAAACAGAGGGCGAGAAACAGAGGGGCTGAAACAGAGGGCGAGAAACAGAGGCGCTGAAACAGAGGGGCTGAAACAGAGGGGCTGAAACAGTGGGGCTGAAACAGAGGGCGAGAAAAAGAGGGGCTGAAACAGAGGGCGAGAAACAGAGGGGCTGAAACAGAGGGGCGGGAAACAGAGGGGCTGAATCAGAGGGCGAGAAACAGAGGGGCTGAATCAGAGGGGCTGAATCAGAGGGGCTGAATCAGAGGGGCTGAAACAGAGGGGCTGAATCAGCGGGGCTGAAACAGAGGGCGAGAAACAGAGGGGCTGAAACAGACGGCGAGAATCAGAGGGGCTGAAGCAGAGGGCGAGAAACAGAGGGGCTGAATCAGAGGGGCTGATTCAGAGGGGCTGAAACAGAGGGACTGAATCAGCGGGGTTGAAACAGAGGACGAGAAACAGCGGGGCTGAAACAGAGGGCGAGAAACAGAGGGGCAGAAACAGAGGGCGAGAAACAGAGGGGCTGAAACAGAGGGGCTGAAACAGAGGGGGAGAAACAGTGGGGCTGAAAAAGAGGGCTAGAAACAGAGGGGCTTAAACAGAGGGCGAGAAACAGAGGGGCTGAAACAGAGGGTGAGAAACAGAGGGGCTGAAACAGAGGAGCTGAAACAGAGGGGCTGAAACAGAGGGTCTGAAACAGAGGGCGAGAAACAGAGGGGCTGAATCAGAGGGGCTGAATCAGAGGGGCTGAAACAGAGTGGCTGAAGCAGAGGGCGAGAAACAAAGGGGCTGAAACAGCGGGCGAGAAACAAAGGGCGAGAAACAGAGGGGATGAAACAGAGAGCCTGAAACAGAGGGCGAGAAACAGGGCGCTGAAACAGAGTGCGAAAAACAGAGGGGCAGAAACAGAGGGCGAGAAACAGAGGGTGAGAAACAGAGGGGCAGAAACAGAGGGGCTGACACAGACGGGCTGAAACAGAGGGGCTGAAACAGAGGGCGAGAAACAGAGGGGCTGAAACAGAGGGGTGGAAACAGAGGGGCTGAAACAGAGGGCGAGAAACAGAGGGGCTGAATCAGAGGGGCTGAAACAGAGGGGCTGAAACAGAGGGCGAGAAACAGAGGGGCTGAAACAGAGGGCGAGAAACAGAGGGGCTGAAACAGAGGGCGAGAAACAGAGGGGCTGAAACAGAGGGGCTGAAACAGAGGGCGAGAAACAGAGGGGCTGAAACAGAGGGCGAGAAACAGAGGGGCTGAAACAGAGGGGCTCAAACAGAGGGGCTGAAACAGAGTGGCTGAAGCAGAGGGGCTGAAACAGAGGGGCTGGAACAGAGGGGGATAAACAGAGGGGCTGAAACAGAGGGGCTGAATCAAAGGGGCTGAAACAGAGGGCGAGAAACAGAGGGGCTGAAACAGAGGGCGAAACAGAGGCGCTGAAACAGAGGGGCTGAAACAGAGAGGCTGAAACAGAGGGGCTGAAACAGAGGGCGAGAAACAGAGGGGCTGAAACAGAGGGCGAGAAACAGAGGGGCTGAAACAGAGGAGCGGGAAACAGAGGGGCTGAATAAGAGGGCCTGAATCAGAGGGGCTGAATCAGAGGGGCTGATTCAGAGGGGCTGAAACAGAGGGGCTGAATCAGAGGGCGAGAAACAGAGGGGCTGAATCAGAGGGGCTGAATCAGAGGGGCTGAATCAGAGGGGCTGAAACAGAGGGGCTGAAACAGAGGGCGAGAAACAGAGGGGCTGAAACAGAGGGCGAGAAACAGAGGGGCTGAATCAGAGGGGCTGAAACAGAGGGCGAGAAACAGAGGGGCTGAAACAGAGGGCGAGAAACAGAGGGGCTGAAACAGAGGGGCTGAAACAGAGGGGCTGAAACAGAGTGGCTGAAGCAGATGGGCTGAAACAGAGGGGCTGGAACAGAGGGGGATAAACAGAGGGGCAGAAACAGAGGGGCTGAATCAGAGGGGCTGAAACAGAGGGCGAGAAACAGAGGGGCTGAAACAGAGGGCGAAACAGAGGCGCTGAAACAGAGGGGCTGAAACAGAGAGGCTGAAACAGAGGGGCTGAAACAGAGGGCGAGAAACAGAGGGGCTGAAACAGAGGGCGAGAAACAGAGGGGCTGAAACAGAGGAGCGGGAAACAGAGGGGCTGAATAAGAGGGCCTGAATCAGAGGGGCTGAATCAGAGGGGCTGAAACAGAGGGTGAGAAACAGAGGGGCTGAAACAGAGGGGCTGAAACAGAGGGCGAGAAACAGAGGGGCTGAATCAGAGGGGCTGAATCAGAGGGGCTGAATCAGAGGGGCTGAAACAGAGGGGCTGAATCAGGGGGGCTGAAACAGAGGGCGAGAAACAGAGGGGCAGAAACAGAGGGCGAGAAACAGAGGGGCTGAAACAGAGGGGCTGAAACAGAGGGCGAGAAACAGAGGGGCTGAAACAGAGGGCGAGAAACAGAGGGGCTGAAACAGAGGGGCTGAAACAGAGGGCGAGAAACAGAGGGGCTGAAACAGAGGGCGAGAATCAGAGGGGCTGAAACAGAGGGCGAGAAACAGAGGGGCTGAAACAGAGGGTCTGAAACAGAGGGGCTGAAACAGAGGGGCTGAATCAGAGGGGCTGATTCAGAGGGGCTGAAACAGAGGGGCTGAATCAGCGGGGCTGAAACAGAGGGCGAGAAACAGCGGGGCTGAAACAGAGGGCGAGAAACAGAGGGGCAGAAACAGAGGGCGATAAACAGAGGGGCTGAAACAGAGGGGCTGAAACAGTGGGCGAGAAACAGAGGGGCTGAAACAGAGGGCGAGAAACAGAGGGGCTGAAACAGAGGGCGAGAAACAGAGGGGCTGAAACAGAGGGGCTGAAACAGAGGGGTTGAAACAGAGGGCGAGAAACAGAGGGGCTGAATCAGAGGCGCTGAATCAGAGGGGCAGAAACAGTGGGGCTGAAACAGAGGGCGAGAAACAAAGGGGCTGAAACAGCGGGCGAGAAACAGAGGGCGAGAAACAGAGGGGCTGAAACAGAGGGTCTGAAACAGAAGGGCTGAAACAGAGAGCCTGAAACAGAGGGCGAGAAACAGAGGGGCTGAAACAGCGGGCGAAAAACAGAGGGGCTGAAACAGAGGGCGAGAATCAGAGGGTGAGAAATAGAGGGCGAGAAACAGAGGGGCTGAAACAGAGGGGCAGAAACAGAGGGGCTGAAACAGAGGGTCTGAATCAGAGGGGCTGAAACAGAGGGGCTGATTCAGAGGGGCTGAAACAGAGAGCGAGAAACAGAGGGGCTGAAACAGAGGGGCTGAAACAGAGGAGCTGAAACAGAGGGGGAGAAACAGAGGGGCTGAAACAGAGGGCGAGAAACAGAGGGGCTGAATCAGAGGGGCTGAAACAGAGGGTGAGAAGCAGAGGGGCTGAAACAGAGGGCGAGAAACAGAGTGGCTGAAACAGACGGGCTGAAACAGAGGGGCTGAAACAGCGGGCGAAAAACAGAGGGGCTGAAACAGAGGGCGAGAATCAGAGGGTGAGAAATAGAGGGCGAGACACAGAGGGGCTGAAACAGAGGGGCTGAAACAGAGGGGCTGAAACAGAGGGGCTGAATCAGAGGGGCTGAAACAGAGGGGCTGAATCAGAGGGGCTGAAACAGAGGGCGAGAAACAGAGGGGCTGAAACAGAGGGCGAGAAACAGAGGGGCTGAAACAGAGGGGCTGAAACAGAGGAGCTGAAACAGAGGGGGAGAAACAGAGGGGCTGAAACAGAGGGCGAGAAACAGAGGGGCTGAAACAGAGGGGCTGAAACAGAGGAGCTGAAACAGAGGGGGAGAAACAGAGGGGCTGAAACAGAGGGCGAGAAACAGAGGGGCTGAACAGTGGGGCTGAAACAGTGGGCGAGAAACAGAGGGGCTGAAACAGAGGGCGAGAAACAGAGGGGCTGAAACAGAGGGGCTCAAACAGAGGGGCTGAAACAGAGTGGCTGAAACAGAGGGGCTGAAACAGAGGGGCTGGAACAGAGGGGGATAAACAGAGGGGCTGAAACAGAGGGGCTGAATCAGAGGGGCTGAAACAGAGGGCGAGAAACAGAGGGGCTGAAACAGAGGGCGAAACAGAGGCGCTGAAACAGAGGGGCTGAAACAGAGAGGCTGAAACAGAGGGGCTGAAACAGAGGAGCGGGAAACAGAGGGGCTGAATAAGAGGGCCTGAATCAGAGGGGCTGAATCAGAGGGGCTGAAACAGAGGGTGAGAAACAGAGGGGCTGAAACAGAGGGGCTGAAACAGAGGGCGAGAAACAGAGGGGCTGAATCAGAGGGGCTGAATCAGAGGGGCTGAATCAGAGGGGCTGAAACAGAGGGGCTGAATCAGGGGGGCTGAAACAGAGGGCGAGAATCAGAGGGGCTGAAACAGAGGGCGAGAAACAGAGGGGCTGAAACAGAGGGGCTGAAACAGAGGGGCTGAAACAGAGGGGCTGAATCAGAGGGGCTGATTCAGAGGGGCTGAAACAGAGGGGCTGAATCAGCGGGGCTGAAACAGAGGGCGAGAAACAGCGCGGCTGAAACAGAGGGCGAGAAACAGAGGGGCAGAAACAGAGGGCGAGAAACAGAGGGGCTGAAACAGAGGGGCTGAAACAGAGGGCGAGAAACAGAGGGGCTGAAACAGAGGGCGACAAACAGAGGGGCTGAAACAGAGGGCGAGAAACAGAGGGGCTGAAACAGAGGGGCTGAAACAGAGGGGCTGAAACAGAGGGCGAGAAACAGAGGGGCTGAAACAGAGGGCGAGAATCAGAGGGGCTGAAACAGAGGGCGAGAAACAGAGGGGCTGAAACAGAGGGGCTGAAACAGAGGGCGAGAAACAGAGGGGCTGAATCAGAGGGGCTGAATCAGAGGGGCTGAATCAGAGGGGCTGAAACAGAGGGGCTGAATCAGGGGGGCTGAAACAGAGGGCGAGAATCAGAGGGGCTGAAACAGAGGGCGAGAAACAGAGGGGCTGAAACAGAGGGGCTGAAACAGAGGGGCTGAAACAGAGGGGCTGAATCAGAGGGGCTGATTCAGAGGGGCTGAAACAGAGGGGCTGAATCAGCGGGGCTGAAACAGAGGGCGAGAAACAGCGGGGCTGAAACAGAGGGCGAGAAACAGAGGGGCAGAAACAGAGGGCGAGAAACAGAGGGGCTGAAACAGAGGGGCTGAAACAGAGGGCGAGAAACAGAGGGGCTGAAACAGAGGGCGAGAAACAGAGGGGCTGAAACAGAGGGCGAGAAACAGAGGGGCTGAAACAGAGGGGCTGAAACAGAGGGCGAGAAACAGAGGGGCTGAAACAGAGGGCGAGAATCAGAGGGGCTGAAACAGAGGGCGAGAAACAGAGGGGCTGAAACAGAGGGGCTGAAACAGAGGGGCTGAAACAGAGGGGCTGAATCAGAGGGGCTGATTCAGAGGGGCTGAAACAGAGGGGCTGAATCAGCGGGGCTGAAACAGAGGGCGAGAAACAGAGGGGCTGAAACAGAGGGCGAGAAACAGAGGGGCAGAAACAGAGGGCGAGAAACAGAGGGGCTGAAACAGAGGGGCTGAAACAGAGGGCGAGAAACAGAGGGGCTGAAACAGAGGGCGAGAAACAGAGGGGCTGAAACAGAGGGCGAGAAACAGAGGGGCTGAAACAGAGGGGCTGAAACAGAGGGGCTGAAACAGAGGGCGAGAAACAGAGGGGCTGAATCAGAGGCGCTGAATCAGAGGGGCAGAAACAGTGGGGCTGAAACAGAGGGCGAGAAACAAAGGGGCTGAAACAGCGGGCGAGAAACAGAGGGCGAGAAACAGAGGGGCTGAAACAGAGGGGCTGAAACAGAAGGGCTTAAACAGAGAGCCTGAAACAGAGGGCGAGAAACAGAGGGGCTGAAACAGCGGGCGAAAAACAGAGGGGCTGAAACAGAGGGCGAGAATCAGAGGGTGAGAAATAGAGGGCGAGAAACAGAGGGGCTGAAACAGAGGGGCAGAAACAGAGGGGCTGAAACAGAGGGTCTGAATCAGAGGGGCTGAAACAGAGGGGCTGATTCAGAGGGGCTGAAACAGAGAGCGAGAAACAGAGGGGCTGAAACAGAGGGGCTGAAACAGAGGAGCTGAAACAGAGGGGGAGAAACAGAGGGGCTGAAACAGAGGGCGAGAAACAGAGGGGCTGAATCAGAGGGGCTGAAACAGAGGGTGAGAAGCAGAGGGGCTGAAACAGAGGGCGAGAAACAGAGTGGCTGAAACAGACGGGCTGAAACAGAGGGGCTGAAACAGCGGGCGAAAAACAGAGGGGCTGAAACAGAGGGCGAGAATCAGAGGGTGAGAAATAGAGGGCGAGACACAGAGGGGCTGAAACAGAGGGGCTGAAACAGAGGGGCTGAAACAGAGGGGCTGAATCAGAGGGGTGAAACAGAGGGGCTGAATCAGAGGGGCTGAAACAGAGGGCGAGAAACAGAGGGGCTGAAACAGAGGGCGAGAAACAGAGGGGCTGAAACAGAGGGGCTGAAACAGAGGAGCTGAAACAGAGGGGGAGAAACAGAGGGGCTGAAACAGAGGGCGAGAAACAGAGGGGCTGAAACAGAGGGGCTGAAACAGAGGAGCTGAAACAGAGGGGGAGAAACAGAGGGGCTGAAACAGAGGGCGAGAAACAGAGGGGCTGAACAGTGGGGCTGAAACAGTGGGCGAGAAAAAGAGGGGCTGAAACAGAGGGCGAGAAACAGAGGGGCTGAAACAGAGGGGCTCAAACAGAGGGGCTGAAACAGAGTGGCTGAAACAGAGGGGCTGAAACAGAGGGGCTGGAACAGAGGGGGATAAACAGAGGGGCTGAAACAGAGGGGCTGAATCAGAGGGGCTGAAACAGAGGGCGAGAAACAGAGGGGCTGAAACAGAGGGCGAAACAGAGGCGCTGAAACAGAGGGGCTGAAACAGAGAGGCTGAAACAGAGGGGCTGAAACAGAGGGCGAGAAACAGAGGGGCTGAAACAGAGGGCGAGAAACAGAGGGGCTGAAACAGAGGAGCGGGAAACAGAGGGGCTGAATAAGAGGGCCTGAATCAGAGGGGCTGAATCAGAGGGGCTGAAACAGAGGGTGAGAAACAGAGGGGCTGAAACAGAGGGGCTGAAACAGAGGGCGAGAAACAGAGGGGCTGAATCAGAGGGGCTGAATCAGAGGGGCTGAATCAGAGGGGCTGAAACAGAGGGGCTGAATCAGGGGGGCTGAAACAGAGGGCGAGAATCAGAGGGGCTGAAACAGAGGGCGAGAAACAGAGGGGCTGAAACAGAGGGGCTGAAACAGAGGGGCTGAAACAGAGGGGCTGAATCAGAGGGGCTGATTCAGAGGGGCTGAAACAGAGGGGCTGAATCAGCGGGGCTGAAACAGAGGGCGAGAAACAGCGCGGCTGAAACAGAGGGCGAGAAACAGAGGGGCAGAAACAGAGGGCGAGAAACAGAGGGGCTGAAACAGAGGGGCTGAAACAGAGGGCGAGAAACAGAGGGGCTGAAACAGAGGGCGACAAACAGAGGGGCTGAAACAGAGGGCGAGAAACAGAGGGGCTGAAACAGAGGGGCTGAAACAGAGGGGCTGAAACAGAGGGCGAGAAACAGAGGGGCTGAAACAGAGGGCGAGAATCAGAGGGGCTGAAACAGAGGGCGAGAAACAGAGGGGCTGAAACAGAGGGGCTGAAACAGAGGGGCTGAAACAGAGGGGCTGAATCAGAGGGGCTGATTCAGAGGGGCTGAAACAGAGGGGCTGAATCAGCGGGGCTGAAACAGAGGGCGAGAAACAGCGGGGCTGAAACAGAGGGCGAGAAACAGAGGGGCAGAAACAGAGGGCGAGAAACAGAGGGGCTGAAACAGAGGGGCTGAAACAGAGGGCGAGAAACAGTGGGGCTGAAACAGAGGGCGAGAAACAGAGGGGCTGAAACAGAGGGCGAGAAACAGCGGGGCTGAAACAGAGGGCGAGAAACAGAGGGGCAGAAACAGAGGGCGAGAAACAGAGGGGCTGAAACAGAGGGGCTGAAACAGTGGGCGAGAAACAGAGGTGCTGAAACAGAGGGCGAGAAACAGAGGGGCTGAAACAGAGGGCGAGAAACAGAGGGGCTGAAACAGAGGGGCTGAAACAGAGGGGTTGAAACAGAGGGCGAGAAACAGAGGGGCTGAATCAGAGGCGCTGAATCAGAGGGGCAGAAACAGTGGGGCTGAAACAGAGGGCGAGAAACAAAGGGGCTGAAACAGCGGGCGAGAAACAGAGTGCGAGAAACAGAGGGGCTGAAACGGAGGGGCTGAAACAGAAGGGCTGAAACAGAGAGCCTGAAACAGAGGGCGAGAAACAGAGGGGCTGAAACAGCGGGCGAAAAACAGAGGGGCTGAAACAGAGGGCGAGAATCAGAGGGTGAGAAATAGAGGGCGAGAAACAGAGGGGCTGAAACAGAGGGGCAGAAACAGAGGGGCTGAAACAGAGGGTCTGAATCAGAGGGGCTGAAACAGAGGGGCTGATTCAGAGGGGCTGAAACAGAGAGCGAGAAACAGAGGGGCTGAAACAGAGGGGCTGAAACAGAGGAGCTGAAACAGAGGGGGAGAAACAGAGGGGCTGAATCAGAGGGGCTGAAAGAGAGGGTGAGAAGCAGAGGGGCTGAAACAGAGGGCGAGAAACAGAGTGGCTGAAACAGACGGGATGAAACAGAGGGGCTGAAACAGCGGGCGAAAAACAGAGGGGCTGAAACAGAGGGCGAGAATCAGAGGGTGAGAAATAGAGGGCGAGACACAGAGGGGCTGAAACAGAGGGGCTGAAACAGAGGGGCTGAAACAGAGGGGCTGAATCAGAGGGGCTGAAACAGAGGGGCTGAATCAGAGGGGCTGAAACAGAGGGCGAGAAACAGAGGGGCTGAAACAGAGGGCGAGAAACAGAGGGGCTGAAACAGAGGGGCTGAAACAGAGGAGCTGAAACAGAGGGGGAGAAACAGAGGGGCTGAAACAGAGGGCGAGAAACAGAGGGGCTGAATCAGAGGGGCTGAAACAGAGGGTGAGAAGCAGAGGGGCTGAAACAGAGGGCGAGAAACAGAGTGGCTGAAACAGACGGGCTGAAACAGAGGGGCTGAAACAGCGGGCGAAAAACAGAGGGGCTGAAACAGAGGGCGAGAATCAGAGGGTGAGAAATAGAGGGCGAGACACAGAGGGGCTGAAACAGAGTGGCTGAAACAGAGGGGCTGAAACAGAGGGGCTGAATCAGAGGGGCTGAAACAGAGGGGCTGAATCAGAGGGGCTGAAACAGAGGGCGAGAAACAGAGGGGCTGAAACAGAGGGCGAGAAACAGAGGGGCTGAAACAGAGGGGCTGAAACAGAGGAGCTGAAACAGAGGGGGAGAAACAGAGGGGCTGAAACAGAGGGCGAGAAACAGAGGGGCTGAAACAGAGGGGCTGAAACAGAGGAGCTGAAACAGAGGGGGAGAAACAGAGGGGCTGAAACAGAGGGCGAGAAACAGAGGGGCTGAACAGTGGGGCTGAAACAGTGGGCGAGAAACAGAGGGGCTGAAACAGAGGGCGAGAAACAGAGGGGCTGAAACAGAGGGGCTCAAACAGAGGGCCTGAAACAGAGTGGCTGAAACAGAGGGGCTGAAACAGAGGGGCTGGAACAGAGGGGGATAAACAGAGGGGCTGAAACAGAGGGGCTGAATCAGAGGGGCTGAAACAGAGGGCGAGAAACAGAGGGGCTGAAACAGAGGGCGAAACAGAGGCGCTGAAACAGAGGGGCTGAAACAGAGAGGCTGAAACAGAGGGGCTGAAACAGAGGGCGAGAAACAGAGGGGCTGAAACAGAGGGCGAGAAACAGAGGGGCTGAAACAGAGGAGCGGGAAACAGAGGGGCTGAATAAGAGGGCCTGAATCAGAGGGGCTGAATCAGAGGGGCTGAAACAGAGGGTGAGAAACAGAGGGGCTGAAACAGAGGGGCTGAAACAGAGGGCGAGAAACAGAGGGGCTGAATCAGAGGGGCTGAATCAGAGGGGCTGAATCAGAGGGGCTGAAACAGAGGGGCTGAATCAGGGGGGCTGAAACAGAGGGCGAGAATCAGAGGGGCTGAAACAGAGGGCGAGAAACAGAGGGGCTGAAACAGAGGGGCTGAAACAGAGGGGCTGAAACAGAGGGGCTGAATCAGAGGGGCTGATTCAGAGGGGCTGAAACAGAGGGGCTGAATCAGCGGGGTTGAAACAGAGGGCGAGAAACAGCGCGGCTGAAACAGAGGGCGAGAAACCGAGGGGCAGAAACAGAGGGCGAGAAACAGAGGGGCTGAAACAGAGGGGCTGAAACAGAGGGCGAGAAACAGAGGGGCTGAAACAGAGGGCGACAAACAGAGGGGCTGAAACAGAGGGCGAGAAACAGAGGGGCTGAAACAGAGGGGCTGAAACAGAGGGGCTGAAACAGAGGGCGAGAAACAGAGGGGCTGAAACAGAGGGCGAGAAACAGAGGGGCTGAAACAGAGGGCGAGAAACAGAGGGGCTGAAACAGAGGGCGAGAAACAGAGGGGCTGAAACAGAGGAGCGGGAAACAGAGGGGCTGAATAAGAGGGCCTGAATCAGAGGGGCTGAATCAGAGGGGCTGAAACAGAGGGTGAGAAACAGAGGGGCTGAAACAGAGGGGCTGAAACAGAGGGCGAGAAACAGAGGGGCTGAATCAGAGGGGCTGAATCAGAGGGGCTGAATCAGAGGGGCTGAAACAGAGGGGCTGAATCAGGGGGGCTGAAACAGAGGGCGAGAATCAGAGGGGCTGAAACAGAGGGCGAGAAACAGAGGGGCTGAAACAGAGGGGCTGAAACAGAGGGGCTGAAACAGAGGGGCTGAATCAGAGGGGCTGATTCAGAGGGGCTGAAACAGAGGGGCTGAATCAGCGGGGCTGAAACAGAGGGCGAGAAACAGCGCGGCTGAAACAGAGGGCGAGAAACCGAGGGGCTGAAACAGAGGGCGAGAAACAGAGGGGCTGAAACAGAGGGGCTGAAACAGAGGGCGAGAAACAGAGGGGCTGAAACAGAGGGCGACAAACAGAGGGGCTGAAACAGAGGGCGAGAAACAGAGGGGCTGAAACAGAGGGGCTGAAACAGAGGGGCTGAAACAGAGGGCGAGAAACAGAGGGGCTGAATCAGAGGCGCTGAATCAGAGGGGCAGAAACAGTGGGGCTGAAACAGAGGGCGAGAAACAAAGGGGCTGAAACAGCGGGCGAGAAACAGAGGGCGAGAAACAGAGGGGCTGAAACAGAGGGGCTGAAACAGAAGGGCTGAAACAGAGAGCCTGAAACAGAGGGCGAGAAACAGAGGGGCTGAAACAGCGGGCGAAAAACAGAGGGGCTGAAACAGAGGGCGAGAATCAGAGGGTGAGAAATAGAGGGCGAGAAACAGAGGGGCTGAAACAGAGGGGCAGAAACAGAGGGGCTGAAACAGAGGGTCTGAATCAGAGGGGCTGAAACAGAGGGGCTGATTCAGAGGGGCTGAAACAGAGAGCGAGAAACAGAGGGGCTGAAACAGAGGGGCTGAAACAGAGGAGCTGAAACAGAGGGGGAGAAACAGAGGGGCTGAAACAGAGGGCGAGAAACAGAGGGGCTGAATCAGAGGGGCTGAAACAGAGGGTGAGAAGCAGAAGGGCTGAAACAGAGGGCGAGAAACAGAGTGGCTGAAACAGACGGGCTGAAACAGAGGGGCTGAAACAGCGGGCGAAAAACAGAGGGGCTGAAACAGAGGGCGAGAATCAGAGGGTGAGAAATAGAGGGCGAGACACAGAGGGGCTGAAACAGAGGGGCTGAAACAGAGGGGCTGAAACAGAGGGGCTGAATCAGAGGGGCTGAAACAGAGGGGCTGAATCAGAGGGGCTGAAACAGAGGGCGAGAAACAGAGGGGCTGAAACAGAGGGCGAGAAACAGAGGGGCTGAAACAGAGGGGCTGAAACAGAGGAGCTGAAACAGAGGGGGAGAAACAGAGGGGCTGAAACAGAGGGCGGGAAACAGAGGGGCTGAAACAGAGGGGCTGAAACAGAGGAGCTGAAACAGAGGGGGAGAAACAGAGGGGCTGAAACAGAGGGCGAGAAACAGAGGGGCTGAACAGTGGGGCTGAAACAGTGGGCGAGAAAAAGAGGGGCTGAAACAGAGGGCGAGAAACAGAGGGGCTGAAACAGAGGGGCTCAAACAGAGGGGCTGAAACAGAGTGGCTGAAACAGAGGGGCTGAAACAGAGGGGCTGGAACAGAGGGGGATAAACAGAGGGGCTGAAACAGAGGGGCTGAATCAGAGGGGCTGAAACAGAGGGCGAGAAACAGAGGGGCTGAAACAGAGGGCGAAACAGAGGCGCTGAAACAGAGGGGCTGAAACAGAGAGGCTGAAACAGAGGGGCTGAAACAGAGGGCGAGAAACAGAGGGGCTGAAACAGAGGGCGAGAAACAGAGGGGCTGAAACAGAGGAGCGGGAAACAGAGGGGCTGAATAAGAGGGCCTGAATCAGAGGGGCTGAATCAGAGGGGCTGAAACAGAGGGTGAGAAACAGAGGGGCTGAAACAGAGGGGCTGAAACAGAGGGCGAGAAACAGAGGGGCTGAATCAGAGGGGCTGAATCAGAGGGGCTGAATCAGAGGGGCTGAAACAGAGGGGCTGAATCAGGGGGGCTGAAACAGAGGGCGAGAATCAGAGGGGCTGAAACAGAGGGCGAGAAACAGAGGGGCTGAAACAGAGGGGCTGAAACAGAGGGGCTGAAACAGAGGGGCTGAATCAGAGGGGCTGATTCAGAGGGGCTGAAACAGAGGGGCTGAATCAGCGGGGCTGAAACAGAGGGCGAGAAACAGCGCGGCTGAAACAGAGGGCGAGAAACAGAGGGGCAGAAACAGAGGGCGAGAAACAGAGGGGCTGAAACAGAGGGGCTGAAACAGAGGGCGAGAAACAGAGGGGCTGAAACAGAGGGCGACAAACAGAGGGGCTGAAACAGAGGGCGAGAAACAGAGGGGCTGAAACAGAGGGGCTGAAACAGAGGGGCTGAAACAGAGGGCGAGAAACAGAGGGGCTGAAACAGAGGGCGAGAATCAGAGGGGCTGAAACAGAGGGCGAGAAACAGAGGGGCTGAAACAGAGGGGCTGAAACAGAGGGGCTGAAACAGAGGGGCTGAATCAGAGGGGCTGATTCAGAGGGGCTGAAACAGAGGGGCTGAATCAGCGGGGCTGAAACAGAGGGCGAGAAACAGCGGGGCTGAAACAGAGGGCGAGAAACAGAGGGGCAGAAACAGAGGGCGAGAAACAGAGGGGCTGAAACAGAGGGGCTGAAACAGAGGGCGAGAAACAGTGGGGCTGAAACAGAGGGCGAGAAACAGAGGGGCTGAAACAGAGGGCGAGAAACAGCGGGGCTGAAACAGAGGGCGAGAAACAGAGGGGCAGAAACAGAGGGCGAGAAACAGAGGGGCTGAAACAGAGGGGCTGAAACAGTGGGCGAGAAACAGAGGTGCTGAAACAGAGGGCGAGAAACAGAGGGGCTGAAACAGAGGGCGAGAAACAGAGGGGCTGAAACAGAGGGGCTGAAACAGAGGGGTTGAAACAGAGGGCGAGAAACAGAGGGGCTGAATCAGAGGCGCTGAATCAGAGGGGCAGAAACAGTGGGGCTGAAACAGAGGGCGAGAAACAAAGGGGCTGAAACAGCGGGCGAGAAACAGAGTGCGAGAAACAGAGGGGCTGAAACAGAGGGGCTGAAACAGAAGGGCTGAAACAGAGAGCCTGAAACAGAGGGCGAGAAACAGAGGGGCTGAAACAGCGGGCGAAAAACAGAGGGGCTGAAACAGAGGGCGAGAATCAGAGGGTGAGAAATAGAGGGCGAGAAACAGAGGGGCTGAAACAGAGGGGCAGAAACAGAGGGGCTGAAACAGAGGGTCTGAATCAGAGGGGCTGAAACAGAGGGGCTGATTCAGAGGGGCTGAAACAGAGAGCGAGAAACAGAGGGGCTGAAACAGAGGAGCTGAAACAGAGGGGGAGAAACAGAGGGGCTGAATCAGAGGGGCTGAAAGAGAGGGTGAGAAGCAGAGGGGCTGAAACAGAGGGCGAGAAACAGAGTGGCTGAAACAGACAGGATGAAACAGAGGGGCTGAAACAGCGGGCGAAAAACAGAGGGGCTGAAACAGAGGGCGAGAATCAGAGGGTGAGAAATAGAGGGCGAGACACAGAGGGGCTGAAACAGAGGGGCTGAAACAGAGGGGCTGAAACAGAGGGGCTGAATCAGAGGGGCTGAAACAGAGGGGCTGAATCAGAGGGGCTGAAACAGAGGGCGAGAAACAGAGGGGCTGAAACAGAGGGCGAGAAACAGAGGGGCTGAAACAGAGGGGCTGAAACAGAGGAGCTGAAACAGAGGGGGAGAAACAGAGGGGCTGAAACAGAGGGCGAGAAACAGAGGGGCTGAATCAGAGGGGCTGAAACAGAGGGTGAGAAGCAGAGGGGCTGAAACAGAGGGCGAGAATCAGAGGGGCTGAAACAGAGGGCGCGAAACAGAGGGGCTGAAACAGAGGGGCTGAAACAGAGGGGCTGAAACAGAGGGGCTGAAGCAGAGGGGCTGAAACAGAGGGGCTGGAACAGAGGGGGATAAACAGAGGGGCAGAAACAGAGGGGCTGAATCAGAGGGGCTGAAACAGAGGGCGAGAAACAGAGGGGCTGAAACAGAGGGCGAAAGAGAGCCGCTGAAACAGAGGGGCTGAAACAGAGAGGCTGAAACAGAGGGGCTGAAACAGAGGGCGAGAAACAGAGGGGCTGAAACAGAGGACGAGAAACAGAGGGGCTGAAACAGAGGAGCTGGAAACAGAGGGGCTGAATAAGAGGGCCTGAATCAGAGGGGCTGAATCAGAGGGGCTGAAACAGAGGGTGAGAAACAGAGGGGCTGAAACAGAGGGGCTGAAACAGAGGGCGTGAAACAGAGGGGCTGAATCAGAGAGGCTGAATCAGAGGGGCTGAATCAGAGGGGCTGAAACAGAGGGGCTGAATCAGGGGGGCTGAAACAGAGGGCGAGAATCAGAGGGGCTGAAACAGAGGGCGAGAAACAGAGGGGCTGAAACAGAGGGGCTGAAACAGAGGGGCTGAATCAGAGGGGCTGATTCAGAGGGGCTGAAACAGAGGGGCTGAATCAGCGGGGCTGAAACAGAGGGCGAGAAACAGCGGGGCTGAAACAGAGGGCGAGAAACAGAGGGGCTGAAACAGAGGGCGAGAAACAGAGGGGCTGAAACAGAGGGGCTGAAACAGAGGGCGAGAAACAGAGGGGCTGAAACAGAGGGCGAGAAACAGAGGGGCTGAAACAGAGGGCGAGAAACAGAGGGGCTGAAACAGAGGGGCTGAAACAGAGGGGCTGAAACAGAGGGCGAGAAACAGAGCGGCTGAAACAGAGGGCGAGAATCAGAGGGGCTGAAACAGAGGGCGCGAAACAGAGGGGCTGAAACAGAGGGGCTGAAACAGAGGGGCTGAAACAGAGGGGCTGAATCAGAGGGGCTGATTCAGAGGGGCTGAAACAGAGGGGTTGAATCAGCGGGGCTGAAACAGAGGGCGAGAAACAGCGGGGCTGAAACAGAAGGCGAGAAACAGAGGGGCAGAAACAGAGGGCGAGAAACAGAGGGGCTGAAACAGAGGGTCTGAAACAGAGGGGCTGAAACAGAGGGCGAGAAACAGAGGGGCTGAATCAGAGGCGCTGAATCAGAGGGGCAGAAACAGTGGGGCTGAAACAGAGGGCGAGAAACAAAGGGGCTGAAACAGCGGGCGAGAAACAGAGTGCGAGAAACAGAGGGGCTGAAACAGAGGGGCTGAAACAGAAGGGCTGAAACAGAGAGCCTGAAACAGAGGGCGAGAAACAGAGGGGCTGAAACAGCGGGCGAAAAACAGAGGGCCTGAAACAGAGGGCGAGAATCAGAGGGTGAGAAATAGAGGGCGAGAAACAGAGGGGCTGAAACAGAGGGGCTGAAACAGAGGGGCTGAAACAGAGGGGCTGAATCAGAGGGGCTGAAACAGAGGGGCTGATTCAGAGGGGCTGAAACAGAGAGCGAGAAACAGAGGGGCTGAAACAGAGGGGCTGAAACAGAGGGGCTGAATCAGAGGGGCTGAAACAGAGGGCGAGAAACAGAGGGCATGAAACAGAGGGCGAGAAACAGAGGCGCTGAAACAGAGGGCGAGAAACAGAGGGGCTGAAACAGAGGGGCTGAAACGGAGGGGCTGAAACAGAGGGCGAGAAACAGAGGGGCTGAAACAGAGGGCGAGAAACAGAGGGGCTGAATCAGAGGGGCTGAAACAGAGGGTGAGAAACAGAGGGGCTGAAACAGAGGGCGAGAAACAGAGTGGCTGAAACAGACAGGCTGAAACAGAGGGGCTGAAACAGAGGGCGAGAAACAGAGGGGCTGAAACAGAGGGCGAGAAACAGAGGCGCTGAAACAGAGGGGCTGAAACAGAGGGGCTGAAACAGAGTGGCTGAAACAGAGGGGCTGAAACAGAGGAGCTGGAACAGAGGGGGAGAAACAGAGTGGCTGAAACAGAGGGGCTGAATCAGAGGGGCTGAAACAGAGGGCGAGAAACAGAGGGGCTGAAACAGAGGGCGAGAAACAGAGGCGCTGAAACAGAGGGGCTGAAACAGAGGGGCTGAAACAGTGGGGCTGAAACAGAGGGCGAGAAAAAGAGGGGCTGAAACAGAGGGCGAGAAACAGAGGGGCTGAAACAGAGGGGCGGGAAACAGAGGGGCTGAATCAGAGGGCGAGAAACAGAGGGGCTGAATCAGAGGGCGAGAAACAGAGGGGCTGAATCAGAGGGACTGAATCAGAGGGGCTGAATCAGAGGGGCTGAAACAGAGGGGCTGAATCAGAGGGGCTGAAACAGAGGGCGAGAAACAGAGGGGCTGAAACAGACGGCGAGAATCAGAGGGGCTGAAGCAGAGGGCGAGAAACAGAGGGGCTGAAACAGACGGGCTGAAACAGAGGGGCTGAATCAGAAGGGCTGATTCAGAGGGGCTGAAACAGAGGGGCTGAATCAGCGGGGTTGAAACAGAGGACGAGAAACAGCGGGGCTGAAACAGAGGGCGAGAAACAGAGGGGCAGAAACAGAGGGCGAGAAACAGAGGGGCTGAAACAGAGGGGCTGAAACAGAGGGCGAGAAACAGTGGGGCTGAAACAGAGGGCTAGAAACAGAGGGGCTTAAACAGAGGGCGAGAAACAAAGGGGCTGAAACAGCGGGCGAGAAACAGAGTGCGAGAAACAGAGGGGCTGAAACAGAGGGGCTGAAACAGAAGGGCTGAAACAGAGAGCCTGAAACAGAGGGCGAGAAACAGAGGGGCTGAAACAGCGGGCGAAAAACAGAGGGCCTGAAACAGAGGGCGAGAATCAGAGGGTGAGAAATAGAGGGCGAGAAACAGAGGGGCTGAAACAGAGGGGCTGAAACAGAGGGGCTGAAACAGAGGGGCTGAATCAGAGGGGCTGAAACAGAGGGGCTGATTCAGAGGGGCTGAAACAGAGAGCGAGAAACAGAGGGGCTGAAACAGAGGGGCTGAAACAGAGGGGCTGAATCAGAGGGGCTGAAACAGAGGGCGAGAAACAGAGGGCATGAAACAGAGGGCGAGAAACAGAGGCGCTGAAACAGAGGGCGAGAAACAGAGGGGCTGAAACAGAGGGGCTGAAACGGAGGGGCTGAAACAGAGGGCGAGAAACAGAGGGGCTGAAACAGAGGGCGAGAAACAGAGGGGCTGAATCAGAGGGGCTGAAACAGAGGGTGAGAAACAGAGGGGCTGAAACAGAGGGCGAGAAACAGAGTGGCTGAAACAGACAGGCTGAAACAGAGGGGCTGAAACAGAGGGCGAGAAACAGAGGGGCTGAAACAGAGGGCGAGAATCAGAGGGGCTGAAACAGAGGGGCTGAAACAGAGGGGCTGAAACAGAGTGGCTGAAACAGAGGGGCTGAAACAGAGGAGCTGGAACAGAGGGGGAGAAACAGAGTGGCTGAAACAGAGGGGCTGAATCAGAGGGGCTGAAACAGAGGGCGAGAAACAGAGGGGCTGAAACAGAGGGCGAGAAACAGAGGCGCTGAAACAGAGGGGCTGAAACAGAGGGGCTGAAACAGTGGGGCTGAAACAGAGGGCGAGAAAAAGAGGGGCTGAAACAGAGGGCGAGAAACAGAGGGGCTGAAACAGAGGGGCGGGAAACAGAGGGGCTGAATCAGAGGGCGAGAAACAGAGGGGCTGAATCAGAGGGCGAGAAACAGAGGGGCTGAATCAGAGGGACTGAATCAGAGGGGCTGAATCAGAGGGGCTGAAACAGAGGGGCTGAATCAGAGGGGCTGAAACAGAGGGCGAGAAACAGAGGGGCTGAAACAGACGGCGAGAATCAGAGGGGCTGAAGCAGAGGGCGAGAAACAGAGGGGCTGAAACAGACGGGCTGAAACAGAGGGGCTGAATCAGAGGGGCTGATTCAGAGGGGCTGAAACAGAGGGGCTGAATCAGCGGGGTTGAAACAGAGGACGAGAAACAGCGGGGCTGAAACAGAGGGCGAGAAACAGAGGGGCAGAAACAGAGGGCGAGAAACAGAGGGGCTGAAACAGAGGGGCTGAAACAGAGGGCGAGAAACAGTGGGGCTGAAACAGAGGGCTAGAAACAGAGGGGCTTAAACAGAGGGCGAGAAACAGAGGGGCTGAAACAGAGGGTGAGAAACAGAGGGGCTGAAACAGAGGAGCTGAAACAGAGGGGCTGAAACAGAGGGTCTGAAACAGAGGGCTAGAAACAGAGGGGCTGAATCAGAGGGGCTGAATCAGAGGGGCTGAAACAGAGTGGCTGAAACAGAGGGCGAGAAACAAAGGGGCTGAAACAGCGGGCGAGAAACAGAGGGCGAGAAACAGAGGGGCTGAAACAGAGAGCCTGAAACAGAGGGCGAGAAACAGGGCGCTGAAACAGAGTGCGAAAAACAGAGGGGCAGAAACAGAGGGCGAGAAACAGAGGGGCTGAAACAGAGGGGCTGAAACAGAGGGGCTGAAACAGAGGGGCTGAAACAGAGGGGCTGAAACAGAGGGCGAGAAACAGAGGGGCTGAAACAGAGGGGTCGAAACAGAGGGGCTGAAACAGAGGGCGAGAAACAGAGGGGCTGAATCAGAGGGGCTGAAACAGAGGGGCTGAAACAGAGGGCGAGAAACAGAGGGGCTGAAACAGAGGGTGAGAAACAGAGGGGCTGAAACAGTGGGCGAGAAACAGAGGGGCTGAAACAGAGGGGCTGAAACAGAGGGCGAGAAACAAAGTGGCTGAAACAGCGGGCGAGAAACAGAGGGCGAGAAACAGAGGGGCTGAAACAGAGAGCCTGAAACAGAGGGCGAGAAACAGGGCGCTGAAACAGAGTGCGAAAAACAGAGGGGCAGAAACAGAGGGCGAGAAACAGAGGGTGAGAAACAGAGGGGCTGAAACAGAGGGGCTGAAACAGAGGGGCTGAAACAGAGGGGCTGAAACAGAGGGCGAGAAACAGAGGGGCTGAAACAGAGGGGTCGAAACAGAGGGGCTGAAACAGAGGGCGAGAAACAGAGGGGCTGAATCAGAGGGGCTGAAACAGAGGGGCTGAAACAGAGGGCGAGAAACAGAGGGGCTGAAACAGAGGGCGAGAAACAGAGGGGCTGAAACAGAGGGGCTGAAACAGAGGGCGAGAAACAGAGGGGCTGAAACAGAGGGGCTCAAACAGAGGGGCTGAAACAGAGTGGCTGAAGCAGAGGGGCTGAAACAGAGGGGCTGGAACAGAGGGGGATAAACAGAGGGGCAGAAACAGAGGGGCTGAATCAGAGGGGCTGAAACAGAGGGCGAGAAACAGAGGGGCTGAAACAGAGGGCGAAAGAGAGCCGCTGAAACAGAGGGGCTGAAACAGAGAGGCTGAAACAGAGGGGCTGAAACAGAGGGCGAGAAACAGAGGGGCTGAAAAAGAGGACGAGAAACAGAGGGGCTGAAACAGAGGAGCTGGAAACAGAGGGGCTGAATAAGAGGGCCTGAATCAGAGGGGCTGAATCAGAGGGGCTGAAACAGAGGGTGAGAAACAGAGGGGCTGAAACAGAGGGACTGAAACAGAGGGCGTGAAACAGAGGGGCTGAATCAGAGAGGCTGAATCAGAGGGGCTGAATCAGAGGGGCTGAAACAGAGGGGCTGAATCAGGGGGGCTGAAACAGAGGGCGAGAATCAGAGGGGCTGAAACAGAGGGCGAGAAACAGAGGGGCTGAAACAGAGGGGCTGAAACAGAGGGGCTGAATCAGAGGGGCTGATTCAGAGGGGCTGAAACAGAGGGGCTGAATCAGCGGGGCTGAAACAGAGGGCGAGAAACAGCGGGGCTGAAACAGAGGGCGAGAAACAGAGGGGCTGAAACAGAGGGCGAGAAACAGAGGGGCTGAAACAGAGGGGCTGAAACAGAGGGCGAGAAACAGAGGGGCTGAAACAGAGGGCGAGAAACAGAGGGGCTGAAACAGAGGGGCTGAAACAGAGGGGCTGAAACAGAGGGCGAGAAACAGAGCGGCTGAAACAGAGGGCGAGAATCAGAGGGGCTGAAACAGAGGGTGCGAAACAGAGGGGCTGAAACAGAGGGGCTGAAACAGAGGGGCTGAAACAGAGGGGCTGAAACAGAGGGGCTGATTCAGAGGGGCTGAAACAGAGGGGTTGAATCAGCGGGGCTGAAACAGAGGGCGAGAAACAGCGGGGCTGAAACAGAAGGCGAGAAACAGAGGGGCAGAAACAGAGGGCGAGAAACAGAGGGGCTGAAACAGAGGGTCTGAAACAGAGGGGCTGAAACAGAGGGCGAGAAACAGAGGGGCTGAATCAGAGGCGCTGAATCAGAGGGGCAGAAACAGTGGGGCTGAAACAGAGGGCGAGAAACAAAGGGGCTGAAACAGCGGGCGAGAAACAGAGTGCGAGAAACAGAGGGGCTGAAACAGAGGGGCTGAAACAGAAGGGCTGAAACAGAGAGCCTGAAACAGAGGGCGAGAAACAGAGGGGCTGAAACAGCGGGCGAAAAACAGAGGGCCTGAAACAGAGGGCGAGAATCAGAGGGTGAGAAATAGAGGGCGAGAAACAGAGGGGCTGAAACAGAGGGGCTGAAACAGAGGGGCTGAAACAGAGGGGCTGAATCAGAGGGGCTGAAACAGAGGGGCTGATTCAGAGGGGCTGAAACAGAGAGCGAGAAACAGAGGGGCTGAAACAGAGGGGCTGAAACAGAGGGGCTGAATCAGAGGGGCTGAAACAGAGGGCGAGAAACAGAGGGCATGAAACAGAGGGCGAGAAACAGAGGCGCTGAAACAGAGGGCGAGAAACAGAGGGGCTGAAACAGAGCGGCTGAAACGGAGGGGCTGAAACAGAGGGCGAGAAACAGAGGGGCTGAAACAGAGGGCGAGAAACAGAGGGGCTGAATCAGAGGGGCTGAAACAGAGGGTGAGAAACAGAGGGGCTGAAACAGAGGGCGAGAAACAGAGTGGCTGAAACAGACAGGCTGAAACAGAGGGGCTGAAACAGAGGGCGAGAAACAGAGGGGCTGAAACAGAGGGCGAGAATCAGAGGGGCTGAAACAGAGGGGCTGAAACAGAGGGGCTGAAACAGAGTGGCTGAAACAGAGGGGCTGAAACAGAGGAGCTGGAACAGAGGGGGAGAAACAGAGTGGCTGAAACAGAGGGGCTGAATCAGAGGGGCTGAAACAGAGGGCGAGAAACAGAGGGGCTGAAACAGAGGGCGAGAAACAGAGGCGCTGAAACAGAGGGGCTGAAACAGAGGGGCTGAAACAGTGGGGCTGAAACAGAGGGCGAGAAAAAGAGGGGCTGAAACAGAGGGCGAGAAACAGAGGGGCTGAAACAGAGGGGCGGGAAACAGAGGGGCTGAATCAGAGGGCGAGAAACAGAGGGGCTGAATCAGAGGGACTGAATCAGAGGGGCTGAATCAGAGGGGCTGAAACAGAGGGGCTGAATCAGAGGGGCTGAAACAGAGGGCGAGAAACAGAGGGGCTGAAACAGACGGCGAGAATCAGAGGGGCTGAAGCAGAGGGCGAGAAACAGAGGGGCTGAATCAGAGGGGCTGATTCAGAGGGGCTGAAACAGAGGGACTGAATCAGCGGGGTTGAAACAGAGGACGAGAAACAGCGGGGCTGAAACAGAGGGCGAGAAACAGAGGGGCAGAAACAGAGGGCGAGAAACAGAGGGGCTGAAACAGAGGGGCTGAAACAGAGGGCGAGAAACAGTGGGGCTGAAAAAGAGGGCTAGAAACAGAGGGGCTTAAACAGAGGGCGAGAAACAGAGGGGCTGAAACAGAGGGTGAGAAACAGAGGGGCTGAAACAGAGGAGCTGAAACAGAGGGGCTGAAACAGAGGGTCTGAAACAGAGGGCGAGAAACAGAGGGGCTGAATCAGAGGGGCTGAATCAGAGGGGCTGAAACAGAGTGGCTGAAGCAGAGGGCGAGAAACAAAGGGGCTGAAACAGCGGGCGAGAAACAAAGGGCGAGAAACAGAGGGGATGAAACAGAGAGCCTGAAACAGAGGGCGAGAAACATGGGCGCTGAAACAGAGGGCGAAAAACAGAGGGGCAGAAACAGAGGGCGAGAAACAGAGGGTGAGAAACAGAGGGGCTGAAACAGAGGGGCTGACACAGACGGGCTGAAACAGAGGGGCTGAAACAGAGGGCGAGAAACAGAGGGGCTGAAACAGAGGGGTGGAAACAGAGGGGCTGAAACAGACGGCGAGAAACAGCAGGGCTGAATCAGAGGGGCTGAAACAGAGGGGCTGAAACAGAGGGCGAGAAACAGAGGGGCTGAAACAGAGGGCGAGAAACACAGGGGCTGAAACAGAGGGCGAGAAACAGAGGGGCTGAAACAGAGGGGCTGAAACAGAGGGCGAGAAACAGAGGGGCTGAAACAGAGGGCGAGAAACAGAGGGGCTGAAACAGAGGGGCTCAAACAGAGGGGCTGAAACAGAGTGGCTGAAGCAGAGGGGCTGAAACAGAGGGGCTGGAACAGAGGGGGATAAACAGAGGGGCTGAAACAGAGGGGCTGAATCAAAGGGGCTGAAACAGAGGGCGAGAAACAGAGGGGCTGAAACAGAGGGCGAAACAGAGGCGCTGAAACAGAGGGGCTGAAACAGAGAGGCTGAAACAGAGGGGCTGAAACAGAGGGCGAGAAACAGAGGGGCTGAAACAGAGGGCGAGAAACAGAGGGGCTGAAACAGAGGAGCGGGAAACAGAGGGGCTGAATAAGAGGGCCTGAATCAGAGGGGCTGAATCAGAGGGGCTGAATCAGAGGGGCTGAAACAGAGGGTGAGAAACAGAGGGGCTGAAACAGAGGGGCTGAAACAGAGGGCGAGAAACAGAGGGGCTGAATCAGAGGGGCTGAATCAGAGGGGCTGAATCAGAGGGGCTGAAGCAGAGGGGCTGAAACAGAGGGCGAGAAACAGAGGGGCTGAAACAGAGGGCGAGAAACAGAGGGGCTGAATCAGAGGGGCTGAAACAGAGGGCGAGAAACAGAGGGGCTGAAACAGAGGGCGAGAAACAGAGGGGCTGAAACAGAGGGGCTGAAACAGAGGGGCTGAAACAGAGTGGCTGAAGCAGATGGGCTGAAACAGAGGGGCTGGAACAGAGGGGGATAAACAGAGGGGCAGAAACAGAGGGGCTGAATCAGAGGGGCTGAAACAGAGGGCGAGAAACAGAGGGGCTGAAACAGAGGGCGAAACAGAGGCGCTGAAACAGAGGGGCTGAAACAGAGAGGCTGAAACAGAGGGGCTGAAACAGAGGGCGAGAAACAGAGGGGCTGAAACAGAGGGCGAGAAACAGAGGGGCTGAAACAGAGGAGCGGGAAACAGAGGGGCTGAATAAGAGGGCCTGAATCAGAGGGGCTGAATCAGAGGGGCTGAAACAGAGGGTGAGAAACAGAGGGGCTGAAACAGAGGGGCTGAAACAGAGGGCGAGAAACAGAGGGGCTGAATCAGAGGGGCTGAATCAGAGGGGCTGAATCAGAGGGGCTGAAACAGAGGGGCTGAATCAGGGGGGCTGAAACAGAGGGCGAGAATCAGAGGGGCTGAAACAGAGGGCGAGAAACAGAGGGGCTGAAACAGAGGGGCTGAAACAGAGGGGCTGAAACAGAGGGGCTGAATCAGAGGGGCTGATTCAGAGGGGCTGAAACAGAGGGGCTGAATCAGCGGGGCTGAAACAGAGGGCGAGAAACAGCGGGGCTGAAACAGAGGGCGAGAAACAGAGGGGCTGAAACAGAGGGGCTGAAACAGAGGGCGAGAAACAGAGGGGCTGAAACAGAGGGCGAGAAACAGAGGGGCTGAAACAGAGGGCGAGAAACAGAGGGGCTGAAACAGAGGGGCTGAAAGAGAGGGCGAGAAACAGAGGGGCTGAAACAGAGGGCGAGAATCAGAGGGGCTGAAACAGAGGGCGAGAAACAGAGTGGCTGAAACAGAGGGGCTGAAACAGAGGGGCTGAAACAGAGGGGCTGAATCAGAGGGGCTGATTCAGAGGGGCTGAAACAGAGGGGCTGAATCAGCGGGGCTGAAACAGAGGGCGAGAAACAGCGGGGCTGAAACAGAGGGCGAGAAACAGAGGGGCAGAAACAGAGGGCGAGAAACAGAGGGGCTGAAACAGAGGGGCTGAAACAGTGGGCGAGAAACAGAGGGGCTGAAACAGAGGGCGAGAAACAGAGGGGCTGAAACAGAGGGCGAGAAACAGAGGGGCTGAAACAGAGGGGCTGAAACAGAGGGGTTGAAACAGAGGGCGAGAAACAGAGGGGCTGAATCAGAGGCGCTGAATCAGAGGGGCAGAAACAGTGGGGCTGAAACAGAGGGCGAGAAACAAAGGGGCTGAAACAGCGGGCGAGAAACAGAGGGCGAGAAACAGAGGGGCTGAAACAGAGGGGCTGAAACAGAAGGGCTGAAACAGAGAGCCTGAAACAGAGGGCGAGAAACAGAGGGGCTGAAACAGCGGGCGAAAAACAGAGGGGCTGAAACAGAGGGCGAGAATCAGAGGGTGAGAAATAGAGGGCGAGAAACAGAGGGGCTGAAACAGAGGGGCAGAAACAGAGGGGCTGGAACAGAGGGTCTGAATCAGAGGGGCTGAAACAGAGGGGCTGATTCAGAGGGGCTGAAACAGAGAGCGAGAAACAGAGGGGCTGAAACAGAGGGGCTGAAACAGAGGAGCTGAAACAGAGGGGGAGAAACAGAGGGGCTGAAACAGAGGGCGAGAAACAGAGGGGCTGAATCAGAGGGGCTGAAACAGAGGGTGAGAAGCAGAGGGGCTGAAACAGAGGGCGAGAAACAGAGTGGCTGAAACAGACGGGCTGAAACAGAGGGGCTGAAACAGCGGGCGAAAAACAGAGGGGCTGAAACAGAGGGCGAGAATCAGAGGGTGAGAAATAGAGGGCGAGACACAGAGGGGCTGAAACAGAGGGGCTGAAACAGAGGGGCTGAAACAGAGGGGCTGAATCAGAGGGGCTGAAACAGAGGGGCTGAATCAGAGGGGCTGAAACAGAGGGCGAGAAACAGAGGGGCTGAAACAGAGGGCGAGAAACAGAGGGGCTGAAACAGAGGGGCTGAAACAGAGGAGCTGAAACAGAGGGGGAGAAACAGAGGGGCTGAAACAGAGGGCGAGAAACAGAGGGGCTGAAACAGAGGGGCTGAAACAGAGGAGCTGAAACAGAGGGGGAGAAACAGAGGGGCTGAAACAGAGGGCGAGAAACAGAGGGGCTGAACAGTGGGGCTGAAACAGTGGGCGAGAAACAGAGGGGCTGAAACAGAGGGCGAGAAACAGAGGGGCTGAAACAGAGGGGCTCAAACAGAGGGGCTGAAACAGAGTGGCTGAAACAGAGGGGCTGAAACAGAGGGGCTGGAACAGAGTGGGATAAACAGAGGGGCTGAAACATAGGGGCTGAATCAGAGGGGCTGAAACAGAGGGCGAGAAACAGAGGGGCTGAAACAGAGGGCGAAACAGAGGCGCTGAAACAGAGGGGCTGAAACAGAGAGGCTGAAACAGAGGGGCTGAAACAGAGGGCGAGAAACAGAGGGGCTGAAACAGAGGGCGAGAAACAGACGGGCTGAAACAGAGGAGCGGGAAACAGAGGGGCTGAATAAGAGGGCCTGAATCAGAGGGGCTGAATCAGAGGGGCTGAAACAGAGGGTGAGAAACAGAGGGTCTGAAACAGAGGGGCTGAAACAGAGGGCGAGAAACAGAGGGGCTGAATCAGAGGGGCTGAATCAGAGGGGCTGAATCAGAGGGGCTGAAACAGAGGGGCTGAATCAGGGGGGCTGAAACAGAGGGCGAGAATCAGAGGGGCTGAAACAGAGGGCGAGAAACAGAGGGGCTGAAACAGAGGGCGAGAAACAGAGGGGCTGAAACAGAGGGGCTGAATCAGAGGGGCTGATTCAGAGGGGCTGAAACAGAGGGGCTGAATCAGCGGGGCTGAAACAGAGGGCGAGAAACAGCGCGGCTGAAACAGAGGGCGAGAAACAGAGGGGCAGAAACAGAGGGCGAGAAACAGAGGGGCTGAAACAGAGGGGCTGAAACAGAGGGCGAGAAACAGAGGGGCTGAAACAGAGGGCGACAAACAGAGGGGCTGAAACAGAGGGCGAGAAACAGAGGGGCTGAAACAGAGGGGCTGAAACAGAGGGGCTGAAACAGAGGGCGAGAAACAGAGGGGCTGAAACAGAGGGCGAGAATCAGAGGGGCTGAAACAGAGGGCGAGAAACAGAGGGGCTGAAACAGAGGGGCTGAAACAGAGGGCGAGAAACAGAGGGGCTGAATCAGAGGGGCTGAATCAGAGGGGCTGAAACAGAGGGGCTGAATCAGGGGGGCTGAAACAGAGGGCGAGAATCAGAGGGGCTGAAACAGAGGGCGAGAAACAGAGGGGCTGAAACAGAGGGGCTGAAACAGAGGGGCTGAAACAGAGGGGCTGAATCAGAGGGGCTGATTCAGAGGGGCTGAAACAGAGGGGCTGAATCAGCGGGGCTGAAACAGAGGGCGAGAAACAGCGGGGCTGAAACAGAGGGCGAGAAACAGAGGGGCAGAAACAGAGGGCGAGAAACAGAGGGGCTGAAACAGAGGGGCTGAAACAGAGGGCGAGAAACAGAGGGGCTGAAACAGAGGGCGAGAAACAGAGGGGCTGAAACAGAGGGCGAGAAACAGAGGGGCTGAAACAGAGGGGCTGAAACAGAGGGCGAGAAACAGAGGGGCTGAAACAGAGGGCGAGAATCAGAGGGGCTGAAACAGAGGGCGAGAAACAGAGGGGCTGAAACAGAGGGGCTGAAACAGAGGGGCTGAAACAGAGGGGCTGAATCAGAGGGGCTGATTCAGAGGGGCTGAAACAGAGGGGCTGAATCAGCGGGGCTGAAACAGAGGGCGAGAAACAGCGGGGCTGAAACAGAGGGCGAGAAACAGAGGGGCAGAAACAGAGGGCGAGAAACAGAGGGGCTGAAACAGAGGGGCTGAAACAGAGGGCGAGAAACAGAGGGGCTGAAACAGAGGGCGAGAAACAGAGGGGCTGAAACAGAGGGCGAGAAACAGAGGGGCTGAAACAGAGGGGCTGAAACAGAGGGGCTGAAACAGAGGGCGAGAAACAGAGGGGCTGAATCAGAGGCGCTGAATCAGAGGGGCAGAAACAGTGGGGCTGAAACAGAGGGCGAGAAACAAAGGGGCTGAAACAGCGGGCGAGAAACAGAGGGCGAGAAACAGAGGGGCTGAAACAGAGGGGCTGAAACAGAAGGGCTGAAACAGAGAGCCTGAAACAGAGGGCGAGAAACAGAGGGGCTGAAACAGCGGGCGAAAAACAGAGGGGCTGAAACAGAGGGCGAGAATCAGAGGGTGAGAAATAGAGGGCGAGAAACAGAGGGGCTGAAACAGAGGGGCAGAAACAGAGGGGCTGAAACAGAGGGTCTGAATCAGAGGGGCTGAAACAGAGGGGCTGATTCAGAGGGGCTGAAACAGAGAGCGAGAAACAGAGGGGCTGAAACAGAGGGGCTGAAACAGAGGAGCTGAAACAGAGGGGGAGAAACAGAGGGGCTGAAACAGAGGGCGAGAAACAGAGGGGCTGAATCAGAGGGGCTGAAACAGAGGGTGAGAAGCAGAGGGGCTGAAACAGAGGGCGAGAAACAGAGTGGCTGAAACAGACGGGCTGAAACAGAGGGGCTGAAACAGCGGGCGAAAAACAGAGGGGCTGAAACAGAGGGCGAGAATCAGAGGGTGAGAAATAGAGGGCGAGACACAGAGGGGCTGAAACAGAGGGGCTGAAACAGAGGGGCTGAAACAGAGGGGCTGAATCAGAGGGGCTGAAACAGAGGGGCTGAATCAGAGGGGCTGAAACAGAGGGCGAGAAACAGAGGGGCTGAAACAGAGGGCGAGAAACAGAGGGGCTGAAACAGAGGGGCTGAAACAGAGGAGCTGAAACAGAGGGGGAGAAACAGAGGGGCTGAAACAGAGGGCGAGAAACAGAGGGGCTGAAACAGAGGGGCTGAAACAGAGGAGCTGAAACACAGGGGGAGAAACAGAGGGGCTGAAACAGAGGGCGAGAAACAGAGGGGCTGAACAGTGGGGCTGAAACAGTGGGCGAGAAAAAGAGGGGCTGAAACAGAGGGCGAGAAACAGAGGGGCTGAAACAGAGGGGCTCAAACAGAGGGGCTGAAACAGAGTGGCTGAAACAGAGGGGCTGAAACAGAGGGGCTGGAACAGAGGGGGATAAACAGAGGGGCTGAAACAGAGGGGCTGAATCAGAGGGGCTGAAACAGAGGGCGAGAAACAGAGGGGCTGAAACAGAGGGCGAAACAGAGGCGCTGAAACAGAGGGGCTGAAACAGAGAGGCTGAAACAGAGGGGCTGAAACAGAGGGCGAGAAACAGAGGGGCTGAAACAGAGGGCGAGAAACAGAGGGGCTGAAACAGAGGAGCGGGAAACAGAGGGGCTGAAACAGAGGGGCTGAAACAGAGGGGCTGAATCAGAGGGGTTGATTCAGAGGGGCTGAAACAGAGGGGCTGAATCAGCGGGCTGAAACAGAGGGCGTGAAACAGCGGGGCTGAAACAGAAGGCGAGAAACAGAGGGGCAGAAACTGAGGGCGAGAAACAGAGGGGCTGAAACAGATGGCGAGAAACAGAGGGGCTGAAAAAGAGGGCGAGAAACAGAGGAGCTGAAACAGAGGGCGAGAAACAGAGGGGCTGAAACAGAGGGCGAGAAACAGAGGGGCTGAAACAGAGGAGCTGAAACAGAGGGGCTGAAACAGAGGGTCTGAAACAGAGGGCGAGAAACAGAGGGGCTGAATCAGAGGGGCTGAATCAGAGGGGCTGAAACAGAGGGGCTGAAACAGAGGGCGAGAAACAAAGGGGCTGAAACAGCGGGCGAGAAACAGAGGGCGAGAAACAGAGGGGCGGAAACAGAGAGCCTGAAACAGAGGGCGAGAAACAGGGGGCTGAACCAGAGGGCGAAAAACAGAGGGGCTGAAACAGAGGGCGAGAAACAGAGGGTGAGAAACAGAGGGGTTGAAACAGAGGGGCTGCAACAGACGGGCTGAAACAGAGGGGCTGAAACTGAGGGCGAGAAACAGAGGGGCTGAAACAGAGGGGGGGAAACAGAGGGGCTGAAACAGAGGGCGAGAAACAGAGGGGCTGAATCAGAGGGGCTGAAACAGAGGGGCTGAAACAGAGGGCGAGAAACAGAGGGGCTGAAACAGAGCGCGAGAAACAGAGGGGCTGAAACAGAGGGCGAGAAACAGAGGGGCTGAATCAGAGGGGCTGAAACAGAGGGTGAGAAACAGAGGGGCTGAAACAGAGGGCGAGAAACAGAGTTGCTGAAACAGATGGGCTGAAACAGAGGGGCAGAAACAGAGGGCGAGAAACAGAGGGGCTGAAACAGAGGGTGAGAAACAGAGGGGCTGAAACAGAGGGGCTGAAACAGAGGGGCTGAAACAGAGTGGCTGAAACAGAGGGGCTGAAACAGATGGGCTGGAACAGAGGGGGCGAAACAGAGGGGCTGAAACAGAGGGGCTGAATCAGAGGGGCTGAAACAGAGGGCGACAAACAGAGGGGCTGAAACAGAGGGCGAAACAGAGGCGCTGAAACAGAGAGGCTGAAACAGAGGGGCTGAAACAGAGGGGCTGAAACAGAGGGAGAGAAACAGAGGGGCTGACACAGAGGGCGAGAAACAGAGGGCCTGAAACAGAGGGCCCGGAAACAGAGGGGCTGAATCAGAGGGGCTGAATCAGAGGGGCTGAATCAGAGGGGCTGAAACAGAGGGTGAGAAACAGAGGGGCTGAAACAGAGGGGCTGAAACAGAGGGGCTGAAACAGAGGGCGAGAAACAGAGGGCCTGAAACAGAGGGGCTGAAACAGAGGGGCTGAAGCAGAGGGCGAGATACAGCGGGGCTGAAACAGAGGGCGAGAAACAGAGGGGCAGAAGCAGAGGGGCTGAATCAGAGGGGATGATTCAGAGGGGCTGAAACAGAGGCGCTGAATCAGCGGGGCTGAAACAGAGGGCGAGAAACAGCGGGGCTGAAACAGAGGGCGAGAAACAGAGGGGCAGAAACAGAGTGCGAGAAACAGAGGGGCTGAAACAGAGGGGCTGAAACAGAGGGCGAGAAACAGAGGGGCTGAATCAGAGGGGCTGAAACAGAATGCGAGAAACAGAGGGGCTGAAACAGAGGGCGAGAAACAGAGGGGCTGAAACAGAGGTCGAGAAACAGAGGGGCTGAATCAGAGGGGCTGAAACAGAGGGGCTGAAACAGACGGCGAGAAACAGAGGGGCTGAAACAGAGGGCCCGGAAACAGAGGGGCTGAATCAGAGGGGCTGAATCAGAGGGGCTGAATCAGCGGGGCTGAAACAGAGGGCGAGAAACAGAGGGGCTGAAACAGAGGGGCTGAAACAGAGGGGCTGAAACAGAGGGGCTGAATCAGAGGGGCTGATTCAGAGGGGCTGAAACAGAGGGGCTGAATCAGCGGGGCTGAAACAGAGGGCGAGAAACAGCGGGGCTGAAACAGAGGGCGAGAAACAGAGGGGCAGAAACAGAGGGCGAGAAACAGAGGGGCTGAAACAGAGGGGCTGAAACAGAGGGCGAGAAACAGAGGGGCTGAAACAGAGGGCGAGAAACAGAGGGGCTGAAACAGAGGGCGAGAAACAGAGGGGCTGAAACAGAGGGTCTGAAACAGAGGGGCTGAAACAGAGGGCGAGAAACAGAGGGGCTGAATCAGAGGCGCTGAATCAGAGGGGCAGAAACAGTGGGGCTGAAACAGAGGGCGAGAAACAAAGGGGCTGAAACAGCGGGCGAGAAACAGAGGGCGAGAAACAGAGGGGCTGACACAGAGGGGCTGAAACAGAAGGGCTGAAACAGAGAGCCTGAAACAGAGGGCGAGAAACAGAGGGGCTGAAACAGCGGGCGAAAAACAGAGGGGCTGAAACAGAGGGCGAGAATCAGAGGGTGAGAAATAGAGGGCGAGAAACAGAGGGGCTGAAACAGAGGGGCAGAAACAGAGGGGCTGAAACAGAGGGTCTGAATCAGAGGGGCTGAAACAGAGGGGCTGATTCAGAGGGGCTGAAACAGAGAGCGAGAAACAGAGGGGCTGAAACAGAGGGGCTGAAACAGAGGAGCTGAAACAGAGGGGGAGAAACAGAGGGGCTGAAACAGAGGGCGAGAAACAGAGGGGCTGAATCAGAGGGGCTGAAACAGAGGGTGAGAAGCAGAGGGGCTGAAACAGAGGGCGAGAAACAGAGTGGCTGAAACAGACGGGCTGAAACAGAGGGGCTGAAACAGCGGGCGAAAAACAGAGGGGCTGAAACAGAGGGCGAGAATCAGAGGGTGAGAAATAGAGGGCGAGACACAGAGGGGCTGAAACAGAGGGGCTGAAACAGAGGGGCTGAAACAGAGGGGCTGAATCAGAGGGGCTGAAACAGAGGGGCTGAATCAGAGGGGCTGAAACAGAGGGCGAGAAACAGAGGGGCTGAAACAGAGGGCGAGAAACAGAGGGGCTGAAACAGAGGGGCTGAAACAGAGGAGCTGAAACACAGGGGGAGAAACAGAGGGGCTGAAACAGAGGGCGAGAAACAGAGGGGCTGAACAGTGGGGCTGAAACAGTGGGCGAGAAAAAGAGCGGCTGAAACAGAGGGCGAGAAACAGAGGGGCTGAAACAGAGGGGCTCAAACAGAGGGGCTGAAACAGAGTGGCTGAAACAGAGGGGCTGAAACAGAGGGGCTGGAACAGAGGGGGATAAACAGAGGGGCTGAAACAGAGGGGCTGAATCAGAGGGGCTGAAACAGAGGGCGAGAAACAGAGGGGCTGAAACAGAGGGCGAAACAGAGGCGCTGAAACAGAGGGGCTGAAACAGAGAGGCTGAAACAGAGGGGCTGAAACAGAGGGCGAGAAACAGAGGGGCTGAAACAGAGGGCGAGAAACAGAGGGGCTGAAACAGAGGAGCGGGAAACAGAGGGGCTGAAACAGAGGGGCTGAAACAGAGGGGCTGAATCAGAGGGGTTGATTCAGAGGGGCTGAAACAGAGGGGCTGAATCAGCGGGCTGAAACAGAGGGCGTGAAACAGCGGGGCTGAAACAGAAGGCGAGAAACAGAGGGGCAGAAACTGAGGGCGAGAAACAGAGGGGCTGAAACAGATGGCGAGAAACAGAGGGGCTGAAAAAGAGGGCGAGAAACAGAGGAGCTGAAACAGAGGGCGAGAAACAGAGGGGCTGAAACAGAGGGCGAGAAACAGAGGGGCTGAAACAGAGGAGCTGAAACAGAGGGGCTGAAACAGAGGGTCTGAAACAGAGGGCGAGAAACAGAGGGGCTGAATCAGAGGGGCTGAATCAGAGGGGCTGAAACAGAGGGGCTGAAACAGAGGGCGAGAAACAAAGGGGCTGAAACAGCGGGCGAGAAACAGAGGGCGAGAAACAGAGGGGCGGAAACAGAGAGCCTGAAACAGAGGGCGAGAAACAGGGGGCTGAACCAGAGGGCGAAAAACAGAGGGGCTGAAACAGAGGGCGAGAAACAGAGGGTGAGAAACAGAGGGGTTGAAACAGAGGGGCTGCAACAGACGGGCTGAAACAGAGGGGCTGAAACTGAGGGCGAGAAACAGAGGGGCTGAAACAGAGGGGGGGAAACAGAGGGGCAGAAACAGAGGGCGAGAAACAGAGGGGCTGAATCAGAGGGGCTGAAACAGAGGGGCTGAAACAGAGGGCGAGAAACAGAGGGGCTGAAACAGAGCGCGAGAAACAGAGGGGCTGAAACAGAGGGCGAGAAACAGAGGGGCTGAATCAGAGGGGCTGAAACAGAGGGTGAGAAACAGAGGGGCTGAAACAGAGGGCGAGAAACAGAGTTGCTGAAACAGATGGGCTGAAACAGAGGGGCAGAAACAGAGGGCGAGAAACAGAGGGGCTGAAACAGAGGGTGAGAAACAGAGGGGCTGAAACAGAGGGGCTGAAACAGAGGGGCTGAAACAGAGTGGCTGAAACAGAGGGGCTGAAACAGATGGGCTGGAACAGAGGGGGCGAAACAGAGGGGCTGAAACAGAGGGGCTGAATCAGAGGGGCTGAAACAGAGGGCGACAAACAGAGGGGCTGAAACAGAGGGCGAAACAGAGGCGCTGAAACAGAGAGGCTGAAACAGAGGGGCTGAAACAGAGGGGCTGAAACAGAGGGCGAGAAACAGAGGGGCTGACACAGAGGGCGAGAAACAGAGGGCCTGAAACAGAGGGCCCGGAAACAGAGGGGCTGAATCAGAGGGGCTGAATCAGAGGGGCTGAATCAGAGGGGCTGAAACAGAGGGTGAGAAACAGAGGGGCTGAAACAGAGGGGCTGAAACAGAGGGGCTGAAACAGAGGGCGAGAAACAGAGGGCCTGAAACAGAGGGGCTGAAACAGAGGGGCTGAAGCAGAGGGCGAGATACAGCGGGGCTGAAACAGAGGGCGAGAAACAGAGGGGCAGAAGCAGAGGGGCTGAATCAGAGGGGATGATTCAGAGGGGCTGAAACAGAGGCGCTGAATCAGCGGGGCTGAAACAGAGGGCGAGAAACAGCGGGGCTGAAACAGAGGGCGAGAAACAGAGGGGCAGAAACAGAGTGCGAGAAACAGAGGGGCTGAAACAGAGGGGCTGAAACAGAGGGCGAGAAACAGAGGGGCTGAATCAGAGGGGCTGAAACAGAATGCGAGAAACAGAGGGGCTGAAACAGAGGGCGAGAAACAGAGGGGCTGAAACAGAGGTCGAGAAACAGAGGGGCTGAATCAGAGGGGCTGAAACAGAGGGGCTGAAACAGACGGCGAGAAACAGAGGGGCTGAAACAGAGGGCCCGGAAACAGAGGGGCTGAATCAGAGGGGCTGAATCAGAGGGGCTGAATCAGCGGGGCTGAAACAGAGGGCGAGAAACAGAGGGGCTGAAACAGAGGGGCTGAAACAGAGGGGCTGAAACAGAGGGGCTGAATCAGAGGGGCTGATTCAGAGGGGCTGAAACAGAGGGGCTGAATCAGCGGGGCTGAAACAGAGGGCGAGAAACAGCGGGGCTGAAACAGAGGGCGAGAAACAGAGGGGCAGAAACAGAGGGCGAGAAACAGAGGGGCTGAAACAGAGGGGCTGAAACAGTGGGCGAGAAACAGAGGGGCTGAAACAGAGGGCGAGAAACAGAGGGGCTGAAACAGAGGGCGAGAAACAGAGGGGCTGAAACAGAGGGTCTGAAACAGAGGGGCTGAAACAGAGGGCGAGAAACAGAGGGGCTGAATCAGAGGCGCTGAATCAGAGGGGCAGAAACAGTGGGGCTGAAACAGAGGGCGAGAAACAAAGGGGCTGAAACAGCGGGCGAGAAACAGAGGGCGAGAAACAGAGGGGCTGAAACAGAGGGGCTGAAACAGAAGGGCTGAAACAGAGAGCCTGAAACAGAGGGCGAGAAACAGAGGGGCTGAAACAGCGGGCGAAAAACAGAGGGGCTGAAACAGAGGGCGAGAATCAGAGGGTGAGAAATAGAGGGCGAGAAACAGAGGGGCTGAAACAGAGGGGCAGAAACAGAGGGGCTGAAACAGAGGGTCTGAATCAGAGGGGCTGAAACAGAGGGGCTGATTCAGAGGGGCTGAAACAGAGAGCGAGAAACAGAGGGGCTGAAACAGAGGGGCTGAAACAGAGGAGCTGAAACAGAGGGGGAGAAACAGAGGGGCTGAAACAGAGGGCGAGAAACAGAGGGGCTGAATCAGAGGGGCTGAAACAGAGGGTGAGAAGCAGAGGGGCTGAAACAGAGGGCGAGAAACAGAGTGGCTGAAACAGACGGGCTGAAACAGAGGGGCTGAAACAGCGGGCGAAAAACAGAGGGGCTGAAACAGAGGGCGAGAATCAGAGGGTGAGAAATAGAGGGCGAGACACAGAGGGGCTGAAACAGAGGGGCTGAAACAGAGGGGCTGAAACAGAGGGGCTGAATCAGAGGGGCTGAAACAGAGGGGCTGAATCAGAGGGGCTGAAACAGAGGGCGAGAAACAGAGGGGCTGAAACAGAGGGCGAGAAACAGAGGGGCTGAAACAGAGTGGCTGAAACAGAGGAGCTGAAACAGAGGGGGAGAAACAGAGGGGCTGAAACAGAGGGCGAGAAACAGAGGGGCTGAAACAGAGGGGCTGAAACAGAGGAGCTGAAACACAGGGGGAGAAACAGAGGGGCTGAAACAGAGGGCGAGAAACAGAGGGGCTGAACAGTGGGGCTGAAACAGTGGGCGAGAAAAAGAGCGGCTGAAACAGAGGGCGAGAAACAGAGGGGCTGAAACAGAGGGGCTCAAACAGAGGGGCTGAAACAGAGTGGCTGAAACAGAGGGGCTGAAACAGAGGGGCTGGAACAGAGGGGGATAAACAGAGGGGCTGAAACAGAGGGGCTGAATCAGAGGGGCTGAAACAGAGGGCGAGAAACAGAGGGGCTGAAACAGAGGGCGAAACAGAGGCGCTGAAACAGAGGGGCTGAAACAGAGAGGCTGAAACAGAGGGGCTGAAACAGAGGGCGAGAAACAGAGGGGCTGAAACAGAGGGCGAGAAACAGAGGGGCTGAAACAGAGGAGCGGGAAACAGAGGGGCTGAAACAGAGGGGCTGAAACAGAGGGGCTGAATCAGAGGGGTTGATTCAGAGGGGCTGAAACAGAGGGGCTGAATCAGCGGGCTGAAACAGAGGGCGTGAAACAGCGGGGCTGAAACAGAAGGCGAGAAACAGAGGGGCAGAAACTGAGGGCGAGAAACAGAGGGGCTGAAACAGATGGCGAGAAACAGAGGGGCTGAAAAAGAGGGCGAGAAACAGAGGAGCTGAAACAGAGGGCGAGAAACAGAGGGGCTGAAACAGAGGGCGAGAAACAGAGGGGCTGAAACAGAGGAGCTGAAACAGAGGGGCTGAAACAGAGGGTCTGAAACAGAGGGCGAGAAACAGAGGGGCTGAATCAGAGGGGCTGAATCAGAGGGGCTGAAACAGAGGGGCTGAAACAGAGGGCGAGAAACAAAGGGGCTGAAACAGCGGGCGAGAAACAGAGGGCGAGAAACAGAGGGGCGGAAACAGAGAGCCTGAAACAGAGGGCGAGAAACAGGGGGCTGAACCAGAGGGCGAAAAACAGAGGGGCTGAAACAGAGGGCGAGAAACAGAGGGTGAGAAACAGAGGGGTTGAAACAGAGGGGCTGCAACAGACGGGCTGAAACAGAGGGGCTGAAACTGAGGGCGAGAAACAGAGGGGCTGAAACAGAGGGGGGGAAACAGAGGGGCAGAAACAGAGGGCGAGAAACAGAGGGGCTGAATCAGAGGGGCTGAAACAGAGGGGCTGAAACAGAGGGCGAGAAACAGAGGGGCTGAAACAGAGCACGAGAAACAGAGGGGCTGAAACAGAGGGCGAGAAACAGAGGGGCTGAATCAGAGGGGCTGAAACAGAGGGTGAGAAACAGAGGGGCTGAAACAGAGGGCGAGAAACAGAGTTGCTGAAACAGATGGGCTGAAACAGAGGGGCAGAAACAGAGGGCGAGAAACAGAGGGGCTGAAACAGAGGGTGAGAAACAGAGGGGCTGAAACAGAGGGGCTGAAACAGAGGGGCTGAAACAGAGTGGCTGAAACAGAGGGGCTGAAACAGATGGGCTGGAACAGAGGGGGCGAAACAGAGGGGCTGAAACAGAGGGGCTGAATCAGAGGGGCTGAAACAGAGGGCGAGAAACAGAGGGGCTGAAACAGAGGGCGAAGCAGAGGCGCTGAAACAGAGAGGCTGAAACAGAGGGGCTGAAACAGAGGGGCTGAAACAGAGGGCGAGAAACAGAGGGGCTGACACAGAGGGCGAGAAACAGAGGGCCTGAAACAGAGGGCCCGGAAACAGAGGGGCTGAATCAGAGGAGCTGAATCAGAGGGGCTGAATCAGAGGGGCTGAAACAGAGGGTGAGAAACAGAGGGGCTGAAACAGAGGGGCTGAAACAGAGGGGCTGAAACAGAGGGCGAGAAACAGAGGGCCTGAAACAGAGGGGCTGAAACAGAGGGGCTGAAGCAGAGGGCGAGATACAGCGGGGCTGAAACAGAGGGCGAGAAACAGAGGGGCAGAAACAGAGGGGCTGAATCAGAGGGGATGATTCAGAGGGGCTGAAACAGAGGCGCTGAATCAGCGGGGCTGAAACAGAGGGCGAGAAACAGCGGGGCTGAAACAGAGGGCGAGAAACAGAGGGGCAGAAACAGAGTGCGAGAAACAGAGGGGCTGAAACAGAGGGGCTGAAACAGAGGCCGAGAAACAGAGGGGCTGAATCAGAGGGGCTGAAACAGAATGCGAGAAACAGAGGGGCTGAAACAGAGGGCGAGAAACAGAGGGGCTGAAACAGAGGTCGAGAAACAGAGGGGCTGAATCAGAGGGGCTGAAACAGAGGGGCTGAAACAGACGGCGAGAAACAGAGGGGCTGAAACAGAGGGCCCGGAAACAGAGGGGCTGAATCAGAGGGGCTGAATCAGAGGGGCTGAATCAGCGGGGCTGAAACAGAGGGTGAGAAAAAGAGGGACTGAAACAGAGGGGCTGAAACAGAGGGGCTGAAACAGAGGGCGAGAAACAGAGGGGCTGAAACAGAGGGGCTGAAACACAGGGGCTGAAGCAGAGGGCGAGATACAGCGGGGCTGAAACAGAGGGCGAGAAACAGAGGGGCAGAAACAGAGGGGCTGAATCAGAGGGGATGATTCAGTGGGGCTGAAACAGAGGGGCTGAATCAGCGGGGCTGAAACAGAGGGCGAGAAACAGAGGGGCAGAAACAGAGGTCGAGAAACAGAGGGGCTGAATCAGAGGGGCTGAAACAGAGGGGCTGAAACAGAGAGCTGAAACAGACGGGCTGAAACAGTGAGCCTGAAACAGAGGGCGAGAAACAGAGGGGCTGAAACAGTGGGCGAAAAACTAAGTGCTGAAACAGAGGGCGAAAAACAGAGGGTGAGAAATAGATGGCGAGAAACAGAGGGGCTGAAACAGAGGGCGAGAAACAGAGGGGCTGAATCAGAGGGGTTGAAACAGAGGGTGAGAAGCAGAGGGGCTGAAACAGAGGGCGAGAAACAGAGTGGCTGAATCAGACGGGCTGAAGCAGAGTGGCTGAAACAGAGGGCGAGAAACAGAGGGGCTGAAACAGAGGGCGAGAAACAGAGGGGCTGAAACAGAGGGGCTGAAACAGAGGGGCTGAAACAGAGTGGCTGAAACAGAGGGGCTGAAACAGAGGGGCTGAATCAGAGGCGGAGAAACAGCGGGGTTGAAACAGAGGGGCTGAATCAGAGGGGCTGAAACAGAGGGCAAGAAACAGAGGGGCTGAAACAGAGGGCGAGAAACAGAGGCGCTGAAACAGAGGGGCTGAAACAAAGGGGTTGAAACAGTGGGGCTGAAACAGAGGGCGAGAAACAGAGGGGCTGAAACAGAGGGGGAGAAACAGAGGGGCTGAAACAGAGGGCGAGAAACAGAGGGGCTGAATCAGAGGGGCTGAATCAGAGGGGCTGAATCAGAGGGGCTGATACAGAGGGTGAGAAACAGAGGGGCTGAAACAGAGGGGCTGAAACAGAGGGGCTGAAACAGAGTGCGAGAAACAGAGGGGCTGAATCAGAGGTGCTGAATCAGAGGGGCTGAATCAGAGGGGCTGAAACAGAGGGGCTTAATCAGAGGGGCTGAAACAGAGGGCGAGAAACAGAGGGGCTGAAACAGAGGGCGAGAATCAGAGGGGCTGAAACAGAGGGCGAGAAACAGAGGGGCTGAAACAGAGGGGCTGAAACAGACGGGCTGAAACAGAGAGCCTGAAACAGAGGGCAAGAAACAGAGGGGCTGAAACAGAGGGCGAAAAACAGAGGGGCTGAAACAGAGGGCGACAAACAGAGGGTGAGAAATAGAGGGCGAGAAACAGAGGGGCTGAAACAGAGGGGCTGAAACAGAGGAGCTGAAACAGAGGGGCTGAAACAGAGGGGCTGAAACAGAGGGGCTGAATCAGAGGGGCTGAAACAGAGGGCGAGAAACAGGGGGCATGAAACAGAGGGCGAGAAACAGAGGGGCTGAAACAGAGGGCGAGAAACAGAGGGGCTGAAACAGAGGGGCTGAAACGGAGGGGCTGAAACAGAGGGCGAGAAACAGAGGGGCTGAAACAGAGGGTGAGAAACAGAGGCGCTGAATCAGAGAGGGCTGAAACAGAGGGTGAGAAACAGAGGGGCTGAAACAGAGGGCGAGAAACAGAGGGGCTGAAACAGAGGGCGAGAAACAGAGGCGCTGAAACAGAGGGGCTGAAACAGAGGGGCTGAAACAGTGGGGCTGAAACAGAGGGCGAGAAAAAGAGGGGCTGAAACAGAGGGCGAGAAACAGAGGGGCTGAAACAGAGGGGCGGGAAACAGAGGGGCTGAATCAGAGGGCGAGAAACAGAGGGGCTGAATCAGAGGAGTTGAATCAGAGGGGCTGAATCAGAGGGGCTGAAACAGAGGGGCTGAAGCAGAGGGGCTGAAAAAGAGGGCGAGAAACAGAGGGGCTGAAACAGACGGCGAGAATCAGAGGGGCTGAAGCAGAGGGCGAGAAACAGAGGGGCTGAAACAGAGGGGCTGAAACAGAGGGGCTGAATCAGAGGGGCTGATTCAGAGGGGCTGAAACAGAGGGGCTGAATCAGCGGGGTTGAAACAGAGGACGAGAAACAGCGGGGCTGAAACAGAGGGCGAGAAACAGAGGGGCAGAAACAGAGGGCGAGAAACAGAGGGGCTGAAACAGAGGGGCTGAAACAGAGGGCGAGAAACAGTGGGGCTGAAACAGAGGGCTAGAAACAGAGGGGCTTAAACAGAGGGCGAGAAACAGAGGGGCTGAAACAGAGGGTGAGAAACAGAGGGGCTGAAACAGAGGAGCTGAAACAGAGGGGCTGAAACAGAGGGTCTGAAACAGAGGGCTAGAAACAGAGGGGCTGAATCAGAGGGGCTGAATCAGAGGGGCTGAAACAGAGTGGCTGAAACAGAGGGCGAGAAACAAAGGGGCTGAAACAGCGGGCGAGAAACAGAGGGGCTGAAACAGAGGGGCTGAAACAGAGGGCGAGAAACAGAGGGGCTGAAACAGAGGGCGAGAAACAGAGGGGCTGAAACAGTGGGCGAGAAACAGAGGGGCTGAAACAGAGGGGCTGAAACAGAGGGCGAGAAACAAAGTGGCTGAAACAGCGGGCGAGAAACAGAGGGCGAGAAACAGAGGGTCTGAAACAGAGAGCCTGAAACAGAGGGCGAGAAACAGGGCGCTGAAACAGAGTGCGAAAAACAGAGGGGCAGAAACAGAGGGCGAGAAACAGAGGGTGAGAAACAGAGGGGCTGAAACAGAGGGGCTGAAACAGAGGGGCTGAAACAGAGGGCGAGAAACAGAGGGGCTGAAACAGAGGGGTCGAAACAGAGGGGCTGAAACAGAGGGCGAGAAACAGAGGGGCTGAATCAGAGGGGCTGAAACAGAGGGGCTGAAACAGAGGGCGAGAAACAGAGGGGCTGAAACAGAGGGCGAGAAACAGAGGGGCTGAAACAGTGGGCGAGAAACAGAGGGGCTGAAACAGAGGGGCTGAAACAGAGGGCGAGAAACAAAGTGGCTGAAACAGCGGGCGAGAAACAGAGGGCGAGAAACAGAGGGGCTGAAACAGAGAGCCTGAAACAGAGGGCGAGAAACAGGGCGCTGAAACAGAGTGCGAAAAACAGAGGGGCAGAAACAGAGGGCGAGAAACAGAGGGTGAGAAACAGAGGGGCTGAAACAGAGGGGCTGAAACAGAGGGGCTGAAACAGAGGGGCTGAAACAGAGGGCGAGAAACAGAGGGGCTGAAACAGAGGGGTCGAAACAGAGGGGCTGAAACAGAGGGCGAGAAACAGAGGGGCTGAATCAGAGGGGCTGAAACAGAGGGGCTGAAACAGAGGGCGAGAAACAGAGGGGCTGAAACAGAGGGCGAGAAACAGAGGGGCTGAAACAGAGGGGCTGAAACAGAGGGCGAGAAACAGAGGGGCTGAAACAGAGGGGCTCAAACAGAGGGGCTGAAACAGAGTGGCTGAAGCAGAGGGGCTGAAACAGAGGGGCTGGAACAGAGGGGGATAAACAGAGGGGCAGAAACAGAGGGGCTGAATCAGAGGGGCTGAAACAGAGGGCGAGAAACAGAGGGGCTGAAACAGAGGGCGAAACAGAGGCGCTGAAACAGAGGGGCTGAAACAGAGAGGCTGAAACAGAGGGGCTGAAACAGAGGGCGAGAAACAGAGGGGCTGAAACAGAGGACGAGAAACAGAGGGGCTGAAACAGAGGAGCTGGAAACAGAGGGGCTGAATAAGAGGGCCTGAATCAGAGGGGCTGAATCAGAGGGGCTGAAACAGAGGGTGAGAAACAGAGGTGCTGAAACAGAGGGGCTGAAACAGAGGGCGTGAAACAGAGGGGCTGAATCAGAGAGGCTGAATCAGAGGGGCTGAATCAGAGGGGCTGAAACAGAGGGGCTGAATCAGGGGGGCTGAAACAGAGGGCGAGAATCAGAGGGGCTTAAACAGAGGGCGAGAAACAGAGGGGCTGAAACAGAGGGGCTGAAACAGAGGGGCTGAATCAGAGGGGCTGATTCAGAGGGGCTGAAACAGAGGGGCTGAATCAGCGGGGCTGAAACAGAGGGCGAAAAACAGAGGGGCTGAAACAGAGGGCGACAAACAGAGGGGCTGAAACAGAGGGCGAGAAACAGAGGGCCTGAAACAGAGGGGCTGAAACAGAGGGCGAGAAACAGAGGGGCTGAAACAGAGGGCGAGAAACAGAGGGGCTGAAACAGAGGTCGAGAAACAGAGGGGCTGAAACAGAGGGGCTGAAACAGAGGGGCTGAAACAGAGGGCGAGAAACAGAGCGGCTGAAACAGAGGGCGAGAATCAGAGGGGCTGAAACAGAGGGCGAGAAACAGAGGGGCTGAAACAGAGGGGCTGAAACAGAGGGGCTGAAACAGAGGGGCTGAATCAGAGGGGCTGATTCAGAGGGGCTGAAACAGAGGGGTTGAATCAGCGGGGCTGAAACAGAGGGCGAGAAACAGCGGGGCTGAAACAGAGGGCGAGAAACAGAGGGGCAGAAACAGAGGGTGAGAAACAGAGGGGCTGAAACAGAGGGTCTGAAACAGAGGGGCTGAAACAGAGGGCGAGAAACAGAGGGGCTGAATCAGAGGCGCTGAATCAGAGGGGCAGAAACAGTGGGGCTGAAACAGAGGGCGAGAAACAAAGGGGCTGAAACAGCGGGCGAGAAACAGAGTGCGAGAAACAGAGGGGCTGAAACAGAGGGGCTGAAACAGAAGGGCTGAAACAGAGAGCCTGAAACAGAGGGCGAGAAACAGAGGGGCTGAAACAGCGGGCGAAAAACAGAGGGCCTGAAACAGAGGGCGAGAATCAGAGGGTGAGAAATAAAGGGCGAGAAACAGAGGGGCTGAAACAGAGGGGCTGAAACAGAGGGGCTGAAACAGAGGGGCTGAATCAGAGGGGCTGAAACAGAGGGGCTGATTCAGAGGGGCTGAAACAGAGAGCGAGAAACAGAGGGGCTGAAACAGAGGGGCTGAAACAGAGGGGCTGAATCAGAGGGGCTGAAACAGAGGGCGAGAAACAGAGGGCATGAAACAGAGGGCGAGAAACAGAGGCGCTGAAACAGAGGGCGAGAAACAGAGGGGCTGAAACAGAGGGGCTGAAACGGAGGCGCTGAAACAGAGGGCGAGAAACAGAGGGGCTGAAACAGAGGGCGAGAAACAGAGGAGCTGAATCAGAGGGGCTGAAACAGAGGGTGAGAAACAGAGGGGCTGAAACAGAGGGCGAGAAACAGAGTGGCTGAAACACACAGGCTGAAACAGAGGGGCTGAAACAGAGGGCGAGAAACAGAGGGGCTGAAACAGAGGGCGAGAATCAGAGGGGCTGAAACAGAGGGGCTGAAACAGAGGGGCTGAAACAGAGTGGCTGAAACAGAGGGGCTGAAACATAGGAGCTGGAACAGAGGGGGAGAAACAGAGTGGCTGAAACAGAGGGGCTGAATCAGAGGGGCTGAAACAGAGGGCGAGAAACAGAGGGGCTGAAACAGAGGGCGAGAAACAGAGGCGCTGAAACAGAGGGGCTGAAACAGAGGGGCTGAAACAGTGGGGCTGAAACAGAGGGCGAGAAAAAGAGGGGCTGAAACAGAGGGCGAGAAACAGAGGGGCTGAAACAGAGGGGCGGGAAACAGAGGGGCTGAATCAGAGGGCGAGAAACAGAGGGGCTGAATCAGAGGGGCTGAATCAGAGGGGCTGAATCAGAGGGGCTGAAACAGAGGGGCTGAATCAGAGGGGCTGAAACAGAGGGCGAGAAACAGAGGGGCTGAAACAGACGGCGAGAATCAGAGGGGCTGAAGCAGAGGGCGAGAAACAGAGGGGCTGAATCAGAGGGGCTGATTCAGAGGGGCTGAAACAGAGGGACTGAATCAGCGGGGTTGAAACAGAGGACGAGAAACAGCGGGGCTGAAACAGAGGGCGAGAAACAGAGGGGCAGAAACAGAGGGCGAGAAACAGAGGGGCTGAAACAGAGGGGCTGAAACAGAGGGGGAGAAACAGTGGGGCTGAAAAAGAGGGCTAGAAACAGAGGGGCTTAAACAGAGGGCGAGAAACAGAGGGGCTGAAACAGAGGGTGAGAAACAGAGGGGCTGAAACAGAGGAGCTGAAACAGAGGGGCTGAAACAGAGGGTCTGAAACAGAGGGCGAGAAACAGAGGGGCTGAATCAGAGGGGCTGAATCAGAGGGGCTGAAACAGAGTGGCTGAAGCAGAGGGCGAGAAACAAAGGGGCTGAAACAGCGGGCGAGAAACAAAGGGCGAGAAACAGAGGGGATGAAACAGAGAGCCTGAAACAGAGGGCGAGAAACAGGGCGCTGAAACAGAGTGCGAAAAACAGAGGGGCAGAAACAGAGGGCGAGAAACAGAGGGTGAGAAACAGAGGGGCTGAAACAGAGGGGCTGACACAGACGGGCTGAAACAGAGGGGCTGAAACAGAGGGCGAGAAACAGAGGGGCTGAAACAGAGGGGTGGAAACAGAGGGGCTGAAACAGAGGGCGAGAAACAGAGGGGCTGAATCAGAGGGGCTGAAACAGAGGGGCTGAAACAGAGGGCGAGAAACAGAGGGGCTGAAACAGAGGGCGAGAAACAGAGGGGCTGAAACAGAGGGCGAGAAACAGAGGGGCTGAAACAGAGGGGCTGAAACAGAGGGCGAGAAACAGAGGGGCTGAAACAGAGGGCGAGAAACAGAGGGGCTGAAACAGAGGGGCTCAAACAGAGGGGCTGAAACAGAGTGGCTGAAGCAGAGGGGCTGAAACAGAGGGGCTGGAACAGAGGGGGATAAACAGAGGGGCTGAAACAGAGGGGCTGAATCAAAGGGGCTGAAACAGAGGGCGAGAAACAGAGGGGCTGAAACAGAGGGCGAAACAGAGGCGCTGAAACAGAGGGGCTGAAACAGAGAGGCTGAAACAGAGGGGCTGAAACAGAGGGCGAGAAACAGAGGGGCTGAAACAGAGGGCGAGAAACAGAGGGGCTGAAACAGAGGAGCGGGAAACAGAGGGGCTGAATAAGAGGGCCTGAATCAGAGGGGCTGAATCAGAGGGGCTGATTCAGAGGGGCTGAAACAGAGGGGCTGAATCAGAGGGCGAGAAACAGAGGGGCTGAATCAGAGGGGCTGAATCAGAGGGGCTGAATCAGAGGGGCTGAAACAGAGGGGCTGAAACAGAGGGCGAGAAACAGAGGGGCTGAAACAGAGGGCGAGAAACAGAGGGGCTGAATCAGAGGGGCTGAAACAGAGGGCGAGAAACAGAGGGGCTGAAACAGAGGGCGAGAAACAGAGGGGCTGAAACAGAGGGGCTGAAACAGAGGGGCTGAAACAGAGTGGCTGAAGCAGATGGGCTGAAACAGAGGGGCTGGAACAGAGGGGGATAAACAGAGGGGCAGAAACAGAGGGGCTGAATCAGAGGGGCTGAAACAGAGGGCGAGAAACAGAGGGGCTGAAACAGAGGGCGAAACAGAGGCGCTGAAACAGAGGGGCTGAAACAGAGAGGCTGAAACAGAGGGGCTGAAACAGAGGGCGAGAAACAGAGGGGCTGAAACAGAGGGCGAGAAACAGAGGGGCTGAAACAGAGGAGCGGGAAACAGAGGGGCTGAATAAGAGGGCCTGAATCAGAGGGGCTGAATCAGAGGGGCTGAAACAGAGGGTGAGAAACAGAGGGGCTGAAACAGAGGGGCTGAAACAGAGGGCGAGAAACAGAGGGGCTGAATCAGAGGGGCTGAATCAGAGGGGCTGAATCAGAGGGGCTGAAACAGAGGGGCTGAATCAGGGGGGCTGAAACAGAGGGCGAGAAACAGAGGGGCAGAAACAGAGGGCGAGAAACAGAGGGGCTGAAACAGAGGGGCTGAAACAGAGGGCGAGAAACAGAGGGGCTGAAACAGAGGGCGAGAAACAGAGGGGCTGAAACAGAGGGGCTGAAACAGAGGGCGAGAAACAGAGGGGCTGAAACAGAGGGCGAGAATCAGAGGGGCTGAAACAGAGGGCGAGAAACAGAGGGGCTGAAACAGAGGGTCTGAAACAGAGGGGCTGAAACAGAGGGGCTGAATCAGAGGGGCTGATTCAGAGGGGCTGAAACAGAGGGGCTGAATCAGCGGGGCTGAAACAGAGGGCGAGAAACAGCGGGGCTGAAACAGAGGGCGAGAAACAGAGGGGCAGAAACAGAGGGCGATAAACAGAGGGGCTGAAACAGAGGGGCTGAAACAGTGGGCGAGAAACAGAGGGGCTGAAACAGAGGGCGAGAAACAGAGGGGCTGAAACAGAGGGCGAGAAACAGAGGGGCTGAAACAGAGGGGCTGAAACAGAGGGGTTGAAACAGAGGGCGAGAAACAGAGGGGCTGAATCAGAGGCGCTGAATCAGAGGGGCAGAAACAGTGGGGCTGAAACAGAGGGCGAGAAACAAAGGGGCTGAAACAGCGGGCGAGAAACAGAGGGCGAGAAACAGAGGGGCTGAAACAGAGGGTCTGAAACAGAAGGGCTGAAACAGAGAGCCTGAAACAGAGGGCGAGAAACAGAGGGGCTGAAACAGCGGGCGAAAAACAGAGGGGCTGAAACAGAGGGCGAGAATCAGAGGGTGAGAAATAGAGGGCGAGAAACAGAGGGGCTGAAACAGAGGGGCAGAAACAGAGGGGCTGAAACAGAGGGTCTGAATCAGAGGGGCTGAAACAGAGGGGCTGATTCAGAGGGGCTGAAACAGAGAGCGAGAAACAGAGGGGCTGAAACAGAGGGGCTGAAACAGAGGAGCTGAAACAGAGGGGGAGAAACAGAGGGGCTGAAACAGAGGGCGAGAAACAGAGGGGCTGAATCAGAGGGGCTGAAACAGAGGGTGAGAAGCAGAGGGGCTGAAACAGAGGGCGAGAAACAGAGTGGCTGAAACAGACGGGCTGAAACAGAGGGGCTGAAACAGCGGGCGAAAAACAGAGGGGCTGAAACAGAGGGCGAGAATCAGAGGGTGAGAAATAGAGGGCGAGACACAGAGGGGCTGAAACAGAGGGGCTGAAACAGAGGGGCTGAAACAGAGGGGCTGAATCAGAGGGGCTGAAACAGAGGGGCTGAATCAGAGGGGCTGAAACAGAGGGCGAGAAACAGAGGGGCTGAAACAGAGGGCGAGAAACAGAGGGGCTGAAACAGAGGGGCTGAAACAGAGGAGCTGAAACAGAGGGGGAGAAACAGAGGGGCTGAAACAGAGGGCGAGAAACAGAGGGGCTGAAACAGAGGGGCTGAAACAGAGGAGCTGAAACAGAGGGGGAGAAACAGAGGGGCTGAAACAGAGGGCGAGAAACAGAGGGGCTGAACAGTGGGGCTGAAACAGTGGGCGAGAAACAGAGGGGCTGAAACAGAGGGCGAGAAACAGAGGGGCTGAAACAGAGGGGCTCAAACAGAGGGGCTGAAACAGAGTGGCTGAAACAGAGGGGCTGAAACAGAGGGGCTGGAACAGAGGGGGATAAACAGAGGGGCTGAAACAGAGGGGCTGAATCAGAGGGGCTGAAACAGAGGGCGAGAAACAGAGGGGCTGAAACAGAGGGCGAAACAGAGGCGCTGAAACAGAGGGGCTGAAACAGAGAGGCTGAAACAGAGGGGCTGAAACAGAGGAGCGGGAAACAGAGGGGCTGAATAAGAGGGCCTGAATCAGAGGGGCTGAATCAGAGGGGCTGAAACAGAGGGTGAGAAACAGAGGGGCTGAAACAGAGGGGCTGAAACAGAGGGCGAGAAACAGAGGGGCTGAATCAGAGGGGCTGAATCAGAGGGGCTGAATCAGAGGGGCTGAAACAGAGGGGCTGAATCAGGGGGGCTGAAACAGAGGGCGAGAATCAGAGGGGCTGAAACAGAGGGCGAGAAACAGAGGGGCTGAAACAGAGGGGCTGAAACAGAGGGGCTGAAACAGAGGGGCTGAATCAGAGGGGCTGATTCAGAGGGGCTGAAACAGAGGGGCTGAATCAGCGGGGCTGAAACAGAGGGCGAGAAACAGCGCGGCTGAAACAGAGGGCGAGAAACAGAGGGGCAGAAACAGAGGGCGAGAAACAGAGGGGCTGAAACAGAGGGGCTGAAACAGAGGGCGAGAAACAGAGGGGCTGAAACAGAGGGCGACAAACAGAGGGGCTGAAACAGAGGGCGAGAAACAGAGGGGCTGAAACAGAGGGGCTGAAACAGAGGGGCTGAAACAGAGGGCGAGAAACAGAGGGGCTGAAACAGAGGGCGAGAATCAGAGGGGCTGAAACAGAGGGCGAGAAACAGAGGGGCTGAAACAGAGGGGCTGAAACAGAGGGGCTGAAACAGAGGGGCTGAATCAGAGGGGCTGATTCAGAGGGGCTGAAACAGAGGGGCTGAATCAGCGGGGCTGAAACAGAGGGCGAGAAACAGCGGGGCTGAAACAGAGGGCGAGAAACAGAGGGGCAGAAACAGAGGGCGAGAAACAGAGGGGCTGAAACAGAGGGGCTGAAACAGAGGGCGAGAAACAGTGGGGCTGAAACAGAGGGCGAGAAACAGAGGGGCTGAAACAGAGGGCGAGAAACAGCGGGGCTGAAACAGAGGGCGAGAAACAGAGGGGCAGAAACAGAGGGCGAGAAACAGAGGGGCTGAAACAGAGGGGCTGAAACAGTGGGCGAGAAACAGAGGTGCTGAAACAGAGGGCGAGAAACAGAGGGGCTGAAACAGAGGGCGAGAAACAGAGGGGCTGAAACAGAGGGGCTGAAACAGAGTGGTTGAAACAGAGGGCGAGAAACAGAGGGGCTGAATCAGAGGCGCTGAATCAGAGGGGCAGAAACAGTGGGGCTGAAACAGAGGGCGAGAAACAAAGGGGCTGAAACAGCGGGCGAGAAACAGAGTGCGAGAAACAGAGGGGCTGAAACAGAGGGGCTGAAACAGAAGGGCTGAAACAGAGAGCCTGAAACAGAGGGCGAGAAACAGAGGGGCTGAAACAGCGGGCGAAAAACAGAGGGGCTGAAACAGAGGGCGAGAATCAGAGGGTGAGAAATAGAGGGCGAGAAACAGAGGGGCTGAAACAGAGGGGCAGAAACAGAGGGGCTGAAACAGAGGGTCTGAATCAGAGGGGCTGAAACAGAGGGGCTGATTCAGAGGGGCTGAAACAGAGAGCGAGAAACAGAGGGGCTGAAACAGAGGAGCTGAAACAGAGGGGGAGAAACAGAGGGGCTGAATCAGAGGGGCTGAAAGAGAGGGTGAGAAGCAGAGGGGCTGAAACAGAGGGCGAGAAACAGAGTGGCTGAAACAGACAGGATGAAACAGAGGGGCTGAAACAGCGGGCGAAAAACAGAGGGGCTGAAACAGAGGGCGAGAATCAGAGGGTGAGAAATAGAGGGCGAGACACAGAGGGGCTGAAACAGAGGGGCTGAAACAGAGGGGCTGAAACAGAGGGGCTGAATCAGAGGGGCTGAAACAGAGGGGCTGAATCAGAGGGGCTGAAACAGAGGGCGAGAAACAGAGGGGCTGAAACAGAGGGCGAGAAACAGAGGGGCTGAAACAGAGGGGCTGAAACAGAGGAGCTGAAACAGAGGGGGAGAAACAGAGGGGCTGAAACAGAGGGCGAGAAACAGAGGGGCTGAATCAGAGGGGCTGAAACAGAGGGTGAGAAGCAGAGGGGCTGAAACAGAGGGCGAGAAACAGAGTGGCTGAAACAGACGGGCTGAAACAGAGGGGCTGAAACAGCGGGCGAAAAACAGAGGGGCTGAAACAGAGGGCGAGAATCAGAGGGTGAGAAATAGAGGGCGAGACACAGAGGGGCTGAAACAGAGTGGCTGAAACAGAGGGGCTGAAACAGAGGGGCTGAATCAGAGGGGCTGAAACAGAGGGGCTGAATCAGAGGGGCTGAAACAGAGGGCGAGAAACAGAGGGGCTGAAACAGAGGGCGAGAAACAGAGGGGCTGAAACAGAGGGGCTGAAACAGAGGAGCTGAAACAGAGGGGGAGAAACAGAGGGGCTGAAACAGAGGGCGAGAAACAGAGGGGCTGAAACAGAGGGGCTGAAACAGAGGAGCTGAAACAGAGGGGGAGAAACAGAGGGGCTGAAACAGAGGGCGAGAAACAGAGGGGCTGAACAGTGGGGCTGAAACAGTGGGCGAGAAACAGAGGGGCTGAAACAGAGGGCGAGAAACAGAGGGGCTGAAACAGAGGGGCTCAAACAGAGGGGCTGAAACAGAGTGGCTGAAACAGAGGGGCTGAAACAGAGGGGCTGGAACAGAGGGGGATAAACAGAGGGGCTGAAACAGAGGGGCTGAATCAGAGGGGCTGAAACAGAGGGCGAGAAACAGAGGGGCTGAAACAGAGGGCGAAACAGAGGCGCTGAAACAGAGGGGCTGAAACAGAGAGGCTGAAACAGAGGGGCTGAAACAGAGGGCGAGAAACAGAGGGGCTGAAACAGAGGGCGAGAAACAGAGGGGCTGAAACAGAGGAGCGGGAAACAGAGGGGCTGAATAAGAGGGCCTGAATCAGAGGGGCTGAATCAGAGGGGCTGAAACAGAGGATGAGAAACAGAGGGGCTGAAACAGAGGGGCTGAAACAGAGGGCGAGAAACAGAGGGGCTGAATCAGAGGGGCTGAATCAGAGGGGCTGAATCAGAGGGGCTGAAACAGAGGGGCTGAATCAGGGGGGCTGAAACAGAGGGCGAGAATCAGAGGGGCTGAAACAGAGGGCGAGAAACAGAGGGGCTGAAACAGAGGGGCTGAAACAGAGGGGCTGAAACAGAGGGGCTGAATCAGAGGGGCTGATTCAGAGGGGCTGAAACAGAGGGGCTGAATCAGCGGGGCTGAAACAGAGGGCGAGAAACAGCGCGGCTGAAACAGAGGGCGAGAAACCGAGGGGCAGAAACAGAGGGCGAGAAACAGAGGGGCTGAAACAGAGGGGCTGAAACAGAGGGCGAGAAACAGAGGGGCTGAAACAGAGGGCGACAAACAGAGGGGCTGAAACAGAGGGCGAGAAACAGAGGGGCTGAAACAGAGGGGCTGAAACAGAGGGGCTGAAACAGAGGGCGAGAAACAGAGGGGCTGAAACAGAGGGCGAGAATCAGAGGGGCTGAAACAGAGGGCGAGAAACAGAGGGGCTGAAACAGAGGGGCTGAAACAGAGGGCGAGAAACAGAGGGGCTGAATCAGAGGGGCTGAATCAGAGGTGCTGAATCAGAGGGGCTGAAACAGAGGGGCTGAATCAGGGGGGCTGAAACAGAGGGCGAGAATCAGAGGGGCTGAAACAGAGGGCGAGAAACAGAGGGGCTGAAACAGAGGGGCTGAAACAGAGGGGCTGAAACAGAGGGGCTGAATCAGAGGGGCTGATTCAGAGGGGCTGAAACTGAGGGGCTGAATCAGCGGGGCTGAAACAGAGGGCGAGAAACAGCGGGGCTGAAACAGAGGGCGAGAAACAGAGGGGCAGAAACAGAGGGCGAGAAACAGAGGGGCTGAAACAGAGGGGCTGAAACAGAGGGCGAGAAACAGAGGGGCTGAAACAGAGGGCGAGAAACAGAGGGGCTGAAACAGAGGGCGAGAAACAGAGTGGCTGAAACAGAGGGGCTGAAACAGAGGGCGAGAAACAGAGGGGCTGAAACAGAGGGCGAGAATCAGAGGGGCTGAAACAGAGGGCGAGAAACAGAGGGGCTGAAACAGAGGGGCTGAAACAGAGGGGCTGAAACAGAGGGGCTGAATCAGAGGGGCTGATTCAGAGGGGCTGAAACAGAGGGGCTGAATCAGCGGGGCTGAAACAGAGGGCGAGAAACAGCGGGGCTGAAACAGAGGGCGAGAAACAGAGGGGCAGAAACAGAGGGCGAGAAACAGAGGGGCTGAAACAGAGGGGCTGAAACAGAGGGCGAGAAACAGAGGGGCTGAAACAGAGGGCGAGAAACAGAGGGGCTGAAACAGAGGGCGAGAAACAGAGGGGCTGAAACAGAGGGGCTGAAACAGAGGGGCTGAAACAGAGGGCGAGAAACAGAGGGGCTGAATCAGAGGCGCTGAATCAGAGGGGCAGAAACAGTGGGGCTGAAACAGAGGGCGAGAAACAAAGGGGCTGAAACAGCGGGCGAGAAACAGAGGGCGAGAAACAGAGGGGCTGAAACAGAGGGGCTGAAACAGAAGGGCTGAAACAGAGAGCCTGAAACAGAGGGCGAGAAACAGAGGGGCTGAAACAGCGGGCGAAAAACAGAGGGGCTGAAACAGAGGGCGAGAATCAGAGGGTGAGAAATAGAGGGCGAGAAACAGAGGGGCTGAAACAGAGGGGCAGAAACAGAGGGGCTGAAAGAGAGGGTCTGAATCAGAGGGGCTGAAACAGAGGGGCTGATTCAGAGGGGCTGAAACAGAGAGCGAGAAACAGAGGGGCTGAAACAGAGGGGCTGAAACAGAGGAGCTGAAACAGAGGGGGAGAAACAGAGGGGCTGAAACAGAGGGCGAGAAACAGAGGGGCTGAATCAGAGGGGCTGAAACAGAGGGTGAGAAGCAGAGGGGCTGAAACAGAGGGCGAGAAACAGAGTGGCTGAAACAGACGGGCTGAAACAGAGGGGCTGAAACAGCGGGCGAAAAACAGAGGGGCTGAAACAGAGGGCGAGAATCAGAGGGTGAGAAATAGAGGGCGAGACACAGAGGGGCTGAAACAGAGGGGCTGAAACAGAGGGGCTGAAACAGAGGGGCTGAATCAGAGGGGCTGAAACAGAGGGGCTGAATCAGAGGGGCTGAAACAGAGGGCGAGAAACAGAGGGGCTGAAACAGAGGGCGAGAAACAGAGGGGCTGAAACAGAGGGGCTGAAACAGAGGAGCTGAAACAGAGGGGGAGAAACAGAGGGGCTGAAACAGAGGGCGAGAAACAGAGGGGCTGAAACAGAGGGGCTGAAACAGAGGAGCTGAAATAGAGGGGGAGAAACAGAGGGGCTGAAACAGAGGGCGAGAAACAGAGGGGCTGAACAGTGGGGCTGAAACAGTGGGCGAGAAAAAGAGGGGCTGAAACAGAGGGCGAGAAACAGAGGGGCTGAAACAGAGGGGCTCAAACAGAGGGGCTGAAACAGAGTGGCTGAAACAGAGGGGCTGAAACAGAGGGGCTGGAACAGAGGGGGATAAACAGAGGGGCTGAAACAGAGGGGCTGAATCAGAGGGGCTGAAACAGAGGGCGAGAAACAGAGGGGCTGAAACAGAGGGCGAAACAGAGGCGCTGAAACAGAGGGGCTGAAACAGAGAGGCTGAAACAGAGGGGCTGAAACAGAGGGCGAGAAACAGAGGGGCTGAAACAGAGGGCGAGAAACAGAGGGGCTGAAACAGAGGAGCGGGAAACAGAGGGGCTGAATAAGAGGGCCTGAATCAGAGGGGCTGAATCAGAGGGGCTGAAACAGAGGGTGAGAAACAGAGGGGCTGAAACAGAGGGGCTGAAACAGAGGGCGAGAAACAGAGGGGCTGAATCAGAGGGGCTGAATCAGAGGGGCTGAATCAGAGGGGCTGAAACAGAGGGGCTGAATCAGGGGGGCTGAAACAGAGGGCGAGAATCAGAGGGGCTGAAACAGAGGGCGAGAAACAGAGGGGCTGAAACAGAGGGGCTGAAACAGAGGGGCTGAAACAGAGGGGCTGAATCAGAGGGGCTGATTCAGAGGGGCTGAAACAGAGGGGCTGAATCAGCGGGGCTGAAACAGAGGGCGAGAAACAGCGCGGCTGAAACAGAGGGCGAGAAACAGAGGGGCAGAAACAGAGGGCGAGAAACAGAGGGGCTGAAACAGAGGGGCTGAAACAGAGGGCGAGAAACAGAGGGGCTGAAACAGAGGGCGAGAAACAGAGGGGCTGAAACAGAGGGCGAGAAACAGAGGGGCTGAAACAGAGGGGCTGAAACAGAGGGGCTGAAACAGAGGGCGAGAAACAGAGGGGCTGAAACAGAGGGCGAGAATCAGAGGGGCTGAAACAGAGGGCGAGAAACAGAGGGGCTGAAACAGAGGGGCTGAAACAGAGGGGCTGAAACAGAGGGGCTGAATCAGAGGGGCTGATTCAGAGGGGCTGAAACAGAGGGGCTGAATCAGCGGGGCTGAAACAGAGGGCGAGAAACAGCGGGGCTGAAACAGAGGGCGAGAAACAGAGGGGCAGAAACAGAGGGCGAGAAACAGAGGGGCTGAAACAGAGGGGCTGAAACAGAGGGCGAGAAACAGTGGGGCTGAAACAGAGGGCGAGAAACAGAGGGGCTGAAACAGAGGGCGAGAAACAGAGGGGCTGAAACAGAGGGGCTGAAACAGAGGGGCTGAAACAGAGGGCGAGAAACAGAGGGGCTGAATCAGAGGGGCTGAATCAGAGGGGCGGAAACAGTGGGGCTGAAACAGAGGGCGAGAAACAAAGGGGCTGAAACAGCGTGCGAGAAACAGATGGCGAGAAACAGAGGGGCTGAAACAGAGGGCGAGAAACAAAGGGGCTGAAACAGCGGGCGAGAAACAGAGGGCGAGAAACAGAGGGGCTGAAACAGAGGGGCTGAAACAGACGGGCTGAAACAGAGAGCCTGAAACAGAGGGCGAGAAACAGAGGGGCTGAAACAGAGGGCGAAAAACAGAGGGGCTGAAACAGAGGGCGAGAATCAGAGGGTGAGAAATAGAGGGCGAGAAACAGAGGGGCTGAAACAGAGGGGCTGAAACAGAGGGGCTGAAACAGAGGGGCTGAATCAGAGGGGCTGAAACAGAGGGGCTGAATCAGAGGGGCTGAAACAGAGAGCGAGAAACAGAGGGGCTGAAACAGAGGGGCTGAAACAGAGGAGCTGAAACAGAGGGGGAGAACCAGAGGGGCTGAAACAGAGGGCGAGAAACAGAGGGGCTGAATCAGAGGGGCTGAAACAGAGAGTGAGAAACAGAGGGGCTGAAACAGAGGGCGAGAAACAGAGTGGCTGAAACAGAGGGGCTGAAACAGAGGGCGAGAAACAGAGTGGCTGAAACAGACGGGCTGAAACAGAGGGGCTGAATCGGCGAGCGAGAAACAGAGGGCCTGAAACTGAGGGCGAGAAACAGAGGGGCTGAAACAGAGGGGCTGAAACAGTGTGGCTGAAACAGAGGGGCTGAAACAGAGGGACTGAATCAGCGGGGCTGAAACAGAGGGCGAGAAACAGCGGGGCTGAAACAGAGGGCGAGAAACAGAGGGGCAGAAACAGAGGGCGAGAAACAGAGGGGCTGAAACAGAGGGGCTGAAACAGAGGGCGAGAAACAGAGGGGCTGAAACAGAGGGCGAGAAACAGAGGGGCTGAAACAGAGGGCGAGAAACAGCGGGGCTGAAACAGAGGGCGAGAAACAGAGGGGCATAAACAGAGGGCGAGAAACAGAGGGGCTGAAACAGAGGGGCTGAAACAGTGGGCGAGAAACAGATGGGCTGAAACAGAGGGCGAGAAACAGAGGGGCTGAAACAGAGGGCGAGAAACAGAGGGGCTGAAACAGAGGGGCTGAAACAGAGGGGTTGAAACAGAGGGCGAGAAACAGAGGGGCTGAATCAGAGGCGCTGAATCAGAGGGGCAGAAACAGTGGGGCTGAAACAGAGGGCGAGAAACAAAGGGGCTGAAACAGCGGGCGAGAAACAGAGGGCGAGAAACAGAGGGGCTGAAACAGAGGGGCTGAAACAGAAGGGCTGAAACAGAGAGCCTGAAACAGAGGGCGAGAAACAGAGGGGCTGAAACAGCGGGCGAAAAACAGAGGGGCTGAAACAGAGGGCGAGAATCAGAGGGTGAGAAATAGAGGGCGAGAAACAGAGGGGCTGAAACAGAGGGGCAGAAACAGAGGGGCTGAAACAGAGGGTCTGAATCAGAGGGGCTGAAACAGAGGGGCTGATTCAGAGGGGCTGAAACAGAGAGCGAGAAACAGAGGGGCTGAAACAGAGGGGCTGAAACAGAGGAGCTGAAACAGAGGGGGAGAAACAGAGGGGCTGAAACAGAGGGCGAGAAACAGAGGGGCTGAATCAGAGGGGCTGAAACAGAGGGTGAGAAGCAGAGGGGCTGAAACAGAGGGCGAGAAACAGAGTGGCTGAAACAGACGGGCTGAAACAGAGGGGCTGAAACAGCGGGCGAAAAACAGAGGGGCTGAAACAGAGGGCGAGAATCAGAGGGTGAGAAATAGAGGGCGAGACATAGAGGGGCTGAAACAGAGGGGCTGAAACAGAGGGGCTGAAACAGAGGGGCTGAATCAGAGGGGCTGAAACAGAGGGGCTGAATCAGAGGGGCTGAAACAGAGGGCGAGAAACAGAGGGGCTGAAACAGAGGGCGAGAAACAGAGGGGCTGAAACAGAGGGGCTGAAACAGAGGAGCTGAAACAGAGGGGGAGAAACAGAGGGGCTGAAACAGAGGGCGAGAAACAGAGGGGCTGAAACAGAGGGGCTGAAACAGAGGAGCTGAAACAGAGGGGGAGAAACAGAGGGGCTGAAACAGAGAGCGAGAAACAGAGGGGCTGAACAGTGGGGCTGAAACAGTGGGCGAGAAACAGAGGGGCTGAAACAGAGGGCGAGAAACAGAGGGGCTGAAACAGAGGGGCTCAAACAGAGGGGCTGAAACAGAGTGGCTGAAACAGAGGGGCTGAAACAGAGGGGCTGGAACAGAGGGGGATAAACAGAGGGGCTGAAACAGAGGGGCTGAATCAGAGGGGCTGAAACAGAGGGCGAGAAACAGAGGGGCTGAAACAGAGGGCGAAACAGAGGCGCTGAAACAGAGGGGCTGAAACAGAGAGGCTGAAACAGAGGGGCTGAAACAGAGGGCGAGAAACAGAGGGGCTGAAACAGAGGGCGAGAAACAGAGGGGCTGAAACAGAGGAGCGGGAAACAGAGGGGCTGAATAAGAGGGCCTGAATCAGAGGGGCTGAATCAGAGGGGCTGAAACAGAGGGTGAGAAACAGAGGGGCTGAAACAGAGGGGCTGAAACAGAGGGCGAGAAACAGAGGGGCTGAATCAGAGGGGCTGAATCAGAGGGGCTGAATCAGAGGGGCTGAAACAGAGGGGCTGAATCAGGGGGGCTGAAACAGAGGGCGAGAATCAGAGGGGCTGAAACAGAGGGCGAGAAACAGAGGGGCTGAAACAGAGGGGCTGAAACAGAGGGGCTGAAACAGAGGGGCTGAATCAGAGGGGCTGATTCAGAGGGGCTGAAACAGAGGGGCTGAATCAGCGGGGCTGAAACAGAGGGCGAGAAACAGCGCGGCTGAAACAGAGGGCGAGAAACAGAGGGGCAGAAACAGAGGGCGAGAAACAGAGGGGCTGAAACAGAGGGGCTGAAACAGAGGGCGAGAAACAGAGGGGCTGAAACAGAGGGCGACAAACAGAGGGGCTGAAACAGAGGGCGAGAAACAGAGGGGCTGAAACAGAGGGGCTGAAACAGAGGGGCTGAAACAGAGGGCGAGAAACAGAGGGGCTGAAACAGAGGGCGAGAATCAGAGGGGCTGAAACAGAGGGCGAGAAACAGAGGGGCTGAAACAGAGGGGCTGAAACAGAGGGCGAGAAACAGAGGGGCTGAATCAGAGGGGCTGAATCAGAGGGGCTGAATCAGAGGGGCTGAAACAGAGGGGCTGAATCAGGGGGGCTGAAACAGAGGGCGAGAATCAGAGGGGCTGAAACAGAGGGCGAGAAACAGAGGGGCTGAAACAGAGGGGCTGAAACAGAGGGGCTGAAACAGAGGGGCTGAATCAGAGGGGCTGATTCAGAGGGGCTGAAACAGAGGGGCTGAATCAGCGGGGCTGAAACAGAGGGCGAGAAACAGCGGGGCTGAAACAGAGGACGAGAAACAGAGGGGCAGAAACAGAGGGCGAGAAACAGAGGGGCTGAAACAGAGGGGCTGAAACAGAGGGCGAGAAACAGAGGGGCTGAAACAGAGGGCGACAAACAGAGGGGCTGAAACAGAGGGCGAGAAACAGAGTGGCTGAAACAGAGGGGCTGAAACAGAGGGCGAGAAACAGAGGGGCTGAAACAGAGGGCGAGAATCAGAGGGGCTGAAACAGAGGGCGAGAAACAGAGGAGCTGAAACAGAGGGGCTGAAACAGAGGGGCTGAAACAGAGGGGCTGAATCAGAGGGGCTGATTCAGAGGGGCTGAAACAGAGGGGCTGAATCAGCGGGGCTGAAACAGAGGGCGAGAAACAGCGGGGCTGAAACAGAGGGCGAGAAACAGAGGGGCAGAAACAGAGGGCGAGAAACAGAGGGGCTGAAACAGAGGGGCTGAAACAGAGGGCGCGAAACAGAGGGGCTGAAACAGAGGGCGAGAAACAGAGGGGCTGAAACAGAGGGCGAGAAACAGAGGGGCTGAAACAGAAGGGCTGAAACAGAGGGGCTGAAACAGAGGGCGAGAAACAGAGGGGCTGAATCAGAGGCGCTGAATCAGAGGGGCAGAAACAGTGGGGCTGAAACAGAGGGCGAGAAACAAAGGGGCTGAAACAGCGGGCGAGAAACAGAGGGCGAGAAACAGAGGGGCTGAAACAGAGGGGCTGAAACAGAAGGGCTGAAACAGAGAGCCTGAAACAGAGGGCGAGAAACAGAGGGGCTGAAACAGCGGGCGAAAAACAGAGGGGCTGAAACAGAGGGCGAGAATCAGAGGGTGAGAAATAGAGGGCGAGAAACAGAGGGGCTGAAACAGAGGGGCAGAAACAGAGGGGCTGAAACAGAGGGTCTGAATCAGAGGGGCTGAAACAGAGGGGCTGATTCAGAGGGGCTGAAACAGAGAGCGAGAAACAGAGGGGCTGAAACAGAGGGGCTGAAACAGAGGATCTGAAACACAGGGGGAGAAACAGAGGGACTGAATCAGAGGGCGAGAAACAGAGGGGCTGAATCAGAGGGGCTGAAACAGAGGGTGAGAAGCAGAGGGGCTGAAACAGAGGGCGAGAAACAGAGTGGCTGAAACAGACGGGCTGAAACAGAGGGGCTGAAACAGCGGGCGAAAAACAGAGGGGCTGAAACAGAGGGCGAGAATCAGAGGGTGAGAAATAGAGGGCGAGACACAGAGGGGCTGAAACAGAGGGGCTGAAACAGAGGGGCTGAAACAGAGGGGCTGAATCAGAGGGGCTGAAACAGAGGGGCTGAATCAGAGGGGCTGAAACAGAGGGCGAGAAACAGAGGGGCTGAAACAGAGGGCGAGAAACAGAGGGGCTGAAACAGAGGGGCTGAAACAGAGGAGCTGAAACAGAGGGGGAGAAACAGAGGGGCTGAAACAGAGGGCGAGAAACAGAGGGGCTGAAACAGAGGGGCTGAAACAGAGGAGCTGAAACAGAGGGGGAGAAACAGAGGGGCTGAAACAGAGGGCGAGAAACAGAGGGGCTGAACAGTGGGGCTGAAACAGTGGGCGAGAAAAAGAGGGGCTGAAACAGAGGGCGAGAAACAGAGGGGCTGAAACAGAGGGGCTCAAACAGAGGGGCTGAAACAGAGTGGCTGAAACAGAGGGGCTGAAACAGAGGGGCTGGAACAGAGGGGGATAAACAGAGGGGCTGAAACAGAGGGGCTGAATCAGAGGGGCTGAAACAGAGGGCGAGAAACAGAGGGGCTGAAACAGAGGGCGAAACAGAGGCGCTGAAACAGAGGGGCTGAAACAGAGAGGCTGAAACAGAGGGGCTGAAACAGAGGGCGAGAAACAGAGGGGCTGAAACAGAGGGCGAGAAACAGAGGGGCTGAAACAGAGGAGCGGGAAACAGAGGGGCTGAATAAGAGGGCCTGAATCAGAGGGGCTGAATCAGAGGGGCTGAAACAGAGGGTGAGAAACAGAGGGGCTGAAACAGAGGGGCTGAAACAGAGGGCGAGAAACAGAGGGGCTGAATCAGAGGGGCTGAATCAGAGGGGCTGAATCAGAGGGGCTGAAACAGAGGGGCTGAATCACGGGGGCTGAAACAGAGGGCGAGAATCAGAGGGGCTGAAACAGAGGGCGAGAAACAGAGGGGCTGAAACAGAGGGGCTGAAACAGAGGGGCTGAAACAGAGGGGCTGAATCAGAGGGGCTGATTCAGAGGGGCTGAAACAGAGGGGCTGAATCAGCGGGGCTGAAACAGAGGGCGAGAAACAGCGCGGCTGAAACAGAGGGCGAGAAACAGAGGGGCAGAAACAGAGGGCGAGAAACAGAGGGGCTGAAACAGAGGGGCTGAAACAGAGGGGCTGAAACAGAGGGGCTGAATCAGAGGGGCTGATTCAGAGGGGCTGAAACAGAGGGGCTGAATCAGCGGGGCTGAAACAGAGGGCGAGAAACAGCGCGGCTGAAACAGAGGGCGAGAAACAGAGGGGCAGAAACAGAGGGCGAGAAACAGAGGGGCTGAAACAGAGGGGCTGAAACAGAGGGCGAGAAACAGAGGGGCTGAAACAGAGGGCGACAAACAGAGGGGCTGAAACAGAGGGCGAGAAACAGAGGGGCTGAAACAGAGGGGCTGAAACAGAGGGGCTGAAACAGAGGGCGAGAAACAGAGGGGCTGAAACAGAGGGCGAGAATCAGAGGGGCTGAAACAGAGGGCGAGAAACAGAGGGGCTGAAACAGAGGGGCTGAAACAGAGGGGCTGAAACAGAGGGGCTGAATCAGAGGGGCTGATTCAGAGGGGCTGAAACAGAGGGCGAGAAACAGAGGGGCTGAAACAGAGGGCGAGAAACAGAGGCGCTGAAACAGAGGGGCTGAAACAGAGGGGCTGAAAAAGAGGGGCTGAAACAGAGGGCGAGAAACAGAGGGGCTGAAACAGAGGGCGAGAAACAGAGGGGCTGAAACAGAGGGGCGGGAAACAGAGGGGCTGAAACAGAGGGGCTGAATCAGAGGGGCTGAATCAGACGGGCTGAAACAGAGGGTGAGAAACAGAGGGGCTGAAACAGAGGGGCTGAAACAGAGGGTGAGAAACAGAGGGGCTGAATCATAGGGGCTGAATCAGAGGGGCTGAATCAGAGGGGCTGAAACAGAGTGGCTGAATCAGAGGGGCTGAAACAGACGGCGAGAAACAGAGGGGCTGAAACAGAGGGCGAGAATCAGAGGGGCTGAAACAGAGGGCGAGAAACAGAGGGGCTGAAACAGAGGGCGAAAAACAGAGGGGCTGAAACAGAGGGCGAGAATCAGAGGGTGAGAAATAGAGGGCGAGAAACAGAGGGGCTGAAACAGAGGGGCTGAAACAGAGGGGCTGAAACAGAGGGGCTGAATCAGAGGGGCTGAAACAGAGGGGCTGAATCAGCGGGGCTGAAACAGAGAGCGAGAAACAGAGGGGCTGAAACAGAGGGGCTGAAACAGAGGAGCTGAAACAGAGGGGGAGAACCAGAGGGGCTGAAACAGAGGGCGAGAAACAGAGGGGCTGAATCAGAGGGGCTGAAACAGAGAGTGAGAAACAGAGGGGCTGAAACAGAGGGCGAGAAACAGAGTGGCTGAAACAGAGGGGCTGAAACAGAGGGCGAGAAACAGAGTGGCTGAAACAGACGGGCTGAAACAGAGGGGCTGAATCGGAGAGCGAGAAACAGAGGGCCTGAAACTGAGGGCGAGAAACAGAGGGGCTGAAACAGAGGGGCTGAAACAGTGTGGCTGAAACAGAGGGGCTGAAACAGAGGGACTGGAACAGAGGGGGAGAAACAGAGGGGCTGAATCAGAGGGGCTGAAACAGAGGGCGAGAAACAGAGGGGCTGAAACAGAGGGCGAGAAACAGAGGCGCTGAAACAGAGGGGCTGAAACAGAGGGGCTGAAACAGAGGGGCTGAAACAGAGGGCGAGAAACAGAGGGGCTGAAACAGAGGGGCTGAAACAGAGGGGCTGAAACAGAGGGCGAGAAACAGAGGGGCTGAATCATAGGGGCTGAATCAGTGTGGCTGAAACAGAGGGGCTGAAACAGAGGGACTGGAACAGAGGGGGAGAAACAGAGGGGCTGAATCAGAGGGGCTGAAACAGAGGGCGAGAAACAGAGGGGCTGAAACAGAGGGCGAGAAACAGAGGCGCTGAAACAGAGGGGCTGAATCAGAGGGGCTGAAACAGAGGCTGAGAAACAGAGGGGCTGAAACAGAGGGGCTGAAACAGAGGGGCTGAAACAGAGGGCGAGAAACAGAGGGGCTGAATCATAGGGGCTGAATCAGAGGGGCTGAATCAGAGGGGCTGAAACAGAGGGGCTGAATCAGAGGGGCTGAAACAGACGGCGAGAAACAGATGGGCTGAAACAGAGGGCGAGAATCAGAGGGGCTGAAACAGAGGGCGAGAAACAGAGGGGCTGAAACAGAGGGTCTGAAACAGAGGGGCTGAATCAGAGGGGCTGATTCAGAGGGGCTGAAACAGAGGGGCTGAATCAGCGGGGCTGAAACAGAGGGCGAGAAACAGCGGAGCTGAAACAGAGGGCGAGAAACAGAGGGGCAGAAACAGAGGGCGAGAAACAGAGGGGCTGAAACAGAGGGGCTGAAACAGAGGGCGAGAAACAGAGGGGCTGAAACAGAGTGCGAGAAACAGAGGGGCTGAAACAGAGGGCGAGAAACAGAGGGGCTGAAACAGAGGGTGAGAAACAGAGGGGCTGAAACAGAGGGGCTGAAACAGAGGAGCTGAAACAGAGGGGCTGAAACAGAGGGCGAGAAACAGAGGGGCTGAAACAGAGGGGCTGAAACAGAGGGGCTGAAAAAGAGGGCGAGAAACAGAGGGCCTGAAACAGAGGGCGAGAAACACAGGGGCTGAAACAGAGGGCGAGAAACAGTGGGGCTGAAAAAGAGGGGCTGAAACAGAGGGGCTGAAACAGAGGGGCTGAAACTGAGGGCGAGAAACAGAGGGGCTGAAACAGAGGGCGAGAAACAGATGGGCTGAAACAGAGGGCGAGAAACAGAGGGGCTGAAACAGAGGGCGAGAAACAGAGGGGCTGAAAAATAGGGGCTGAAACAGAGGGGCTGAAACAGAGGGGCTGAAACTGAGGGCGAGAAACAGAGGGGCTGAAACAGAGGGCGAGAAACAGAGGGGCTGAAACAGAGGGCGAGAAACAGAGGGGCTGAAACAGAGGAGCTGAAACAGAGGGGCTGAAACAGATGGGCTGAAAGAGAGGGCGAGAAACAGAGGGGCAGAAACAGAGGGCGAGAAACAGAGGGGCTGAAACAGAGGGGCTGAAACAGAGGGCGAGAAACAGAGGGGCTGAAACAGAGGGTCTGAAACAGAGGGGCTGAAACAGAGGGGCTGAATCAGAGGGGCTGATTCAGCGGGGCTGAAACAGAGGGCGAGAAACAGTGGGGCTGAAGCAGAGGGCGAGAAACAGAGGGGCAGAAACAGAGGGCGAGAAACAGAGGGGCTGAAACAGAGGGGCTGAAGCAGAGGGCGAGAAACAGAGGGGCTGAAACAGTGTGCGTGAAACAGAGGGGGAGAAATAGAGGGGCTGAAACAGAGGGCGAGAAACAGAGGGGCTGATACAGAGGGGCTGAAACAGAGGGGCTGATTCAGCGGGGCTGAAACAGAGGGCGAGAAACAGCGGGGCTGAAACAGAGGGCGAGAAACAGAGGGGCAGAAAAAGAGGGGCTGAAACAGAGGGCGAGAAACAGAGGGGCTGAAACAGAGGGCGAGAAACAGAGGGGGAGAAACAGAGGGGCTGAAACAGAGGGCGAGAAACAGAGGGGCTGAAACAGAGGGGCTGAAACAGAGGGGCTGAATCAGCGGGGCTGAAACAGAGGGCGAGAAACAGCGGGGCTGAAACAGAGGGCGAGAAACATAGGGGCAGAAATACAGGGCGAGAAACAGAGGGGCTGAAACAGAGGGGCTGAAACAGAGCGCGAGAAACAGAGGGGCTGAAACAGAGGGCGAGAAACAGAGGGGCTGAAACAGAGGGCGAGAAACAGAGGGGCTGAAACAGAGGGCGAGAAACAGAGAGGCTGAAACAGAGGGCGAGAAACAGAGGGGCTGAAACAGAGGGGCTGAAACAGAGGAGCTGAAACAGAGGGGGAGAAACAGAGGGGCTGAAAGAGAGGGCGAGAAACAGAGGGGCTGAATAAGAGGGTCTGAAACAGAGGGTGAGAAACAGAGGGGCTGAAACAGAGGGCGAGAAACAGAGTGGCTGAAACAGACGGGCTGAAACAGAGGGGCTGAATCGGAGAGCGAGAAACAGAGGGCCTGAAACTGAGGGCGAGAAACAGAGGGGCTGAAACAGAGGGGCTGAAACAGAGTGGCTGAAACAGAGGGGCTGAAACAGAGGGACTGGAACAGAGGGGGAGAAACAGAGGGGCTGAAACAGAGGGGCTGATTCAGAGGGGCTGAAACAGAGGGCGAGAAACAGAGGGGCTGAAACAGACGGCGAGAAACAGAGGCGCTGAAACAGAGGCGCTGAAACAGAGGGGCTGAAAAAGAGGGGCTGAAACAGAGGGCGAGAAACAGAGGGGCTGAAACAGAGGGCGAGAAACAGAGGGGCTGAAACAGAGGGGCGGGAAACAGAGGGGCTGAAACAGAGGGGCTGAATCAGAGGGGCTGAATCAGACGGGCTGAAACAGAGGGTGAGAAACAGAGGGGCTGAAACAGAGGGGCTGAAACAGAGGGCGAGAAACAGAGGGGCTGAATCATAGGGGCTGAATCAGAGGGGCTGAATCAGAGGGGCTGAAACAGAGTGGCTGAATCAGAGGGGCTGAAACAGACGGCGAGAAACAGAGGGGCTGAAACAGAGGGCGAGAATCAGAGGGGCTGAAACAGAGGGCGAGAAACAGAGGGGCTGAAACAGAGGGCGAAAAACAGAGGGGCTGAAACAGAGGGCGAGAATCAGAGGGTGAGAAATAGAGGGCGAGAAACAGAGGGGCTGAAACAGAGGGGCTGAAACAGAGGGGCTGAAACAGAGGGGCTGAATCAGAGGGGCTGAAACAGAGGGGCTGAATCAGCGGGGCTGAAACAGAGAGCGAGAAACAGAGGGGCTGAAACAGAGGGGCTGAAACAGAGGAGCTGAAACAGAGGGGGAGAACCAGAGGGGCTGAAACAGAGGGCGAGAAGCAGAGGGGCTGAATCAGAGGGGCTGAAACAGAGAGTGAGAAACAGAGGGGCTGAAACAGAGGGCGAGAAACAGAGTGGCTGAAACAGAGGGGCTGAAACAGAGGGCGAGAAACAGAGTGGCTGAAACAGACGGGCTGAAACAGAGGGGCTGAATCCGAGAGCGAGAAACAGAGGGCCTGAAACTGAGGGCGAGAAACAGAGGGGCTGAAACAGAGGGGCTGAAACAGTGTGGCTGAAACAGAGGGGCTGAAACAGAGGGACTGGAACAGAGGGGGAGAAACAGAGGGGCTGAATCAGAGGGGCTGAAACAGAGGGCGAGAAACAGAGGGGCTGAAACAGAGGGCGAGAAACAGAGGCGCTGAAACAGAGGGGCTGAAACAGAGGGGCTGAAACAGAGGGGCTGAAACAGAGGGCGAGAAACAGAGGGGCTGAAACAGAGGGCGAGAAACAGAGGGGCTGAAACAGAGGGGCGGGAAACAGAGGGGCTGAATCAGAGGGGCTGAATCAGAGGGGCTGAATCAGACGGGCTGAAACAGAGGCTGAGAAACAGAGGGGCTGAAACAGAGGGGCTGAAACAGAGGGGCTGAAACAGAGGGCGAGAAACAGAGGGGCTGAATCATAGGGGCTGAATCAGAGAGGCTGAATCAGAGGGGCTGAAACAGAGGGGCTGAATCAGAGGGGCTGAAACAGACGGCGAGAAACAGATGGGCTGAAACAGAGGGCGAGAATCAGAGGGGCTGAAACAGAGGGCGAGAAACAGAGGGGCTGAAACAGAGGGTCTGAAACAGAGGGGCTGAATCAGAGGGGCTGATTCAGAGGGGCTGAAACAGAGGGGCTGAATCAGCGGGGCTGAAACAGAGGGCGAGAAACAGCGGAGCTGAAACAGAGGGGCTGAAACAGAGGGCGAGAAACAGAGGGGCTGAAACAGAGTGCGAGAAACAGAGGGGCTGAAACAGAGGGCGAGAAACAGAGGGGCTGAAACAGAGGGTGAGAAACAGAGGGGCTGAAACAGAGGGGCTGAAACAGAGGAGCTGAAACAGAGGGGCTGAAACAGAGGGCGAGAAACAGAGGGGCTGAAACAGAGGGGCTGAAAAAGAGGGCGAGAAACAGAGGGCCTGAAACAGAGGGCGAGAAACACAGGGGCTGAAACAGAGGGCGAGAAACAGTGGGGCTGACAAAGAGGGGCTGAAACAGAGGGGCTGAAACAGAGGGGCTGAAACTGAGGGCGAGAAACAGAGGGGCTGAAACAGAGGGCGAGAAACAGATGGGCTGAAACAGAGGGCGAGAAACAGAGGGGCTGAAACAGAGGGCGAGAAACAGAGGGGCTGAAAAATAGGGGCTGAAACAGAGGGGCTGAAACAGAGGGGCTGAAACTGAGGGCGAGAAACAGAGGGGCTGAAACAGAGGGCGAGAAACAGAGGGGCTGAAACAGAGGGCGAGAAACAGAGGGGCTTAAACAGAGGAGCTGAAACAGAGGGGCTGAAACAGATGGGCTGAAAGAGAGGGCGAGAAACAGAGGGGCAGAAACAGAGGGCGAGAAACAGAGGGGCTGAAACAGAGGGGCTGAAACAGAGGGCGAGAAACAGAGGGGCTGAAACAGAGGGTCTGAAACAGAGGGGCTGAAACAAAGGGGCTGAATCAGAGGGGCTGATTCAGCGGGGCTGAAACAGAGGGCGAGAAACAGTGGGGCTGAAGCAGAGGGCGAGAAACAGAGGGGCAGAAACAGAGGGCGAGAAACAGAGGGGCTGAAACAGAGGGGCTGAAGCAGAGGGCGAGAAACAGAGGGGCTGAAACAGTGTGCGTGAAACAGAGGGGGAGAAACAGAGGGGCTGAAACAGAGGGCGAGAAACAGAGGGGCTGATACAGAGGGGCTGAAACAGAGGGGCTGATTCAGCGGGGCTGAAACAGAGGGCGAGAAACAGCGGGGCTGAAACAGAGGGCGAGAAACAGAGGGGCAGAAAAAGAGGGGCTGAAACAGAGGGCGAGAAACAGAGGGGCTGAAACAGAGGGCGAGAAACAGAGGGGGAGAAACAGAGGGGCTGAAACAGAGGGCGAGAAACAGAGGGGCTGAAACAGAGGGGCTGAAACAGAGGGGCTGAATCAGCGGGGCTGAAACAGAGGGCGAGAAACAGCGGGGCTGAAACAGAGGGCGAGAAACATAGGGGCAGAAATAGAGGGCGAGAAACAGAGGGGCTGAAACAGAGGGGCTGAAACAGAGGGCGAGAAACAGAGGGGCTGAAACAGAGGGCGAGAAACAGAGGGGCTGAAACAGAGGGCGAGAAACAGAGGGGCTGAAACAGAGGGTGAGAAACAGAGGGGCTGAAACAGAGGAGCTGAAACAGAGGGGCTGAATCAGAGGGTCTGAAACAGAGGGCGAGAAACAGAGGAGCTGAATCAGAGGGGCTGAATCAGAGGGCGAGAAACAAAGGGGCTGAAACAGCGGGCGAGAAACAGAGGGCGAGAAACAGAGGGGCGGAAACAGAGAGCCTGAAACAGAGGGCGAGAAACAGGGGGCTGAACCAGAGGGCGAAAAACAGTGGCAGAAACAGAGGGCGAGAAACAGAGGGTGAGAAACAGAGGGGCTGAAACAGAGGGGCTGAAACAGACGGGCTGAAACAGAGGGCGAGAAACAGAGGGGCTGAAAGAGAGGGGGGGAAACAGAGGGGCTGAATCAGAGGGGCTGAAACAGAGGGGCTGAAACAGAGGGCGAGAAACAGAGGGGCTGAAACAGAGGGCGAGAAACAGAGGGGCTGAAACAGAGGGCGAGAAACAGAGGGGCTGAATCAGAGGGGCTGAAACAGAGGGTGAGAAACAGAGGGGCTGAAACAGAGGGCGAGAAACAGAGTGGCTGTAACTGATGGGCTGAAACAGAGGGGCTGAAACAGAGGGCGAGAAACAGAGGGGCTGAAACAGAGGGCGTGAATCAGAGGGTGAGAAATAGAGGGCGAGACACAGAGGGGCTGAAACAGAGGGGCTGAAACAGAGGGGCTGAAACAGAGGGGCTGAATCAGAGGGGCTGAAACAGAGGGGCTGAATCAGAGGGGCTGAAACAGAGGGCGAGAAACAGAGAGGCTGAAACAGAGGGCGAGAAACAGAGGGGCTGAAACAGAGGGGCTGAAACAGAGGAGCTGAAACAGAGGGGGAGAAACAGAGGGGCTGAAAGAGAGGGCGAGAAACAGAGGGGCTGAATAAGAGGGTCTGAAACAGAGGGCGAGAAACAGAGGGGCTGAAACAGAGGGCGAGAAACAGAGGCGCTGAAACAGAGGGGCTGAAACAGAGGGGCTGAAAAAGAGGGGCTGAAACAGAGGGCGAGAAACAGAGGGGCTGAAACAGAGGGCGAGAAACAGAGGGGCTGAAACAGAGGGCGAGAAACAGAGGGGCTGAAACAGAGGGGCGGGAAACAGAGGGGCTGAAACAGAGGGGCTGAATCAGAGGGGCTGAATCAGACGGGCTGAAACAGAGGGTGAGAAACAGAGGGGCTGAAACAGAGGGGCTGAAACAGAGGGCGAGAAACAGAGGGGCTGAATCATAGGGGCTGAATCAGAGGGGCTGAATCAGAGGGGCTGAAACAGAGTGGCTGAATCAGAGGGGCTGAAACAGACGGCGAGAAACAGAGGGGCTGAAACAGAGGGCGAGAATCAGAGGGGCTGAAACAGAGGGCGAGAAACAGAGGGGCTGAAACAGAGGGTCTGAAACAGAGGGGCTGAATCAGAGGGGCTGATTCAGAGGGGCTGAAACAGAGGGGCTGAATCAGCGGGGCTGAAACAGAGGGCGAGAAACAGCGGAGCTGAAACAGAGGGCGAGAAACAGAGGGGCAGAAACAGAGGGCGAGAAACAGAGGGGCTGAAACAGAGGGGCTGAAACAGAGGGCGAGAAACAGAGGGGCTGAAACAGAGGGCGAGAAACAGAGGGGCTGAAACAGAGGGAGAGAAACAGAGGGGCTGAAACAGTGGGGCTGAAACAGAGGGCGAGAAACAGCGGGTCTGAAACAGAGGGCGAGAAACAGAGGGGCTGAAACAGAGGGGCTGAAACAGAGGGCGAGAAACAGAGGGCCTGAAACAGAGGGCGAGAAACACAGGGGCTGAAACAGAGGGCGAGAAACAGAGGGGCTGAAAAAGAGGGGCTGAAACAGAGGGGCTGAAAAAGAGGGGCTGAAACAGAGGGCGAGAAACAGAGGGGCTGAAGCAGAGGGCGAGAAACAGAGGGGCTGAAACAGAGGGCGAGAAACAGAGGGGCTGACACAGATGGGCTGAAAGAGAGGGCGAGAAACAGAGGGGCAGAAACAGAGGGCGAGAAACAGAGGGGCTGAAACAGAGGGGCTGAAACAGAGGGCGAGAAACAGAGGGGCTGAAACAGAGAGGCTGAAACAGAGGGGCTGAAACAGAGGGGCTGAATCAGAGGGGCTGATTCAGAGTGGCTGAAACAGAGGGGCTGAAACAGACGGGCTGAAACAGACGGGCTGAAACAGAGGGCGAGAAACAGAGGGGCTGAAACAGAGGGGGGGAAACAGAGGGGCTGAATCAGAGGGGCTGAAACAGAGGGGCTGAAACAGAGGGCGAGAAACAGAGGGGCTGAAACAGAGGGCGAGAAACAGAGGGGCTGAAACAGAGGGCGAGAAACAGAGGGGCTGAATCAGAGCGGCTGAAACAGAGGGTGAGAAACAGAGGGGCTGAAACAGAGGGCGAGAAACAGAGTGGCTGTAACAGATGGGCTGAAACAGAGGGGCTGAAACAGAGGGCGAGAAACACAGGGGCTGAAACAGAGGGACGAGAATCAGAGGGTGAGAAATAGAGGGCGAGACACAGAGGGGCTGAAACAGAGGGGCTGAAACAGAGGGGCTGAAACAGAGTGGCTGAATCAGAGGGGCTGAAACAGAGGGGCTGAATCAGAGGGGCTGAAACATAGGGCGAGAAACAGAGGGGCTGAAACAGAGGGCGAGAAACAGAGGGGCTGAAACAGAGGGGCTGAAACAGAGGAGCTGAAACAGAGGGGGAGAAACAGAGGGGCTGAAACAGAGGGCGAGAAACAGAGGGGCTGAATAAGAGGGGCTGAAACAGAGGGTGAGAAACAGAGGGGCTGAAACAGAGGGCGAGAAACAGAGTGGCTGAAACAGACGGGCTGAAACAGAGGGCGAGAAACAGAGGGGCTGAAACAGAGGGGGGGAAACAGAGGGGCTGAAACAGAAGGGCTGAAACAGAGTGGCTGAAACAGAGGGGCTGAAACAGAGGGACTGGAACAGAGGGGGAGAAACAGAGGGGCTGAAACAGAGGGGCTGAATCAGAGGGGCTGAAACAGAGGGCGAGAAACAGAGGGGCTGAAACAGAGGGCGAGAAACAGAGGCGCTGAAACAGAGGGGCTGAAACAGAGGGGCTGAAACAGAGGGGCTGAAACAGAGGGCGAGAAACAGAGGGGCTGAAACAGAGGGCGAGAAACAGAGGGGCTGAAACAGAGGGGCGGGAAACAGAGTGGCTGAAACAGAGGGGCTGAATCAGAGGGGCTGAATCAGAGGGGCTGAAACAGAGGGTGAGAAACAGAGGGACTGAAACAGAGGGGCTGAAACAGAGGGGCTGAAACAGAGGGCGAGAAACAGAGGGGCTGAATCATAGGGGCTGAATCAGAGGGGCTGAATCAGAGGGGCTGAAACAGAGGGGCTGAATCAGAGGGGCTGAAACAGACGGCGAGAAACAGAGGGGCTGAAACAGAGGGCGAGAATCAGAGGGGCTGAAACAGAGGGCGAGAAACAGAGGGGCTGAAACAGAGGGTCTGAAACAGAGGGGCTGAATCAGAGGGGCTGATTCAGAGGGGCTGAAACAGAGGGGCTGAATCAGCGGGGCTGAAACAGAGGGCGAGAAACAGCGGAGCTGAAACAGAGGGCGAGAAACAGAGGGGCAGAAACAGAGGGCGAGAAACAGAGGGGCTGAAACAGAGGGCGAGAAACAGAGGGGCTGAAACAGAGGGAGAGAAACAGAGGGGCTGAAACAGAGGGGCTGAAACAGAGGGCGAGAAACAGCGGGGCTGAAACAGAGGGCGAGAAACAGAGGGGCTGAAACAGAGGGGCTGAAACAGAGGGGCTGAAACAGAGAACGAGAAACAGTGGGCCTGAAACTGAGGGCGAGAAACACAGGGGCTGAAACAGAGGGCGAGAAACAGAGGGGCTGAAAAAGAGGGGCTGAAACAGAGGGGCTGAAACAGAGGGGCTGAAACAGAGGGCGAGAAACAGAGGGGCTGAAACAGAGGGCGAGAAACAGAGGGGCTGAAACAGAGGGCGAGAAACAGAGGGGCTGAAACAGAGGAGCTGAAACAGAGGGGCTGAAACAGAGGGGCTGAAAGAGAGGGCGAGAAACAGAGGGGCAGAAACAGAGGGCCAGAAACAGAGGGGCTGAAACAGAGGGGCTGAAACAGAGGGCGAGAAACAGAGGGGCTGAAACAGAGAGGCTGAAACAGAGGGGCTGAAACAGAGGGGCTGAATCAGAGGGGCTGATTCAGAGTGGCTGAAACAGAGGGGCTGAATCAGCGGGGCTGAAACAGAGAGCGAGAAACAGTGGGGCTGAAGCAGAGGGCGAGAAACAGAGGGGCAGAAACAGAGGGCGAGAAACAGAGGGGCTGAAACAGAGGGGCTGAAGCAGAGGGCGAGAAACAGAGGGGCTGAAACAGAGTGCGAGAAACAGAGGGGCTGAAACAGAGGGCGAGAAACAGAGGGGCTGAATAAGAGGGGCTGAAACAGAGGGTGAGAAACAGAGGGGCTGAAACAGAGGGCGAGAAACAGAGTGGCTGAAACAGACGGGCTGAAACAGAGGGCGAGAAACAGAGGGGCTGAAACAGAGGGGGGGAAACAGAGGGGCTGAAACAGAAGGGCTGAAACAGAGTGGCTGAAACAGAGGGGCTGAAACAGAGGGACTGGAACAGAGGGGGAGAAACAGAGGGGCTGAAACAGAGGGGCTGAATCAGAGGGGCTGAAACAGAGGGCGAGAAACAGAGGGGCTGAAACAGAGGGCGAGAAACAGAGGCGCTGAAACAGAGGGGCTGAAACAGAGGGGCTGAAACAGAGGGGCTGAAACAGAGGGCGAGAAACAGAGGGGCTGAAACAGAGGGCGAGAAACAGAGGGGCTGAAACAGAGGGGCGGGAAACAGAGGGGCTGAAACAGAGGGGCTGAATCAGAGGGGCTGAATCAGAGGGGCTGAAACAGAGGGTGAGAAACAGAGGGACTGAAACAGAGGGGCTGAAACAGAGGGGCTGAAACAGAGGGCGAGAAACAGAGGGGCTGAATCATAGGGGCTGAATCAGAGGGGCTGAATCAGAGGGGCTGAAACAGAGGGGCTGAATCAGAGGGGCTGAAACAGACGGCGAGAAACAGAGGGGCTGAAACAGAGGGCGAGAATCAGAGGGGCTGAAACAGAGGGCGAGAAACAGAGGGGCTGAAACAGAGGGTCTGAAACAGAGGGGCTGAATCAGAGGGGCTGATTCAGAGGGGCTGAAACAGAGGGGCTGAATCAGCGGGGCTGAAACAGAGGGCGAGAAACAGCGGAGCTGAAACAGAGGGCGAGAAACAGAGGGGCAGAAACAGAGGGCGAGAAACAGAGGGGCTGAAACAGAGGGCGAGAAACAGAGGGGCTGAAACAGAGGGAGAGAAACAGAGGGGCTGAAACAGAGGGGCTGAAACAGAGGGCGAGAAACAGCGGGGCTGAAACAGAGGGCGAGAAACAGAGGGGCTGAAACAGAGGGGCTGAAACAGAGGGGCTGAAACAGAGAACGAGAAACAGTGGGCCTGAAACTGAGGGCGAGAAACACAGGGGCTGAAACAGAGGGCGAGAAACAGAGGGGCTGAAAAAGAGGGGCTGAAACAGAGGGGCTGAAACAGAGGGGCTGAAACAGAGGGCGAGAAACAGAGGGGCTGAAACAGAGGGCGAGAAACAGAGGGGCTGAAACAGAGGGCGAGAAACAGAGGGGCTGAAACAGAGGAGCTGAAACAGAGGGGCTGAAACAGAGGGGCTGAAAGAGAGGGCGAGAAACAGAGGGGCAGAAACAGAGGGCCAGAAACAGAGGGGCTGAAACAGAGGGGCTGAAACAGAGGGCGAGAAACAGAGGGGCTGAAACAGAGAGGCTGAAACAGAGGGGCTGAAACAGAGGGGCTGAATCAGAGGGGCTGATTCAGAGTGGCTGAAACAGAGGGGCTGAATCAGCGGGGCTGAAACAGAGAGCGAGAAACAGTGGGGCTGAAGCAGAGGGCGAGAAACAGAGGGGCAGAAACAGAGGGCGAGAAACAGAGGGGCTGAAACAGAGGGGCTGAAGCAGAGGGCGAGAAACAGAGGGGCTGAAACAGAGTGCGAGAAACAGAGGGGGAGAAACAAAGGGGCTGAAACAGAGGGCGAGAAACAGAGGGGCTGAAACAGAGGGGCTGAAACAGAGGGGCTGATTCAGCGGGGCTGAAACAGAGGGCGAGAAACAGCGGGGCTGAAACAGAGGGCGAGAAACAGAGGGGCAGAAATAGAGGGGCTGAAACAGGGGGCGAGAAACAGCGCGGCTGAAACAGAGGGCGAGAAACAGAGGGGCTGAAACAGAGGGGCTGAAACAGAGGGCGAGAAACAGAGGGGCTGAAACAGAGGGCGAGAAACAGAGGGGGAGAAACAGAGGGGCTGAAACAGAGGGCGAGAAGCAGAGGGGCTGAAACAGAGGGGCTGAATCAGAGGGGCTGAAACAGAGGGGCTGAAACAGAGGGCGAGAAACAGAGGGGCTGAAACAGAGGGCGAGAAACAGAGGGGCTGAAACAGAGGGCGAGTAACAGAGGGGCTGAATCAGAGGGGCTGAAACAGAGGGTGAGAAACAGAGGGGCTGAAACAGAGGGCGAGAAACAGAGTGGCTGTAACAGATGGGCTGAAACAGAGGGGCTGAAACAGAGGGCGAGAAACAGAGAGGCTGAAACAGAGGGCGAGAATCAGAGGGTGAGAAATAGAGGGCGAGACACAGAGGGGCTGAAACAGAGGGGCTGAAACAGAGGGGCTGAAACAGAGGGGCTGAATCAGAGGGGCTGAAACAGAGGGGCTGAATCAGCGGGGCTGAAACAGAGGGCGAGAAACAGAGGGGCTGAAACAGAGGGCGAGAAACAGAGGGGCTGAAACAGAGGGGCTGAAACAGAGGAGCTGAAACAGAGGGGGAGAAACAGAGGGGCTGAAACAGAGGGCGAGAAACAGAGGGGCTGAATAAGAGGGGCTGAAACAGAGGGTGAGAAACAGAGGGGCTGAAACAGAGGGCGAGAAACAGAGTGGCTGAAACAGACGGGCTGAAACAGAGGGGCTGAATCGGAGAGCGCGAAACAGAGGGCCTGAAACTGAGGGCGAGAAACAGAGGGGCTGAAACAGAGGGGCTGAAACAGAGTGGCTGAAACAGAGGGGCTGAAACAGAGGGACTGGAACAGAGGGGGAGAAACAGAGGGGCTGAAACAGAGGGGCTGAATCAGAGGGGCTGAAACAGAGGGCGAGAAACAGAGGGGCTGAAACAGAGGGCGAGAAACTGAGGCGCTGAAACAGAGGGGCTGAAACAGAGGGGCTGAAACAGAGGTGCTGAAACAGAGGGCGAGAAACAGAGGGGCTGAAACAGAGGGCGAGAAACAGAGGGGCTGAAACAGAGGGGCGGGAAACAGAGGGGCTGAAACAGAGGGGCTGAATCAGAGGGGCTGAATCAGAGGGGCTGAGACAGAGGGTGAGAAACAGAGGCGCTGAAACAGAGGGGCTGAAACAGAGGGGCTGAAACAGAGGGCGAGAAACAGAGGGGCTGAATCATAGGGGCTGAATCAGAGGGGCTGAATCAGAGGGGCTGAAACAGAGGGGCTGTATCAGAGGGGCTGAAACAGACGGCGAGAAACAGAGGGGCTGAAACAGAGGGCGAGAATCAGAGGGGCTGAAACAGAGGGCGAGAAACAGAGGGGCTGAAACAGAGGGTCTGAAACAGAGGGGCTGAATCAGAGGGGCTGATTCAGAGGGGCTGAAACAGAGGGGCTGAATCAGCGGGGCTGAAACAGAGGGCGAGAAACAGCGGAGCTGAAACAGAGGGCGAGAAACAGAGGGGCAGAAACAGAGGGCGAGAAACAGAGGGGCTGAAACAGAGGGGCTGAAACAGAGGGCGAGAAACAGAGGGGCTGAAACAGAGGGAGAGAAACAGAGGGGCTGAAACAGAGGGGCTGAAACAGAGGGCGAGAAACAGCGGGGCTGAAACAGAGGGCGAGAAACAGAGGGGCTGAAACAGAGGGGCTGAAACAGAGGGGCTGAAACAGAGGGCGAGAAACAGAGGGCCTGAAACAGAGGGCGAGAAACACAGGGGCTGAAACAGAGGGCGAGAAACACAGGGGCTGAAAAAGAGGGGCTGAAACAGAGGGGCTGAAACAGCGGGGCTGAAACAGAGGGCGAGAAACAGAGGGGCTGAAACAGAGGGCGAGAAACAGAGGGGCTGAAACAGAGGGCGAGAAACAGAGGGGCTGAAACAGAGGAGCTGAAACAGAGGGGCTGAAACAGAGGGGCTGAAAGAGAGGGCGAGAAACAGAGGGGCAGAAACAGAGGGCGAGAAACAGAGGGGCTGAAACAGAGAGGCTGAAACAGAGGGGCTGAAACAGAGGGGCTGAATCAGAGGGGCTGATTCAGAGTGGCTGAAACAGAGGGGCTGAATCAGCGGGGCTGAAACAGAGGGCGAGAAACAGTGGGGTTGAAGCAGAGGGCGAGAAACAGAGGGGCAGAAACAGAGGGCGAGAAACAGAGGGGCTGAAACAGAGGGGCTGAAGCAGAGGGCGAGAAACAGAGGGGCTGAAACAGAGTGCGAGAAACAGAGGGGGAGAAACAAAGGGGCTGAAACAGAGGGCGAGAAACAGAGGGGCTGAAACAGAGGGGCTGAAACAGAAGGGCTGATTCAGCGGGGCTGAAACAGAGGGCGAGAAACAGCGGGGCTGAAACAGAGGGCGAGAAACAGAGGGGCAGAAATAGAGGGGCTGAAACAGGGGGCGAGAAACAGCGCGGCTGAAACAGAGGGCGAGAAACAGAGGGGCTGAAACAGAGGGGCTGAAACAGAGGGCGAGAAACAGAGGGGCTGAAACAGAGGGCGAGAAACAGAGGGGGAGAAACAGAGGGGCTGAAACAGAGGGCGAGAAACAGAGGGGCTGAAACAGAGGGGCTGAAACAGAGCGGCTGAATCAGCGGGGCTGAAACAGAGGGCGAGAAACAGAGGGGCTGAATCAGAGGGGCTGAAACAGAGGGTGAGAAACAGAGGGGCTGAAACAGAGGGCGAGAAACAGAGTGGCTGTAACTGATGGGCTGAAACAGAGGGGCTGAAACAGAGGGCGAGAAACAGAGGGGCTGAAACAGAGGGCGTGAATCAGAGGGTGAGAAATAGAGGGCGAGACACAGAGGGGCTGAAACAGAGGGGCTGAAACAGAGGGGCTGAAACAGAGGGGCTGAATCAGAGGGGCTGAAACAGAGGGGCTGAATCAGAGGGGCTGAAACAGAGGGCGAGAAACAGAGAGGCTGAAACAGAGGGCGAGAAACAGAGGGGCTGAAACAGAGGGGCTGAAACAGAGGAGCTGAAACAGAGGGGGAGAAACAGAGGGGCTGAAAGAGAGGGCGAGAAACAGAGGGGCTGAATAAGAGGGTCTGAAACAGAGGGCGAGAAACAGAGGGGCTGAAACAGAGGGCGAGAAACAGAGGCGCTGAAACAGAGGGGCTGAAACAGAGGGGCTGAAAAAGAGGGGCTGAAACAGAGGGCGAGAAACAGAGGGGCTGAAACAGAGGGCGAGAAACAGAGGGGCTGAAACAGAGGGGCGGGAAACAGAGGGGCTGAAACAGAGGGGCTGAATCAGAGGGGCTGAATCAGACGGGCTGAAACAGAGGGTGAGAAACAGAGGGGCTGAAACAGAGGGGCTGAAACAGAGGGCGAGAAACAGAGGGGCTGAATCATAGGGGCTGAATCAGAGGGGCTGAATCAGAGGGGCTGAAACAGAGTGGCTGAATCAGAGGGGCTGAAACAGACGGCGAGAAACAGAGGGGCTGAAACAGAGGGCGAGAATCAGAGGGGCTGAAACAGAGGGCGAGAAACAGAGGGGCTGAAACAGAGGGTCTGAAACAGAGGGGCTGAATCAGAGGGGCTGATTCAGAGGGGCTGAAACAGAGGGGCTGAATCAGCGGGGCTGAAACAGAGGGCGAGAAACAGCGGAGCTGAAACAGAGGGCGAGAAACAGAGGGGCAGAAACAGAGGGCGAGAAACAGAGGGGCTGAAACAGAGGGGCTGAAACAGAGGGCGAGAAACAGAGGGGCTGAAACAGAGGGCGAGAAACAGAGGGGCTGAAACAGAGGGAGAGAAACAGAGGGGCTGAAACAGTGGGGCTGAAACAGAGGGCGAGAAACAGCGGGTCTGAAACAGAGGGCGAGAAACAGAGGGGCTGAAACAGAGGGGCTGAAACAGAGGGCGAGAAACAGAGGGCCTGAAACAGAGGGCGAGAAACACAGGGGCTGAAACAGAGGGCGAGAAACAGAGGGGCTGAAAAAGAGGGGCTGAAACAGAGGGGCTGAAAAAGAGGGGCTGAAACAGAGGGCGAGAAACAGAGGGGCTGAAGCAGAGGGCGAGAAACAGAGGGGCTGAAACAGAGGGCGAGAAACAGAGGGGCTGACACAGATGGGCTGAAAGAGAGGGCGAGAAACAGAGGGGCAGAAACAGAGGGCGAGAAACAGAGGGGCTGAAACAGAGGGGCTGAAACAGAGGGCGAGAAACAGAGGGGCTGAAACAGAGAGGCTGAAACAGAGGGGCTGAAACAGAGGGGCTGAATCAGAGGGGCTGATTCAGAGTGGCTGAAACAGAGGGGCTGAAACAGACGGGCTGAAACAGACGGGCTGAAACAGAGGGCGAGAAACAGAGGGGCTGAAACAGAGGGGGGGAAACAGAGGGGCTGAATCAGAGGGGCTGAAACAGAGGGGCTGAAACAGAGGGCGAGAAACAGAGGGGCTGAAACAGAGGGCGAGAAACAGAGGGGCTGAAACAGAGGGCGAGAAACAGAGGGGCTGAATCAGAGCGGCTGAAACAGAGGGTGAGAAACAGAGGGGCTGAAACAGAGGGCGAGAAACAGAGTGGCTGTAACAGATGGGCTGAAACAGAGGGGCTGAAACAGAGGGCGAGAAACACAGGGGCTGAAACAGAGGGACGAGAATCAGAGGGTGAGAAATAGAGGGCGAGACACAGAGGGGCTGAAACAGAGGGGCTGAAACAGAGGGGCTGAAACAGAGTGGCTGAATCAGAGGGGCTGAAACAGAGGGGCTGAATCAGAGGGGCTGAAACATAGGGCGAGAAACAGAGGGGCTGAAACAGAGGGCGAGAAACAGAGGGGCTGAAACAGAGGGGCTGAAACAGAGGAGCTGAAACAGAGGGGGAGAAACAGAGGGGCTGAAACAGAGGGCGAGAAACAGAGGGGCTGAATAAGAGGGGCTGAAACAGAGGGTGAGAAACAGAGGGGCTGAAACAGAGGGCGAGAAACAGAGGGGCTGAAACAGAGGGCGAGAAACAGAGGGGCTGAAACAGAGGGCGAGAAACAGAGGCGCTGAAACAGAGGGGCTGAAACAGAGGGGCTGAAACAGAGGGGCTGAAACAGAGGGCGAGAAACAGAGGGGCTGAAACAGAGGGCGAGAAACAGAGGGGCTGAAACAGAGGGGCGGGAAACAGAGGGGCTGAAACAGAGGGGCTGAATCAGAGGGGCTGAATCAGAGGGGCTGAAACAGAGGGTGAGAAACAGAGGGACTGAAACAGAGGGGCTGAAACAGAGGGGCTGAAACAGAGGGCGAGAAACAGAGGGGCTGAATCATAGGGGCTGAATCAGAGGGGCTGAATCAGAGGGGCTGAAACAGAGGGGCTGAATCAGAGGGGCTGAAACAGACGGCGAGAAACAGAGGGGCTGAAACAGAGGGCGAGAATCAGAGGGGCTGAAACAGAGGGCGAGAAACAGAGGGGCTGAAACAGAGGGTCTGAAACAGAGGGGCTGAATCAGAGGGGCTGATTCAGAGGGGCTGAAACAGAGGGGCTGAATCAGCGGGGCTGAAACAGAGGGCGAGAAACAGCGGAGCTGAAACAGAGGGCGAGAAACAGAGGGGCAGAAACAGAGGGCGAGAAACAGAGGGGCTGAAACAGAGGGCGAGAAACAGAGGGTGAGAAACAGAGGGATAGAAACAGAGGGGCTGAAACAGAGGGGCTGAAACAGAGGGCGAGAAACAGCGGGGCTGAAACAGAGGGCGAGAAACAGAGGGGCTGAAACAGAGGGGCTGAAACAGAGGGGCTGAAACAGAGAACGAGAAACAGTGGGCCTGAAACTGAGGGCGAGAAACACAGGGGCTGAAACAGAGGGCGAGAAACAGAGGGGCTGAAAAAGAGGGGCTGAAACAGAGGGGCTGAAACAGAGGGGCTGAAACAGAGGGCGAGAAACAGAGGGGCTGAAACAGAGGGCGAGAAACAGAGGGGCTGAAACAGAGGGCGAGAAACAGAGGGGCTGAAACAGAGGAGCTGAAACAGAGGGGCTGAAACAGAGGGGCTGAAAGAGAGGGCGAGAAACAGAGGGGCAGAAACAGAGGGCCAGAAACAGAGGGGCTGAAACAGAGGGGCTGAAACAGAGGGCGAGAAACAGAGGGGCTGAAACAGAGAGGCTGAAACAGAGGGGCTGAAACAGAGGGGCTGAATCAGAGGGGCTGATTCAGAGTGGCTGAAACAGAGGGGCTGAATCAGCGGGGCTGAAACAGAGAGCGAGAAACAGTGGGGCTGAAGCAGAGGGCGAGAAACAGAGGGGCAGAAACAGAGGGCGAGAAACAGAGGGGCTGAAACAGAGGGGCTGAAGCAGAGGGCGAGAAACAGAGGGGCTGAAACAGAGTGCGAGAAACAGAGGGGGAGAAACAAAGGGGCTGAAACAGAGGGCGAGAAACAGAGGGGCTGAAACAGAGGGGCTGAAACAGAGGGGCTGATTCAGCGGGGCTGAAACAGAGGGCGAGAAACAGCGGGGCTGAAACAGAGGGCGAGAAACAGAGGGGCAGAAATAGAGGGGCTGAAACAGGGGGCGAGAAACAGCGCGGCTGAAACAGAGGGCGAGAAACAGAGGGGCTGAAACAGAGGGGCTGAAACAGAGGGCGAGAAACAGAGGGGCTGAAACAGAGGGCGAGAAACAGAGGGGGAGAAACAGAGGGGCTGAAACAGAGGGCGAGAAGCAGAGGGGCTGAAACAGAGGGGCTGAATCAGAGGGGCTGAAACAGAGGGGCTGAAACAGAGGGCGAGAAACAGAGGGGCTGAAACAGAGGGCGAGAAACAGAGGGGCTGAAACAGAGGGCGAGTAACAGAGGGGCTGAATCAGAGGGGCTGAAACAGAGGGTGAGAAACAGAGGGGCTGAAACAGAGGGCGAGAAACAGAGTGGCTGTAACAGATGGGCTGAAACAGAGGGGCTGAAACAGAGGGCGAGAAACAGAGAGGCTGAAACAGAGGGCGAGAATCAGAGGGTGAGAAATAGAGGGCGAGACACAGAGGGGCTGAAACAGAGGGGCTGAAACAGAGGGGCTGAAACAGAGGGGCTGAATCAGAGGGGCTGAAACAGAGGGGCTGAATCAGCGGGGCTGAAACAGAGGGCGAGAAACAGAGGGGCTGAAACAGAGGGCGAGAAACAGAGGGGCTGAAACAGAGGGGCTGAAACAGAGGAGCTGAAACAGAGGGGGAGAAACAGAGGGGCTGAAACAGAGGGCGAGAAACAGAGGGGCTGAATAAGAGGGGCTGAAACAGAGGGTGAGAAACAGAGGGGCTGAAACAGAGGGCGAGAAACAGAGTGGCTGAAACAGACGGGCTGAAACAGAGGGGCTGAATCGGAGAGCGCGAAACAGAGGGCCTGAAACTGAGGGCGAGAAACAGAGGGGCTGAAACAGAGGGGCTGAAACAGAGTGGCTGAAACAGAGGGGCTGAAACAGAGGGACTGGAACAGAGGGGGAGAAACAGAGGGGCTGAAACAGAGGGGCTGAATCAGAGGGGCTGAAACAGAGGGCGAGAAACAGAGGGGCTGAAACAGAGGGCGAGAAACTGAGGCGCTGAAACAGAGGGGCTGAAACAGAGGGGCTGAAACAGAGGTGCTGAAACAGAGGGCGAGAAACAGAGGGGCTGAAACAGAGGGCGAGAAACAGAGGGGCTGAAACAGAGGGGCGGGAAACAGAGGGGCTGAAACAGAGGGGCTGAATCAGAGGGGCTGAATCAGAGGGGCTGAGACAGAGGGTGAGAAACAGAGGCGCTGAAACAGAGGGGCTGAAACAGAGGGGCTGAAACAGAGGGCGAGAAACAGAGGGGCTGAATCATAGGGGCTGAATCAGAGGGGCTGAATCAGAGGGGCTGAAACAGAGGGGCTGTATCAGAGGGGCTGAAACAGACGGCGAGAAACAGAGGGGCTGAAACAGAGGGCGAGAATCAGAGGGGCTGAAACAGAGGGCGAGAAACAGAGGGGCTGAAACAGAGGGTCTGAAACAGAGGGGCTGAATCAGAGGGGCTGATTCAGAGGGGCTGAAACAGAGGGGCTGAATCAGCGGGGCTGAAACAGAGGGCGAGAAACAGCGGAGCTGAAACAGAGGGCGAGAAACAGAGGGGCAGAAACAGAGGGCGAGAAACAGAGGGGCTGAAACAGAGGGGCTGAAACAGAGGGCGAGAAACAGAGGGGCTGAAACAGAGGGAGAGAAACAGAGGGGCTGAAACAGAGGGGCTGAAACAGAGGGCGAGAAACAGCGGGGCTGAAACAGAGGGCGAGAAACAGAGGGGCTGAAACAGAGGGGCTGAAACAGAGGGGCTGAAACAGAGGGCGAGAAACAGAGGGCCTGAAACAGAGGGCGAGAAACACAGGGGCTGAAACAGAGGGCGAGAAACACAGGGGCTGAAAAAGAGGGGCTGAAACAGAGGGGCTGAAACAGCGGGGCTGAAACAGAGGGCGAGAAACAGAGGGGCTGAAACAGAGGGCGAGAAACAGAGGGGCTGAAACAGAGGGCGAGAAACAGAGGGGCTGAAACAGAGGAGCTGAAACAGAGGGGCTGAAACAGAGGGGCTGAAAGAGAGGGCGAGAAACAGAGGGGCAGAAACAGAGGGCGAGAAACAGAGGGGCTGAAACAGAGAGGCTGAAACAGAGGGGCTGAAACAGAGGGGCTGAATCAGAGGGGCTGATTCAGAGTGGCTGAAACAGAGGGGCTGAATCAGCGGGGCTGAAACAGAGGGCGAGAAACAGTGGGGTTGAAGCAGAGGGCGAGAAACAGAGGGGCAGAAACAGAGGGCGAGAAACAGAGGGGCTGAAACAGAGGGGCTGAAGCAGAGGGCGAGAAACAGAGGGGCTGAAACAGAGTGCGAGAAACAGAGGGGGAGAAACAAAGGGGCTGAAACAGAGGGCGAGAAACAGAGGGGCTGAAACAGAGGGGCTGAAACAGAAGGGCTGATTCAGCGGGGCTGAAACAGAGGGCGAGAAACAGCGGGGCTGAAACAGAGGGCGAGAAACAGAGGGGCAGAAATAGAGGGGCTGAAACAGGGGGCGAGAAACAGCGCGGCTGAAACAGAGGGCGAGAAACAGAGGGGCTGAAACAGAGGGGCTGAAACAGAGGGCGAGAAACAGAGGGGCTGAAACAGAGGGCGAGAAACAGAGGGGGAGAAACAGAGGGGCTGAAACAGAGGGCGAGAAACAGAGGGGCTGAAACAGAGGGGCTGAAACAGAGCGGCTGAATCAGCGGGGCTGAAACAGAGGGCGAGAAACAGCGGGGCTGAAACAGAGGGCGAGAAACAGAGGGGCAGAAATAGAGGGCGAGAAACAGAGGGGCTGAAACAGAGGGGCTGAAACAGAGGGCGAGAAACAGAGGGGCTGAAACAGAGGGCGAGAAACAGAGGGGCTGAAACAGAGGGCGAGAAACAGAGGGGCTGAAACAGAGGGTGAGAAACAGAGGGGCTGAAACAGAGGAGCTGAAACAGAGGGGCTGATTCAGAGGGTCTGAAACAGAGGGCGAGAAACAGAGGCGCTGAATCAGAGGGGCTGAATCAGAGGGGCTGAAACAGAGGGGCTGAAACAGAGGGCGAGAAACAAAGGGGCTGAAACAGCGGGCGAGAAACAGAGGGCGAGAAACAGAGGGGCGGAAACAGAGAGCCTGAAACAGAGGGCGAGAAACAGGGGGCTGAACCAGAGGGCGAAAAACAGAGGGGCTGAAACAGAGGGCGAGAAACAGAGGGTGAGAAACAGAGGGGCTGAAACAGAGGGGCTGAATCAGAGGGTGAGAAAGAGAGGGGCGGGATATAGAGGGGCCGAATCAGTGGGCTGAATAAGTGGGGCTGAAACAGAGGGGCTGAAACAGAGGGGCTGAAACAGAGGGCGAGAAACAGAGCGGCTGAATCAGAGGGGCTAAATCAGAGGGGCTGAATCAGAGTGGCTGAAACAGAGGGGCTGAAACAGAGGGGCTGAAACAGAGGGCGAGAAACAGAGGGGCTGAAACAGAGGGCGAGAAACAGAGGGGCTGAAACAGAGGGCGAGAAACAGAGGGGCTGAAACAGAGGGCGAGAAACAGAGGGCGAGAAACAGAGGGACTGAAACAGAGGGGCTGAAACAGAGGGGCTGAAACAGAGGGCGAGAAAGAGAGGGGCTGAAACAGAGGGCGAGAAACTGAGGGGCTGAAACAGAGGGCGAGAAACAAAGGGGCAGAAACAGACGGCGAGAAACAGAGGGGCTGAAACAGAGGGGCTGAAAGAGTGGGCGAGAAACAGAGGGGCTGAAACAGAGGGTCTGAAACAGAGGGGCTGAAACAGAGGGTGAGAAACAGAAGGGCTGAAACAGAGGGGGAGAAACAGAGGGGCTGAAACAGAGGGCGAGAAACAGAGGGGCTGAAACAGAGGGCGAGAAACAGAGTGGCTGAAACAGAGGGGCTGAAACAGAGGGGCTGATAAAGAGGGCGAAAAACAGAGGGGCTGAAACAGAGGGCGAGAAACAGAGGGGCTGAAACAGAGGGGCTCAGACAGAGGGGCTGAAACAGAGGGGCTGAAACAGAGTGGCTGAAACCGAGGGGCTGAAACAGAGCGGCTGGATCAGAGGGGGAGAAACAGATGGGCTGAAACAGAGGGGCTGAAACAGAGGGGCTGAAACAGAGGGGCTGAATCAGAGACGCTGATTCAGAGGGGCTGAATCAGTGGTGCTGAAACAGAGCGCTAGAAACAGAGGGGCTGAAACAAAGGGGCTGAAACAGAGGGGCTGAAAGAGAGGGCGAGAAACAGAGGGGCTGAAACAGACGGGCGGGAAACAGAGGGGCTGAATCAAAGGGGCTGCATCAGATGGGCTGAAACAGAGGGTGAGAAACAGTGGGGCTGAAGCAGAGGGGCTGAAACAGAGGGGCTGAAACAGAGGGCGAGAAAGAGAGGGGCTGAATCAGAGGGGCAAAATCAGAGGGGCTGAATGAGAGGGGCTGAAACAGAGTGGCTGAATCAGAGGGGCTGAAACAGAGGGCGAGAAACAGAGGGGCAGAAACAGAGGGCGAGAAACAGAGGGGCTGAAACAGAGGGCGAGAAACAGAGGGGCAGAAACAGACGGCGAGAAACAGAGGGGCTGAAACACAGGGGGGTGAAACAGAGGGCGAGAAACAGAGGGGCTGAAACAGAGGGCTAGAAACAGAGGGGCTGAAACAGAGGGGCTGAAACAGAGGGGCTGAAACAGTGGGGCTGAAACAGAGGGCGAGAAACAGAAGGGCTGAAACAGAGGGCGAGAAACAGAGGGGCTGAAACAGAGGGCGAGAAACAGAGGGGCTGAAACAGAGGGGGTTAAACAGTGGGGCTGAAACAGAGGGCGAGAAACAGAAGGGCTGAAACAGAGGGTGAGAAACAAAGGGGCTGAAACAGAGGGGCTGAATCAGAGGGGCTGAAACAGAGGGGCTGAAACAGAGGGCGAGAAACAGAGGGGCTGAAACAGAGGGCGAGAAACAGACGGGCTGAAACAGAGGGCGAGAAACAGAGGGTGAGAAATAGAGTGCGAGAAACAGAGGGGATGAAACAGAGGGGCTGAAACAGAGTGTCTGAAACAGAGGGGCTGAATCAGAGGGGCTGAAACAGAGGGGCTGAATCAGAGGGGCTGTAACAGAGGGCGAGAAACAGAGGGGCTGAAACAGAGGGCGAGAAACAGAGTGGCTGAAACAGAGGGCGAGAAACAGAGGGGCTGAAACAGAGGGGCTGAAACAGAGGGCGAGAAAAAGAGGGGCTGAATCAGAGGGGCTGAAACAGAGGGCTAGAAACAGAGGGGCTGAAACAGAGGGCGAGAAACAGAAGGGCTGAAACAGAGGGCGACAAACAGAGGGGCTGAAACAGAGGGGCTGAAACAGAGGGGCTGAATCAGAGGGGCTGAAACAGAGGGCGAGAAACAGAGGGGCTGCAACAGAGGGGGAGAAGCAGAGGGGCTGAAACAGAGGGCGAGAAGCAGAGGGGCTGAATCAGAGGGGCTGAAACAGAGGGGCTGAATCAGCGGGTCTGAAACAGAGGACGAGAAACAGAGGGGTTGAAACAGAGGGCGATAAACAGAGGGGCAGAAACAGAGGCGAGAAACAGAGGGGCTGAAACAGAGGGGCTGAAACCGAGAGTGTGAAACAGAGGGTCTGAAACAGAGGGCGAGAAACAGAGGGGCTGAAACAGAGGGCGAGATACAGAGGGCGAGATACAGAGGTTCTAATACAGAGGGCGAGAAACAGAGGGGCTGAAACAGAGGGCGAAAAACAGAGGTGCTGATACAGAGTGGGAGAAACAGAGGGTGAGAAACAGAGGGCGAGAAACAGAGGGGCTGAAACAGAGGGACTGAAACAGAGGGGCTGAAACAGAGTGGCTGGAACAGAGGGGCTGAATCAGAGGGGCTGAAACAGAGGGGCTGAATCAGAGGGGCTGAACTAGAGGGCGAGAAACAGAGGGGCTGAAACAGAGTGGCTGAAACTGAGCGGCTGACAAAGAGGGCGAGAAACAGAGGAGCTGAAACAGTGGGGCTGAAACAGAGGGGCTGAAACAGACGGGCTAAAACAGAGGGGCTGAAACAGAGGGCGAGAAACAGAGGGGCTGAAGCAGAGGGCGAGAAACAGAGGGGCTTGAAACAGTGGGCGAGAAACAGAGGGGCTGAAACAGAGTGCCAAAAACAGAGGGTGAAATACAGAGGGCGAGAAACAGAGGGGCTGAAACAGAGGGCGAGAAACAGAGGGGCTGAAACAGAGGGCGAGAAACAGAGGGGCAGAAACAGACGGCGAGAAACAGAGGGGCTGAAACACAGGGGGGTGAAACAGAGGGCGAGAAACAGAGGGGCTGAAACAGAGGGCTAGAAACAGAGGGGCTGAAACAGAGGGGCTGAAACAGAGGGGCTGAAACAGTGGGGCTGAAACAGAGGGCGAGAAACAGAAGGGCTGAAACAGAGGGCGAGAAACAGAGGGGCTGAAACAGAGGGCGAGAAACAGAGGCGCTGAAACAGAGGGGGTTAAACAGTGGGGCTGAAACAGAGGGCGAGAAACAGAAGGGCTGAAACAGAGGGTGAGAAACAAAGGGGCTGAAAAAGAGGGGCTGAATCAGAGGGGCTGAAATAGAGGGGCTGAAACAGAGGGCGCGAAACAGAGGGGCTGAAACAGAGGGCGAGAAACAGACGGGCTGAAACAGAGAGCCTGAAACAGAGGTCGAGAAACAGCGGGGCTGAAACAGAGGGCGAAAAACAGAGGGGCTGAAACAGAGGGCGAGAAACAGAGGGTGAGAAATAGAGTGCGAGAAACAGAGGGGATGAAACAGAGGGGCTGAAACAGAGTGTCTGAAACAGAGTGGCTGAATCAGAGGGGCTGAAACAGAGGGGCTGAATCAGAGGGGCTGAAACAGAGGGCGAGAAACAGAGGGGCTGAAACAGAGGGCGAGAAACAGAGTGGCTGAAACAGAGGGCGAGAAACAGAGGGGCTGAAACAGAGGGGCTGAAACAGAGGGCGAGAAAAAGAGGGGCTGAATCAGAGGGGCTGAAACAGAGGGCTAGAAACAGAGGGGCTGAAACAGAGGGCGAGAAACAGAGGGGCTGAAACAGAGGGCGACAAACAGAGGGGCTGAAACAGAGGGGCTGAAACAGAGGGGCTGAATCAGAGGGGCTGAAACAGAGGGCGAGAAACAGAGGGGCTGCAACAGAGGGCGAGAAGCAGAGGGGCTGAAACAGAGGGCGAGAAGCAGAGGGGCTGAATCAGAGGGGCTGAAACAGAGGGGCTGAATCAGCGGGTCTGAAACAGAGGACGAGAAACAGAGGGGTTGAAACAGAGGGCGATAAACAGGGGGGCAGAAACAGAGGCGAGAAACAGAGGGGCTGAAACAGAGGGGCTGAAACCGAGAGCGTGAAACAGAGGGTCTGAAACAGAGGGCGAGAAACAGAGAGGCTGAAACAGAGGGCGAGATACAGAGGGCGAGATACAGAGGGTCTAATACAGAGGGCGAGAAACAGAGGGGCTGAAACAGAGGGCGAAAAACAGAGGTGCTGATACAGAGTGGGAGAAACAGAGGGTGAGAAACAGAGGGCGAGAAACAGAGGGGCTGAAACAGAGGGACTGAAACAGAGGGGCTGAAACAGAGTGGCTGGAACAGAGGGGCTGAATCAGAGGGGCTGAAACAGAGGGGGTGAATCAGAGGGGCTGAACTAGAGGGCGAGAAACAGAGGGGCTGAAACAGAGTGGCTGAAACTGAGCGGCTGACAAAGAGGGCGAGAAACAGAGGGGCTGAAACAGTGGGGCTGAAACAGAGGGGCTGAAACAGAGGGGCTAAAACAGAGGGGCTGAAGCAGAGGGCGAGAAACAGAGGGGCTTGAAACAGTGGGCGAGAAACAGAGGGGCTGAAACAGAGTGCCAAAAACAGAGGGTGAAATACAGAGGGCGAGAAACAGAGGGGCTGAAACAGAGGGGCTGAATCAGAGGGGATGAATCAGAGGGGCTGAAACAGAGGGCGAGAAACAGAGGGGCTGAAACAGAGGGCAAGAAACAGAGCGGCTGAAACAGAGGGCGAGAAACAGAGGGGCTGAAACATAGTGGCTGAAACAGAGGGGCTGAAACAGAGGGGCTGAAACAGAGGGCGAGAAACAGAGGGGCTGAAACAGAGGGGCGAGAAACAGAGGGGCTGAATCAGAGGGGCTGAATGAGTGGGGCTGAATCAGAGGGGCTGAATAGAGGGGCTGAATCAGAGGGGTTGAAACAGAGGGCGAGAAACAGAGGGGCTGAAACAGAGGGCGAGAAACAGAGGGGCTGAATCAGAGGGGCTAAATCAGAGTGGCTGAATCAGAGGGGCTGAAACAGAGGGGCTGAATCAGAGGGGTTGAAACAGAGGGCGAGAAACAGAGGGGCTGAAACAGAGGGCGAGAAACAGAGGGGTTGAAACACAGGGGCTGAAACAGAGGGGCTGAGGCTGAGGGGCTGAATCAGAGGGGCTGATTCAGAGGGGCTGAAACAGAGGGGATGAATCAGCGGGGCTGAAACAGAGGACGAGAAACAGAGGGGGTGAAACAGAGCGCGCGAATCAGAGGGCGAGAAACAGAGGGGCTGAAACAGAGGGCGAGAAACCGAGGGGCTGAATCAGAGGGGCTGAAACAGAGGGGCTGAAACGGAGGGGCTAAAACAGTGGGGCTGAAATAAAGGGCGAGAAACAGAGGGGCTGAAACAGAGGGCGAGAAACAGAGGGGCTGAAACAGAGGGCGAGAAACAGAGGGGCTGAATCTGAGGGGCTGAAACAGAGGGTGAGAAACAGAGGGGCTGAAACAGAGGGCAAGAAACAGAGGGGCTGAAACAGAGAGCGAGAAACAGAGGGGCTGAAACAGAGGGGCTGAATCAGAGGCGCTGAAACAGAGGGGCTGAATCAGAGGGGCTGAATCAGAGGGGCTGAATCAGAGGGGCTGAAACAGAGGGTGAGAAACAGAGGGGCTGAAACAGAGGGGCTGAAACAGAGGGGCTGAAACAGAGGGCGAGAAACAGAGGGGCTGAATCAGAGGGGCTGAATCAGAGGGGCTGAATCAGAGGGGCTGAATCAGAGGGTCAGAAACAGAGGGCGAGAATCAGATGGGCTGAAACAGAGGGCGAGAAACAGAGGGGCTGAAACAGAGGGCGAGAATCAGATGGGCTGAAACAGAGGGCGAGAAACAGAGGGGCTGAAACAGAGGGCGAGAAACAGAGGGCGAGAAACAGAGGGGCTGAAACAGAGGGGCTGAAACAGAGGGGCTGAAACAGAGGGTCTGATACAGAGAGTGAGAAACAGAGGGGCTGAAACAAAGGGCGAAAAACAGAGGGGCTGAAACAGAGGGCGAGAAACAGAGGGTGAGAAACAAAGGGCGAGAAACAGAGGGGCTGAAACAGAGGGGCTGAAACAGAGGGGCTGAAACAGAGTGGCTGAAACAGAGGGGCTGAATCAGAGGGGCTGAAACAGAGGGCGAGAAACAGAGGGGATGAATCTGAGGGGCTGAAACAGAGGGTGAGAAACAGAGGGGCTGAAACAGAGGGCAAGAAACAGAGTGGCTGAAACAGAGGGGCTGAAAAAGAGGGCGAAAAACAGAGGGGCTGAAACAGAGGGCGAGAAACAGAGGGGCTGAAACAGAGGGCGAGAAACAGAGGGGCTGAAACAGAGGGGCTGAATCAGAGGCGCTGAAACAGAGGGGCTGAATCAGAGGGGCTGAATCAGAGGGGCTGAATCAGAGGGGCTGAAACAGAGGGTGAGAAACAGAGGGGCTGAAACAGAGGGGCTGAAACAGAGGGGCTGAAACAGAGGGCGAGAAACAGAGGGGCTGAATCAGAGGGGCTGAATCAGAGGGGCTGAATCAGAGGGTCTGAAACAGAGGGCGAGAATCAGAGGGGCTGAAACAGAGGGCGAGAATCAGATGGGCTGAAACAGAGGGCGAGAAACAGAGGGGCTGAAACAGAGGGGCTGAAACAGAGGGGCTGAATCAGAGGGCTGATTCATAGGGGCTGAAACAGAGGGGCTGAATCAGCGGGGCTGAAACAGAGGGCGAGAAACAGAGGGGCTGAATCAGAGGGGCTGAAACAGAGGGGCTGACTCAGCGGAGCTGAAACAGAGGACGAGAAACAGAGAGGTTGAAACAGAGGGCGAGAAACAGAGGGGCTGAAACAGAGGGGCTGCATCAGAGGGGCTGATTCATAGGGGCTGAAACAGAGGGGCTGAATCAGCGGGGCTGAAACAGAGTGCGAGAAACAGAGGGGCTGAATCAGAGGGGCTGAAACAGAGGGGCTGACTCAGCGGAGCTGAAACAGAGGACGAGAAACAGAGAGGTTGAAACAGAGGGCGAGAAACAGAGGGGCTGAAACAGAGGGGCTGAAACAGAGAGCGCGAAACAGAGGGGCTGAAACAGAGGGCGAGAAACAGAGGGGCTGAAACAGAGGGCGAGAAACAGAGGGCGAGAAACAGAGGGGCTGAAACAGAGGGGCTGAAACAGAGGGGCTGAAACAGAGGGTCTGATACAGAGAGTGAGAAACAGAGGGGCTGAAACAGAGGGCGAAAAACATAGGGGCTGAAACAGAGGGCGAGAAACAGAGGGTGAGAAACAAAGGGCGAGAAACAGAGGGGCTGAATCAGAGGGGCTGAAACAGAGGGGCTGACTCAGCGGAGCTGAAACAGAGGACGAGAAACAGAGAGGTTGAAACAGAGGGCGAGAAACAGAGGGGCTGAAACAGAGGGGCTGAAACAGAGAGCGCGAAACAGAGGGGCTGAAACAGAGGGCGAGAAACAGAGGGGCTGAAACAGAGGGCGAGAAACAGAGGGCGAGAAACAGAGGGGCTGAAACAGAGGGGCTGAAACAGAGGGGCTGAAACAGAGGGTCTGATACAGAGAGTGAGAAACAGAGTGGCTGAAACAGAGGGCGAGAAACAGAGGGGCTGAAACAGAGGGCGAGAAACAGAGGGGCTGAATCTGAGGGGCTGAAACAGAGGGTGAGAAACAGAGGGGCTGAAACAGAGGGCAAGAAACAGAGTGGCTGAAACAGAGGGGCTGAAAAAGAGGGCGAAAAACAGAGGGGCTGAAACAGAGGGCGAGAAACAGAGGGGCTGAAACAGAGGGCGAGAAACAGAGGGGCTTAATCTGAGGGGCTGAAACAGAGGGTGAGAAACAGAGGGGATGAAACAGAGGGCGAGAAATAGAGGGGCTGAAACAGAGGGCGAGAAACAGAAGGGCTGAAACAGAGGGCGAGAAACAGAGGGGCTGGAACAGAGGGAGAGAAACAGAGGGTGAGAAACAGAGGGGCTGAAACAGAGGGCGAGAAACAGAGGGGCTGAAACAAAGGGGCTGAAACAAAGGGGCTGAAACAGAGCGGCTGAAACAGAGGGGCTGAAACAGAGGGCGAGAAACAGAGGGGCTGAAACAGAGGGCGAGAAAGAGAGGGGCTGAAACAGGGGGTCTGATTCAGAAGGGCTGAAACAGCGGGGCTGAAACAGAGGGCGAGAAACAGAGGGGCTGAAACAGAGGGCGAGAAAATGAGGGGCTGAATCAGAGGGGCTGATACAGAGGGCGAGAAACAGAGGGGCTGAAACAGAGGGCGAGAAACAGAGGGGCTGAAACAGAGGGGGTTAAACAGTGGGGCTGAAACAGAGGGCGAGAAACAGAAGGGCTGAAACAGAGGGTGAGAAACAAAGGGGCTGAAACAGAGGGGCTGAAACAGAGGGGCTGAAACAGAGGGCGAGAAACAGAGGGGCTGAAACAGAGGGCGAGAAACAGACGGGCTGAAACAGAGAGCCTGAAACAGAGGTCGTGAAACAGCGGGGCTGAAACAGAGGGCGAAAAACAGAGGGGCTGAAACAGAGGGCGAGAAACAGAGGGTGAGAAATAGAGTGCGAGAAACAGAGGGGATGTAACAGAGGGGCTGAAACAGAGTGTCTGAAACAGAGGGGCTGAATCAGAGGGGCTGAAACAGAGGGGCTGAATCAGAGGGGCTGAAACAGAGGGCGAGAAACAGAGGGGCTGAAACAGAGGGCGAGAAACAGAGTGGCTGAAACAGAGGGCGAGAAACAGAGGGGCTGAAACAGAGGGGCTGAAACAGAGGGCGAGAAAAAGAGGGGCTGAATCAGAGGGGCTGAAACAGAGGGCTAGAAACAGAGGGGCTGAAACAGAGGGCGAGAAACAGAGGGGCTGAAACAGAGGGCGACAAACAGAGGGGCTGAAACAGAGGGGCTGAAACAGAGGGGCTGAATCAGAGGGGCTGAAACAGAGGGCGAGAAACAGAGGGGCTGCAACAGAGGGCGAGAGGCAGAGGGGCTGAAACAGAGGGCGAGAAGCAGAGGGACTGAATCAGAGGGGCTGAAACAGAGGGGCTGAATCAGCGGGTCTGAAACAGAGGACGAGAAACAGAGGGGTTGAAACAGAGGGCGATAAACAGAGGGGCAGAAACAGAGGCGAGATTCAGAGGGGCTGAAACAGAGGGGCTGAAACCGAGAGCGTGAAACAGAGGGTCTGAAACAGAGGGCGAGAAACAGAGGGGCTGAAACAGAGGGCGAGATACAGAGGGCGAGATACAGAGGGTCTAATACAGAGGGCGAGAAACAGAGGGGCTGAAACAGAGGGCGAAAAACAGAGGTGCTGATACAGAGTGGGAGAAACAGAGGGTGAGAAACAGAGGGCGAGAAACAGAGGGGCTGAAACAGAGGGACTGAAACAGAGGGGCTGAAACAGAGTGGCTGGAACAGAGGGGCTGAATCAGAGGGGCTGAAACAGAGGGGCTGAATCAGAGGGGCTGAACTAGAGGGCGAGAAACAGAGGGGCTGAAACAGAGTGGCTGAAACTGAGCGGCTGACAAAGAGGGCGAGAAACAGAGGGGCTGAAACAGTGGGGCTGAAACAGAGGGGCTAAAACAGAGGGGCTGAAACAGAGGGCGAGAAACAGAGGGGCTGAAGCAGAGGGCGAGAAACAGAGGGGCTTGAAACAGTGGGCGAGAAACAGAGGGGCTGAAACAGAGTGCCAAAAACAGAGGGTGAAATACAGAGGGCGAGAAACAGAGGGGCTGAAACAGAGGGCGAGAAACAGAGGGGCTGAAACAGAGGGCGAGAAACAGAGGGGCAGAAACAGACGGCGAGAAACAGAGGGGCTGAAACACAGGGGGGTGAAACAGAGGGCGAGAAACAGAGGGGCTGAAACAGAGGGCTAGAAACAGAGGGGCTGAAACAGAGGGGCTGAAACAGAGGGGCTGAAACAGTGGGGCTGAAACAGAGGGCGAGAAACAGAAGGGCTGAAACAGAGGGCGAGAAACAGAGGGGCTGAAACAGAGGGCGAGAAACAGAGGCGCTGAAACAGAGGGGGTTAAACAGTGGGGCTGAAACAGAGGGCGAGAAACAGAAGGGCTGAAACAGAGGGTGAGAAACAAAGGGGCTGAAAAAGAGGGGCTGAATCAGAGGGGCTGAAATAGAGGGGCTGAAACAGAGGGCGAGAAACAGAGGGGCTGAAACAGAGGGCGAGAAACAGACGGGCTGAAACAGAGAGCCTGAAACAGAGGGCGAGAAACAGCGGGGCTGAAACAGAGGGCGAAAAACAGAGGGGCTGAAACAGAGGGCGAGAAACAGAGGGTGAGAAATAGAGTGCGAGAAACAGAGGGGATGAAACAGAGGGGCTGAAACAGAGTGTCTGAAACAGAGGGGCTGAATCAGTGGGGCTGAAACAGAGGGGCTGAATCAGAGGGGCTGAAACAGAGGGCGAGAAACAGAGGGGCTGAAACAGAGGGCGAGAAACAGAGTGGCTGAAACAGAGGGCGAGAAACAGAGGGGCTGAAACAGAGGGGCTGAAACAGAGGGCGAGAAAAAGAGGGGCTGAATCTGAGGGGCTGAAACAGAGGGCTAGAAACAGAGGGGCTGAAACAGAGGGCGACAAACAGAGGGGCTGAAACAGAGGGGCTGAAACAGAGGGGCTGAATCAGAGGGGCTGAAACAGAGGGCGAGAAACAGAGGGGCTGCAACAGAGGGCGAGAAGCAGAGGGGCTGAAACAGAGGGCGAGAAGCAGAGGGGCTGAATCAGAGGGGCTGAAACAGAGGGGCTGAATCAGCGGGTCTGAAACAGAGGACGAGAATCAGAGGGGTTGAAACAGAGGGCGATAAACAGAGGGGCAGAAACAGAGGCGAGAAACAGAGGGGCTGAAACAGAGGGGCTGAAACCGAGAGCGTGAAACAGAGGGTCTGAAACAGAGGGCGAGAAACAGAGGGGCTGAAACAGAGGGCGAGATACAGAGGGCGAGATACAGAGGGTCTAATACAGAGGGCGAGAAACAGAGGGGCTGAAACAGAGGGCGAAAAACAGAGGTGCTGATACAGAGTGGGAGAAACAGAGGGTGAGAAACAGAGGGCGAGAAACAGAGGGGCTGAAACAGAGGGACTGAAACAGAGGGGCTGAAACAGAGTGGCTGGAACAGAGGGGCTGAATCAGAGGGGCTGAAACAGAGGGGCTGAATCAGAGGGGCTGAACTAGAGGGCGAGAAACAGAGGGGCTGAAACAGAGTGGCTGAAACTGAGCGGCTGACAAAGAGGGCGAGAAACAGAGGGGCTGAAACAGTGGGGCTGAAACAGAGGGGCTGAAACAGAGGGGCTAAAACAGAGGGGCTGAAACAGAGGGCGAGAAACAGAGGGGCTGAAGCAGAGGGCGAGAAACAGAGGGGCTTGAAACAGTGGGCGAGAAACAGAGGGGCTGAAACAGAGTGCCAAAAACAGAGGGTGAAATACAGAGGGCGAGAAACAGAGGGGCTGAAACAGAGGGGCTGAATCAGAGGGGATGAATCAGAGGGGCTGAAACAGAGGGCGAGAAACAGAGGGGCTGAAACAGAGGGCAAGAAACAGAGCGGCTGAAACAGAGGGCGATAAACAGAGGGGCTGAAACATAGGGGCTGAAACAGAGGGGCTGAAACAGAGGGGCTGAAACAGAGTTCGAGAAACAGAGGGGCTGAAACAGAGGGGCGAGAAACAGAGGGGCTGAATCAGAGGGGCTGAATGAGTGGGGCTGAATCAGAGGGGCTGAATAGAGGGGCTGAATCAGAGGGTGAGAAACAGAGGGGCTGAAACCAAGGGGCTGAAACAGAGGGCGAGAAACAGAGGGGCTGAATCAGAGGGGCTAAATCAGAGTGGCTGAATCAGAGGGGCTGAAACAGAGGGGCTGAATCAGAGGGGTTGAAACAGAGGGCGAGAAACAGAGGGGCTGAAACAGAGGGCGAGAAACAGAGGGGTTGAAACACAGGGGCTGAAACAGAGGGGCTGAGGCTGAGGGGCTGAATCAGAGGGGCTGATTCAGAGGGGCTGAAACAGAGGGGATGAATCAGCGGGGCTGAAACAGAGGACGAGAAACAGAGGGGGTGAAACAGAGCGCGCGAATCAGAGGGCGAGAAACAGAGGCGCTGAAACAGAGGGCGAGAAACCGAGGGGCTGAATCAGAGGGGCTGAAACAGAGGGGCTGAAACGGAGGGGCTAAAACAGTGGGGCTGAAATAAAGGGCGAGAAACAGAGGGGCTGAAACAGAGGGCGAGAAACAGAGGGGCTGAAACAGAGGGCGAGAAACAGAGGGGCTGAATCTGAGGGGCTGAAACAGAGGGTGAGAAACAGAGGGGCTGAAACAGAGGGCAAGAAACAGAGGGGCTGAAACAGAAGGCGAGAAACAGAGGGGCTGAAACAGAGGGGCTGAATCAGAGGCGCTGAAACAGAGGGGCTGAATCAGAGGGGCTGAATCAGAGGGGCTGAATCAGAGGGGCTGAAACAGAGGGTGAGAAACAGAGGGGCTGAAACAGAGGGGCTGAAACAGAGGGGCTGAAACAGAGGGGCTGAAACAGAGGGCGAGAAACAGAGGGGCTGAATCAGAGGGGCTGAATCAGAGGGGCTGAATCAGAGGGGCTGAATCAGAGGGTCTGAAACAGAGGGCGAGAATCAGAGGGGCTGAAACAGAGGGCGAGAATCAGTTGGGCTGAAACAGAGGGCGAGAAACAGAGGGGCTGAAACAGAGGGCGAGAAACAGAGGGCGAGAAACAGAGGGGCTGAAACAGAGGGGCTGAAACAGAGGGGCTGAAACAGAGGGTCTGATACAGAGAGTGAGAAACAGAGGGGCTGAAACAAAGGGCGAAAAACAGAGGGGCTGAGACAGAGGGCGAGAAACAGAGGGTGAGAAACAAAGGGCGAGAAACAGAGGGGCTGAAACAGAGGGGCTGAAACAGAGGGGCTGAAACAGAGTGGCTGAAACAGAGGGGCTGAATCAGAGGGGCTGAAACAGAGGGCGAGAAACAGAGGGGCTGAATCTGAGGGGCTGAAACAGAGGGTGAGAAACAGAGGGGCTGAAACAGAGGGCAAGAAACAGAGTGGCTGAAACAGAGGGGCTGAAAAAGAGGGCGAAAAACAGAGGGGCTGAAACAGAGGGCGAGAAACAGAGGGGCTGAAACAGAGGGCGAGAAACAGAGGGGCTGAAACAGAGGGGCTGAATCAGAGGCGCTGAAACAGAGGGGCTGAATCAGAGGGGCTGAATCAGAGGGGCTGAATCAGAGGGGCTGAAACAGAGGGTGAGAAACAGAGGGGCTGAAACAGAGGGGCTGAAACAGAGGGGCTGAAACAGAGGGCGAGAAACAGAGGGGCTGAATCAGAGGGGCTGAATCAGAGGGGCTGAATCAGAGGGTCTGAAACAGAGGGCGAGAATCAGAGGGGCTGAAACAGAGGGCGAGAATCAGATGGGCTGAAACAGAGGGCGAGAAACAGAGGGGCTGAAACAGAGGGGCTGAAACAGAGGGGCTGAATCAGAGGGCTGATTCATAGGGGCTGAAACAGAGGGGCTGAATCAGCGGGGCTGAAACAGAGGGCGAGAAGCAGAGGGGCTGAATCAGAGGGGCTGAAACAGAGGGGCTGAATCAGCGGGTCTGAAACAGAGGACGAGAAACAGAGGGGTTGAAACAGAGGGCGATAAACAGAGGGGCAGAAACAGAGGCGAGAAACAGAGGGGCTGAAACAGAGGGGCTGAAACCGAGAGCGTGAAACAGAGGGTCTGAAACAGAGGGCGAGAAACAGAGGGGCTGAAACAGAGGGCGAGATACAGAGGGCGAGATACAGAGGGTCTAATACAGAGGGCGAGAAACAGAGGGGCTGAAACAGAGGGCGAAAAACAGAGGTGCTGATACAGAGTGGGAGAAACAGAGGGTGAGAAACAGAGGGCGAGAAACAGAGGGGCTGAAACAGAGGGACTGAAACAGAGGGGCTGAAACAGAGTGGCTGGAACAGAGGGGCTGAATCAGAGGGGCTGAAACAGAGGGGGTGAATCAGAGGGGCTGAACTAGAGGGCGAGAAACAGAGGGGCTGAAACAGAGTGGCTGAAACTGAGCGGCTGACAAAGAGGGCGAGAAACAGAGGGGCTGAAACAGTGGGGCTGAAACAGAGGGGCTGAAACAGAGGGGCTAAAACAGAGGAGCTGAAACAGAGGGCGAGAAACAGAGGGGCTGAAGCAGAGGGCGAGAAACAGAGGGGCTTGAAACAGTGGGCGAGAAACAGAGGGGCTGAAACAGAGTGCCAAAAACAGAGGGTGAAATACAGAGGGCGAGAAACAGAGGGGCTGAAACAGAGGGCGAGAAACAGAGGGGCTGAAACAGAGGGCGAGAAACAGAGGGGCAGAAACAGACGGCGAGAAACAGAGGGGCTGAAACACAGGGGGGTGAAACAGAGTGCGAGAAACAGAGGGGCTGAAACAGAGGGCTAGAAACAGAGGGGCTGAAACAGAGGGGCTGAAATAGAGGGGCTGAAACAGAAGGCGAGAAACAGAGGCGCTGAAACAGAGGGGGTTAAACAGTGGGGCTGAAACAGAGGGCGAGAAACAGAAGGGCTGAAACAGAGGGTGAGAAACAAAGGGGCTGAAAAAGAGGGGCTGAATCAGAGGGGCTGAAATAGAGGGGCTGAAACAGAGGGCGAGAAACAGAGGGGCTGAAACAGAGGGCGAGAAACAGACGGGCTGAAACAGAGAGCCTGAAACAGAGGTCGAGAAAACAGCGGGGCTGAAACAGAGGGCGAAAAACAGAGGGGCTGAAACAGAGGGCGAGAAACAGAGGGTGAGAAATAGAGTGCGAGAAACAGAGGGGATGAAACAGAGGGTGCTGAAACAGAGGGGCTGAAACAGAGGGCGAGAAACAGAGGGGCTGAAACAGAGGGCGAGAAACAGAGTGGCTGAAACAGAGGGGCTGAAACAGAGGGCGAGAAAAAGAGGGGCTGAATCAGAGGGGCTGAAACAGAGGGGCTGAATCAGAGGGGCTGAAACAGAGGGCGAGAAACAGAGGGGGCTGAAACAGAGGGCGAGAAACAGAGTGGCTGAAACAGAGGGCGAGAAACAGAGGGGCTGAAACAGAGGGGCTGAAACAGAGGGTGAGAAAAAGAGGGGCTGAATCAGAGGGGCTGAAACAGAGGGCTAGAAACAGAGGGGCTGAAACAGAGGGCGAGAAACAGAGGGGCTGAAACAGAGGGCGACAAACAGAGGGGCTGAAACAGAGGGGCTGAAACAGAGGGGCTGAATCAGAGGGGCTGAAGCAGAGGGCGGAGAGAAACAGAGGGGCTTGAAACAGTGGGCGAGAAACAGAGGGGCTGAAACAGAGTGCCAAAACAGAGGGTGAAATACAGAGGGCGAGAAACAGAGGGGCTGAAACAGAGGGGCTGAATCAGAGGGGATGAATCAGAGGGGCTGAAACAGAGGGCGAGAAACAGAGGGGCTGAAACAGAGGGCAAGAAACAGAGCGTCGGCTGAAACAGAGGGCGATAAACAGAGGGGCTGAAACATAGGGGCTGAAACAGAGGGGCTGAAACAGAGGGGCTGAAACAGAGTTCGAGAAACAGAGGGGCTGAAAACAGAGGGCGAGAAACAGAGGGGCTGAATCAGAGGGGCTGAATGAGTGGGGCTGAATCAGAGGGGCTGAATAGAGGGGCTGAATCATGAGGGTGAGGAAACAGAGGGGCTGAAACCAAGGGGCCCTGAAACAGAGGGCGAGAAACAGAGGGGCTGAATCAGAGGGGCTAAATCAGAGTGGTCTGAATCAGAGGGGCTGAAACAGAGGGGCTGAATCAGAGGGGTTGAAACAGAGGGCGAGAAGAACAGAGCGGGCTGAAACAGAGGGCGAGAAACAGAGGGGTTGAAACACAGGGGCTGAAATCAAGAGGGGCTGAGGCTGAGGGGCTGAATCAGAGGGCTGATTCAGAGGGGCTGAAACAGAGGGGATGAATCAAGCGGGGCTGAAACAGAGGACGAGAAACAGAGGGGGTGAAACAGAGCGCGCGAATCAGAGGGCGGAGAAACAGAGGCGCTGAAACCGAGGGCGAGAAACCGAGGGGGCTGAATCAGAGGGGCTGAAACAAGAGGGGCTGAAACGGAGGGGCTAAAACAGTGGGGCTGAAATAAAGGGCGAGAAACAGAGGGGCTGAAACAGAGGGCGAGAAACAGAGGGGCTGAAACAGAGGGCGAGAACAGAGAGGGGCTGAATCTGAGGGGCTGAAACAGAGGGTGAGAAACAGAGAGGGCTGAAACAGAGGGCAAGAAACAGAGGGGCTGAAACAGAAGGCGAGAGAACAGAGGGGCCTGAAAACAGAGGTGGCTGAATCAGAGGCGCTGAAACAGAGGGGCTGAATCAGAGGGGCTGAATCAAGAGGGGCTGAATCAGAGGGGCTGAAACAGAGGGTGAGAAACAGAGGGGCTGAAACAGAGGGGCTGAAACAGAGGGGCTGAAACAGAGGGGCTGAAACAGAGGGGCGAGAAACAGAGGGGCTGAATCAGAGGGGCTGAATCAGAGGGGCTGAATCAGAGGGGCTGAATCAGAGGGTCTGAAACAGAGGGCGAGAATCAGAGGGGCTGAAACAGAGGGCGAGAATCAGTTGGGCTGAAACAGAGGGCGAGAAACAGAGGGGCTGAAACAGAGGGCGAGAAACAGAGGGCGAGAAACAGAGGGGTGAAACAGAGGGTCTGATACAGAGAGTGAGAAACAGAGGGGCTGAAACAAAGGGCGAAAAACAGAGGGGCTGAGACAGAGGGCGAGAAACAGAGGGTGAGAAACAAAGGGCGAGAAACAGAGGGGCTGAAACAGAGGGGCTGAAACAGAGGGGCTGAAACAGAGTGGCTGAAACAGAGGGCTGAATCAGAGGGGCTGAAACAGAGGGCGAGAAACAGAGGGGCTGAATCTGAGGGGCTGAAACAGAGGGTGAGAAACAGAGGGGCTGAAACAGAGGGCAAGAAACAGAGTGGCTGAAACAGAGGGGCTGAAAAAGAGGGCGAAAAACAGAGGGGCTGAAACAGAGGGCGAGAAACAGAGGGGCTGAAACAGAGGGCGAGAAACAGAGGGGCTGAAACAGAGGGGCTGAATCAGAGGCGCTGAAACAGAGGGGCTGAATCAGAGGGGCTGAATCAGAGGGGCTGAATCAGAGGGGCTGAAACAGAGGGTGAGAAACAGAGGGGCTGAAACAGAGGGGCTGAAACAGAGGGGCTGAAACAGAGGGCGAGAAACAGAGGGGCTGAATCAGAGGGGCTGAATCAGAGGGCTGAATCAGAGGGTCTGAAACAGAGGGCGAGAATCAGAGGGGCTGAAACAGAGGGCGAGAATCAGATGGGCTGAAACAGAGGGCGAGAAACAGAGGGGCTGAAACAGAGGGGCTGAAACAGAGGGGCTGAATCAGAGGGCTGATTCATAGGGGCTGAAACAGAGGGGCTGAATCAGCGGGGCTGAAACAGAGGGCGAGAAGCAGAGGGGCTGAATCAGAGGGGCTGAAACAGAGGGGCTGAATCAGCGGGTCTGAAACAGAGGACGAGAAACAGAGGGGTTGAAACAGAGGGCGATAAACAGAGGGGCAGAAACAGAGGCGAGAAACAGAGGGGCTGAAACAGAGGGGCTGAAACCGAGAGCGTGAAACAGAGGGTCTGAAACAGAGGGCGAGAAACAGAGGGGCTGAAACAGAGGGCGAGATACAGAGGGCGAGATACAGAGGGTCTAATACAGAGGGCGAGAAACAGAGGGGCTGAAACAGAGGGCGAAAAACAGAGGTGCTGATACAGAGTGGGAGAAACAGAGGGTGAGAAACAGAGGGCGAGAAACAGAGGGGCTGAAACAGAGGGACTGAAACAGAGGGGCTGAAACAGAGTGGCTGGAACAGAGGGGCTGAATCAGAGGGGCTGAAACAGAGGGGGTGAATCAGAGGGGCTGAACTAGAGGGCGAGAAACAGAGGGGCTGAAACAGAGTGGCTGAAACTGAGCGGCTGACAAAGAGGGCGAGAAACAGAGGGGCTGAAACAGTGGGGCTGAAACAGAGGGGCTGAAACAGAGGGGCTAAAACAGAGGAGCTGAAACAGAGGGCGAGAAACAGAGGGGCTGAAGCAGAGGGCGAGAAACAGAGGGGCTTGAAACAGTGGGCGAGAAACAGAGGGGCTGAAACAGAGTGCCAAAAACAGAGGGTGAAATACAGAGGGCGAGAAACAGAGGGGCTGAAACAGAGGGCGAGAAACAGAGGGGCTGAAACAGAGGGCGAGAAACAGAGGGGCAGAAACAGACGGCGAGAAACAGAGGGGCTGAAACACAGGGGGGTGAAACAGAGTGCGAGAAACAGAGGGGCTGAAACAGAGGGCTAGAAACAGAGGGGCTGAAACAGAGGGGCTGAAATAGAGGGGCTGAAACAGAAGGCGAGAAACAGAGGCGCTGAAACAGAGGGGGTTAAACAGTGGGGCTGAAACAGAGGGCGAGAAACAGAAGGGCTGAAACAGAGGGTGAGAAACAAAGGGGCTGAAAAAGAGGGGCTGAATCAGAGGGGCTGAAATAGAGGGGCTGAAACAGAGGGCGAGAAACAGAGGGGCTGAAACAGAGGGCGAGAAACAGACGGGCTGAAACAGAGAGCCTGAAACAGAGGTCGAGAAACAGCGGGGCTGAAACAGAGGGCGAAAAACAGAGGGGCTGAAACAGAGGGCGAGAAACAGAGGGTGAGAAATAGAGTGCGAGAAACAGAGGGGATGAAACAGAGGGGCTGAAACAGAGGGGCTGAAACAGAGGGCGAGAAACAGAGGGGCTGAAACAGAGGGCGAGAAACAGAGTGGCTGAAACAGAGGGGCTGAAACAGAGGGCGAGAAAAAGAGGGGCTGAATCAGAGGGGCTGAAACAGAGGGGCTGAATCAGAGGGGCTGAAACAGAGGGCGAGAAACAGAGGGGCTGAAACAGAGGGCGAGAAACAGAGTGGCTGAAACAGAGGGCGAGAAACAGAGGGGCTGAAACAGAGGGGCTGAAACAGAGGGTGAGAAAAAGAGGGGCTGAATCAGAGGGGCTGAAACAGAGGGCTAGAAACAGAGGGGCTGAAACAGAGGGCGAGAAACAGAGGGGCTGAAACAGAGGGCGACAAACAGAGGGGCTGAAACAGAGGGGCTGAAACAGAGGGGCTGAATCAGAGGGGCTGAAACAGAGGGCGAGAAACAGAGGGGCTGCAACAGAGGGCGAGAAGCAGAGGGGCTGAAACAGAGGGCGAGAAGCAGAGGGGCTGAATCAGAGGGGCTGAAACAGAGGGGCTGAATCAGCGGGTCTGAAACAGAGGGCGAGAAACAGAGGGGCTGAAACAGAGGGCTAGAAACAGAGGGGCTGAAACAGATTGGCTGAAACAGAGGGGCTGAAACAGAAGGCGAGAAACAGAGGCGCTGAAACAGAGGGGGTTAAACAGTGGGGCTGAAACAGAGGGCGAGAAACAGAAGGGCTGAAACAGAGGGTGAGAAACAAAGGGGCTGAAAAAGAGGGGCTGAATCAGAGGGGCTGAAATAGAGGGGCTGAAACAGAGGGCGAGAAACAGAGGGGCTGAAACAGAGGGCGAGAAACAGACGGGCTGAAACAGAGAGCCTGAAACAGAGGTCGAGAAACAGCGGGGCTGAAACAGAGGGCGAAAAACAGAGGGGCTGAAACAGAGGGCGAGAAACAGAGGGTGAGAAATAGAGTGCGAGAAACAGAGGGGATGAAACAGAGGGGCTGAAACAGAGTGTCTGAAACAGAGGGGCTGAATCAGAGGGGCTGAAACAGAGGGGCTGAATCAGAGGGGCTGAAACAGAGGGCGAGAAACAGAGGGGCTGAAACAGAGGGCGAGAAACAGAGTGGCTGAAACAGAGGGCGAGAAACAGAGGGGCTGAAACAGAGGGGCTGAAACAGAGGGCGAGAAAAAGAGGGGCTGAATCAGAGGGGCTGAAACAGAGGGCTAGAAACAGAGGGGCTGAAACAGAGGGCGAGAAACAGAGGGGCTGAAACAGAGGGCGACAAACAGAGGGGCTGAAACAGAGGGGCTGAAACAGAGGGGCTGAATCAGAGGGGCTGAAACAGAGGGCGAGAAACAGAGGGGCTGCAACAGAGGGCGAGAAGCAGAGGGGCTGAAACAGAGGGCGAGAAGCAGAGGGGCTGAATCAGAGGGGCTGAAACAGAGGGGCTGAATCAGCGGGTCTGAAACAGAGGACGAGAAACAGAGGGGTTGAAACAGAGGGCGAGAAACAGAGGGGCAGAAACAGAGGCGAGAAACAGAGGGGCTGAAACAGAGGGGCTGAAACCGAGAGCGTGAAACAGAGGGTCTGAAACAGAGGGCGAGAAACAGAGGGGCTGAAACAGAGGGCGAGATACAGAGGGCGAGATACAGAGGGTCTAATACAGAGGGCGAGAAACAGAGGGGCTGAAACAGAGGGCGAAAAACAGAGGTGCTGATACAGAGTGGGAGAAACAGAGGGTGAGAAACAGAGGGCGAGAAACAGAGGGGCTGAAACAGAGGGACTGAAACAGAGGGGCTGAAACAGAGTGGCTGGAACAGAGGGGCTGAATCAGAGGGGCTGAAACAGAGGGGCTGAATCAGAGGGGCTGAACTAGAGGGCGAGAAACAGAGGTGCTGAAACAGAGTGGCTGAAACTGAGGGGCTAAAACAGAGGGGCTGAAACAGAGGGGCTGAAACAGAGGGGCTAAAACAGAGGGGCTGAAACAGAGGGCGAGAAACAGAGGGGCTGAAGCAGAGGGCGAGAAACAGAGGGGCTTGAAACAGTGGGCGAGAAACAGAGGGGCTGAAACAGAGTGCCAAAAACAGAGGGTGAAATACAGAGGGCGAGAAACAGAGGGGCTGAAACAGAGGGGCTGAATCAGAGGGGATGAATCAGAGGGGCTGAAACAGAGGGCGAGAAACAGAGGGGCTGAAACAGAGGGGCGAGAAACAGAGGGGCTGAATCAGAGGGGCTGAATGAGTGGTGCTGAATCAGAGGGGCTGAATAGAGGGGCTGAATCAGAGGGTGAGAAACAGAGGGGCTGAAACAGAGGGGCTGAAACAGAGGGCGAGAAACAGAGGGGCTGAAACAGAGGGCGAGAAACAGACGGGCTGAAACAGAGAGCCTGAAACAGAGGTCGAGAAACAGCGGGGCTGAAACAGAGGGCGAAAAACAGAGGGGCTGAAACAGAGGGCGAGAAACAGAGGGTGAGAAATAGAGTGCGAGAAACAGAGGGGATGAAACAGAGGGGCTGAAACAGAGGGGCTGAAACAGAGGGCGAGAAACAGAGGGGCTGAAACAGAGGGCGAGAAACAGAGTGGCTGAAACAGAGGGGCTGAAACAGAGGGCGAGAAAAAGAGGGGCTGAATCAGAGGGGCTGAAACAGAGGGGCTGAATCAGAGGGGCTGAAACAGAGGGCGAGAAACAGAGGGGCTGAAACAGAGGGCGAGAAACAGAGTGGCTGAAACAGAGGGCGAGAAACAGAGGGGCTGAAACAGAGGGGCTGAAACAGAGGGTGAGAAAAAGAGGGGCTGAATCAGAGGGGCTGAAACAGAGGGCTAGAAACAGAGGGGCTGAAACAGAGGGCGAGAAACAGAGGGGCTGAAACAGAGGGCGACAAACAGAGGGGCTGAAACAGAGGGGCTGAAACAGAGGGGCTGAATCAGAGGGGCTGAAACAGAGGGCGAGAAACAGAGGGGCTGCAACAGAGGGCGAGAAGCAGAGGGGCTGAAACAGAGGGCGAGAAGCAGAGGGGCTGAATCAGAGGGGCTGAAACAGAGGGGCTGAATCAGCGGGTCTGAAACAGAGGGCGAGAAACAGAGGGGCTGAAACAGAGGGCTAGAAACAGAGGGGCTGAAACAGATTGGCTGAAACAGAGGGGCTGAAACAGAAGGCGAGAAACAGAGGCGCTGAAACAGAGGGGGTTAAACAGTGGGGCTGAAACAGAGGGCGAGAAACAGAAGGGCTGAAACAGAGGGTGAGAAACAAAGGGGCTGAAAAAGAGGGGCTGAATCAGAGGGGCTGAAATAGAGGGGCTGAAACAGAGGGCGTGAAACAGAGGGGCTGAAACAGAGGGCGAGAAACAGACGGGCTGAAACAGAGAGCCTGAAACAGAGGTCGAGAAACAGCGGGGCTGAAACAGAGGGCGAAAAACAGAGGGGCTGAAACAGAGGGCGAGAAACAGAGGGTGAGAAATAGAGTGCGAGAAACAGAGGGGATGAAACAGAGGGGCTGAAACAGAGTGTCTGAAACAGAGGGGCTGAATCAGAGGGGCTGAAACAGAGGGGCTGAATCAGAGGGGCTGAAACAGAGGGCGAGAAACAGAGGGGCTGAAACAGAGGGCGAGAAACAGAGTGGCTGAAACAGAGGGCGAGAAACAGAGGGGCTGAAACAGAGGGGCTGAAACAGAGGGCGAGAAAAAGAGGGGCTGAATCAGAGGGGCTGAAACAGAGGGCTAGAAACAGAGGGGCTGAAACAGAGGGCGAGAAACAGAGGGGCTGAAACAGAGGGCGACAAACAGAGGGGCTGAAACAGAGGGGCTGAAACAGAGGGGCTGAATCAGAGGGGCTGAAACAGAGGGCGAGAAACAGAGGGGCTGCAACAGAGGGCGAGAAGCAGAGGGGCTGAAACAGAGGGCGAGAAGCAGAGGGGCTGAATCAGAGGGGCTGAAACAGAGGGGCTGAATCAGCGGGTCTGAAACAGAGGACGAGAAACAGAGGGGTTGAAACAGAGGGCGAGAAACAGAGGGGCAGAAACAGAGGCGAGAAACAGAGGGGCTGAAACAGAGGGGCTGAAACCGAGAGCGTGAAACAGAGGGTCTGAAACAGAGGGCGAGAAACAGAGGGGCTGAAACAGAGGGCGAGATACAGAGGGCGAGATACAGAGGGTCTAATACAGAGGGCGAGAAACAGAGGGGCTGAAACAGAGGGCGAAAAACAGAGGTGCTGATACAGAGTGGGAGAAACAGAGGGTGAGAAACAGAGGGCGAGAAACAGAGGGGCTGAAACAGAGGGACTGAAACAGAGGGGCTGAAACAGAGTGGCTGGAACAGAGGGGCTGAATCAGAGGGGCTGAAACAGAGGGGCTGAATCAGAGGGGCTGAACTAGAGGGCGAGAAACAGAGGTGCTGAAACAGAGTGGCTGAAACTGAGGGGCTAAAACAGAGGGGCTGAAACAGAGGGGCTGAAACAGAGGGGCTAAAACAGAGGGGCTGAAACAGAGGGCGAGAAACAGAGGGGCTGAAGCAGAGGGCGAGAAACAGAGGGGCTTGAAACAGTGGGCGAGAAACAGAGGGGCTGAAACAGAGTGCCAAAAACAGAGGGTGAAATACAGAGGGCGAGAAACAGAGGGGCTGAAACAGAGGGGCTGAATCAGAGGGGATGAATCAGAGGGGCTGAAACAGAGGGCGAGAAACAGAGGGGCTGAAACAGAGGGGCGAGAAACAGAGGGGCTGAATCAGAGGGGCTGAATGAGTGGTGCTGAATCAGAGGGGCTGAATAGAGGGGCTGAATCAGAGGGTGAGAAACAGAGGGGCTGAAACAGAGGGGCTGAAACAGAGGGCGAGAAACAGAGGGGCTGAATCAGAGGGGCTAAATCAGAGTGGCTGAATCAGAGGGGCTGAAACAGAGGGGCTGAATCAGAGGGGTTGAAACAGAGGGCGAGAAACAGAGGGGCTGAAACAGAGGGCGAGAAACAGAGGGGTTGAAACACAGGGGCTGAAACAGAGGGGCTGAGGCTGAGGGGCTGAATCAGAGGGGCTGATTCAGAGGGGCTGAAACAGAGGGGATGAATTAGCGGGGCTGAAACAGAGGACGAGAAACAGAGGGGGTGAAACAGAGCGCGCGAATCAGAGGGCGAGAAACAGAGGGGCTGAAACAGAGGGCGAGAAACCGAGGGGCTGAATCAGAGGGGCTGAAACAGAGGGGCTGAAACGGAGGGGCTAAAACAGTGGGGCTGAAATAAAGGGCGAGAAACAGAGGGGCTGAAACAGAGGGCGAGAAACAGAGGGGCTGAAACAGAGGGCGAGAAACAGAGGGGCTGAATCTGAGGGGCTGAAACAGAGGGTGAGAAACAGAGGGGCTGAAACAGAGGGCAAGAAACAGAGGGGCTGAAACAGAGGGCGAGAAACAGAGGGGCTGAAACAGAGGGGCTGAATCAGAGGCGCTGAAACAGAGGGGCTGAATCAGAGGGGCTGAATCAGAGGGGCTGAATCAGAGGGGCTGAAACAGAGGGTGAGAAACAGAGGGGCTGAAACAGAGGGGCTGAAACAGAGGGGCTGAAACAGAGGGGCTGAAACAGAGGGCGAGAAACAGAGGGGCTGAATCAGAGGGGCTGAATCAGAGGGGCTGAATCAGAGGGGCTGAATCAGAGGGTCTGAAACAGAGGGCGAGAATCAGAGGGGCTGAAACAGAGGGCGAGAATCAGATGGGCTGAAACAGAGGGCGAGAAACAGAGGGGCTGAAACAGAGGGGCTGAAACAGAGGGGCTGAAACAGAGGGTCTGATACAGAGAGTGAGAAACAGAGGGGCTGAAACAAAGGGCGAAAAACAGAGGGGCTGAAACAGAGGGCGAGAAACAGAGGGTGAGAAACAAAGGGCGAGAAACAGAGGGGCTGAAACAGAGGGGCTGAAACAGAGGGGCTGAAACAGAGTGGCTGAAACAGAGGGGCTGAATCAGAGGGGCTGAAACAGAGGGCGAGAAACAGAGGGGCTGAATCTGAGGGGCTGAAACAGAGGGTGAGAAACAGAGGGGCTGAAACAGAGGGCAAGAAACAGAGTGGCTGAAACAGAGGGGCTGAAAAAGAGGGCGAAAAACAGAGGGGCTGAAACAGAGGGCGAGAAACAGAGGGGCTGAAACAGAGGGCGAGAAACAGAGGGGCTGAAACAGAGGGGCTGAATCAGAGGCGCTGAAACAGAGGGGCTGAATCAGAGCGGCTGAATCAGAGGGGCTGAATCAGAGGGGCTGAAACAGAGGGTGAGAAACAGAGGGGCTGTAACAGAGGGGCTGAAACAGAGGGGCTGAAACAGAGGGCGAGAAACAGAGGGGCTGAATCAGAGGGGCTGAATCAGAGGGGCTGAATCAGAGGGTCTGAAACAGAGGGCGAGAATCAGAGGGGCTGAAACAGAGGGCGAGAATCAGATGGGCTGAAACAGAGGGCGAGAAACAGAGGGGCTGAAACAGAGGGGCTGAATCAGAGGGGCTGATTCATAGGGGCTGAAACAGAGGGGCTGAATCAGCGGGGCTGAAACAGAGGGCGAGAAACAGAGGGGCTGAATCAGAGGGGCTGAAACAGAGGGGCTGACTCAGCGGAGCTGAAACAGAGGACGAGAAACAGAGAGGTTGAAACAGAGGGCGAGAAACAGAGGGGCTGAAACAGAGGGGCTGAATCAGAGGGGCTGATTCATAGGGGCTGAAACAGAGGGGCTGAATCAGCGGGGCTGAAACAGAGTGCGAGAAACAGAGGGGCTGAATCAGAGGGGCTGAAACAGAGGGGCTGACTCAGCGGAGCTGAAACAGAGGACGAGAAACAGAGAGGTTGAAACAGAGGGCGAGAAACAGAGGGGCTGAAACAGAGGGGCTGAAACAGAGAGCGCGAAACAGAGGGGCTGAAACAGAGGGCGAGAAACAGAGGGGCTGAAACAGAGGGCGAGAAACAGAGGGCGAGAAACAGAGGGGCTGAAACAGAGGGGCTGAAACAGAGGGGCTGAAACAGAGGGTCTGATACAGAGAGTGAGAAACAGAGGGGCTGAAACAGAGGGCGAAAAACAGAGGGGCTGAAACAGAGGGCGAGAAACAGAGGGTGAGAAACAAAGGGCGAGAAACAGAGGGGCTGAAACAGAGGGGCTGAAACAGAAGGGGCTGAAACAGAGTGGCTGAAACAGAGGGCGAGAAACAGAGGGGCTGAAACAGAGGGCGAGAAACAGAGGGGCTGAATCTGAGGGGCTGAAACAGAGGGTGAGAAACAGAGGGGCTGAAACAGAGGGCAAGAAACAGAGTGGCTGAAACAGAGGGGCTGAAAAAGAGGGCGAAAAACAGAGGGGCTGAAACAGAGGGCGAGAAACAGAGGGGCTGAAACAGAGGGCGAGAAACAGAGGGGCTGAATCTGAGGGGCTGAAACAGAGGGTGAGAAACAGAGGGGATGAAACAGAGGGCGAGAAATAGAGGGGCTGAAACAGAGGGCGAGAAACAGAAGGGCTGAAACAGAGGGCGAGAAACAGAGGGGCTGGAACAGAGGGAGAGAAACAGAGGGTGAGAAACAGAGGGGCTGAAACAGAGGGCGAGAAACAGAGGGGCTGAAACAAAGGGGCTGAAACAAAGGGGCTGAAACAGAGCGGCTGAAACAGAGGGGCTGAAACAGAGGGCGAGAAACAGAGGGGCTGAAACAGAGGGCGAGAAAGAGAGGGGCTGAAACAGGGGGGCTGATTCAGAAGGGCTGAAACAGCGGGGCTGAAACAGAGGGCGAGAAACAGAGGGGCTGAAACAGAGGGCGAGAAAACGAGGGGCTGAATCAGAGGGGCTGATACAGAGGGCTAGAAACAGAGGGGCTGAAACAGTGGGCGAGAAACAGAGGGGCTGAAACAGAGGGCGAGAAACAGAGGGGCTGAATCAGAGGGGCTGAAACAGAGGGGCTGACTCAGCGGAGCTGAAACAGAGGACGAGAAACAGAGAGGTTGAAACAGAGGGCGAGAAACAGAGGGGCTGAAACAGAGGGGCTGAAACAGAGAGCGCGAAACAGAGGGGCTGAAACAGAGGGCGAGAAACAGAGGGGCTGAAACAGAGGGCGAGAAACAGAGGGCGAGAAACAGAGGGGCTGAAACAGAGGGGCTGAAACAGAGGGGCTGAAACAGAGGGTCTGATACAGAGAGTGAGAAACAGAGGGGCTGAAACAGAGGGCGAAAAACAGAGGGGCTGAAACAGAGGGCGAGAAACAGAGGGTGAGAAACAAAGGGCGAGAAACAGAGGGGCTGAAACAGAGGGGCTGAAACAGAGGGGCTGAAACAGAGTGGCTGAAACAGAGGGGCTGAATCAGAGGGGCTGAAACAGAGGGGCTGAATCAGAGGGGCTGAACCAGAGGGCGAGTAACAGAGGGGCTGAAACAGAGGGGCTGAACCTGAGGGGCTGACAAAGAGGGCGAGAAACAGAGGGGCTGAAACAGTGGGGCTGAAACAGAAGAGCTGAAACAGAGGGGCTAAAACAGAGGGGCTGAAACAGAGGGCGAGAAACAGAGGGGCTGAAACAGAGGGCGAGAAACACAGGGGCTGAAACAGAGGGCTAGAAACAGAGGGGCTGAAACAGAGGGCGAGAAACAGAAGGTTAAAAAACAGAGGGCGAGAAACAGACGGGCTGAAACAGAGGGGCTGAATGAGAGGGGCTGAATCAGAGGGGCTGAAACAGAGGGCGAGAAACAGAGGGGCTGAAACAGAGGGCGAGAAACAGAGGGGCTGAAACATAGGGGCTGAAACAGAGGGGCTGAAACAGAGGGGCTGAAACAGAGGGCGAGAAACAGAGGGGCTGAAACAGAGGGGCGGGAAACAGAGGGGCTGAAACAGAGGGCGAGATACAGAGGGTCTTAATCAGAGGGGCTGATTCAGAGGGGCTGAATCAGAGGGGCTGAAACACAGCGGCTGAATCAGAGGGGATGAAACAGAGGGCGAGAAACAGAGGGGCTGAAACAGAGGGCGAGAAACAGAGGGGCTGAAACAGAGGGGCTGAAACAGAGGGGCTGAAACGGAGGGGCTAAAACAGTGGGGCTGAAATAAAGGGCGAGAAACAGAGGGGCTGAAACAGAGGGCGAGAAACAGAGGGGCTGAAACAGAGGTCGAGAAACAGAGGGGCTGAATCAGAGGGGCTGAAACAGAGGGTGAGAAACAGAGGGGCTGAAACAAAGGGCGAGAAACAGAGTGGCTGAAACAGAGGGGCTGAAAAAGAGGGCGAAAAACAGAGGGGCTGCAACAGAGGGCGAGAAACAGAGGGGCTGAAACAGAGTGGCTGAAACAGAGGGGCTGAAAGAGAGGGGCTAGAACAGAGGGGAAGAAACAGAAGGGCTGAAACAGAGTGGCTGAATCAGAGGGGCTGAAACAGAGGGCGAGAAACAGAGGGGCTGAAACAGAGGGCGAGAAACAGAGGGGCTGAAACAGAGGGGCTGAAACAGAGGGGCTGAATCAGAGGGGGTGAATCAGCGGGGCTGAATCAGAGGGGCTGAATCAGAGGGCGAGAAACAGAGGGGCTGAAACAGAGGGCGAGGAACAGAGGGGCTGAAACAGAGGGCGAGAAACAGAGGGGCTGAAAAAGAGGGCGAGGAACAGAGGGGCTGAAACAGAGGGCGAGAAACAGAGGGGCTGAAACAGAGGGGCTGAAACAGAGGGGCTGAAACAGAGGGGCTGAAACAGAGGGCGAGATACAGAGGGGCTGAAACAGAGGGGTGGGAAACAGAGGGGCGGGAAATAGAGGGGCTGAATCAGAGGGGCTGAATGAGTGGGGCTGAATCAGAGGGGCTGAATCAGAGGGGCTGAAACAGAGGGTGAGAAACAGAGGGGCTGAAACAGAGGGGCTGAAACAGAGGGGCTGAAACAGAGGGCGAGAAACAGAGCGGCTGAATCAGAGGGGCTAAATCAGAGGGGCTGAATCAGAGTGGCTGAAACAGAGGGGCTGAATCAGAGGGGCTGAAACAGAGGGCGAGAAACAGAGGGGCTGAAACAGAGGGCGAGAAACAGAGTGGCTGAAACAGAGGGCGAGAAACAGAGGGGCTGAAACAGAGGGGATGAAACAGAGGGCGAGAATCAGAGGGGCTGAAACAGAGGGCGAGAAACAGAGGGGCTGAAACAGAGGGGATGAAACAGAGGGCGAGAAATAGAGGGGCTGAAACAGAGGGCGAGAAACAGAAGGGCTGAAACAGAGGGCGAGAAACAGAGGGGCTGGAACAGAGGGAGAGAAACAGAGTATGAGAAACAGAGGGGCTGAAACAGAGGGCGAGAAACAGAGGGGCTGAAACAAAGGGGCTGAAACAAAGGGGCTGAAACAGAGCGGCTGAAACAGAGGGGCTGAAACAGAGGGCGAGAAACAGAGGGGCTGAAACAGAGGGCGAGAAAATGAGGGGCTGAATCAGAGGGGCTGATACAGAGGGCTAGAAACAGAGGGGCTGAAACAGTGGGCGAGAAACAGAGGGGCTGAAACAGAGGGCGAGAAGCAGAGGGGCTCAAACAGAGGGGCAGAAACAGAGGGGCTGAATCAGAGGGGCTGAAACAGAGGGCGAGAAACAGAGGGGATGCAACAGAGGGCAAGAAAGAGAGGGGCTGAAACAGAGTGCGAGAAACAGAGGGGCTGAATCAGAGGGGCTGAAACAGAGGGGCTGACTCAGCGGAGCTGAAACAGAGGACGAGAAACAGAGAGGTTGAAACAGAGGGCGAGAAACAGAGGGGCTGAAACAGAGGGGCTGAAACAGAGAGCGCGAAACAGAGGGGCTGAAACAGAGGGCGAGAAACAGAGGGGCTGAAACAGAGGGCGAGAAACAGAGGGCGAGAAACAGAGGGGCTGAAACAGAGGGGCTGAAACAGAGGGGCTGAAACAGAGGGTCTGATACAGAGAGTGAGAAACAGAGGGGCTGAAACAGAGGGCGAAAAACAGAGGGGCTGAAACAGAGGGGGAGAAACAGAGGGTGAGAAACAAAGGGCGAGAAACAGAGGGGCTGAAACAGAGGGCAAGAAACAGAGTGGCTGAAACAGAGGGGCTGAAAAAGAGGGCGAAAAACAGAGGGGCTGAAACAGAGGGCGAGAAACAGAGGGGCTGAAACAGAGGGCGAGAAACAGAGGGGCTGAATCTGAGGGGCTGAAACAGAGGGTGAGAAACAGAGGGGCTGAAACAGAGGGCAAGAAACAGAGTGGCTGAAACAGAGGGGCTGAAAAAGAGGGCGAAAAACAGAGGGGCTGAAACAGAGGGCGAGAAACAGTGGGGCTGAAACAGAGGGCGAGAAACAGAGGGGCTGAATCTGAGGTGCTGAAACAGAGGGTGAGAAACAGAGGGGATGAAACAGAGGGCGAGAAATAGAGGGGCTGAAACAGAGGGCGAGAAACAGAAGGGCTGAAACAGAGGGCGAGAAACAGAGGGGCTGGAACAGATGGAGAGAAACAGAGGGTGAGAAACAGAGGGGCTGAAACAGAGGGCGAGAAACAGAGGGGCTGAAACGAAGGGGCTGAAACAAAGGGGCTGAAACAGAGCGGCTGAAACAGAGGGGCTGAAACAGAGGGCGAGAAACAGAGGGGCTGAAACAGAGGGCAAGAAAGAGAGGGGCTGAAACAGGGGGGCTGATTCAGAAGGGCTGAAACAGCGGGGCTAAAACAGAGGGCGAGAAACAGAGGGGCTGAAACAGAGGGCGAGAAAACGAGGGGCTGAATCAGAGGGGCTGATACAGAGGGCTAGAAACAGAGGGGCTGAAACAGTGGGCGAGAAACAGAGGGGCTGAAACAGAGGGCGAGAAACAGAGGGGCTGAATCAGAGGGGCTGAAACAGAGGGGCTGACTCAGCGGAGCTGAAACAGAGGACGAGAAACAGAGAGGTTGAAACAGAGGGCGAGAAACAGAGGGGCTGAAACAGAGGGGCTGAAACAGAGAGCGCGAAACAGAGGGGCTGAAACAGAGGGCGAGAAACAGAGGGGCTGAAACAGAGGGCGAGAAACAGAGGGCGAGAAACAGAGGGGCTGAAACAGAGGGGCTGAAACAGAGGGGCTGAAACAGAGGGTCTGATACAGAGAGTGAGAAACAGAGGGGCTGAAACAGAGGGCGAAAAACAGAGGGGCTGAAACAGAGGGCGAGAAACAGAGGGTGAGAAACAAAGGGCGAGAAACAGAGGGGCTGAAACAGAGGGGCTGAAACAGAGGGGCTGAAACAGAGTGGCTGAAACAGAGGGGCTGAATCAGAGGGGCTGAAACAGAGGGGCTGAATCAGAGGGGCTGAACCAGAGGGCGAGTAACAGAGGGGCTGAAACAGAGGGGCTGAACCTGAGGGGCTGAAAAAGAGGGCGAGAAACAGAGGGGCTGAAACAGTGGGGCTGAAACAGAAGGGCTGAAACAGAGGGGCTAAAACAGAGGGGCTGAAACAGAGGGCGAGAAACAGAGGGGCTGAAACAGAGGGCGAGAAACACAGGGGCTGAAACAGAGGGCTAGAAACAGAGGGGCTGAAACAGAGGGCGAGAAACAGAGGGGCTGAAACAGAGGGCAAGAAAGAGAGGGGCTGAAACAGGGGGGCTGATTCAGAAGGGCTGAAACAGCGGGGCTAAAACAGAGGGCGAGAAACAGAGGGGCTGAAACAGAGGGCGAGAAAACGAGGGGCTGAATCAGAGGGGCTGATACAGAGGGCTAGAAACAGAGGGGCTGAAACAGTGGGCGAGAAACAGAGGGGCTGAAACAGAGGGCGAGAAACAGAGGGGCTGAAACAGAGGGCGAGAAACAGAGGGCGAGAAACAGAGGGGCTGAAACAGAGGGGCTGAAACAGAGGGGCTGAAACAGAGGGTCTGATACAGAGAGTGAGAAACAGAGGGGCTGAAACAGAGGGCGAAAAACAGAGGGGCTGAAACAGAGGGCGAGAAACAGAGGGTGAGAAACAAAGGGCGAGAAACAGAGGGGCTGAAACAGAGGGGCTGAAACAGAGGGGCTGAAACAGAGTGGCTGAAACAGAGGGGCTGAATCAGAGGGGCTGAAACAGAGGGGCTGAATCAGAGGGGCTGAACCAGAGGGCGAGTAACAGAGGGTGAGAAACAGAGGGGCTGAACCTGAGGGGCTGACAAAGAGGGCGAGAAACAGAGGGGCTGAAACAGTGGGGCTGAAACAGAAGGGCTGAAACAGAGGGGCTAAAACAGAGGGGCTGAAACAGAGGGCGAGAAACAGAGGGGCTGAAACAGAGGGCGAGAAACACAGGGGCTGAAACAGAGGGCTAGAAACAGAGGGGCTGAAACAGAGGGCGAGAAACAGAAGGTTAAAAAACAGAGGGCGAGAAACAGACGGGCTGAAACAGAGGGGCTGAATGAGAGGGGCTGAATCAGAGGGGCTGAAACAGAGGGCGAGAAACAGAGGGGCTGAAACAGAGGGCGAGAAACAGAGGGGCTGAAACATAGGGGCTGAAACAGAGGGGCTGAAACAGAGGGGCTGAAACAGAGGGCGAGAAACAGAGGGGCTGAAACAGAGGGGCGGGAAACAGAGGGGCTGAATCAGAGGGGCTGAATGAGTGGGGCTGAATCAGAGGGGCTGAATAGAGGGGCTGAATCAGAGGGTGAGAAACAGAGGGGCTGAAACAGAGGGGCTGAAACAGATGGGCTGAAACAGAGGGCGAGATACAGAGGGTCTTAATCAGAGGGGCTGAATCAGAGGGGCTGAATCAGAGGGGCTGAAACACAGCGGCTGAATCAGAGGGGATGAAACAGAGGGCGAGAAACAGAGGGGCTGAAACAGAGGGCGAGAAACAGAGGGGCTGAAACAGAGGGGCTGAAACGGAGGGGCTAAAACAGTGGGGCTGAAATAAAGGGCGAGAAACAGAGGGGCTGAAACAGAGGGCGAGAAACAGAGGGGCTGAAACAGAGGTCGAGAAACAGAGGGGCTGAATCAGAGGGGCTGAAACAGAGGGTGAGAAACAGAGGGGCTGAAACAGAGGGCGAGATACAGAGGGTCTTAATCAGAGGGGCTGAATCAGAGGGGCTGAAAGAGAGGGGCTGAAAAAGAGGGCGAAAAACAGAGGGGCTGCAACAGAGGGCGAGAAACAGAGGGGCTGAAACAGAGTGGCTGAAACAGAGGGGCTGAAAGAGAGGGGCTAGAACAGAGGGGAAGAAACAGAAGGGCTGAAACAGAGTGGCTGAATCAGAGGGGCTGAAACAGAGTGCGAGAAACAGAGGGGCTGAAACAGAGGGCGAGAAACAGAGGGGCTGAAACAGAGGGGCTGAAACAGAGGGGCTGAATCAGAGGGCGAGAAACAGAGGGGCTGAAACAAAGGGGCTGAAACAAAGGGGCTGAAACAGAGCGGCTGAAACAGAGGGGCTGAAACAGAGGGCGAGAAACAGAGGGGCTGAAACAGAGGGCGAGAAAGAGAGGGGCTGAAACAGGGGGGCTGATTCAGAAGGGCTGAAACAGCGGGGCTGAAACAGAGGGCGAGAAACAGAGGGGCTGAAACAGAGGGCGAGAAAACGAGGGGCTGAATCAGAGGGGCTGATACAGAGGGCTAGAAACAGAGGGGCTGAAACAGTGGGCGAGAAACAGAGGGGCTGAAACAGAGGGCGAGAAACAGAGGGGCTGAATCAGAGGGGCTGAAACAGATGGGCTGACTCAGCGGAGCTGAAACAGAGGACGAGAAACTGAGAGGTTGAAACAGAGGGCGAGAAACAGAGGGGCTGAAACAGAGGGGCTGAAACAGAGAGCGCGAAACAGAGGGGCTGAAACAGAGGGCGAGAAACAGAGGGGCTGAAACAGAGGGCGAGAAACAGAGGGCGAGAAACAGAGGGGCTGAAACAGAGGGGCTGAAACAGAGGGGCTGAAACAGAGGGTCTGATACAGAGAGTGAGAAACAGAGGGGCTGAAACAGAGGGCGAAAAACAGAGGGGCTGAAACAGAGGGCGAGAAACAGAGGGTGAGAAACAAAGGGCGAGAAACAGAGGGGCTGAAACAGAGGGGCTGAAACAGAGGGGCTGAAACAGAGTGGCTGAAACAGAGGGGCTGAATCAGAGGGGCTGAAACAGAGGGGCTGAATCAGAGGGGCTGAACCAGAGGGCGAGTAACAGAGGGGCTGAAACAGAGGGGCTGAACCTGAGGGGCTGACAAAGAGGGCGAGAAACAGAGGGGCTGAAACAGTGGGGCTGAAACAGAAGGGCTGAAACAGAGGGGCTAAAACAGAGGGGCTGAAACAGAGGGCGAGAAACAGAGGGGCTGAAACAGAGGGCGAGAAACACAGGGGCTGAAACAGAGGGCTAGAAACAGAGGGGCTGAAACAGAGGGCGAGAAACAGAAGGTTAAAAAACAGAGGGCGAGAAACAGACGGGCTGAAACAGAGGGGCTGAATGAGAGGGGCTGAATCAGAGGGGCTGAAACAGAGGGCGAGAAACAGAGGGGCTGAAACAGAGGGCGAGAAACAGAGGGGCTGAAACATAGGGGCTGAAACAGAGGGGCTGAAACAGAGGGGCTGAAACAGAGGGCGAGAAACAGAGGGGCTGAAACAGAGGGGCGGGAAACAGAGGGGCTGAATCAGAGGGGCTGAATGAGTGGGGCTGAATCAGAGGGGCTGAATAGAGGGGCTGAATCAGAGGGTGAGAAACAGAGGGGCTGAAACAGAGGGGCTGAAACAGATGGGCTGAAACAGAGGGCGAGATACAGAGGGTCTTAATCAGAGGGGCTGAATCAGAGGGGCTGAATCAGAGGGGCTGAAACACAGCGGCTGAATCAGAGGGGATGAAACAGAGGGCGAGAAACAGAGGGGCTGAAACAGAGGGCGAGAAACAGAGGGGCTGAAACAGAGGGGCTGAAACGGAGGGGCTAAAACAGTGGGGCTGAAATAAAGGGCGAGAAACAGAGGGGCTGAAACAGAGGGCGAGAAACAGAGGGGCTGAAACAGAGGTCGAGAAACAGAGGGGCTGAATCAGAGGGGCTGAAACAGAGGGTGAGAAACAGAGGGGCTGAAACAAAGGGCGAGAAACAGAGTGGCTGAACACAGAGGGGCTGAAAAAGAGGGCGAAAAACAGAGGGGCTGCAACAGAGGGCGAGAAACAGAGGGGCTGAAACAGAGTGGTTGAAACAGAGGGGCTGAAAGAGAGGGGCTAGAACAGAGGGGAAGAAACAGAAGGGCTGAAACAGAGTGGCTGAATCAGAGGGGCTGAAACAGAGGGCGAGAAACAGAGGGGCTGAAACAGAGGGCGAGAAACAGAGGGGCTGAAACAGAGGGGCTGAAACAGAGGGGCTGAATCAGAGGGGGTGAATCAGCGGGGCTGAATCAGAGGGGCTGAATCAGAGGGCGAGAAACAGAGGGGCTGAAACAGAGGGCGAGGAACAGAGGGGCTGAAACAGAGGGCGAGAAACAGAGGGGCTGAAACAGAGGGCGAGGAACAGAGGTGCTGAAACAGAGGGCGAGAAACAGAGGGGCTGAAACAGAGGGGCTGAAACAGAGGGGCTGAAACAGAGGGGCTGAAACAGAGGGCGAGATACAGAGGGGCTGAAACAGAGGGGTGGGAAAGAGAGGCGCGGGAAATAGAGGGGCTGAATCAGAGGGGCTGAATGAGTGGGGCTGAATCAGAGGGGCTGAATCAGAGGGGCTGAAACAGAGGGTGAGAAACAGAGGGGCTGAAACAGAGGGGCTGAAACAGAGGGGCTGAAACAGAGGGCGAGAAACAGAGCGGCTGAATCAGAGGGGCTAAATCAGAGGGGCTGAATCAGAGAGGCTGAAACAGAGGGGCTGAATCAGAGGGGCTGAAACAGAGGGCGAGAAACAGAGGCACTGAAACAGAGGGCGAGAAACAGAGTGGCTGAAACAGAGGGCGAGAAACAGAGGGGCTGAAACAGAGGGGATGAAACAGAGGGCGAGAATCAGAGGGCCTGAAACAGAGGGCGAGAAACAGAGGGGCTGAAACAGAGGGGATGAAACAGAGGGCGAGAAATAGAGGGGCTGAAACAGAGGGCGAGAAACAGAAGGGCTGAAACAGAGGGCGAGAAACAGAGGGGCTGGAACAGAGGGAGAGAAACAGAGGGTGAGAAACAGAGGGGCTGAAACAGAGGGCGAGAAACAGAGGGGCTGAAACAGAGGGCGAGAAAACGAGGGGCTGAATCAGAGGGGCTGATACAGAGGGCTAGAAACAGAGGGGCTGAAACAGTGGGCGAGAAACAGAGGGGCTGAAACAGAGGGCGAGAAGCAGAGGGGCTCAAACAGAGGGGCAGAAACAGAGGGGCTGATTCAGAGGGGCTGAAACAGAGGGCGAGAAACAGAGGGGATGCAACAGAGGGCAAGAAAGAGAGGGGCTGAAACAGAGTGCGAGAAACAGAGGGGCTGAATCAGAGGGGCTGAAACAGAGGGGCTGACTCAGCGGAGCTGAAACAGAGGACGAGAAACAGAGAGGTTGAAACAGAGGGCGAGAAACAGAGGGGCTGAAACAGAGGGGCTGAAACAGAGAGCGCGAAACAGAGGGGCTGAAACAGAGGGCGAGAAACAGAGGGGCTGAAACAGAGGGCGAGAAACAGAGGGCGAGAAACAGAGGGGCTGAAACAGTGGGCGAGAAAGAGAGGGGCTGAAACAGAGGGCGAGAAACAGAGGGCGATAAACAGAGGGACTGAAACAGAGGGGCTGAAACAGAGGGGCTGAAACAGAGGGTCTGAAACAGAGGGGCTGAATCAGAGGGGCTGAAACAGAGGGCGAGAAACAGAGGGGCTGAAACAGAGAGCGAGAAACAGAGGGGCTGAAACAGAGGGGCTGAAACAGACGGGCTGAAACAGAGGGGCTGAAAAAGAGGGCGAAAAACAGAGGGGATGAAACAGAGGGCGAGAAACAGAGGGGCTGAAACAGAGAGCGAGAAACAGAGGGGCTGACACAGTGGGGCTGAATCAGAGGCGCTGAAACAGAGGTGCTGAATCAGAGGGGCTGAATCAGAGGGGCTGAATCAGAGGGGCTGAAACAGAGGGTGAGAAACAATGGGGCTGAAACAGAGGGGCTGGAACAGAGGGGGAGAAACAGAGGGGCTGAAACAGAGGGCGAGAAACAGAGGGGCTGAAACAGAGGGGCTGAATCAGAGGCGCTGAAACAGAGGGGCTGAATCAGAGGGGCTGAATCAGAGGGGCTGAATCAGAGGGGCTGAAACAGAGGGTGAGAAACAGAGGGGCTGAAACAGAGGGGCTGAAACAGAGGGCGAGAAACAGTGGGGCTGAATCAGAGGGGCTGAATCAGAGGGGCTGAATCAGAGGGTCTGAAACAGAGGGCGAGAATCAGAGGGGATGAAACAGAGGGCGAGAATCAGATGGGCAGAAACAGAGGGCGAGAAACAGAGGGGCTGAAACAGAGGGGCTGAAACAGAGGGGCTGAATCAGAGGGGCTGATTCAGAGGGGCTGAAACAGCGGGGCTGAATCAGCGGGGCTGAAACAGAGGGCGAGAAACAGAGGGGCTGAAACAGCGGGCGAGATACAGAGGGGCAGAAACAGAGGGCGAGAAACAGAGGGGCTGAAACAGAGGGGCTGAAACAGAGGGCGAGAAACAGAGGGGCTGAAACAGAGCGGCTGAAACAGATGGCGAGAAACAGTGGGGCTGAATCAGAGGGGCTGAATCAGAGGGGCTGAAACAGAGGGGCTGAAACAGAGGGCGAGAAACAAAGGGGCTGAAACAGCGGGCGAGAAACAGAGGGCGAGAAACAGAGGGGCTGAAACAGAGGGGCTGAAACAGACGGGCTGAAACAGAGAGCCTAAAACAGAGGTCGAGAAACAGAGGGTCTGAAACAGAGGGCGAAAAACAGAGGGGCTGAAACAGAGGACGAGAAACAGAGCGTGAGGAATAGAGGGCGAGAAACAGAGGGGATGAAAAAGAGGGGCTGAACCAGAGGGGCTGAAACAGAGGGGCTGAAAGAGAGGGGCTGAATCAGAGGGGCTGAAACAGAGGGCGAGAAACAGAGGGGCTGAAACAGAGGGCGAGAAACAGAGGGGCTGAAACAGAGGGGCTGAAACAGAGGGGCTGAAACAGAGGGCGAGAACCAGAGTGGCTGAAGCAGAGGGCGAGAAACAGAGGGGCTGAAACAGAGGGCGAGAAACAGAGGGGCTGAATCAGAGGGGATGAAACAGAGGGTGAGAACTAGAGGGGCTGAAACAGAGGGCGAGAAACAGAAGGGCTGAAACAGAGGGCGAGAAACAGAGGGGCTGGAACAGAGGGCGAGAAACAGAGGGTGAGAAATAGAGGGGCTGAAACAGAGGGCGAGAAACAGAGGGGCTGAAACAGAGGGGCTGAAACAAAGGGGCTGAAACAGAGCGGCTGAAACAGAGGGGCTGAAACAGAGGGCGAGAAACAGAGGGCCTGAAACAGAGGGCGAGAAAGAGAGGGGCTGAAACAGAGGCGCTGAAACAGAAGGGCTGAAACAGCGGGGCTGAAATAGAGGGCGAGAAACAGAGGGGCTGAAACAGAGGGCGAGAAAAAGAGTGGCTTAATCAGAGGGGCTGATACAGAGGGCTAGAAACAGAGGGGCTGAAACAGTGGGCGAGAAACAGAGGGGCTGAAACAGAGGGCGAGAAGCAGACGGGCTCAAACAGAGGGGCTGAAACAGAGGGGCTGAATCAGAGGGGCTGAAACAGAGGGCGAGAAACAGAGGGAATGCAACAGAGGGCGAGAAACAGAGGGGCTGAAACAGAGTGCGAGAAACAGAGGGGCTGAATCAGAGGGGCTGAAACAGAGGGGCTGACTCAGCGGGGCTGAAACAGAGGACGAGAAAGAGAGAGGTTGAAACAGAGAGCGAGAAACAGAGGGGCTGAAACAGAGGGGCTGAAACAGAGAGCGCGAAACAGAGGGGCTGAAACAGAGGGCGAGAAACAGAGGGGCTGAAACAGAGGGCGAGAAACAGAGGGCGAGAAACAGAGGGGCTGAAACAGAGGGGCTGAAACAGAGGGGCTGAAACAGAGGGTCTGATACAGAGGGCGAGAAACAGAGGGGATGAAACAGAGGGCGAAAAACAGAGGGGCTGAAACAGAGGGCGAGAAACAGAGGGTGAGAAACAAAGGGCGAGAAACAGATGGGCTGAAACAGAGGGGCTGAAACAGAGGGGCTGAAACAGAGTGGCTGAAACAGAGGGGCTGAATCAGAGGGGCTGAAACAGAGGGGCTGAATCAGAGGGGCTGAACCAGAGGGCGAGAAACAGAGGGGCTGAAACAGAGGGGCTGAACCTGAGGGGCTGACAAAGAGGGCGAGAAACAGAGGGGCTGAAACAGTGGGGCTGAAACCGAAGGGCTGAAACAGAGGGGCTAAAACAGATGGGCTGAAACAGAGGGCGAGAAACAGAGGGGCTGAAGCAGAGGGCGAGAAACAGAGGGGCTGAAACAGAGGGCTTGAAACAGAGGGGCTGAAACAGAGTGCGAGAAACAGAGGGTGAAAAACAGAGGGCGAGAAACAGACGGGCTGAAACAGAGGGGCTGAATGAGAGGGGCTGAATCAGAGGGGCTGAAACAGAGGGCGAGAAACAGAGGGGCTGAAACAGAGGGCGAGAAACAGAGGGGCTGAAACATAGGGGCTGAAATAGAGGGGCTGAAACAGAGGGGCTGAAACAGAGGGCGAGAAGCAGAGGGGCTGAAACAGAGGGGCGGGAAACAGAGGGGCTGAATCAGAGGGGCTGAATGAGTGGGGCTGAATCAGAGGGGCTGAATAGAGGGGCTGAATCAGAGGGTGAGAAACAGAGGGGCTGAAACAGAGGGGCTGAAACAGATGGGCTGAAACAGAGGGCGAGAAACAGAGGGGCTGAAACAGAGGGGCTGAAAAAGAGTGGCTGAAACAGAGGGCGAGAAACAGTGGGGCTGAAACAGAGGGGCTGAAACAGAGGGGCTGAAACAGAGGGCGAGAAAGAGAGGGGCTGAAGCAGAGGGGCAAAATCAGAGGGGCTGAATGAGAGGGGCTGAAACAGAGTGGCTGAATCAGAGGGGCTGAAACAGAGGGCGAGAAACAGAGGGGCTGAAACAGAGGGCGAGAAACAGAGGGGCTGAAACAGAGGGCGAGAAACAGAGGGGCAGAAACAGACGGCGAGAAACAGAGGGGCTGAAACACAGGGGGGTGAAACAGAGGGCGAGAAACAGAGGGGCTGAAACAGAGGGCTAGAAACAGAGGGGCTGATTCAGAGGGGCTGAAACAGAGGGCGAGAAACAGAGGGGCTGAAACAGAGGGCAAGAAACAGAGGGGCAGAAACAGACGGCGAGAAACAGAGGGGCTGAATCACAGGGGGGTGAAACAGAGGGCGAGAAACAGAGGGGCTGAAACAGAGGGCTAGAAACAGAGGGGCTGAAACAGAGGGGTTGAAACAGAGGGGCTGAAACAGAGGGGCTGAAACAGGGGGGCTGAAACAGAGGGCGAGAAACAGAAGGGCTGAAACAGAGGGCGAGAAACAGAGGGGCTGAAACAGAGGGCGAGAAACAGAGTGGCTGAAACAGAGGGCGAGAAACAGAGGGGCTGAAACAGAGGGGCTGAAACAGAGGGCGAGAAACAGAGTGGCTGAAACAGACGGGCTGAAACAGAGGGGCTGAAAAAGACTGCGAAAAACAGAGGGGCTGAAACAGAGGGCGAGAAACAGACGGGCTGAAACAGAGGGGCTGAAACAGACGGGCTGAAACAGAGGGGCTGGAACACAGGGGGAGAAACAGAGCGGCTGAAACAGAGAGGCTGAATCAGAGGGGCTGAAACAGAAGGCGAGAAACAGAGGGGCTGAAACAGAGGGCGAGAAACAGAGGGGCTGAAACAGAGGGGCTGAAACAGAAGGGCTGAAACAGAGGGCGAAAAACAGAGGGGCTGAAACAGAGGGCGAGAAACAGAGGGGCTGAAACAGAGGGGCGGGAAACAGAGGGGCTGAATCAGAGGGGCTGAATCAGAGGGGCTGAATCAGAGGGGCTGAATCAGAGGGCCTGAAACAGAGGGTGCGAAACAGAGGGGCTGAAACAGAGGGGCTGAAATAGAGTGGCTGAAACAGGGGGGCTGAAACAGTGGGGCTGAAACAGAGGGCGAGAAACAGAAGGGCTGAAACAGAGGGCGAGAAACAGAAGGGCTGAAACAGAGGGCGAGAAACAGAGGGGCTGAAACAGAGGGGCTGAAACAGACGGGCTGAAACAGAGGGGCTGAAAAAGAGGGCGAAAAACAGAGGGGCTGAAACAGAGGGCTAGAAACAGACGGGCTGACACAGTGGGGCTGAAACAGACGGGCTGAAACAATGGGGCTGAAACAGAGGGGCTGGAACAGAGGGGGAGAAACAGAGGGGCTGAAACAGAGAGGCTGAATCAGAGGGTCTGAAACAGAAGGTGAGAAACAGAGGGGCTGAAACAGAGGGCGAGGAACAGAGGGGCTGAAACAGACGGCGAGAAACAGAGGGGCTGACACAGAGGGGCTGAAACAGAGGGGCTGAAACAGAGGGGCTGAAACAGAGGGCGAGATACAGAGGGGCTGAAACAGAGGGGTGGGAAACAGAGGGGCGGGAAATAGAGGGGCTGAATCAGAGGGGCTGAATGAGTGGGGCTGAATCAGAGGTGCTGAATCAGAGGGGCTGAAAGAGAGGGTGAGAAACAGAGGGGCTGAAACAGAGGGGCTGAAACAAGGGGCTGAAACAGAGGGCGAGAAACAGAGGGGCTGAATCAGAGGGGCAGAAACAGAGGGAGAGAAACAGAGGGCCTGAAACAGAGGGGCTGAATCAGAGGGGCTGAAACAGAGGGCGAGAAACAGAGGCGCTGAAACAGAGGGCGAGAAACAGAGGGGCTGAAACAGAGGGCGAGAAACAGAGGGGCTGAAACAGAGGGCGAGAAACAGAGGGCGAGAAACAGAGGGACTGAAACAGAGGGGCTGAAACAGAGGGGCTGAAACAGAGGGCGAGAAAGAGAGGGGCTGAAACAGAGGGCGAGAAACTGAGGGGCTGAAACAGAGGGCGAGAAACAAAGTGGCTGAAACAGACGGCGAGAAACAGAGGTGCTGAAACAGAGGGGCTGAAACAGTGGGCGAGAAACAGAGGGGCTGAAACAGAGGGCGAGAAACAGAAGGGCTGAAACAGAGGGGGAGAAACAGAGGGGCCGAAACAGAGGGCGAGAAACAGAGTGGCTGAAACAGAGGGGCTGAAACAGAGGGGCTGATAAAGAGGGCGAAAAACAGAGGGGCTGAAACAGAGGGCGAGAAACAGAGGGGCTGAAACAGAGGGGCTCAGACAGACGGGCTGAAACAGTGGGGCTGAAACAGAGTGGCTGAAACAGAGGGGCTGAAACAGAGCGGCTGGAACAGAGGGGGAGAAACAGAGGGGCTGAAACAGAGGGGCTGAATCAGAGGGGCTGAAACAGAGGGCGAGAAACAGAGGGGCTGAAACAGAGGGCGAGAAACAGAGGGGCTGAAACAGAGGGCCTGAAACAGAGGGGCTGAATCAGAGGGGCTGAATCAGAGGGGCTGAATCAGTGGTGCTGAAACAGAGGGCGAGAAACAGAGGGGCTGAAACAAAGGGGCTGAAACAGAGGGCGAGAAACAGAGGGGCTGAAACAGACGGGCGGGAAACAGAGGGGCTGAATCAGAGGGGCTGCATCAGATGGGCTGAAACAGAGGGTGAGAAACAGAGGGGCTGAAACAGAGGGGCTGAAACAGAGGGGCTGAAACAGAGGGCGAGAAAGAGAGGGGCTGAATCAGAGGGGCAAAATCAGAGGGGCTGAATGAGAGGGGCTGAAACAGAGTGGCTGAATCAGAGGGGCTGAAACAGAGGGCGAGAAACAGAGGGGCTGAAACAGAGGGCGAGAATCAGAGGGGCTGAAACAGAGGGCGAGAAACAGAGGGGCTGAAACAGAGGGGCTGAAACAGAGGGGCTGAAACAGAGGGTCTGAATCAGAGGGGCTGATTCAGAGGGGCTGAATCCGAGGGGCTGAAACAGAGGGGCTGAAACAGAGGGCGAGAAACAGCGGGGCTGAAACAGAGGCCGAGAAACAGAGGGGCTGAAACAGAGGGCGAGAAAAGAGGGGCTGAAACATAGGGGCTGAAACAGAGGGCTAGAAACAGAGGGGCTGAAACAGAGGGGCTGAAACAGATGGCGAGAAACAGAGGGGCTGAAACAGAGGGCAATAAACGGAGGGGCTGAATCAGAGAGGCTGAAACAGAGGGGCTGAAACAGAGGGCGAGAAACAGAGGGCGAGAAACAGAGGGGCTGAAACAGAGGGCGAGAAACAGAGGGGCTGAAACAGAGGGCAATAAACGGAGGGGCTGAATCAGAGAGGCTGAAACAGAGGGGCTGAAACAGAGGGCGAGAAACAGAGGGCGAGAAACAGAGGGGCTGAATCAGAGGGGCTGAAACAGAGGGTGAGAAACAGAGGGGCTGAAACAGAGTGGCCGAAACAGAGGGGCTGAAACAGAGGGCGAGAAACAGAGGGGCTGAAACAGAGGGGCGGGAAACAGAGGGGCTTAATCAGAGGGGCTGAATCAGAGGGGCTGAATCAGTGGGGCTGAAACAGAGGTTGAGAAACTGAGGGGCTGAAACAGAGGGGCTGAAACAGATGGGCTGAAACAGAGGGCGGGAAACAGAGGGGCTGAATCAGAGGGGCTGAATCAGAGCGGCTGAAACAGAGGGGCTGAAAAAGAGGGGCGGAAACAGAGGGGCTGAATCAGAGGGGCTGATTCAGAGGGGCTGAAGCAGAGGGGCTGAATCAGCGGGGCTGAAACAGAGGGTAAGAAACAGCGGGGCTGAAACAGAGGGCGAGAAACAGAGGGGCAGAAACAGAGGGCGAGAAACAGAGGGGCTGAAACAGAGGGTCTGAAACAGAGGGCGAGAAACAGAGGGGCTGAAACAGAGGGGCTGAAACAGAGGGCGAGAAACAGAGGGGCTGAATCAGAGGGGCTGAAACAGAGGGCGAGAAACAGAGGGGCTGAAACAGAGGGCGAGAAACAGAGGGGCTGAAACAGAGGGGCTGAAACAGAGTGGCTGAAACAGAGGGGCTGAAACAGAGGGGCTGGAACAGAGGCGGAGAAACAGAGGGGCTGAAACAGAGGGGCTGAATCAGAGGGGCTGTAACAGAGTGGCTGAAACATATGGGCTGAAAGAGAGGGGCTAGAACAGAGGGGGAGAAACAGAAGGGCTGAAACAGAGTGGCTGAATCAGAGGGGCTGAAACAGAGGTCGAGAAACAGAGGGGCTGAAACAGACGGCGAGAAACAGAGGGGCTGAAACAGAGGGGCTGAAACAGAGGGGCTGAATCAGAGGGGGTGAATCAGAGGGGCTGAATCAGAGGGGCTGAAACAGAGGGCGAGAAACAGAGGGGCTGAAACAGAGGGCGAGGAACAGAGGGGCTGAAACAGAGGGCGAGAAACAGAGGGGCTGAAACAGAGGGGCTGAAACAGAGGGTGAGAAACAGAGGGGCTGAATCAGAGGGGCTGAAACAGAGGGTGAGAAACAGAGGGGCTGAAACAAAGGGCGAGAAACAGAGTGGCTGAATCAGAGGGGCTGAAAAAGAGGGCGAAAAACAGAGGGGCTGAAACTGAGGGCGACAAACAGAGGGGCTGAAACAGAGGGGCTGAAAGAGAGGGGCTGAAACAGAGTGGCTGAAACAGAGGAGCTGAAAGAAAGGGGCTAGAACAGAGGGGGAGAAACAGAAGGGCTGAAACAGAGTGGCTGAATCAGAGGGGCTGAAACAGAGGGCGAGAAACAGAGGGGCTGAAACAGCGGGCGAGAAACAGAGGGTCTGAATCAGAGGGGGTGAATCAGAGGGGCTGAATCAGAGGGGCTAAACCAGAGGGAGAGAAACAGAGGGGCTGAAACAGAGGGGCTGAAACAGAGGGGCTGAAACAGAGGGCGAGAAACTGAGGGGCTGAAACAGTGGGCGAGAAACAAAGGGGCAGAAACAGACGGCGAGAAACAGAGGGGCTGAAACAAAGGGGCTGAAACAGTGGGCGAGAAACAGAGGGGCTGAAACAGAGTGCGAAAAACTGAGGGGCTGAAACAGAGGGTCTGAAACAGAGGGGCTGAAACCGAGGGGCTTAAACAGTGGGGCTGAAACAGAGGGCGAGAAACAGAAGGGCTGAAACAGAGGGCGAGAAACAGAGGGGCTGAAACAGAGGGCGAGAAACAGAGTGGCTGAAAAAGAGGGGCTGAAACAGAGGGGCTGATAAAGAGGGCGAAAAACAGAGGGGCTGAAACAGAGGACGAGAAACAGAGGGGCTGAAACAGAGGGGCTCAGACAGAGGGGCTGAAACAGAGGGGCTGAAACAGAGTGGCTGAAACAGAGGGGCTGAAACAGAGCGGCTGGAACAGAGGGGGAGAAACAGAGGGGCTGAAACAGAGGGGCTGAAACAGAGGGTGAGAAACAGAGGGGCTGAATCAGAGGGGCTGAAACAGAGGGTGAGAAACAGAGGGGCTGAAACAAAGGGCGAGAAACAGAGTGGCTGAATCAGAGGGGCTGAAAAAGAGGGCGAAAAACAGAGGGGCTGAAACTGAGGGCGACAAACAGAGGGGCTGAAACAGAGGGGTTGAAACAGAGGGGCTGAAACAGAGTGGCTGAAACAGAGCAGCTGAAAGAAAGGGGCTAGAACAGAGGGGGAGAAACAGAAGGGCTGAAACAGAGTGGCTGAATCAGAGGGGCTGAAACAGAGGGCGAGAAACAGAGGGGCTGAAACAGCGGGCGAGAAACAGAGGGTCTGAATCAGAGGGGGTGAATCAGAGGGGCTGAATCAGAGGGGCTAAACCAGAGGGAGAGAAACAGAGGGGCTGAAACAGAGGGGCTGAAACAGAGGGGCTGAAACAGAGGGCGAGAAACTGAGGGGCTGAAACAGTGGGCGAGAAACAAAGGGGCAGAAACAGACGGCGAGAAACAGAGGGGCTGAAACAGAGGGGCTGAAACAGTGGGCGAGAAACAGAGGGGCTGAAACAGAGTGCGAAAAACTGAGGGGCTGAAACAGAGGGTCTGAAACAGAGGGGCTGAAACCGAGGGGCTTAAACAGTGGGGCTGAAACAGAGGGCGAGAAACAGAAGGGCTGAAACAGAGGGCGAGAAACAGAGGGGCTGAAACAGAGGGCGAGAAACAGAGTGGCTGAAAAAGAGGGGCTGAAACAGAGGGGCTGATAAAGAGGGCGAAAAACAGAGGGGCTGAAACAGAGGACGAGAAACAGAGGGGCTGAAACAGAGGGGCTCAGACAGAGGGGCTGAAACAGAGGGGCTGAAACAGAGTGGCTGAAACAGAGGGGCTGAAACAGAGCGGCTGGAACAGAGGGGGAGAAACAGAGGGGCTGAAACAGAGGGGCTGAATCAGAGGGCGAGAAACAGAGGGGCTGAAACAGAGGGGCTGAAACAGAGGGGCTGAATCAGAGGGGCTGAATCAGAGGGGCTGAATCAGTGGTGCTGAATCAGAGGGCGAGAAACAGAGGGGCTGAAACAAAGGGGCTGAAACAGAGGGGCTGAAACAGAGGGCGAGAAACAGAGGGGCTGAAACAGACGGGCGGGAAACAGAGGGGCTGAATCAGAAGGGCTGAAACAGAGGGCGAGAAACAGAGGGGCTGAAACAGACGGGCGGGAAACAGAGGGGCTGAATCAGAGGGGCTGCATCAGATGGGCTGAAACAGAGGGTGAGAAACAGAGGGGCTGAAACAGAGGGGCTGAAACAGAGGGCGAGAAAGAGAGGGGCTGAATCAGAGGGGCAAAATCAGAGGGGCTGAATGAGAGGGGCTGAAACAGAGTGGCTGAATCAGAGGGGCTGAAACAGAGGGTGAGAAACAGAGGGGCTGAAACAGAGGGCGAGAATCAGAGGGGCTGAAACAGAGGGCGAGAAACAGAGGGCGAGAAACAGAGGGGCTGAAACAGAGGGGCTGAAACAGAGGGGCTGAATCAGAGGGGCTGATTCAGAGGGGCTGAATCAGAGGGGCTGAAACAGAGGGTGAAAAACAGAGGGCGAGAAACAGCGGGGCTGAAACAGAGGGTGAGAAACAGAGGGGCTGAAACAGAGGGCGAGAAACAGAGGGGCTGAAACAGAGGGCGAGAAACAGAGGGCTAGAAACAGAGGGGCTGAAACATAGGGGCTGAAACAGAGGGCGAGAAACAGAGGGGCTGAATCAGAGGGGCTGAAACAGAGGGCAAGAAACAGAGGGGCTGAAACAGAGGGCGAGAAACAGAGGGGCTGAAACAGAGGGCGAGAAACGGAGGGGCTGAATCAGAGAGGCTGAAACAGAGGGGCTGAAACAGAGGGCGAGAAACAGAGGGGCTGAAACAGAGGGCGAGAAACAGAGGCGCTGAAACAGAGGGCGAGAAACAGAGGGGCTGAATCAGAGCGGCTGAAACAGAGGGTGAGAAACAGAGGGGCTGAAACAGAGTGGCCGAAACAGAGGGGCTGAAACAGAGGGCGAGAAACAGAGGGGCTGAAACAGAGGGGCGGGAAACAGAGGGGCTTTATCAGAGGGGCTGAATCACAGGGGCTGAATCAGAGGGGCTGAAACAGAGGGTGAGAAACAGAGGGGCTGAAACAGAGGGGCTGAAACAGAGGGGCTGAAACAGAGTGCGGGAAACAGAGGGGCTGAATCAGAGGGGCTGAATCAGAGCGGCTGAAACAGAGGGGCTGAAACAGAGGGGCTGAAACAGAGGGGCTGAAACAGAGGGGCTGAATCAGAGGGGCAGAAGCAGAGGGGCTGAATCAGCGGGGCTGAAACAGAGGGCGAGAAACAGCGGGGCTGAAACAGAGGGCGAGAAACAGAGGGGCAGAAACAGAGGGCGAGAAACAGAGGGGCTGTAACAGAGGGTCTGAAACAGCGGGCGAGAAACAGAGGGGCTGAAACAGAGGGGCTGAAACAGAGGCCGAGAAACAGAGGGGCTGAATCAGAGGGGCAGAAACAGAGGGCGAGAAACAGAGGGGCTGAAACAGAGGGCGAGAAACAGAGGGGCTGAAACTGAGGGCGAGAAACAGAGGGGCTGAAACAGAGGGGCTGAAACAGAGGGGCTGAAACAGAGTGGCTGAAACAGAGGGGCTGAAACAGAGGGGCTGTAACATAGGCGGAGAAACAGAGGGGCTGAAACTGAGGGGCTGAATCAGAGGGGCTGTAACAGAGGGCGAGAAACAGAGGGGCTGAAACAGAGGGCGAGAAACAGAGGCGCTGAAACAGAGGGGCTGAAACAGAGGGGCTGAAACAGAGGGGCTGAAACAGAGGGCGAGAAACAGAGGGGCTGAAACAGAGGGCGAGAAACAGAGGGGCTGAAACAGAGGGGCGGGAAACAGAGGGGCTGAATCAGAGGGGCTGAATCAGAGGGGCTGAATCAGAGGGGCTGAATCAGAGGGGCTGAAACAGAGGGGCTGAATCAGAGGGTCTGAAACAGAGGGCGAGAAACAGAGGGGCTGAAACAGAGGGCGAGAATCAGAGGGGCTGAAACAGAGGGCGAGAAACAGAGGGGCTGAAACAGAGGGGCTGAAACAGACGGGCTGAAACAGAGAGCCTGAAACTGAGGGCAAGAACCAGAGGGGCTGAAACAGAGGGCGAAAAACAGAGGGGCTGAAACAGAGGGCGAGAAACAGAGGGTGAGAAATAGAGGGCGAGAAACAGAGGGGCTGAAACAGAGGGGCTGAAACAGAGGGGCTGAATCAGAGGGGCTGAAACAGTGGGGCTGAATCAGAGGGGCTGAAACAGAGGGCGAGAAACAGAGGTGCTGAAACAGAGGGCGAGAAACTGAGGCGCTGAAACAGAGGGCGAGAAGCAGAGGGGCTGAAACAGAGGGCGAGAAACAGTGGGGCTGAAACAGAGGAGCTGAAACAGATGGGCTGAAACAGAGGGCGAGAAACAGAGGGGCTGAATCAGAGGGGCTGAAACAGAGGGTGAGAAACAGAGGGGCTGAAACAGAGTGGCCGAAATAGAGGGGCTGAAACAGAGGGCGAGAAACAGAGGGGCTGAAACAGAGGGGCGGGAAAGAGAGAGCTTAATCAGAGGGGCTGAATCAGAGGGGCTGAACCAGAGGGGCTGAAACAGAGGGTGAGAAACAGAGGGGCTGAAACAGAGGGGCTGAAACAGAGGGGCTGAAACAGAGTGTGGGAAACAGAGGGGCTGAATCAGGGGCTGAAACAGACGGGCGGGAAACAGAGGGGCTGAATCAGAGGGGCTGCATCAGATGGGCTGAAACAGAGGGTGAGAAACAGAGGGGCTGAAACAGAGGGGCTGAAACAGAGGGCGAGAAAGAGAGGGGCTGAATCAGAGGGGCAAAATCAGAGGGGCTGAATGAGAGGGGCTGAAACAGAGTGGCTGAATCAGAGGGGCTGAAACAGAGGGTGAGAAACAGAGGGGCTGAAACAGAGGGCGAGAATCAGAGGGGCTGAAACAGAGGGCGAGAAACAGAGGGCGAGAAACAGAGGGGCTGAAACAGAGGGGCTGAAACAGAGGGGCTGAATCAGAGGGGCTGATTCAGAGGGGCTGAATTAGAGGGGCTGAAACAGAGGGCGAAAAACAGAGGGCGAGATACAGCGGGGCTGAAACAGAGGGTGAGAAACAGAGGGGCAGAAACAGAGGGCGAGAAACAGAGGGGCTGAAACAGACGGCGAGAAACAGAGGGCGAGAAACAGAGGGGCTGAAACATAGGGGCTGAAACAGAGGGCGAGAAACAGAGGGGCTGAATCAGAGGGGCTGAAACAGAGGGCAAGAAACAGAGGGGCTGAAACAGAGGGCGAGAAACAGAGGGGCTGAAACAGAGGGCGAGAAACGGAGGGGCTGAATCAGAGAGGCTGAAACAGAGGGGCTGAAACAGAGGGCGAGAAACAGAGGCGCTGAAAGAGAGGGCGAGAAACAGAGGGGCTGAATCAGAGGGGCTGAAACAGAGGGTGAGAAACAGAGGGGCTGAAACAGAGTGGCCGAAACAGAGGGGCTGAAACAGAGGGCGAGAAACAGAGGGGCTGAAACAGAGGGGCGGGAAACAGAGGGGCTTAATGAGAGGGGCTGAATCACAGGGGCTGAATCAGAGGGGCTGAAACAGAGGGTGAGAAACAGAGGGGCTGAAACAGAGGGGCTGAAACAGAGGGGCTGAAACAGAGTGCGGGAAACAGAGGGGCTGAATCAGAGGGGCTGAAACAGAGGGGCTGAAACAGAGTGGCTGAAACAGAGGAGCTGAAAGAGAGGGGCTAGAACAGAGGGGGAGAAACAGAAGGGCTGAAACAGAGTGGCTGAATCAGAGGGGCTGAAACAGAGGGCGAGAAACAGAGGGGCTGAAACAGCGGGCGAGAAACAGAGGGGCTGAATCAGAGGGGGTGAATCAGAGGGGCTGAATCAGAGGGGCTAAAACAGAGGGCGAGAAACAGAGGGGCTGAAACAGAGGGGCTGAAACAGAGGGGCTGAAACAGAGGGCGAGAAACTGAGGGGCTGAAACAGAGGGCGAGAAACAAAGGGGCAGAAACAGACGGCGAGAAACAGAGGGGCTGAAACAAGGGGCTGAAACAGTGGGCGAGAAACAGAGGGGCTGAAACAGAGTGCGAAAAACTGAGGGGCTGAAACAGAGGGTCTGAAACAGAGGGGCTGAAACAGAGGGGCTTAAACAGTGGGGCTGAAACAGAGGGCGAGAAACAGAAGGGCTGAAACAGAGGGAAAGAAACAGAGGGGCTGAAACAGAGGGCGAGAAACAGAGGGGCTGAAACAGAGGGCTAGAAACAGAGTGGCTGAAACAGAGGGGCTGAAACAGAGGGGCTGATAAAGAGGGCGAAAAACAGAGGGGCTGAAACAGAGGACGAGAAACAGAGGGGCTGAAACAGAGGGGCTCAGACAGAGGGGCTGAAACAGAGGGGCTGAAACAGAGTGGCTGAAACAGAGGGGCTGAAACAGAGCGGCTGGAACAGAGGGGGAGAAACAGAGGGGCTGAAACAGAGGGGCTGAATCAGAGGGCGTGAAACAGAGGGGCTGAAACAGAGGGGCTGAAACAGAGGGGCTGAATCAGAGGGGCTGAATCAGAGGGGCTGAATCAGTGGTGCTGAAACAGAGGGCGAGAAACAGAGGGGCTGAAACAAAGGGGCTGAAACAGAGGGGCTGAAACAGAGGGCGAGAAACAGAGGGGCTGAAACAGACGGGCGGGAAACAGAGGGGCTGAATCAGAAGGGCTGAAACAGAGGGCGAGAAACAGAGGGGCTGAAACAGACGGGTGGGAAACAGAGGGGCTGAATCAGAGGGGCTGCATCAGATGGGCTGAAACAGAGCGTGAGAAACAGAGGGGCTGAAACAGAGGGGCTGAAACAGAGGGCGAGAAAGAGAGGGGCTGAATCAGAGGGGCAAAATCAGAGGGGCTGAATGAGAGGGGCTGAAACAGAGTGGCTGAATCAGAGGGGCGGAAAGAGAGGGTGAGAAACAGAGGGGCTGAAACAGAGGGCGAGAATCAGAGGGGCTGAAACAGAGGGCGAGAAACAGAGGGGCTGAAACAGAGGGGCTGAAACAGAGGGGCTGAATCAGAGGGGCTGATTCAGAGGGGCTGAATCAGAGGGGCTGAAACAGAGGGTGAAAAACAGAGGGCGAGAAACAGCGGGGCTGAAACAGAGGGTGAGAAACAGAGGGGCTGAAACAGAGGGCGAGAAACAGAGGGGCTGAAACAGAGGGCGAGAAACAGAGGGCGAGAAACAGAGGGGCTGAATCAGAGGGGCTGAAACAGAGGGCAAGAAACAGAGGGGCTGAAACAGAGGGCGAGAAACAGAGGGGCTGAAACAGAGGGCGAGAAACGGAGGGGCTGAATCAGAGAGGCTGAAACAGAGGGGCTGAAATAGAGGGCGAGAAACAGAGGAGCTGAAACAGAGGGCGAGAAACAGAGGCGCTGAAACAGAGGGCGAGAAACAGAGGGGCTGAATCAGAGGGGCTGAAACAGAGGGTGAGAAACAGAGGGGCTGAAACAGAGTGGCCGAAACAGAGGGGCTGAAACAGAGGGCGAGAAACAGAGGGGCTGAAACAGAGGGGCGGGAAACAGAGGGGCTTAATCAGAGGGGCTGAATCACAGGGGCTGAATCAGAGGGGCTGAAACAGAGGGTGAGAAACAGAGGGGCTGAAACAGAGGGGCTGAAACAGAGGGGCTGAAACAGAGTGCGGGAAACAGAGGGGTTGAATCAGAGGGGCTGAATCAGAGCGGCTGAAACAGAGGGGCTGAAACAGAGGGGCTGAAACAGAGGGGCTGAAACAGAGGGGCTGAATCAGAGGGGCTGATTCAGAGGGGCTGAAGCAGAGGGGCTGAATCAGCGGGGCTGAAACAGAGGGCGAGAAACAGCGGGGCTGAAACAGAGGGCGAGAAACAGAGGGGCAGAAACAGAGGGCGAGAAACAGAGGGGCTGAAACAGAGGGTCTGAAACAGCGGGCGAGAAACAGAGGGGCTGAAACAGAGGGGCTGAAACAGAGGCCGAGAAACAGAGGGGCTGAATCAGAGGGGCAGAAACAGAGGGCGAGAAACAGAGGGGCTGAAACAGAGGGCGAGAAACAGAGGGGCTGAAACTGAGGGCGAGAAACAGAGGGGCTGAAACAGAGGGGCTGAAACAGAGGGGCTGAAACAGAGTGGCTGAAACAGAGAGGCTGAAACAGAGGGGCTGGAACATAGGCGGAGAAACAGAGGGGCTGAAACTGAGGGGCTGAATCAGAGGGGCTGTAACAGAGGGCGAGAAACAGAGGGGCTGAAACAGAGGGCGAGAAACAGAGGCGCTGAAACAGAGGGGCTGAAACAGAGGGGCTGAAACAGTGTGGCTGAAACAGAGGGCGAGAAACAGAGGGGCTGAAACAGAGGGCGAGAAACAGAGGGGCTGAAACAGAGGGGCGGGAAACAGAGGGGCTGAATCAGAGGGGCTGAATCAGAGGGGCTGAATCAGAGGGGCTGAATCAGAGGGGCTGAAACAGAGGGGCTGAATCAGAGGGTCTGAAACAGAGGGCGAGAAACAGAGGGGCTGAAACAGAGGGCGAGAATCAGAGGGGCTGAAACAGAGGGCGAGAAACAGAGGGGCTGAAACAGAGGGGCTGAAACAGACGGGCTGAAACAGAGAGCCTGAAACTGAGGGCAAGAACCAGAGGGGCTGAAACAGAGGGAAAAAAACAGAGGGGCTGAAACAGAGGGCGAGAAACAGAGGGTGAGAAATAGAGGGCGAGAAACAGAGGGGCTGAAACAGAGGGCCTGAAACAGAGGGGCTGAATCAGAGGGGCTGAAACAGTGGGGCTGAATCAGAGGGGCTGAAACAGAGGGCGAGAAACAGAGGTGCTGAAACAGAGGGCGAGAAACTGAGGCGCTGAAACAGAGGGCGAGAAACAGAGGAGCTGAAACAGAGTGCGAGAAACAGTGGGGCTGAAACAGAGGAGCTGAAACAGAGGGGCTGAAACAGAGGGCGAGAAACAGAGGGGCTGAATCAGAGGGGCTGAAACAGAGGGTGAGAAACAGAGGGGCTGAAACAGAGTGGCCGAAACAGAGGGGCTGAAACAGAGGGCGAGAAACAGAGGGGCTGAAACAGAGGGGCGGGAAACAGAGGGGCTTAATCAGAGGGGCTGAATCACAGGGACTGAATCAGAGGGGCTGAAACAGAGGGTGAGAAACAGAGGGGCTGAAACAGAGGGGCTGAAACAGAGGGGCTGAAACAGAGTGCGGGAAACAGAGGGGCTGAATCAGAGGGGCTGAAACAGACGGGCGGGAAACAGAGGGGCTGAATCAGAGGGGCTGCATCAGATGGGCTGAAACAGAGGGTGAGAAACAGAGGGGCTGAAACAGAGGGGCTGAAACAGAGGGCGAGAAAGAGAGGGGCTGAATCAGAGGGGCAAAATCAGAGGGGCTGAATGAGAGGGGCTGAAACAGAGTGGCTGAATCAGAGGGGCTGAAACAGAGGGTGAGAAACAGAGGGGCTGAAACAGAGGGCGAGAATCAGAGGGGCTGAAACAGAGGGCGAGAAACAGAGGGCGAGAAACAGAGGGGATGAAACAGAGGGGCTGAAACAGAGGGGCTGAATCAGAGGGGCTGATTCAGAGGGGCTGAATCAGAGGGGCTGAAACAGAGGGCGAAAAACAGAGGGCGAGAAACAGCGGGGCTGAAACAGAGGGTGAGAAACAGAGGGGCTGAAACAGAGGGCGAGAAACAGAGGGGCTGAAACAGAGGGCGAGAAACAGAGGGCGAGAAACAGAGGGGCTGAAACAGAGGGCGAGGAACAGAGGGGCTGAAACAGAGGGCGAGAAACAGAGGGGCTGAAACAGAGGGGCTGAAACAGAGGGGCTGAAACAGAGGGGCTTAAACAGAGGGCGAGATAAAGAGGGGCTGAAACAGAGGGGTGGGAAACAGAGGGGCGGGAAATAGAGGGGCTGAATCAGAGGGGCTGAATGAGTGGGGCTGAATCAGAGGGGCTCAATCAGTGGGGCTGAAACAGAGGGTGAGAAACAGAGGGGCTGAAACAGAGGGGCTGAAACAGAGGGGCTGAAACAGAGGGCCAGAAACAGAGCGGCTGAATCAGATGGGCTAAATCAGAGGGGCTGAATCAGAGTGGCTGAAACAGAGGGGCTGAATCAGAGGGGCTGAAACAGAGGGCGAGAAACAGAGGCGCTGAAACAGAGGGCGAGAAACAGAGGGGCTGAAACAGAGGGCGAGAAACAGATGGGCTGAAACAGAGGGGCGGGAAACAGAGGGGCTGAATCAGAGGGGCTGAATCAGAGGGCCTGAAACAGAGGGTGCGAAACAGAGGGGCTGAAACAGAGGGGCTGAAATAGAGTGGCTGAAACAGGGGGGCTGAAACAGTGGGGCTGAAACAGAGGGCGAGAAACAGAAGGGCTGAAACAGAGGGCGAGAAACAGAAGGGCTGAAACAGAGGGCGAGAAACAGAGGGGCTGAAACAGAGGGGCTGAAACAGACGGGCTGAAACAGAGGGGCTGAAAAAGAGGGCGAAAAACAGAGGGGCTGAAACAGAGGGCGAGAAACAGACGGGCTGACACAGTGGGGCTGAAACAGACGGGCTGAAACAATGGGGCTGAAACTGAGGGGCTGGAACAGAGGGGGAGAAACAGAGGGGCTGAAACAGAGAGGCTGAATCAGAGGGGCTGAAACAGAAGGTGAGAAACAGAGGGGCTGAAACAGAGGGCGAGAAACAGAGGGGCTGAAACAGAGGGGCTGAAACAGAGGGGCTGAAACAGAGGGCGAGAAACAGAGGGTCTGAAACAGAAGGCGAGAAACAGAGGGGCTGAAACAGAGGGGCGGGATTCAGAGGGGCTGAATCAGAGGGGCTGAATCAGAGGGGCTGAATCAGAGGGGCTGAAACAGAGGGGCTGAAACAGAGGGCGAGAAACAGAGGGGCTGAACCAGAGGGGCTGAATCAGATGGGCTGAATCAGAGGGGTGAGAAACAGAGTGGCTGAAACAGAGGGCGCGAATCAGAGGGCGAGAAACAGAGGGGCTGAAACAGAGGGCGAGAAACAGAGGGGCTGAAACAGAGGGGCTGAAACAGAGGGGCTGAAACGGAGGGGCTAAAACAGTGGGGCTGAAATAAAGGGCGAGAGACAGAGGGGCTGAAACAGAGGGCGAGAAACAGAGGGGCTGAAACAGAGGGCGAGAAAAAGAGGGGCTGAATCAGAGGGGCTGAAACAGAGGGTGAGAAACAGAGGGGCTGAAACAAAGGGCGAGAAACAGAGTGGCTGAAACAGAGGGGCTGAAAAAGAGGGCGAAAAACAGAGGGGCTGAAACAGAGGGCGAGAAACAGAGGGGCTGAAACAGAGGGGCTGAAACAGAGTGGCTGAAACAGAGTGGCTGAAAGAGAGGGGCTAGAACAGAGGGGGAGAAACAGAAGGGCTGAAACAGAGTGGCTGAATCAGAGGGTCTGAAACAGAGGGCGAGAAACAGAGGGGCTGAAACAGAGGGCGAGAAACAGAGGGGCTGACACAGAGGGGCTGAAACAGAGGGGCTGAAACAGAGGGGCTGAAACAGAGGGCGAGATACAGAGGGGCTGAAACAGAGGGGTGGGAAACAGAGGGGCGGGAAATAGAGGGGCTGAATCAGAGGGGCTGAATGAGTGGGGCTGAATCAGAGGGGCTGAATCAGAGGGGCTGAAAGAGAGGGTGAGAAACAGTGGGGCTGAAACAGAGGGGCTGAAACAAGGGGCTGAAACAGAGGGCGAGAAACAGAGGGGCTGAATCAGAGGGGCAGAAACAGAGGGAGAGAAACAGAGGGCCTGAAACAGAGGGGCTGAATCAGAGGGGCTGAAACAGAGGGCGAGAAACAGAGGCGCTGAAACAGAGGGCGAGAAACAGAGGGGCTGAAACAGAGGGCGAGAAACAGAGGGGCTGAAACAGAGGGCGAGAAACAGAGGGCGAGAAACAGAGGGACTGAAACAGAGGGGCTGAAACAGAGGGGCTGAAACAGAGGGTGAGAAAGAGAGGGGCTGAAACAGAGGGCGAGAAACTGAGGGGCTGAAACAGAGGGCGAGAAACAAAGTGGCTGAAACAGACGGCGAGAAACAGAGGTGCTGAAACAGAGGGGCTGAAACAGTGGGCGAGAAACAGAGGGGCTGAAACAGAGGGCGAGAAACAGAAGGGCTGAAACAGAGGGGGAGAAACAGAGGGGCCGAAACAGAGGGCGAGAAACAGAGTGGCTGAAACAGAGGGGCTGAAACAGAGGGGCTGATAAAGAGGGCGAAAAACAGAGGGGCTGAAACAGAGGGCGAGAAACAGAGGGGCTGAAACAGAGGGGCTCAGACAGACGGGCTGAAACAGTGGGGCTGAAACAGAGTGGCTGAAACAGAGGGGCTGAAACAGAGCGGCTGGAACAGAGGGGGAGAAACAGAGGGGCTGAAACAGAGGGGCTGAATCAGAGGGGCTGAAACAGAGGGCGAGAAACAGAGGGGCTGAAACAGAGGGCGAGAAACAGAGGGGCTGAAACAGAGGGCCTGAAACAGAGGGGCTGAATCAGAGGGGCTGAATCAGAGGGGCTGAATCAGTGGTGCTGAAACAGAGGGCGAGAAACAGAGGGGCTGAAACAAAGGGGCTGAAACAGAGGGCGAGAAACAGAGGGGCTGAAACAGACGGGCGGGAAACAGAGGGGCTGAATCAGAGGGGCTGCATCAGATGGGCTGAAACAGAGGGTGAGAAACAGTGGGGCTGAAACAGAGGGGCTGAAACAGAGGGGCTGAAACAGAGGGCGAGAAAGAGAGGGGCTGAATCAGAGGGGCAAAATCAGAGGGGCTGAATGAGAGGGGCTGAAACAGAGTGGCTGAATCAGAGGGGCTGAAACAGAGGGCGAGAAACAGAGGGGCTGAAACAGAGGGCGAGAATCAGAGGGGCTGAAACAGAGGGCGAGAAACAGAGGGGCTGAAACAGAGGGGCTGAAACAGAGGGGCTGAAACAGAGGGTCTGAATCAGAGGGGCTGATTCAGAGGGGCTGAATCCGAGGGGCTGAAACAGAGGGGCTGAAACAGAGGGCGAGAAACAGCGGGGCTGAAACAGAGGGCGAGAAACAGAGGGGCTGAAACAGAGGGCGAGAAAAGAGGGGCTGAAACATAGGGGCTGAAACAGAGGGCTAGAAACAGAGGGGCTGAAACAGAGGGGCTGAAACAGATGGCGAGAAACAGAGGGGCTGAATCAGAGGGGCTGAAAGAGAGGGCAAGAAACAGAGGGGCTGAAACAGAGGGCGAGAAACAGAGGGGCTGAAACAGAGGGCAATAAACGGAGGGGCTGAATCAGAGAGGCTGAAACAGAGGGGCTGAAACAGAGGGCGAGAAACAGAGGGCGAGAAACAGAGGGGCTGAATCAGAGGGGCTGAAACAGAGGGTGAGAAACAGAGGGGCTGAAACAGAGTGGCCGAAACAGAGGGGCTGAAACAGAGGGCGAGAAACAGAGGGGCTGAAACAGAGGGGCGGGAAACAGAGGGGCTTAATCAGAGGGGCTGAATCAGAGGGGCTGAATCAGAGGGGCTGAAACAGAGGTTGAGAAACAGAGGGGCTGAAACAGAGGGGCTGAAACAGAGGGGCTGAAACAGAGGGCGGGAAACAGAGGGGCTGAATCAGAGGGGCTGAATCAGAGCGGCTGAAACAGAGGGGCTGAAAAAGAGGGGCGGAAACAGAGGGGCTGAATCAGAGGGGCTGATTCAGAGGGGCTGAAGCAGAGGGGCTGAATCAGCGGGGCTGAAACAGAGAGTAAGAAACAGCGGGGCTGAAACAGAGGGCGAGAAACAGAGGGGCAGAAACAGAGGGCGAGAAACAGAGGGGCTGAAACAGAGGGTCTGAAACAGAGGGGCTGAAATAGAGTGGCTGAAACAGGGGGGCTGAAACAGTGGGGCTGAAACAGAGGGCGAGAAACAGAAGGGCTGAAACAGAGGGCGAGAAACAGAAGGGCTGAAACAGAGGGCGAGAAACAGAGGGGCTGAAACAGAGGGGCTGAAACAGACGGGCTGAAACAGAGGGGCTGAAAAAGAGGGCGAAAAACAGAGGGGCTGAAACAGAGGGCTAGAAACAGACGGGCTGACACAGTGGGGCTGAAACAGACGGGCTGAAACAATGGGGCTGAAACAGAGGGGCTGGAACAGAGGGGGAGAAACAGAGGGGCTGAAACAGAGAGGCTGAATCAGAGGGGCTGAAACAGAAGGTGAGAAACAGAGGGGCTGAAACAGAGGGCGAGGAACAGAGGGGCTGAAACAGACGGCGAGAAACAGAGGGGCTGACACAGAGGGGCTGAAACAGAGGGGCTGAAACAGAGGGGCTGAAACAGAGGGCGAGATACAGAGGGGCTGAAACAGAGGGGTGGGAAACAGAGGGGCGGGAAATAGAGGGGCTGAATCAGAGGGGCTGAATGAGTGGGGCTGAATCAGAGGGGCTGAATCAGAGGGGCTGAAAGAGAGGGTGAGAAACAGTGGGGCTGAAACAGAGGGGCTGAAACAAGGGGCTGAAACAGAGGGCGAGAAACAGAGGGGCTGAATCAGAGGGGCAGAAACAGAGGGAGAGAAACAGAGGGCCTGAAACAGAGGGGCTGAATCAGAGGGGCTGAAACAGAGGGCGAGAAACAGAGGCGCTGAAACAGAGGGCGAGAAACAGAGGGGCTGAAACAGAGGGCGAGAAACAGAGGGGCTGAAAAAGAGGGCGAGAAACAGAGGGCGAGAAACAGAGGGACTGAAACAGAGGGGCTGAAACAGAGGGGCTGAAACAGAGGGTGAGAAAGAGAGGGGCTGAAACAGAGGGCGAGAAACTGAGGGGCTGAAACAGAGGGCGAGAAACAAAGTGGCTGAAACAGACGGCGAGAAACAGAGGTGCTGAAACAGAGGGGCTGAAACAGTGGGCGAGAAACAGAGGGGCTGAAACAGAGGGCGAGAAACAGAAGGGCTGAAACAGAGGGGGAGAAACAGAGGGGCCGAAACAGAGGGCGAGAAACAGAGTGGCTGAAACAGAGGGGCTGAAACAGAGGGGCTGATAAAGAGGGCGAAAAACAGAGGGGCTGAAACAGAGGGCGAGAAACAGAGGGGCTGAAACAGAGGGGCTCAGACAGACGGGCTGAAACAGTGGGGCTGAAACAGAGTGGCTGAAACAGAGGGGCTGAAACAGAGCGGCTGGAACAGAGGGGGAGAAACAGAGGGGCTGAAACAGAGGGGCTGAATCAGAGGGGCTGAAACAGAGGGCGAGAAACAGAGGGGCTGAAACAGAGGGCGAGAAACAGAGGGGCTGAAACAGAGGGCCTGAAACAGAGGGGCTGAATCAGAGGGGCTGAATCAGAGGGGCTGAATCAGTGGTGCTGAAACAGAGGGCGAGAAACAGAGGGGCTGAAACAAAGGGGCTGAAACAGAGGGCGAGAAACAGAGGGGCTGAAACAGACGGGCGGGAAACAGAGGGGCTGAATCAGAGGGGCTGCATCAGATGGGCTGAAACAGAGGGTGAGAAACAGTGGGGCTGAAACAGAGGGGCTGAAACAGAGGGGCTGAAACAGAGGGCGAGAAAGAGAGGGGCTGAATCAGAGGGGCAAAATCAGAGGGGCTGAATGAGAGGGGCTGAAACAGAGTGGCTGAATCAGAGGGGCTGAAACAGAGGGCGAGAAACAGAGGGGCTGAAACAGAGGGCGAGAATCAGAGGGGCTGAAACAGAGGGCGAGAAACAGAGGGGCTGAAACAGAGGGGCTGAAACAGAGGGGCTGAAACAGAGGGTCTGAATCAGAGGGGCTGATTCAGAGGGGCTGAATCCGAGGGGCTGAAACAGAGGGGCTGAAACAGAGGGCGAGAAACAGCGGGGCTGAAACAGAGGGCGAGAAACAGAGGGGCTGAAACAGAGGGCGAGAAAAGAGGGGCTGAAACATAGGGGCTGAAACAGAGGGCTAGAAACAGAGGGGCTGAAACAGAGGGGCTGAAACAGATGGCGAGAAACAGAGGGGCTGAATCAGAGGGGCTGAAAGAGAGGGCAAGAAACAGAGGGGCTGAAACAGAGGGCGAGAAACAGAGGGGCTGAAACAGAGGGCAATAAACGGAGGGGCTGAATCAGAGAGGCTGAAACAGAGGGGCTGAAACAGAGGGCGAGAAACAGAGGGCGAGAAACAGAGGGGCTGAATCAGAGGGGCTGAAACAGAGGGTGAGAAACAGAGGGGCTGAAACAGAGTGGCCGAAACAGAGGGGCTGAAACAGAGGGCGAGAAACAGAGGGGCTGAAACAGAGGGGCGGGAAACAGAGGGGCTTAATCAGAGGGGCTGAATCAGAGGGGCTGAATCAGAGGGGCTGAAACAGAGGTTGAGAAACAGAGGGGCTGAAACAGAGGGGCTGAAACAGAGGGGCTGAAACAGAGGGCGGGAAACAGAGGGGCTGAATCAGAGGGGCTGAATCAGAGCGGCTGAAACAGAGGGGCTGAAAAAGAGGGGCGGAAACAGAGGGGCTGAATCAGAGGGGCTGATTCAGAGGGGCTGAAGCAGAGGGGCTGAATCAGCGGGGCTGAAACAGAGAGTAAGAAACAGCGGGGCTGAAACAGAGGGCGAGAAACAGAGGGGCAGAAACAGAGGGCGAGAAACAGAGGGGCTGAAACAGAGGGGGAGAAACAGAGGGGCTGAAACAGAGGGGCTGAATCAGAGGGGCTGAAACAGAGGGCGAGAAACAGAGGGGCTGAAACAGAGGGCGAGAAACAGAGGGGCTGAAACAGAGGGCCTGAAACAGAGGGGCTGAATCAGAGGGGCTGAATCAGAGGGGCTGAATCAGTGGTGCTGAAACAGAGGGCGGGAAACAGAGGGGCTGAAACAAAGGGGCTGAAACAGAGGGCGAGAAACAGAGGGGCTGAAACAGACGGGCGGGAAACAGAGGGGCTGAATCAGAGGGGCTGCATCAGATGGGCTGAAACAGAGGGTGAGAAACAGTGGGGCTGAAACAGAGGGGCTGAAACAGAGGGGCTGAAACAGAGGGCGAGAAAGAGAGGGGCTGAATCAGAGGGGCAAAATCAGAGGGGCTGAATGAGAGGGGCTGAAACAGAGTGGCTGAATCAGAGGGGCTGAAACAGAGGGCGAGAAACAGAGGGGCTGAAACAGAGGGCGAGAATCAGAGGGGCTGAAACAGAGGGCGAGAAACAGAGGGGCTGAAACAGAGGGGCTGAAACAGAGGGGCTGAAACAGAGGGTCTGAATCAGAGGGGCTGATTCAGAGGGGCTGAATCCGAGGGGCTGAAACAGAGGGGCTGAAACAGAGGGCGAGAAACAGCGGGGCTGAAACAGAGGGCGAGAAACAGAGGGGCTGAAACAGAGGGCGAGAAAAGAGGGGCTGAAACATAGGGGCTGAAACAGAGGGCTAGAAACAGAGGGGCTGAAACAGAGGGGCTGAAACAGATGGCGAGAAACAGAGGGGCTGAATCAGAGGGGCTGAAAGAGAGGGCAAGAAACAGAGGGGCTGAAACAGAGGGCGAGAAACAGAGGGGCTGAAACAGAGGGCAATAAACGGAGGGGCTGAATCAGAGAGGCTGAAACAGAGGGGCTGAAACAGAGGGCGAGAAACAGAGGGCGAGAAACAGAGGGGCTGAATCAGAGGGGCTGAAACAGAGGGTGAGAAACAGAGGGGCTGAAACAGAGTGGCCGAAACAGAGGGGCTGAAACAGAGGGCGAGAAACAGAGGGGCTGAAACAGAGGGGCGGGAAACAGAGGGGCTTAATCAGAGGGGCTGAATCAGAGGGGCTGAATCAGAGGGGCTGAAACAGAGGTTGAGAAACAGAGGGGCTGAAACAGAGGGGCTGAAACAGAGGGGCTGAAACAGAGGGCGGGAAACAGAGGGGCTGAATCAGAGGGGCTGAATCAGAGCGGCTGAAACAGAGGGGCTGAAAAAGAGGGGCGGAAACAGAGGGGCTGAATCAGAGGGGCTGATTCAGAGGGGCTGAAGCAGAGGGGCTGAATCAGCGGGGCTGAAACAGAGAGTAAGAAACAGCGGGGCTGAAACAGAGGGCGAGAAACAGAGGGGCAGAAACAGAGGGCGAGAAACAGAGGGGCTGAAACAGAGGGTCTGAAACAGAGGGGCTGAAATAGAGTGGCTGAAACAGGGGGGCTGAAACAGTGGGGCTGAAACAGAGGGCGAGAAACAGAAGGGCTGAAACAGAGGGCGAGAAACAGAAGGGCTGAAACAGAGGGCGAGAAACAGAGGGGCTGAAACAGAGGGGCTGAAACAGACGGGCTGAAACAGAGGGGCTGAAAAAGAGGGCGAAAAACAGAGGGGCTGAAACAGAGGGCTAGAAACAGACGGGCTGACACAGTGGGGCTGAAACAGACGGGCTGAAACAATGGGGCTGAAACAGAGGGGCTGGAACAGAGGGGGAGAAACAGAGGGGCTGAAACAGAGAGGCTGAATCAGAGGGGCTGAAACAGAAGGTGAGAAACAGAGGGGCTGAAACAGAGGGCGAGGAACAGAGGGGCTGAAACAGACGGCGAGAAACAGAGGGGCTGACACAGAGGGGCTGAAACAGAGGGGCTGAAACAGAGGGGCTGAAACAGAGGGCGAGATACAGAGGGGCTGAAACAGAGGGGTGGGAAACAGAGGGGCGGGAAATAGAGGGGCTGAATCAGAGGGGCTGAATGAGTGGGGCTGAATCAGAGGGGCTGAATCAGAGGGGCTGAAAGAGAGGGTGAGAAACAGTGGGGCTGAAACAGAGGGGCTGAAACAAGGGGCTGAAACAGAGGGCGAGAAACAGAGGGGCTGAATCAGAGGGGCAGAAACAGAGGGAGAGAAACAGAGGGCCTGAAACAGAGGGGCTGAATCAGAGGGGCTGAAACAGAGGGCGAGAAACAGAGGCGCTGAAACAGAGGGCGAGAAACAGAGGGGCTGAAACAGAGGGCGAGAAGCAGAGGGGCTGAAACAGAGGGCGAGAAACAGAGGGCGAGAAACAGAGGGACTGAAACAGAGGGGCTGAAACAGAGGGGCTGAAACAGAGGGTGAGAAAGAGAGGGGCTGAAACAGAGGGCGAGAAACTGAGGGGCTGAAACAGAGGGCGAGAAACAAAGTGGCTGAAACAGACGGCGAGAAACAGAGGTGCTGAAACAGAGGGGCTGAAACAGTGGGCGAGAAACAGAGGGGCTGAAACAGAGGGCGAGAAACAGAAGGGCTGAAACAGAGGGGGAGAAACAGAGGGGCCGAAAAAGAGGGCGAGAAACAGAGTGGCTGAAACAGAGGGGCTGAAACAGAGGGGCTGATAAAGAGGGCGAAAAACAGAGGGGCTGAAACAGAGGGCGAGAAACAGAGGGGCTGAAACAGAGGGGCTCAGACAGACGGGCTGAAACAGTGGGGCTGAAACAGAGTGGCTGAAACAGAGGGGCTGAAACAGAGCGGCTGGAACAGAGGGGGAGAAACAGAGGGGCTGAAACAGAGGGGCTGAATCAGAGGGGCTGAAACAGAGGGCGAGAAACAGAGGGGCTGAAACAGAGGGCGAGAAACAGAGGGGCTGAAACAGAGGGCCTGAAACAGAGGGGCTGAATCAGAGGGGCTGAATCAGAGGGGCTGAATCAGTGGTGCTGAAACAGAGGGCGAGAAACAGAGGGGCTGAAACAAAGGGGCTGAAACAGAGGGCGAGAAACAGAGGGGCTGAAACAGACGGGCGGGAAACAGAGGGGCTGAATCAGAGGGGCTGCATCAGATGGGCTGAAACAGAGGGTGAGAAACAGTGGGGCTGAAACAGAGGGGCTGAAACAGAGGGGCTGAAACAGAGGGCGAGAAAGAGAGGGGCTGAATCAGAGGGGCAAAATCAGAGGGGCTGAATGAGAGGGGCTGAAACAGAGTGGCTGAATCAGAGGGGCTGAAACAGAGGGCGAGAAACAGAGGGGCTGAAACAGAGGGCGAGAATCAGAGGGGCTGAAACAGAGGGCGAGAAACAGAGGGGCTGAAACAGAGGGGCTGAAACAGAGGGGCTGAAACAGAGGGTCTGAATCAGAGGGGCTGATTCAGAGGGGCTGAATCCGAGGGGCTGAAACAGAGGGGCTGAAACAGAGGGCGAGAAACAGCGGGGCTGAAACAGAGGGCGAGAAACAGAGGGGCTGAAACAGAGGGCGAGAAAAGAGGGGCTGAAACATAGGGGCTGAAACAGAGGGCTAGAAACAGAGGGGCTGAAACAGAGGGGCTGAAACAGATGGCGAGAAACAGAGGGGCTGAATCAGAGGGGCTGAAAGAGAGGGCAAGAAACAGAGGGGCTGAAACAGAGGGCGAGAAACAGAGGGGCTGAAACAGAGGGCAATAAACGGAGGGGCTGAATCAGAGAGGCTGAAACAGAGGGGCTGAAACAGAGGGCGAGAAACAGAGGGCGAGAAACAGAGGGGCTGAATCAGAGGGGCTGAAACAGAGGGTGAGAAACAGAGGGGCTGAAACAGAGTGGCCGAAACAGAGGGGCTGAAACAGAGGGCGAGAAACAGAGGGGCTGAAACAGAGGGGCGGGAAACAGAGGGGCTTAATCAGAGGGGCTGAATCAGAGGGGCTGAATCAGAGGGGCTGAAACAGAGGTTGAGAAACAGAGGGGCTGAAACAGAGGGGCTGAAACAGAGGGGCTGAAACAGAGGGCGGGAAACAGAGGGGCTGAATCAGAGGGGCTGAATCAGAGCGGCTGAAACAGAGGGGCTGAAAAAGAGGGGCGGAAACAGAGGGGCTGAATCAGAGGGGCTGATTCAGAGGGGCTGAAGCAGAGGGGCTGAATCAGCGGGGCTGAAACAGAGAGTAAGAAACAGCGGGGCTGAAACAGAGGGCGAGAAACAGAGGGGCAGAAACAGAGGGCGAGAAACAGAGGGGCTGAAACAGAGGGTCTGAAACAGAGGGCGAGAAACAGAGGGGCTGAAACAGAGGGGCTGAAACAGAGGGCGAGAAACAGAGGGGCTGAATCAGAGGGGCTGAAACAGAGGGCGAGAAACAGAGGGGCTGAAACAGAGGGCGAGAAACAGAGGGGCTGAAACAGAGGGGCTGAAACAGAGTGGCTGAAACAGAGGGGCTGAAACAGAGGGGCTGGAACAGAGGCGGAGAAACAGAGGGGCTGAAACAGAGGGGCTGAATCAGAGGGGCTGTAACAGAGTGGCTGAAACATATGGGCTGAAAGAGAGGGGCTAGAACAGAGGGGGAGAAACAGAAGGGCTGAAACAGAGTGGCTGAATCAGAGGGGCTGAAACAGAGGTCGAGAAACAGAGGGGCTGAAACAGACGGCGAGAAACAGAGGGGCTGAAACAGAGGGGCTGAAACAGAGGGGCTGAATCAGAGGGGGTGAATCAGAGGGGCTGAATCAGAGGGGCTGAAACAGAGGGCGAGAAACAGAGGGGCTGAAACAGAGGGCGAGGAACAGAGGGGCTGAAACAGAGGGCGAGAAACAGAGGGGCTGAAACAGAGGGGCTGAAACAGAGGGTGAGAAACAGAGGGGCTGAATCAGAGGGGCTGAAACAGAGGGTGAGAAACAGAGGGGCTGAAACAAAGGGCGAGAAACAGAGTGGCTGAATCAGAGGGGCTGAAAAAGAGGGCGAAAAACAGAGGGGCTGAAACTGAGGGCGACAAACAGAGGGGCTGAAACAGAGGGGCTGAAACAGAGGGGCTGAAACAGAGTGGCTGAAACAGAGGAGCTGAAAGAAAGGGGCTAGAACAGAGGGGGAGAAACAGAAGGGCTGAAACAGAGTGGCTGAATCAGAGGGGCTGAAACAGAGGGCGAGAAACAGAGGGGCTGAAACAGCGGGCGAGAAACAGAGGGTCTGAATCAGAGGGGGTGAATCAGAGGGGCTGAATCAGAGGGGCTAAACCAGAGGGAGAGAAACAGAGGGGCTGAAACAGAGGGGCTGAAACAGAGGGGCTGAAACAGAGGGCGAGAAACTGAGGGGCTGAAACAGTGGGCGAGAAACAAAGGGGCAGAAACAGACGGCGAGAAACAGAGGGGCTGAAACAGAGGGGCTGAAACAGTGGGCGAGAAACAGAGGGGCTGAAACAGAGTGCGAAAAACTGAGGGTCTGAAACAGAGGGTCTGAAACAGAGGGGCTGAAACCGAGGGGCTTAAACAGTGGGGCTGAAACAGAGGGCGAGAAACAGAAGGGCTGAAACAGAGGGGGAGAAACAGAGGGGCTGAAACAGAGGGCGAGAAACAGAGGGGCTGAAACAGAGGGCGAGAAACAGAGTGGCTGAAAAAGAGGGGCTGAAACAGAGGGGCTGATAAAGAGGGCGAAAAACAGCGGGGCTGAAACAGAGGACGAGAAACAGAGGGGCTGAAACAGAGGGGCTCAGACAGAGGGGCTGAAACAGAGGGGCTGAAACAGAGTGGCTGAAACAGAGGGGCTGAAACAGAGCGGCTGGAACAGAGGGGGAGAAACAGAGGGGCTGAAACAGAGGGGCTGAATCAGAGGGCGAGAAACAGAGGGGCTGAAACAGAGGGGCTGAAACAGAGGGGCTGAATCAGAGGGGCTGAATCAGAGGGGCTGAATCAGTGGTGCTGAATCAGAGGGCGAGAAACAGAGGGGCTGAAACAAAGGGGCTGAAACAGAGGGGCTGAAACAGAGGGCGAGAAACAGAGGGGCTGAAACAGACGGGCGGGAAACAGAGGGGCTGAATCAGAAGGGCTGAAACAGAGGGCGAGAAACAGAGGGGCTGAAACAGACGGGCGGGAAACAGAGGGGCTGAATCAGAGGGGCTGCATCAGATGGGCTGAAACAGAGGGTGAGAAACAGAGGGGCTGAAACAGAGGGGCTGAAACAGAGGGCGAGAAAGAGAGGGGCTGAATCAGAGGGGCAAAATCAGAGGGGCTGAATGAGAGGGGCTGAAACAGAGTGGCTGAATCAGAGGGGCTGAAACAGAGGGTGAGAAACAGAGGGGCTGAAACAGAGGGCGAGAATCAGAGGGGCTGAAACAGAGGGCGAGAAACAGAGGGCGAGAAACAGAGGGGCTGAAACAGAGGGGCTGAAACAGAGTGGCTGAATCAGAGGGGCTGAAACAGAGGGTGAGAAACAGAGGGGCTGAAACAGAGGGCGAGAATCAGAGGGGCTGAAACAGAGGGCGAGAAACAGAGGGCGAGAAACAGAGGGGCTGAAACAGAGGGGCTGAAACAGAGGGGCTGAATCAGAGGGGCTGATTCAGAGGGGCTGAATCAGAGGGGCTGAAACAGAGGGTGAAAAACAGAGGGCGAGAAACAGCGGGGCTGAAACAGAGGGTGAGAAACAGAGGGGCTGAAACAGAGGGCGAGAAACAGAGGGGCTGAAACAGAGGGCGAGAAACAGAGGGCGAGAAACAGAGGGGCTGAAACATAGGGGCTGAAACAGAGGGCGAGAAACAGAGGGGCTGAATCAGAGGGGCTGAAACAGAGGGCAAGAAACAGAGGGGCTGAAACAGAGGGCGAGAAACAGAGGGGCTGAAACAGAGGGCGAGAAACGGAGGGGCTGAATCAGAGAGGCTGAAACAGAGGGGCTGAAACAGAGGGCGAGAAACAGAGGGGCTGAAACAGAGGGCGAGAAACAGAGGCGCTGAAACAGAGGGCGAGAAACAGAGGGGCTGAATCAGAGGGGCTGAAACAGAGGGTGAGAAACAGAGGGGCTGAAACAGAGTGGCCGAAACAGAGGGGCTGAAACAGAGGGCGAGAAACAGAGGGGCTGAAACAGAGGGGCGGGAAACAGAGGGGCTTAATCAGAGGGGCTGAATCACAGGGGCTGAATCAGAGGGGCTGAAACAGAGGGTGAGAAACAGAGGGGCTGAAACAGAGGGGCTGAAACAGAGGGGCTGAAACAGAGTGCGGGAAACAGAGGGGCTGAATCAGAGGGGCTGAATCAGAGCGGCTGAAACAGAGGGGCTGAAACAGAGGGGCTGAAACAGAGGGGCTGAAACAGAGGGGCTGAATCAGAGGGGCAGAAGCAGAGGGGCTGAATCAGCGGGGCTGAAACAGAGGGCGAGAAACAGCGGGGCTGAAACAGAGGGCGAGAAACAGAGGGGCAGAAACAGAGGGCGAGAAACAGAGGGGCTGAAACAGAGGGTCTGAAACAGCGGGCGAGAAACAGAGGGGCTGAAACAGAGGGGCTGAAACAGAGGCCGAGAAACAGAGGGGCTGAATCAGAGGGGCAGAAACAGAGGGCGAGAAACAGAGGGGCTGAAACAGAGGGCGAGAAACAGAGGGGCTGAAACTGAGGGCGAGAAACAGAGGGGCTGAAACAGAGGGGCTGAAACAGAGGGGCTGAAACAGAGTGGCTGAAACAGAGGGGCTGAAACAGAGGGGCTGTAACATAGGCGGAGAAACAGAGGGGCTGAAACTGAGGGGCTGAATCAGAGGGGCTGTAACAGAGGGCGAGAAACAGAGGCGCTGAAACAGAGGGGCTGAAACAGAGGGGCTGAAACAGAGGGGCTGAAACAGAGGGCGAGAAACAGAGGGGCTGAAACAGAGGGCGAGAAACAGAGGGGCTGAAACAGAGGGGCGGGAAACAGAGGGGCTGAATCAGAGGGGCTGAATCAGAGGGGCTGAATCAGAGGGGCTGAATCAGAGGGGCTGAAACAGAGGGGCTGAATCAGAGGGTCTGAAACAGAGGGCGAGAAACAGAGGGGCTGAAACAGAGGGCGAGAATCAGAGGGGCTGAAACAGAGGGCGAGAAACAGAGGGGCTGAAACAGAGGGGCTGAAACAGACGGGCTGAAACAGAGAGCCTGAAACTGAGGGCAAGAACCAGAGGGGCTGAAACAGAGGGCGAAAAACAGAGGGGCTGAAACAGAGGGCGAGAAACAGAGGGTGAGAAATAGAGGGCGAGAAACAGAGGGGCTGAAACAGAGGGGCTGAAACAGAGGGGCTGAATCAGAGGGGCTGAAACAGTGGGGCTGAATCAGAGGGGCTGAAACAGAGGGCGAGAAACAGAGGTGCTGAAACAGAGGGCGAGAAACAGGCGCTGAAACAGAGGGCGAGAAGCAGAGGGGCTGAAACAGAGGGCGAGAAACAGTGGGGCTGAAACAGAGGAGCTGAAACAGAGGGGCTGAAACAGAGGGCGAGAAACAGAGGGGCTGAATCAGAGGGGCTGAAACAGAGGGTGAGAAACAGAGGGGCTGAAACAGAGTGGCCGAAACAGAGGGGCTGAAACAGAGGGCGAGAAACAGAGGGGCTGAAACAGAGGGGCGGGAAAGAGAGAGCTTAATCAGAGGGGCTGAATCAGAGGGGCTGAACCAGAGGGGCTGAAACAGAGGGTGAGAAACAGAGGGGCTGAAACAGAGGGGCTGAAACAGAGGGGCTGAAACAGAGTGTGGGAAACAGAGGGGCTGAATCAGAGGGGCTGAAACAGACGGGCGGGAAACAGAGGGGCTGAATCAGAGGGGCTGCTTCAGATGGGCTGAAACAGAGGGTGAGAAACAGAGGGGCTGAAACAGAGGGGCTGAAACAGAGGGCGAGAAAGAGAGGGGCTGAATCAGAGGGGCAAAATCAGAGGGGCTGAATGAGAGGGGCTGAAACAGAGTGGCTGAATCAGAGCGGCTGAAACAGAGGGGCTGAAACAGAGGGGCTGAAACAGAGGGGCTGAATCAGAGGGGCAGAAGCAGAGGGGCTGAATCAGCGGGGCTGAAACAGAGGGCGAGAAACAGCGGGGCTGAAACAGAGGGCGAGAAACAGAGGGGCAGAAACAGAGGGCGAGAAACAGAGGGGCTGAAACAGAGGGTCTGAAACAGCGGGCGAGAAACAGAGGGGCTGAAACAGAGGGGCTGAAACAGAGGCCGAGAAACAGAGGGGCTGAATCAGAGGGGCAGAAACAGAGGGCGAGAAACAGAGGGGCTGAAACAGAGGGCGAGAAACAGAGGGGCTGAAACTGAGGGCGAGAAACAGAGGGGCTGAAACAGAGGGGCTGAAACAGAGGGGCTGAAACAGAGTGGCTGAAACAGAGGGGCTGAAACAGAGGGGCTGTAACATAGGCGGAGAAACAGAGGGGCTGAAACTGAGGGGCTGAATCAGAGGGGCTGTAACAGAGGGCGAGAAACAGAGGGGCTGAAACAGAGGGCGAGAAACAGAGGCGCTGAAACAGAGGGGCTGAAACAGAGGGGCTGAAACAGAGGGGCTGAAACAGAGGGCGAGAAACAGAGGGGCTGAAACAGAGGGCGAGAAACAGAGGGGCTGAAACAGAGGGGCGGGAAACAGAGGGGCTGAATCAGAGGGGCTGAATCAGAGGGGCTGAATCAGAGGGGCTGAATCAGAGGGGCTGAAACAGAGGGGCTGAATCAGAGGGTCTGAAACAGAGGGCGAGAAACAGAGGGGCTGAAACAGAGGGCGAGAATCAGAGGGGCTGAAACAGAGGGCGAGAAACAGAGGGGCTGAAACAGAGGGGCTGAAACAGACGGGCTGAAACAGAGAGCCTGAAACTGAGGGCAAGAACCAGAGGGGCTGAAACAGAGGGCGAAAAACAGAGGGGCTGAAACAGAGGGCGAGAAACAGAGGGTGAGAAATAGAGGGCGAGAAACAGAGGGGCTGAAACAGAGGGGCTGAAACAGAGGGGCTGAATCAGAGGGGCTGAAACAGTGGGGCTGAATCAGAGGGGCTGAAACAGAGGGCGAGAAACAGAGGTGCTGAAACAGAGGGCGAGAAACTGAGGCGCTGAAACAGAGGGCGAGAAGCAGAGGGGCTGAAACAGAGGGCGAGAAACAGTGGGGCTGAAACAGAGGAGCTGAAACAGAGGGGCTGAAACAGAGGGCGAGAAACAGAGGGGCTGAATCAGAGGGGCTGAAACAGAGGGTGAGAAACAGAGGGGCTGAAACAGAGTGGCCGAAACAGAGGGGCTGAAACAGAGGGCGAGAAACAGAGGGGCTGAAACAGAGGGGCGGGAAAGAGAGAGCTTAATCAGAGGGGCTGAATCAGAGGGGCTGAACCAGAGGGGCTGAAACAGAGGGTGAGAAACAGAGGGGCTGAAACAGAGGGGCTGAAACAGAGGGGCTGAAACAGAGTGTGGGAAACAGAGGGGCTGAATCAGAGGGGCTGAAACAGACGGGCGGGAAACAGAGGGGCTGAATCAGAGGGGCTGCTTCAGATGGGCTGAAACAGAGGGTGAGAAACAGAGGGGCTGAAACAGAGGGGCTGAAACAGAGGGCGAGAAAGAGAGGGGCTGAATCAGAGGGGCAAAATCAGAGGGGCTGAATGAGAGGGGCTGAAACAGAGTGGCTGAATCAGAGGGGCTGAAACAGAGGGTGAGAAACAGAGGGGCTGAAACAGAGGGCGAGAATCAGAGGGGCTGAAACAGAGGGCGAGAAACAGAGGGCGAGAAACAGAGGGGCTGAAACAGAGGGGCTGAAACAGAGGGGCTGAATCAGAGGGGCTGATTCAGAGGGGCTGAATTAGCGGGGCTGAAACAGAGGGCGAAAAACAGAGGGCGAGATACAGCGGGGCTGAAACAGAGGGTGAGAAACAGAGGGGCTGAAACAGAGGGCGAGAAACAGAGGGGCTGAAACAGAGGGCGAGAAACAGAGGGCGAGAAACAGAGGGGCTGAAACATAGGGGCTGAAACAGAGGGCGAGAAACAGAGGGGCTGAATCAGAGGGGCTGAAACAGAGGGCAAGAAACAGAGGGGCTGAAACAGAGGGCGAGAAACAGAGGGGCTGAAACAGAGGGCGAGAAACGGAGGGGCTGAATCAGAGAGGCTGAAACAGAGGGGCTGAAACAGAGGGCGAGAAACAGAGGGGCTGAAACAGAGGGCGAGAAACAGAGGGGCTGAATCAGAGGGGCTGAAACAGAGGGTGAGAAACAGAGGGGCTGAAACAGAGTGGCCGAAACAGAGGGGCTGAAACAGAGGGCGAGAAACAGAGGGGCTGAAACAGAGGGGCGGGAAACAGAGGGGCTTAATGAGAGGGGCTGAATCACAGGGGCTGAATCAGAGGGGCTGAAACAGAGGGTGAGAAACAGAGGGGCTGAAACAGAGGGTGAGAAACAGAGGGGCTGAAACAGAGGGTCTGAAACAGCGGGCGAGAAACAGAGGGGCTGAAACAGAGGGGCTGAAACAGAGGCCGAGAAACAGAGGGGCTGAATCAGAGGGGCAGAAACAGAGGGCGAGAAACAGAGGGGCTGAAACAGAGGGCGAGAAACAGAGGGGCTGAAAGTGAGGGCGAGAAACAGAGGGGCTGAAACAGAGGGGCTGAAACAGAGGGGCTGAAACAGAGTGGCTGAAACAGAGGGGCTGAAACAGAGGGGCTGGAACATAGGCGGAGAAACAGAGGGGCTGAAACTGAGGGGCTGAATCAGAGGGGCTGAAACAGAGGGCGAGAAACAGAGGGGCTGAAACAGAGGGCGAGAAACAGGCGCTGAAACAGAGGGGCTGAAACAGAGGGGCTGAAACAGTGTGGCTGAAACAGAGGGCGAGAAACAGAGGGGCTGAAACAGAGGGGCGGGAAACAGAGGGGCTTAATGAGAGGGGCTGAATCACAGGGGCTGAATCAGAGGGGCTGAAACAGAGGGTGAGAAACAGAGGGGCTGAAACAGAGGGTGAGAAACAGAGGGGCTGAAACAGAGGGTCTGAAACAGCGGGCGAGAAACAGAGGGGCTGAAACAGAGGGGCTGAAACAGAGGCCGAGAAACAGAGGGGCTGAATCAGAGGGGCAGAAACAGAGGGCGAGAAACAGAGGGGCTGAAACAGAGGGCGAGAAACAGAGGGGCTGAAAGTGAGGGCGAGAAACAGAGGGGCTGAAACAGAGGGGCTGAAACAGAGGGGCTGAAACAGAGTGGCTGAAACAGAGGGGCTGAAACAGAGGGGCTGGAACATAGGCGGAGAAACAGAGGGGCTGAAACTGAGGGGCTGAATCAGAGGGGCTGAAACAGAGGGCGAGAAACAGAGGGGCTGAAACAGAGGGCGAGAAACAGAGGCGCTGAATCAGAGGGGCTGAAACAGAGGGCGAGAAACAGAGGGGCTGAAACAGAGGGCGAGAAACAGAGGCGCTGAATCAGAGGGGCTGAATCAGAGGGGCTGAAACTGAGGGTGAGAAACAGAGGGGCTGAAACAGAGGGGCTGAAACAGAGGGCGAGAAACAGAGGGGCTGAAACAGAGGGCGAGAAACAGTGGGGCTGAAACAGAGGAGCTGAAACAGAGGGGCTGAAACAGAGGGTCTGAAACAGTGGGCGAGAAACAGAGTGGCTGAATCAGAGGGGCTGAATCAGAGGGGCTGAAACAGAGGGGCTGAAACAGAGGGCGAGAAACAAAGGAGCTGAAACAGCGGGCGAGAAACAGAGGGCGAGAAACAGATTGGCTGAAACAGAGAGCCTGGAACAGAGGGCGAGAAACAGGGGGCTGAAACAGAGGGCGAAAAACAGAGGGACTGAAACAGAGGGCGAGAAACAGAGGGTGAGAAACAGAGGGGCTGAAACAGAGGGGCTGAAACAGACGGGCTGAAACAGAGGGGCTGAAACAGAGGGCGAGAAACAGAGGGGCTGAAACAGAGGGCGAGTAACAGAGGGGCTGAATCAGAGGGGCTGAAACAGAGGGGCTGAAACAGAGGGGCTGAAACAGTGGGGCTGAAACAGAGGGCGAGAAACAGAGGGGCTGAAACAGATGGCGAGAAACAGAGGGCGAGAAACAGAGGGGCTGAAACAGAGGGGCTGAAACAGAGGGGCTGAATCAGAGGGGCTGATTCAGAGGGGCTGAATTAGAGGGGCTGAAACAGAGGGCGAAAAACAGAGGGCGAGATACAGCGGGGCTGAAACAGACGGTGAGAAACAGAGGGGCTGAAACAGAGGGCGAGAAACAGAGGGGCTGAAACAGACGGCGAGAAACAGAGGGCGAGAAACAGAGGGGCTGAAACATAGGGGCTGAAACAGAGGGCGAGAAACAGAGGGGCTGAATCAGAGGGGCTGAAACAGAGGGCAAGAAACAGAGGGGCTGAAACAGAGGGCGAGAAACAAAGGGGCTGAAACAGAGGGCGAGAAACGGAGGGGCTGAATCAGAGAGGCTGAAACAGAGGGGCTGAAACAGAGGGCGAGAAACAGAGGCGCTGAAAGAGAGGGCGAGAAACAGAGGGGCTGAATCAGAGCGGCTGAAACAGAGGGTGAGAAACAGAGGGGCTGAAACAGAGTGGCCGAAACAGAGGGGCTGAAACAGAGGGCGAGAAACAGAGGGGCTGAAACAGAGGGGCGGGAAACAGAGGGGCTTAATGAGAGGGGCTGAATCACAGGGGCTGAATCAGAGGGGCTGAAACAGAGGGTGAGAAACAGAGGGGCTGAAACAGAGGGGCTGAAACAGAGGGGCTGAAACAGAGTGCGGGAAACAGAGGGGCTGAATCAGAGGGGCTGAAACAGAGGGGCTGAAACAGAGTGGCTGAAACAGAGGAGCTGAAAGAGAGGGGCTAGAACAGAGGGGGAGAAACAGAAGGGCTGAAACAGAGTGGCTGAATCAGAGGGGCTGAAACAGAGGGCGAGAAACAGAGGGGCTGAAACAGCGGGCGAGAAACAGAGGGGCTGAATCAGAGGGGGTGAATCAGAGGGGCTGAATCAGAGGGGCTAAAACAGAGGGCGAGAAACAGAGGGGCTGAAACAGAGGGGCTGAAACAGAGGGGCTGAAACAGAGGGCGAGAAACTGAGGGGCTGAAACAGAGGGCGAGAAACAAAGGGGCAGAAACAGACGGCGAGAAACAGAGGGGCTGAAACAGAGGGGCTGAAACAGTGGGCGAGAAACAGAGGGGCTGAAACAGAGTGCGAAAAACTGAGGGGCTGAAACAGAGGGTCTGAAACAGAGGGGCTGAAACAGAGGGGCTTAAACAGTGGGGCTGAAACAGAGGGCGAGAAACAGAAGGGCTGAAACAGAGGGAAAGAAACAGAGGGGCTGAAACAGAGGGCGAGAAACAGAGGGGCTGAAACAGAGGGCTAGAAACAGAGTGGCTGAAACAGAGGGGCTGAAACAGAGGGGCTGATAAAGAGGGCGAAAAACAGAGGGGCTGAAACAGAGGACGAGAAACAGAGGGGCTGAAACAGAGGGGCTCAGACAGAGGGGCTGAAACAGAGGGGCTGAAACAGAGTGGCTGAAACAGAGGGGCTGAAACAGAGCGGCTGGAACAGAGGGGGAGAAACAGAGGGGCTGAAACAGAGGGGCTGAATCAGAGGGCGAGAAACAGAGGGGCTGAAACAGAGGGGCTGAAACAGAGGGGCTGAATCAGAGGGGCTGAATCAGAGGGGCTGAATCAGTGGTGCTGAAACAGAGGGCGAGAAACAGAGGGGCTGAAACAAAGGGGCTGAAACAGAGGGGCTGAAACAGAGGGCGAGAAACAGAGGGGCTGAAACAGACGGGCGGGAAACAGAGGGGCTGAATCAGAAGGGCTGAAACAGAGGGCGAGAAACAGAGGGGCTGAAACAGACGGGCGGGAAACAGAGGGGCTGAATCAGAGGGGCTGCATCAGATGGGCTGAAACAGAGCGTGAGAAACAGAGGGGCTGAAACAGAGGGGCTGAAACAGAGGGCGAGAAAGAGAGGGGCTGAATCAGAGGGGCAAAATCAGAGGGGCTGAATGAGAGGGGCTGAAACAGAGTGGCTGAATCAGAGGGGCTGAAAGAGAGGGTGAGAAACAGAGGGGCTGAAACAGAGGGCGAGAATCAGAGGGGCTGAAACAGAGGGCGAGAAACAGAGGGGCTGAAACAGAGGGGCTGAAACAGAGGGGCTGAATCAGAGGGGCTGATTCAGAGGGGCTGAATCAGAGGGGCTGAAACAGAGGGTGAAAAACAGAGGGCGAGAAACAGCGGGGCTGAAACAGAGGGTGAGAAACAGAGGGGCTGAAACAGAGGGCGAGAAACAGAGGGGCTGAAACAGAGGGCGAGAAACAGAGGGCGAGAAACAGAGGGGCTGAATCAGAGGGGCTGAAACAGAGGGCAAGAAACAGAGGGGCTGAAACAGAGGGCGAGAAACAGAGGGGCTGAAACAGAGGGCGAGAAACGGAGGGGCTGAATCAGAGAGGCTGAAACAGAGGGGCTGAAATAGAGGGCGAGAAACAGAGGAGCTGAAACAGAGGGCGAGAAACAGAGGCGCTGAAACAGAGGGCGAGAAACAGAGGGGCTGAATCAGAGGGGCTGAAACAGAGGGTGAGAAACAGAGGGGCTGAAACAGAGTGGCCGAAACAGAGGGGCTGAAACAGAGGGCGAGAAACAGAGGGGCTGAAACAGAGGGGCGGGAAACAGAGGGGCTTAATCAGAGGGGCTGAATCACAGGGGCTGAATCAGAGGGGCTGAAACAGAGGGTGAGAAACAGAGGGGCTGAAACAGAGGGGCTGAAACAGAGGGGCTGAAACAGAGTGCGGGAAACAGAGGGGTTGAATCAGAGGGGCTGAATCAGAGTGGCTGAAACAGAGGGGCTGAATCAGAGCGGCTGAAACAGAGGGGCTGAAACAGAGGGGCTGAATCAGAGGGGCTGATTCAGAGGGGCTGAAGCAGAGGGGCTGAATCAGCGGGGCTGAAACAGAGGGCGAGAAACAGCGGGGCTGAAACAGAGGGCGAGAAACAGAGGGGCAGAAACAGAGGGCGAGAAACAGAGGGGCTGAAACAGAGGGTCTGAAACAGCGGGCGAGAAACAGAGGGGCTGAAACAGAGGGGCTGAAACAGAGGCCGAGAAACAGAGGGGCTGAATCAGAGGGGCAGAAACAGAGGGCGAGAAACAGAGGGGCTGAAACAGAGGGCGAGAAACAGAGGGGCTGAAACTGAGGGCGAGAAACAGAGGGGCTGAAACAGAGGGGCTGAAACAGAGGGGCTGAAACAGAGTGGCTGAAACAGAGGGGCTGAAACAGAGGGGCTGGAACATAGGCGGAGAAACAGAGGGGCTGAAACTGAGGGGCTGAATCAGAGGGGCTGTAACAGAGGGCGAGAAACAGAGGGGCTGAAACAGAGGGCGAGAAACAGAGGCGCTGAAACAGAGGGGCTGAAACAGAGGGGCTGAAACAGTGTGGCTGAAACAGAGGGCGAGAAACAGAGGGGCTGAAACAGAGGGCGAGAAACAGAGGGGCTGAAACAGAGGGGCGGGAAACAGAGGGGCTGAATCAGAGGGGCTGAATCAGAGGGGCTGAATCAGAGGGGCTGAATCAGAGGGGCTGAAACAGAGGGGCTGAATCAGAGGGTCTGAAACAGAGGGCGAGAAACAGAGGGGCTGAAACAGAGGGCGAGAATCAGAGGGGCTGAAACAGAGGGCGAGAAACAGAGGGGCTGAAACAGAGGGGCTGAAACAGACGGGCTGAAACAGAGAGCCTGAAACTGAGGGCAAGAACCAGAGGGGCTGAAACAGAGGGAAAAAAACAGAGGGGCTGAAACAGAGGGCGAGAAACAGAGGGTGAGAAATAGAGGGCGAGAAACAGAGGGGCTGAAACAGAGGGGCTGAAACAGAGGGGCTGAATCAGAGGGGCTGAAACAGAGGGGCTGAATCAGAGGTGCTGAAACAGAGGGCGAGAAACAGAGGTGCTGAAACAGAGGGCGAGAAACTGAGGCGCTGAAACAGAGGGCGAGAAACAGAGGGGCTGAAACAGAGGGCGAGAAACAGAGGGGCTGAAACAGAGGAGCTGAAACAGAGGGGCTGAAACAGAGGGCGAGAAACAGAGGGGCTGAATCAGAGGGGCTGAAACAGAGGGTGAGAAACAGAGGGGCTGAAACAGAGTGGCCGAAACAGAGGGGCTGAAACAGAGGGCGAGAAACAGAGGGGCTGAAACAGAGGGGCGGGAAACAGAGGGGCTTAATCAGAGGGGCCGAATCACAGGGACTGAATCAGAGGGGCTGAAACAGAGGGTGAGAAACAGAGGGGCTGAAACAGAGGGGCTGAAACAGAGGGGCTGAAACAGAGTGCGGGAAACAGAGGGCCTGAATCAGAGGGGCTGAAACAGACGGGCGGGAAACAGAGGGGCTGAATCAGAGGGGCTGCATCAGATGGGCTGAAACAGAGGGTGAGAAACAGAGGGGCTGAAACAGAGGGGCTGAAACAGAGGGCGAGAAAGAGAGGGGCTGAATCAGAGGGGCAAAATCAGAGGGGCTGAATGAGAGGGGCTGAAACAGAGTGGCTGAATCAGAGGGGCTGAAACAGAGGGTGAGAAACAGAGGGGCTGAAACAGAGGGCGAGAATCAGAGGGGCTGAAACAGAGGGCGAGAAACAGAGGGCGAGAAACAGAGGGGCTGAAACAGAGGGGCTGAAACAGAGGGGCTGAATCAGAGGGGCTGATTCAGAGGGGCTGAATCAGAGGGGCTGAAACAGAGGGCGAAAAACAGAGGGCGAGAAACAGCGGGGCTGAAACAGAGGGTGAGAAACAGAGGGGCTGAAACAGAGGGCGAGAAACAGAGGGGCTGAAACAGAGGGCGAGAAACAGAGGGCGAGAAACAGAGGGGCTGAAACATAGGGGCTGAAACAGAGGGCGAGAAACAGAGGGGCTGAATCAGAGGGGCTGAAACAGAGGGCAAGAAACAGAGGGGCTGAAACAGAGGGCGAGAAACAGAGGGGCTGAAACAGAGGGCGAGAAACGGAGGGGCTGAATCAGAGAGGCTGAAACAGAGGGGCTGAAACAGAGGGCGAGAAACAGAGGGGCTGAAACAGAGGGCGAGAAACAGAGGCGCTGAAAGAGAGGGCGAGAAACAGAGGGGCTGAATCAGAGGGGCTGAAACAGAGGGTGAGAAACAGAGGGGCTGAAACAGAGTGGCCGAAACAGAGGGGCTGAAACAGAGGGCGAGAAACAGAGGGGCTGAAACAGAGGGGCGGGAAACAGAGGGGCTGAAACAGAGTGCGGGAAACAGAGGGGCTGAATCAGAGGGGCTGAATCACAGGGGCTGAATCAGAGGGGCTGAAACAGAGGGTGAGAAACAGAGGGGCTGAAACAGAGGGGCTTAATCAGAGGGGCTGAATCACAGGGGCTGAATCAGAGGGGCTGAAACAGAGGGTGAGAAACAGAGGGGCTGAAACAGAGGGGCTGAAACAGAGGGGCTGAAACAGAGTGCGGGAAACAGAGGGGCTGAATCAGAGGGGCTGAATCAGAGCGGCTGAAACAGAGGGGCTGAAACAGAGGGGCTGAAACAGAGGGGCTGAAACAGAGGGGCTGAATCAGAGGGGCTGATTCAGAGGGGCTGAAGCAGAGGGGCTGAATCAGCGGGGCTGAAACAGAGGGCGAGAAACAGCGGGGCTGAAACAGAGGGCGAGAAACAGAGGGGCAGAAACAGAGGGCGAGAAACAGAGGGGCTGAAACAGAGGGTCTGAAACAGCGGGCGAGAAACAGAGGGGCTGAAACAGAGGGGCTGAAACAGAGGCCGAGAAACAGAGGGGCTGAATCAGAGGGGCAGAAACAGAGGGCGAGAAACAGAGGGGCTGAAACAGAGGGCGAGAAACAGAGGGGCTGAAAGTGAGGGCGAGAAACAGAGGGGCTGAAACAGAGGGGCTGAAACAGAGGGGCTGAAACAGAGTGGCTGAAACAGAGGGGCTGAAACAGAGGGGCTGGAACATAGGCGGAGAAACAGAGGGGCTGAAACTGAGGGGCTGAATCAGAGGGGCTGAAACAGAGGGCGAGAAACAGAGGGGCTGAAACAGAGGGCGAGAAACAGAGGCGCTGAAACAGAGGGGCTGAAACAGAGGGGCTGAAACAGTGTGGCTGAAACAGAGGGCGAGAAACAGAGGGGCTGAAACAGAGGGCGAGAAACAGAGGGGCTGAAACAGAGGGGCGGGAAACAGAGGGGCTGAATCAGAGGGGCTGAATCAGAGGGGCTGAAACTGAGGGTGAGAAACAGAGGGGCTGAAACAGAGGGGCTGAAACAGAGGGCGAGAAACAGAGGGGCTGAAACAGAGGGCGAGAAACAGTGGGGCTGAAACAGAGGAGCTGAAACAGAGGGGCTGAAACAGAGGGTCTGAAACAGTGGGCGAGAAACAGAGTGGCTGAATCAGAGGGGCTGAATCAGAGGGGCTGAAACAGAGGGGCTGAAACAGAGGGCGAGAAACAAAGGAGCTGAAACAGCGGGCGAGAAACAGAGGGCGAGAAACAGATTGGCTGAAACAGAGAGCCTGGAACAGAGGGCGAGAAACAGGGGGCTGAAACAGAGGGCGAAAAACAGAGGGCGAGAAACAGAGGGTGAGAAACAGAGGGGCTGAAACAGAGGGGCTGAAACAGACGGGCTGAAACAGAGGGGCTGAAACAGAGGGCGAGAAACAGAGGGGCTGAAACAGAGGGCGAGTAACAGAGGGGCTGAATCAGAGGGGCTGAAACAGAGGGGCTGAAAAAGAGGGCGAGAAACAGAGGCGCTGAAACAGAGGGGCTGAAACAGAGGGGCTGAATCAGTGTGGCTGAAACAGAGGGCGAGAAACAGAGGGGCTGAAACAGAGGGCGAGAAACAGAGGGGCTGAAACAGAGGGGCGGGAAACAGAGGGGCTGAATCAGAGGGGCTGAATCAGAGGGGCTGAAACTGAGGGTGAGAAACAGAGGGGCTGAAACAGAGGGGCTGAAACAGAGGGCGAGAAACAGAGGGGCTGAAACAGAGGGCGAGAAACAGTGGGGCTGAAACAGAGCAGCTGAAACAGAGGGGCTGAAACAGAGGGTCTGAAACAGTGGGCGAGAAACAGAGTGGCTGAATCAGAGGGGCTGAATCAGAGGGGCTGAAACAGAGGGGCTGAAACAGAGGGCGAGAAACAAAGGAGCTGAAACAGCGGGCAAGAAACAGAGGGCGAGAAACAGATTGGCTGAAACAGAGAGCCTGGAACAGAGGGCGAGAAACAGGGGGCTGAAACAGAGGGCGAAAAACAGAGGGACTGAAACAGAGGGCGAGAAACAGAGGGTGAGAAACAGAGGGGCTGAAACAGAGGGGCTGAAACAGACGGGCTGAAACAGAGGGGCTGAAACAGAGGGCGAGAAACAGAGGGGCTGAAACAGAGGGCGAGTAACAGAGGGGCTGAATCAGAGGGGCTGAAACAGAGGGGCTGAAAAAGAGGGCGAGAAACAGAGGGGCTGAAACAGAGGGCGAGAAACAGGGGCTGAAACAGAGGGCGCGAAACAGAGGGGCTGAATCAGAGGGGCTGAAACAGAGGGTGAGAAACAGGGGGGCTGAAACAGAGGGCGAGAAACAGAGGGGCTGAAACAGAGGGGCTGAAACAGTGGGGCTGAAACAGAGGGCGAGAAACAGAGGGGCTGAAACAGATGGCGAGAAGCAGAGGGGCTGAAACAGAGGGGCTGAAACAGAGGGGCTGAAACAGAGTGGCTGAAACAGAGGGGCTGAAACAGAGGGGCTGGAACAGAGGGGGAGAAACAGAGCGGCTGAAACAGAGGGGCTGAATCAGAGGGGCTGAAACAGAGGGCGAGAAACAGAGGGGCTGAAACAGAGGGCGAAATAGAGGCGCTGAAACAGAGGGGCTGAAACAGAGGGGCTGAAACAGAGTGGCTGAAACAGAGGGGCTGAAACAGAGGGGCTGGAACAGAGGGGCTGAAACAGAGGGCGAAATAGAGGCGCTGAAACAGAGGGGCTGAAACAGAGGGGCTGAAACAGAGTGGCTGAAACAGAGGTGCTGAATCAGAGGGGCTGAAACAGAGGGGCTGAAACAGAGGGCGAAATAGAGGCGCTGAAACAGAGGGGCTGAAACAGAGGGGCTGAAACAGAGGGGCTGAAACAGAGGGGCTGAAACAGAGGGCGAGAAACAGAGGGGTTGAATCAGAGGGGCTGAATCAGAGGGGCTGAATCAGAGGGGCTGAAACAGAGGGGCTGAATCAGAGGGGCTGAAACAGAGGGCGAGAAACAGAGGGGCTGAAACAGAGGGCGAGAATCAGAGGGGCTGAAACAGAGGTCGAGAAACAGAGGGGCTGAAACAGAGGGGCTGAAACAGTGGGGCTGAAACAGAGGGGCTGAATCAGAGGGGCTGAAACAGAGGGGCTGAATCAGAGGGGCTGAAACAGAGGGCGAGAAACAGAGGGGCTGAAACAGAGGGCTAGAATCAGAGGGACTGAAACAGAGGGCGAGAAACAGAGGGGCTGAAACAGAGGGGCTGAAACAGAGGGGCTGAAAGAGAGGGGCTGAATCAGAGGGGCTGATTCAGAGGGGCTGAAACAGAGGGGCTGAATCAGCGGGGCTGAAACAGAGGGCGAGAAACAACGGGGCTGAAAAAGAGGGCGAGAAACAGAGGGGCAGAAACAGAGGGCGAGAAACAGAGGGGCTGAATAGAACATAGATAGAACATAGAACATAGAACAATACAGCACAGAACAGGCCCTTCGGCCCACGATGTTGTGCCGAACTTCTATCCTAGATTAAGCATCCATCCATGTACCTATCCAAATGCCGCTTAAAGGTCGCCAATGAATCTGACTCTACCACTCCCACGGGCAGCGCATTCCATGCCCCCACCACTCTCTGGGTGAAGAACCCACCCCTGACATCTCCCCTATACCTTCCACCCTTCACCTTAAATTTATGTCCCCTTGTAACACTCTGTTGTACCCGGGGAAAAAGTTTCTGACTGTCTACTCTATCTATTCCTCTGATCATCTTATAAACCTCTATCAAGTCACCCCTCATCCTTCGCCATTCCAACGAGAAAAGGCCGAGAACTCTCAACCTATCCTCGTACGACCTACTCTCCATTCCAGGCAACATCCTGGTAAATCTTCTCTGCACCCTCTCCAAAGCTTCCACATCTTTCCTAAAGTGAGGCGACCAGAACTGCACACAGTACTCCAAATGTGGCCTAACCAAAGTCCTGTACAGCTGCAACATCACCTCACGACTCTTGAATTCAATCCCTCTGCTAATGAACGATAATACTCCATAGGCCTTCTTACAAACTATCCACCTGAGTGGCAACCTTCAAAGATCTATGTACATAGATCCCAAGATCCCTCTGTTCCTCCACCTGACCAAGAACCCTACCATTAACCCTGTATTCCGCATTCTTATTTGTTCTTCCAAAATGGACAACTTCACACTTGGCAGGGTTGAACTCCATCTGCCACTCCTCAGCCCAGCTCTGCATCATATCTAAGTCCCTCTGCAGCCGACAACAGCCCTCCTCACTGTCCACAACTCCACCTATCTTTGTATCATCTGCAAATTTACTGACCCACCCTTCGACTCCCTCATCTAAGTCATTAATAAAAATTACAAACAGCAGAGGACCCAGAACTGATCCCTGCGGAACTCCACTTGTAACTGGACTCCATGCTGAATATTTACCATCTACTACCACTCTCTGACTTCGACCGGTTAGCCAGTTTTCTATCCAATTGGCCAAATTTCCCTCTATCCCATGCCTCCTGACTTTCCGCATAAGCCTACCATGGGGAACCTTATCAAATGCCTTACTAAAATCCATGTACACTACATCCACTGCTCTACCCTCATCCACATGCTTGGTCACCTCCTCGAAGAATTCAATAAGACTTGTAAGGCAAGACCTACCCTTCACAAATCCGTGCTGGCTGTCCCTAATCAAGCAGTGCCGTTCCAGATACTCGTAAATCCTATCCCTCAGTACCCTTTCCATTACTTTGCCTACCACAGAAGTAAGACTAACTGGCCTGTAATTCCCGGGGTTATCCCTATTCCCTTTTTTGAACAGGGGCACAACATTCGCTACTCTCCAGTCCCCTGGTACCACCCCCGTTGCCAGTGAAGACGAGAAGATCATTGCCAACGGTACTGCAATTTCCTCTCTTGCTTCCCACATAATCCTAGGATATATCCCGTCAGGCCCGGGGGACTTGTCTATCCTCAAGTTGTTCAAAATGTCCAACACATCTTCCTTCCTAACAGATATCTCTTCTAGCTTATCAGTCCGTTTCACACTCTCCTCTTCAACAATACAGTCCCTCTCGTTCGTAAATACTGAAGAGAAGTATTTGTTCAAGACCTCTCCTATCTCTTCCGACTCAATACACAGTCTCCCACCACTGTCCTTGATCGGACCTACCCTCGTTCTCGTCATTCTCAGGTTTCTCACATACGCATAGAATGCCTTGGGGTTATCCTTGATCCTATCCGCCAGGGATTTTTCATGCCCTCTCTTAGCTCTCCTAATCCCTTTCTTCAGGTCCCTTCTGGCTATCCTGTATCCCTCCACTGCTCTGTCTGAACCTTGTTTCCTCAACCCTATGTAAGCCTCCTTCTTCCTCTTTACTAGACATTCAACCTCCCTCGTCAACCAATGCTCCCTCACACGACCATTTCTTTCCTGCCTGATAGGTACATACATATCAAGGACACGTCGTATCTGCTCCTTGAAAAAGTCCCACATTTACACCACATCCTTCCCTGACAGCCTATGCTCCCAACGTATGCTCCTCAAATCCTGTCTTACAGCATCGTAATTTCCCTTCCCCCAATTGTAGAAACTTCCTTGTTGTGCGCACCTATCTCTCTCCATAACCAAGGTGAAAGTCACAGAATTGTGGTCGCCATCACCAAAATGTTCACCCACTAACAAGCCCACCACTTGTCCCGGTTCGTTACCGAGTACCAAATCCAAGAGGGACTGAAACAGAGGGCGAGAAACAGAGGGGCTGAAACAGAGGGGCTGAAACAGAGGGCGAGAAACAGAGGGGCTGAATCAGAGGGGCTGAAAGTGAGGGCGAGAAACAGTGGGGCTGAAACAGAGTGCGAGAAACAGACGGGCTGAAACAGAGGGCGAGAAACAGAGGGGCTGAATCAGAGGGGCTGAAACAGAGGCCGAGAAACAGAGGGGCTGAATCAGAGGGGCAGAAACAGAGGGCGAGAAACAGAGGGGCTGAAACAGAGGGCGAGAAACAGCGGGGCTGAAACTGAGGGCGAGAAACAGAGGGGCTGAAACAGAGGGGCTGAAACAGAGGGGCTGAAACAGAGTGGCTGAAACAGAGGGGCTGAAACAGAGGGGCTGAAACAGAGGGCGAGAAACAGAGGGGTTGAATCAGAGGGCGAAATAGAGGCGCTGAAACAGAGGGGCTGAAACAGAGGGGCTGAAACAGAGGGGCTGAAACAGAGGGGCTGAAACAGAGGGCGAGAAACAGAGGGGTTGAATCAGAGGGGCTGAATCAGAGGGGCTGAATTAGAGGGGCTGAAACCGAGGGGCTGAATCAGAGGGGCTGAAACAGAGGGCGAGAAACAGAGGGGCAGAAACAGAGGGCGAAACAAAGGCGCTGAAACAGAGGGGCTGAAACTGAGGGGCTGAAACTGAGGGGCTGAAACAGAGGGCGAGAAACAGAGGGGCTGAAACAGAGGGCGAGAAACAGAGGGGCTGAAACAGAGGCGCTGAATCAGAGGGGCTGAAACCGAGGGCGAGAAACAGAGGGGCTGAAACAGAGGGCGAAACAAAGGCGCTGAAACAGAGGGGCTGAAACTGAGGGGCTGAAACTGAGGGGCTGAAACAGAGGGCGAGAAACAGAGGGGCTGAAACAGAGGGCGAGAAACAGAGGGGCTGAAATAGAGGGGCGGGAAAAAGAGGGGCTGAATCAGAGGGGCTGAATCAGAGGGGCTGAATCAGAGGGGCTGAAACAGAGGGTGAGAAACAGAGGGGCTGAAACAGAGGGGCTGAAACAGAGGGGCTGAAACAGAGGGCGGGAAACAGAGGGGCTGAATCAGAGGGGTTGAATCAGAGGGGCTGAATCAGAGGGGCTGAAACAGAGGGGCTGAATCAGAGGGGCTGAAACAGAGGGCGAGAAACAGAGGGGCTGAAACAGAGGGCTAGAATCAGAGGGGCTGAAAAAGAGGGCGAGAAACAGAGGGGCTGAAACAGAGGGGCTGAAACAGAGGGGCTGAAAGAGAGGGGCTGAATCAAAGGGGCTGATTGAGAGGGGCTGAAACACAGGGGCTGAATCAGCGGGGCTGAAACAGAGGGCGAGAAACAACGGGGCTGAAAAAGAGGGCGAGAAACAGAGGGGCAGAAACAGAGGGGCTGAAACAGAGGGCGAGAAACAGAGGGGCTGAAACAGAGGGGCTGAAACAGAGGGCGAGAAACAGAGGGGCTGAATCAGAGGGGCTGAAAGTGAGGGCGAGAAACAGTGGGGCTGAAACAGAGTGCGAGAAACAGACGGGCTGAAACAGAGGGCGAGAAACAGAGGGGCTGAATCAGAGGGGCTGAAACAGAGGGGCTGAATCAGAGGGCGAGAAACAGAGGGGCTGAAACAGAGGGCGAGAAACAGAGGGGCTGAAACAGAGGGCGAGAAACAGAGGGGCTGAATCAGAGGGGCTGAAACAGAGGGTGAGAAACAGAGGGGCTGAAATAGAGGGCGAGAAACAGAGTGGCTGAAACCGACGGGCTGAAACAGAGGGGCTGAAACCGAGGGCGAGAAACAGAGGGGCTGAAACAGAGGGCGAGAAACAGAGGGGCTGAAACAGAGGGGCTGAAACAGAGGGGCTGAAACAGACTGGCTGAAACAGAGGGGCTGAAACAGAGGGGCTGTAACAGAGGCGGAGTAACAGAGGGGCTGAAACAGAGGGGCTGAATCAGAGGGGCTGAAACAGAGGGTGAGAAACAGAGGGGCTGAAACAGAGGGCGAGAAACAGAGCGCTGAAACAGAGGGGCTGAAACAGAGGGGCTGAAACAGTGGGGTTGAAACAGAGGGCAAGAAACAGAGGGGCTGAAACAGAGGGCGAGAAACAGAGGGGTTGAAACAGAGGGGCGGGAAACAGAGGGGCTGAATCAGAGGGGCTGTTTCAGAGGGGTCGAATCAGAGGGGCTGAAACAGAGGGTGAGAAACAGATGGGCTGAAACAGAGGGGCTGAAACAGAGGGGCTGAAACAGAGGGCGAAACAGAGGCGCTGAAACAGAGGGGCTGAAACAGAGGGGCTGAAACAGAGGGGCTGAAACAGAGGGCGAGAAACAGAGGGGCTGAAACAGAGGGCGAGAAACAGAGGGGCTGAAACAGAGGGGCGGGAAACAGAGGGGCTGAATCAGAGGGGCTGAATCAGAGGGGCTGAAACAGAGGGTGAGAAACAGAGGGGCTGAAACAGAGGGGCTGAAACAGAGGGCGAGAATCAGAGGGGCTGAATCAGAGGGGCTGAAACAGAGGGCGAGAAACAGAGGGGCTGAAACAGAGGGGCTGAATCAGAGGGGCTGAAACAGAGGGCGAGAAACAGAGGGGCTGAAACAGAGCGCGAGAATCAGAGGGGCTGAATCAGAGGGGCTGAATCAGAGGGGCTGAAACAGAGGGTGAGAAACAGAGTGGCTGAAACAGAGGGTCTGAATCAGAGGGGCTGATTCAGAGGGGCTGAAACAGAGGGGCTGAATCAGCGGGGCTGAAACAGAGGGCGAGAAACAGCGGGGCTGAAACAGAGGGCTAGAAACAGAGGGGCAGAAATAGAGGGTGAGAAACAGAGGGGCTGAAACAGAGGCGCTGAAACAGAGGGCGAGAAACAGAGGGGCTGAATCAGAGGGGCTGAAACAGTGGGCGAGGAACAGAGGGGCTGAAACAGAGGGCGAGATACAGATTGGCTGAAACAGAGGGCGAGAAACAGTGGGGCTGAATCAGAGGGGCTGAATCAGAGGGGCTGAAACAGAGGGTGAGAAACAGAGGGTCTGAAACAGAGGGGCTGAAACAGAGGGGCTGAAACAGAGGGCGGGAAACAGAGGGGCTGAATCAGAGGGGCTGAATCAGAGTGGCTGAATCAGAGGGGCTGAAACAGAGGGGCTGAATCAGAGGTGCTGAAACAGAGGGCGAGAAACGGAGGGGCTGAAACAGAGGGCGAGAATCAGAGGGTCTGAAACAGAGGGTGAGAAACAGAGGGGCTGAAACAGAGGGGCTGAAACAGAGGGGCTGAAACAGAGCGGCTGAATCAGAGGGGCTGATTCAGAGGGGCTGAAACAGAGGGGCTGAATCAGCGGGGCTGAAACAGAGGGCGAGAAACAGCGGGGCAGAAACAGAGGGCGAGAAACAGAGGGGCAGAAACAGAGGGCGAGAAACAGAGGAGCTGAAACAGAGGGGCTGAAACAGAGGGCGAGAAACAGAGGGGCTGAAACAGAGGGGCTGAAACAGAGGGCGAGAAACAGAGGGGCTGAATCAGAGGGTCTGAAACAGAGGGCGAGAAACAGAGGGGCTGAAACAGAGGGCGAGAAACAGAGTGGCTGAAACAGACGCTCTGAAACAGAGGGGCTGAAACAGAGGGCGAGAAACAGAGGGGCTGAAACAGAGGGCGAGAAACAGAGGGGCTGAAACAGAGGGGCTGAAACATAGGGGCTGAAACAGTGTGGCTGAAACAGAGGGGCTGAAACAGAGGGGCTGGAACAGAGGCGGGTAAACAGAGGGGCTGAAGCAGAGGGGCTGAATCAGAGGGGTTGAAACAGAGGGCGAGAAACAGAGGGGCAGAAACAGAGGGCGAGAAACAGAGGCGCTGAAACAGAGGAGCTGAAACAGAGGGGCTGAAACAGAGGGTGAGAAACAGAGGGTCTGAAACAGAGGGGCTGAAACAGAGGGGCTGAAACAGAGGGGCTGAAACAGAGGGTCTGAATCAGAGGGGCTGATTCAGAGGGGCTGAAACAGAGGGGCTGAATCAGCGGGGCTGAAACAGAGGGCGAGAGACAGCGGGGCTGAAACAGAGGGCGAGAAACAGAGGGGCAGAAATAGAGGGCGAGAAACAGAGGGGCTGAATCAGAGGGGCTGAAACAGAGGGTGAGAAACAGAGGGTCTGAAACAGAGGGGCTGAAACAGAGGGGCTGAAACAGAGGGCGGGAAACAGAGGGGCTGAATCAGAGGGGCTGAATCAGAGGGGCTGAATCAGAGGGGCTGAAACAGAGGGGCTGAATCAGAGGGGCTGAAACAGAGGGCGAGAAACGGAGGGGCTGAAACAGAGGGCGCGAATCAGAGGGGCTGAAAAAAAAGGCGAGAAACAGAGGGGCTGAAACAGAGGGGCTGAAACAGAGGGGCTGAAACAGAGCGGCTGAATCAGAGGGGCTGATTCAGAGGGGCTGAAACAGAGGGGCTGAATCAGCGGGGCTGAAACAGAGGGCGAGAAACAGCGGGGCAGAAACAGAGGGCGAGAAACAGAGGGGCAGAAACAGAGGGCGAGAAACAGAGGGGCTGAAACAGAGGGCGAGAAACAGAGGGGCTGAAACAGAGGGGCTGAAACAGAGGGCGAGAAACAGAGGGGCTGAATCAGAGGGGCTGAAACAGAGGGCGAGAAACAGAGGGGCTGAAACAGAGGGCGAGAAACAGAGTGGCTGAAACAGACGCTCTGAAACAGAGGGGCTGAAACAGAGGGCGAGAAACAGAGGGGCTGAAACAGAGGGCGAGAAACAGAGGGGCTGAAACAGAGGGGCTGTAACAAAGGGGCTGAAACAGTGTGGCTGAAACAGAGGGGCGGGAAACAGAGGGGCTGAATCAGAGGGGCTGAATCAGAGGGGCTGAAACAGAGGGTGAGAAACAGAGGGGTTGAAACAGAGGGGCTGAAACAGAGGGGCTGAAACAGAGGGTGAGAAACAGAGGGGCTGAAACAGAGGGGCTGAATCAGAGGGCGAGAATCAGAGGGGCTGAATCAGAGGGGCTGAAACAGAGGGCGAGAAACAGAGGGGCTGAAACAGAGGGGCTGAATCAGAGGGGCTGAAACAGAGGGCGAGAAACAGAGGGACTGAAACAGAGCGCGAGAATCAGAGGGGCTGAATCAGAGGGGCTGAATCAGAGGGGCTGAAACAGAGGGTGAGAAACAGAGTGGCTGAAACAGAGGGTCTGAATCAGAGGGGCTGATTCAGAGGGGCTGAAACAGAGGGGCTGAATCAGCGGGGCTGAAACAGAGGGCGAGAAACAGCGGGGCTGAAACAGAGGGCTAGAAACAGAGGGGCAGAAATAGAGGGTGAGAAACAGAGGGGCTGAAACAGAGGCGCTGAAACAGAGGGCGAGAAACAGAGGGGCTGAATCAGAGGGGCTGAAACAGTGGGCGAGGAACAGAGGGGCTGAAACAGAGGGCGAGATACAGATTGGCTGAAACAGAGGGCGAGAAACAGTGGGGCTGAATCAGAGGGGCTGAATCAGAGGGGCTGAAACAGAGGGTGAGAAACAGAGGGTCTGAAACAGAGGGGCTGAAACAGAGGGGCTGAAACAGAGGGCGGGAAACAGAGGGGCTGAATCAGAGGGGCTGAATCAGAGTGGCTGAATCAGAGGGGCTGAAACAGAGGGGCTGAATCAGAGGTGCTGAAACAGAGGGCGAGAAACGGAGGGGCTGAAACAGAGGGCGAGAATCAGAGGGTCTGAAACAGAGGGCGAGAAACAGAGGGGCTGAAACAGAGGGGCTGAAACAGAGGGGCTGAAACAGAGCGGCTGAATCAGAGGGGCTGATTCAGAGGGGCTGAAACAGAGGGGCTGAATCAGCGGGGCTGAAACAGAGGGCGAGAAACAGCGGGGCAGAAACAGAGGGCGAGAAACAGAGGGGCAGAAACAGAGGGCGAGAAACAGAGGAGCTGAAACAGAGGGGCTGAAACAGAGGGCGAGAAACAGAGGGGCTGAAACAGAGGGGCTGAAACAGAGGGCGAGAAACAGAGGGGCTGAATCAGAGGGTCTGAAACAGAGGGCGAGAAACAGAGGGGCTGAAACAGAGGGCGAGAAACAGAGTGGCTGAAACAGACGCTCTGAAACAGAGGGGCTGAAACAGAGGGCGAGAAACAGAGGGGCTGAAACAGAGGGCGAGAAACAGAGGGGCTGAAACAGAGGGGCTGAAACATAGGGGCTGAAACAGTGTGGCTGAAACAGAGGGGCTGAAACAGAGGGGCTGGAACAGAGGCGGGGAAACAGAGGGGCTGAAGCAGAGGGGCTGAATCAGAGGGGTTGAAACAGAGGGCGAGAAACAGAGGGGCAGAAACAGAGGGCGAGAAACAGAGGCGCTGAAACAGAGGAGCTGAAACAGAGGGGCTGAAACAGAGGGTGAGAAACAGAGGGTCTGAAACAGAGGGGCTGAAACAGAGGGGCTGATACAGAGGGGCTGAAACAGAGGGTCTGAATCAGAGGGGCTGATTTAGAGGGGCTGAAACAGAGGGGCTGAATCAGCGGGGCTGAAACAGAGGGCGAGAGACAGCGGGGCTGAAACAGAGGGCGAGAAACAGAGGGGCAGAAATAGAGGGCGAGAAACAGAGGGGCTGAAAAAGAGGGGCTGAATCAGAGGGGCTGAAACAGAGGGTGAGAAACAGAGGGTCTGAAACAGAGGGGCTGAAACAGAGGGGCTGAAACAGAGGGCGGGAAACAGAGGGGCTGAATCAGAGGGGCTGAATCAGAGGGGCTGAATCAGAGGGGCTGAAACAGAGGGGCTGAATCAGAAGGGGCTGAAACAGAGGGCGAGAAACGGAGGGGCTGAAACAGAGGGCGCGAATCAGAGGGGCTGAAAAAAAAGGCGAGAAACAGAGGGGCTGAAACAGAGGGGCTGAAACAAAGCGGCTGAATCAGAGGGGCTGATTCAGAGGGGCTGAAACAGAGGGGCTGAATCAGCGGGGCTGAAACAGAGGGCGAGAAACAGCGGGGCAGAAACAGAGGGCGAGAAACAGAGGGGCAGAAACAGAGGGCGAGAAACAGAGGGGCTGAAACAGAGGGCGAGAAACAGAGGGGCTGAAACAGAGGGGCTGAAACAGAGGGCGAGAAACAGAGGGGCTGAATCAGAGGGGCTGAAACACAGGGCGAGAAACAGAGGGGCTGAAACAGAGGGCGAGAAACAGAGTGGCTGAAACAGACGCTCTGAAACAGAGGGGCTGAAACAGAGGGCGAGAAACAGAGGGGCTGAAACAGAGGGCGAGAAACAGAGGGGCTGAAACAGAGGGGCTGAAACAAAGGGGCTGAAACAGTGTGGCTGAAACAGAGGGGCGGGAAACAGAGGGGCTGAATCAGAGGGGCTGAATCAGAGGGGCTGAAACAGAGGGTGAGAAACAGAGGGGTTGAAACAGAGGGGCTGAAACAGAGGGGCTGAAACAGAGGGTGAGAAACAGAGGGGCTGAAACAGAGGGGCTGAATCAGAGGGGCTGAAACAGAGGGCGAGAAACAGAGGGGCTGAAACGGAGGGCGAGAATCAGAGGGGCTGAAACAGAGGGCGAGAAACACAGGGGATGAAACAGAGGGGCTGATACAGAGGGGCTGAAACAGAGGGTCTGAATCAGAGGGGCTGATTCAGAGGGGCTGAAACAGAGGGGCTGAATCAGCGGGGCTGAAACAGAGGGCGAGAGACAGCGGGGCTGAAACAGAGGGCGAGAAACAGAGGGGCAGAAATAGAGGGCGAGAAACAGAGGGGCTGAAAAAGAGGGGCTGAATCAGAGGGGCTGAAACAGAGGGTGAGAAACAGAGGGTCTGAAACAGAGGGGCTGAAACAGAGGGCGGGAAACAGAGGGGCTGAATCAGAGGGGCTGAATCAGAGGGGCTGAATCAGAGGGGCTGAAACAGAGGGGCTGAATCAGAGGGGCTGAAACAGAGGGCGAGAAACGGAGGGGCTGAAAGAGAGGGCGCGAATCAGAGGGGCTGAAACAGAGGGCGAGAAACAGAGGGGCTGAAACAGAGGGGCTGAAACAGAGGGGCTGAAACAGAGCGGCTGAATCAGAGGGGCTGATTCAGAGGGGCTGAGACAGAGGGGCTGAATCAGCGGGGCTGAAACAGAGGGCGAGAAACAGCGGGGCAGAAACAGAGGGCGAGAAATAGAGGGGCAGAAACAGAGGGCGAGAAACAGAGGGGCTGAAACAGAGGGCCTGAAACAGAGGGCGAGAAACAGAGGGGCTGAAACAGAGGGGCTGAAACAGAGGGCGAGAAACAGAGGGGCTGAATCAGAGGGGCTGAAACAGAGGGCGAGAAACAGAGGGGCTGAAACAGAGGGTGAGAAACAGAGTACCCGAAACAGACGGGCTGAAACAGAGGGGCTGAAACAGAGGGCGAGAAACAGAGGGGCTGAAACAGAGGGCGAGAAACAGAGGGGCTGAAACAGAGGGGCTGAAACAGAGAGGCTGAAACAGATTGGCTGAAACAGAGTGGCTGGAACAGAGGTGGAGAAACAGAGGGGCTGAAACAGAGGGGCTGAATCAGAGGGGCTGAAACAGAGGGCGAGAAACAGAGGCGCTGAAACAGAGGGGCTGAAACAGAGGGGCTGAAACAGAGGGGCTGAAACAGAGGGCGAGAAACAGAGGGGCTGAAACAGTGGGCGAGAAACAGAGGGGCTGAATCAGAGGGGCTGAATCAGAGGGGCTGAATCAGAGGGGCTGAAACAGAGGGTGAGAAACAGAGGGGCTGAAACAGAGGGGCTGAAACAGAGGGTGAGAAACAGAGGGGCTGAATCAGAGGGGCTGAATCAGAGGGGCTGAATCAGAGGGGCTGGAACAGAGGGGCTGAATCAGAGTGGCTGAAACCGTGGGCGAGAAACAGAGGGGCTAAAACTGAGGGCGAGAATCAGAGGGGCTGAAACAGAGGGCGAGAAACAGAGGGGCTGAAACAGAGGGGCTGAAACAGAGGGTCTGAAACAGAGGGGCTGAATCAGAGGGGCTGATTCAGAGGGGCTGAAACAGAGGGGCTGAATCAGCGGTGCTGAAACAGAGGGCGAGAAACAGCGGGGCTGAAACAGAGGGCGAGAAACAGAGGGGCAGAAACAGAGGGCGAGAAACAGAGGGGCTGAAACAGAGGGGCTGAAACAGAGGGCGAGAAACAGAGGGGCTGAAACAGAGGGCGAGAAACAGAGGGGCAGAAACAGAGGGCGAGAAACAGAGGGGCTGAAACAGAGGGCGAGAAACAGAGGGGCTGAAGCAGAGGGGCTGAAACAGAGGGGCTGAAACAGAGGGCGAGAAACAGAGGGTCTGAATCAGAGGGGCTGAATCAGAGGGGCTGAAACAGTGGGGCTGAAACAGAGGGCGAGAATCAAAGGGGCTGAAACAGCGTGCGAGAAACAGAGGGCGAGAAACAGAGGGGCTGAAACAGACGGGCTGAAACAGAGAGCCTGAAACAGAGGGCGATAAACAGAGGGGCTGAAACAGAGGGCGAAAAACTAAGGGCTGAAACAGAGGGCGAGAAACAGAGGGTGAGAAATAGATGGCGAAAAACAGAGGGGCTGAAACAGAGGGGCTGAATCAGAGGGGCTGAAACAGAGGGTGAGAAACAGAGGGGCTGAAACAGAGGGGCTGAAATCAGAGGGGCTGAAACAGAGAGCGAGAAACAGAGGGCCTGAAACAGAGGGCGAGAAACAGAGGGGCTGAAACAGAGGGCGAGAAACAGAGGGGCTGAAACAGAGGGGCTGAAACAGAGGGGCTGAAACAGAGGGCGAGAAACAGAGGGGCTGAAACAGAGGGCGAGAAACAGAGGGGCTGAATCAGAGGGGCTGAAACAGAGGGTGAGAAACAGAGGGGCTGAAACAGAGGGCGAGAAACAGAGTGGCTGAAACAGACGGGCTGAAACAGAGGGGCTGAAACAGAGGGCGAGAAACAGAGGGGCTGATACACAGGGTGAGAAACAGAGAGTCTGAAACAGAGGGGCTGAAACAGAGGGGCTGAAACAGAGTGGCTGAAACAGAGGGGCTGAAGCAGAGGTGCTGGAACAGAGGCGGAGAAACAGAGGGGCTGAAACAGAGGTGCTGAATCAGCGGGGCTGAAACAGTGGGCGAGAAACAGAGGGGCTGAAACAGAGGGCGAGAAACAGAGGCGCTGAAACAGAGGGGCTGAAACAGAGGGGCTGAAACAGTGGGGCTGAAACAGAGTGCGAGAAACAGAGGGGCTGAAACAGAGAAGAGAAACAGAGGGGCTGAAACAGAGTGGCGGCAAACAGAGTGGTTGAATCAGTGGGGGCTGAATTAGAGGGGCTGAATCAGAGGGGCTGAAACAGAGGGTGAGAAACAGAGGGGCTGACACAGAGGGGCTGAAACAGAGGGGCAGAAACAGAAGGCGAGAAACAGAGGGGCTGAATCAGAGGGGCTGAATCAGAGCGGCTGAATCAGAGGGGCTGAAATAGAGGGGCTGAATCAGAGGGGCTGAAACAGAGGGCGAGACACAGAGGGGCTTAAACAGAGGGCGAGAATCAGAGGGGCTGAAACAGAGGGCGAGAAACAGAGGGGCTGAAACAGAGGGGCTGAATCAGACGGGCTGAAACAGAGAGCCTGAAACAGAGGGCAAGAAACAGAGGGGCTGAAACAGAGGGGCTGAAACAGAGGGGCTGAAACAGAGGGCGAGAAACAGAGGGTGAGAAATAGAGGGCGAGAAACAGAGGGGCTAAAACAGAGGGCGAGAAACAGAGGGGCTGAAACAGAGGGGCTGAAACAGAGGGTGAGAAACAGAGGGGCTGAATCAGAGGGGCTGAATCAGAGGGGCTGAATCAGAGGGGCTGGAACAGAGGGGCTGAATCAGAGGGGCTGAAACCGTGGGCGAGAAACAGAGGGGCTAAAACTGAGGGCGAGAATCAGAGGGGCTGAAACAGAGGGCGAGAAACAGAGGGGCTGAAACAGAGGGGCTGAAACAGAGGGTCTGAAACAGAGGGGCTGAATCAGAGGGGCTGATTTAGAGGGGCTGAAACAGAGGGGCTGAATCAGCGGTGCTGAAACAGAGGACGAGAAACAGCGGGGCTGAAACAGAGGGCGAGAAACAGAGGGGCAGAAACAGAGGGCGAGAAACAGAGGGGCTGAAACAGAGGGGCTGAAACAGAGGGCGAGAAACAGAGGGGCTGAAACAGAGGGCGAGAAACAGAGGGGCAGAAACAGAGGGCGAGAAACAGAGGGGCTGAAAAAGAGGGCGAGAAACAGAGGGGCTGAAGCAGAGGGGCTGAAACAGAGGGGTTGAAACAGAGGGCGAGAAACAGAGGGGCTGAATCAGAGGGGCTGAATCAGAGGGGCTGAAACAGTGGGGCTGAAACAGAGGGCGAGAATCAAAGGGGCTGAAACAGCGGGCGAGAAACAGAGGGCGAGAAACAGAGGGGCTGAAACAGACGGGCTGAAACAGAGAGCCTGAAACAGAGGGCGATAAACAGAGGGGCTGAAAAAGAGGGCGAAAAACTAAGGGCTGAAACAGAGGGCGAGAAACAGAGGGTGAGAAATAGATGGCGAAAAACAGAGGGGCTGAAACAGAGGGGCTGAATCAGAGGGGCTGAAACAGAGGGTGAGAAACAGAGGGCGAGAAACAGAGGGGGAGAAACAGAGGAACTGAAACAGAGGGGCTGAAACAGAGGGGCTGACACAGAGGGCGAGAAACAGAGGGGCTGACACAGAGGGCGAGAAACAGAGGGGCTGAAACAGAGGGGCTGAAACAGAGGGCGAGAAACAGAGGGGCTGAAACAGAGGGGCTGAAACAGAGGGGCTGAAACAGAGGGCGAGAAACAGAGGGGCTGAAACAGAGGGCGAGAAACAGAGGGGCTGAATCAGAGGGGCTGAAACAGAGGGTGAGAAACAGAGGGGCTGAAACAGAGGGCGAGAAACAGAGTGGCTGAAACAGACGGGCTGAAACAGAGGGGCTGAAACGGAGGGCGAGAAACAGAGGGGCTGAAACAGAGGGTGAGAAACAGAGGGTCTGAAACAGAGGGGCTGAAACAGAGGGGCTGAAACAGAGTGGCTGAAACAGAGGGGCTGAAGCAGAGGTGCTGGAACAGAGGCGGAGAAACAGAGGGGCTGAAACAGAGGTGCTGAATCAGCGGGGCTGAAACAGTGGGCGAGAAACAGAGGGGCTGAAACAGAGGGCGAGAAACAGAGGCGCTGAAACAGAGGGGCTGAAACAGAGGGGCTGAAACAGTGGGGCTGAAACAGAGTGCGAGAAACAGAGGGGCTGAAACAGAGGGAGAGAAACAGAGGGGCTGAAACAGAGTGGCGGCAAACAGAGTGGTTGAATCAGTGGGGGCTGAATTAGAGGGGCTGAATCAGAGGGGCTGAAACAGAGGGTGAGAAACAGAGGGGCTGACACAGAGGGGCTGAAACAGAGGGGCTGAAACAGAAGGCGAGAAACAGAGGGGCTGAATCAGAGGGGCTGAATCAGAGCGGCTGAATCAGAGGGGCTGAAATAGAGGGGCTGAATCAGAGGGGCTGAAACAGAGGGCGAGACACAGAGGGGCTGAAACAGAGGGCGAGAATCAGAGGGGCTGAAACAGAGGGCGAGAAACAGAGGGGCTGAAACAGAGGGGCTGAATCAGACGGGCTGAAACAGAGAGCCTGAAACAGAGGGCAAGAAACAGAGGGGCTGAAACACAGGGGCTGAAACAGAGGGGCTGAAACAGAGGGCGAGAAACAGAGGGTGAGAAATAGAGGGCGAGAAACAGAGGGGCTGAAACAGAGGGCGAGAAACAGAGGGGCTGAAACAGAGGGCGAGAAACAGAGGGGCTGAAACAGAGGGCGAGAAACAGAGGGGCTGAAACAGAGAGTCTGAAACACAGGGGCTGAAACAGAGGGCGAGAAACAGAGGGACTGAAACAGAGGGCGAGAAACAGAGGGGCTGAATCAGAGGGGCTGAAACAGAGGGTGAGAAACAGAGTGGCTGAAACAGAGGTCGAGAAACAGAGTGGCTGATACAGACGGTCTGAAACAGAGGGGCTGAAACAGAGGGCGAGAAACAGAGGGCCTGAAACAGAGGGCGAGAAACAGAGGGGCTGAAACAGAGGGCGAGAAACAGAGGGGCTGAAAGAGAGGGGCTGAAACAGAGGGGCTAAAACAGAGTGGCTGAAACAGAGGGGCTGTAAAAGAGGGGCTGGAACAGAGGGGGAGAAACAGAGGGGCTGAAACAGCGGGGCTGAATCAGAGGGGCTGAAACTGAGGACGAGAAACAGAGGGGCTGAAACAGAGGGCGAGAAACAGAGGCGCTGAAACAGAGGGGCTGAAACAGAGGGGCTGAAACAGTGGGGCTGAAACAGAGGGCGAGAAACAGAGGGCGAGAAACAGAGGGGCTGAAACAGAGGGGCGGGAAACAGAGGGGCTGAATCAGAGGGGCTGAATCAGAGGGGCTGAATCAGATGGGCTGAAACAGAGGGGCTGAAACAGAGGGGCTGAAACAGAGGGGCTGAATCAGAGGGGCTGAAGCAGAGGGGCTGAATCAGAGGGGCTGAAACAGAGGGGCTGGAACAGAGGGGGAGAAACAGAGGGGCTGAAACAGAGGGGCTGAATCAGAGGGGCTGAAACAGAGGGCGAGAAACAGAGGCGCTGAAACAGATGTGCTGAAACAGAGGGGCTGAAACAGAGGGGCTGAAACAGAGGGCGAGAAACAGAGGGGCTGAAACAGAGGGAGAGAAACAGAGGGGCTGAATCAGAGGGGCTGAATCAGAGGGGCTGAATCAGAGGGGCTGAAACAGAGGGTGAGAAACAGAGGGGCTGAAACAGAGGGGCTGAAACAGAGGGGCTGAAACAGAGGGCGAGAAACAGAGGGGCTGAATCAGAGGGGCTGAATCAGAGGGGCTGAATCAGAGGGGCTGGAACAGAGGGGCTGAATCAGAGGGGCTGAAACCGTGGGCGAGAAACAGAGGGGCTGAAACAGAGGGCGAGAATCAGAGGGGCTGAAACAGAGGGCGAGAAACAGAGGGGCTGAATCAGAGGGGCTGAAACAGAGGGCGAGAAACAGAGGCGCTGAAACAGAGGGGCTGAAACAGAGGGGCTGGAACAGAGGGGCTGAAACAGAGGGCGAGAAACAAAGGGGCTGAAACAGTGGGCGAGAAACAGAGGGGCTGAATCAGAGGGGCTGAATCAGAGGGGCTGAAACAGAGGGGCTGAAACAGAGGGTGAGAAACAGAGGGGCTGAAACAGAGGGGCTGAAACAGAGGGTGAGAAACAGAGGGGCTGAATCAGAGCGGCTGAATCAGAGGGGCTGAATCAGAGGGGCTGGAACAGAGGGGCTGAATCAGAGGGGCTGAAACCGTGGGCGAGAAACAGAGGGGCTAAAACTGAGGGCGAGAATCAGAGGGGCTGAAACAGAGGGCGAGAAACAGAGGGGCTGAAACAGAGGGGCTGAAACAGAGGGTCGGAAACAGAGGGGCTGAATCAGAGGGGCTGATTCAGAGGGGCTGAAACAGAGGGGCTGAATCAGCGGTGCTGAAACAGAGGGCGAGAAACAGCGGGGCTGAAACAGAGGGCGAGAAACAGAGGGGCAGAAACAGAGGGCGAGAAACACAGGGGCTGAAACAGAGTGGCTGAAACAGAGGGCGAGAAACAGAGGGGCTGAAACAGAGGGCGAGAAACAGAGGGGCAGAAACAGAGGGCGAGAAACAGAGGGGCTGAAACCGAGGGCGAGAAACAGAGGGGCTGAAGCAGAGGGGCTGAAACAGAGGGGCTGAAACAGAGGGCGAGAAACAGAGGGGCTGAATCAGAGGGGCTGAATCAGAGGGGCTGAAACAGTGGGGCTGAAACAGAGGGCGAGAATCAAAGGGGCTGAAACAGCGGGCGAGAAACAGAGGGCGAGAAACAGAGGGGCTGAAACAGACGGGCTGAAACAGAGAGCCTGAAACAGAGGGCGGTAAACAGAGGGGCTGAAACAGAGGGCGAAAAACTAAGGGCTGAAACAGAGGGCGAGAAACAGAGGGTGAGAAATAGATGGCGAAAAACAGAGGGGCTGAAACAGAGGGGCTGAATCAGAGGGGCTGAAACAGAGGGTGAGAAACAGAGGGGCTGAAACAGAGGGGCTGAATCAGAGGGGCTGAAACAGAGAGCGAGAAATAGAGGGCCTGAAACAGAGGGCGAGAAACAGAGGGGCTGAAACAGAGGGCGAGAAACAGAGGGGCTGAAACAGAGGGGCTGAAACAGAGGGGCTGAAACAGAGGGCGAGAAACAGAGGGGCTGAAACAGAGGGCGAGAAACAGAGGGGCTGAATCAGAGGGGCTGAAACAGAGGGTGAGAAACAGAGGGGCTGAAACAGAGGGCGAGAAACAGAGTGGCTGAAACAGACGGGCTGAAACAGAGGGGCTGAAACGGAGGGCGAGAAACAGAGGGGCTGAAACAGAGGGTGAGAAACAGAGTGTCTGAAACAGAGGGGCTGAAACAGAGGGGCTGAAACAGAGTGGCTGAAACAGAGGGGCTGAAGCAGAGGTGCTGGAACAGAGGCGGAGAAACAGAGGGGCTGAAACAGAGGTGCTGAATCAGCGGGGCTGAAACAGTGGGCGAGAAACAGAGGGGCTGAAACAGAGGGCGAGAAACAGAGGCGCTGAAACAGAGGGGCTGAAACAGAGGGGCTGAAACAGTGGGGCTGAAACAGAGTGCGAGAAACAGAGGGGCTGAAACAGAGGGAGAGAAACAGAGGGGCTGAAACAGAGTGGCGGCAAACAGAGTGGTTGAATCAGTGGGGGCTGAATTAGAGGGGCTGAATCAGAGGGGCTGAAACAGAGGGTGAGAAACAGAGGGGCTGACACAGAGGGGCTGAAACAGAGGGGCTGAAACAGAAGGCGAGAACAGAGGGGCTGAATCAGAGGGGCTGAATCAGAGCGGCTGAATCAGAGGGGCTGAAATAGAGGGGCTGAATCAGAGGGGCTGAAACAGAGGGCGAGACACAGAGGGGCTGAAACAGAGGGCGAGAATCAGAGGGGCTGAAACAGAGGGCGAGAAACAGAGGGGCTGAAACAGAGGGGCTGAATCAGACGGGCTGAAACAGAGAGCCTGAAACAGAGGGCAAGAAACAGAGGGGCTGAAACAGAGGGGCTGAAACAGAGGGGCTGAAACAGAGGGCGAGAAACAGAGGGTGAGAAATAGAGGGCGAGAAACAGAGGGGCTGAAACAGAGGGCGAGAAACAGAGGGGCTGAAACAGAGGGCGAGAAACAGAGGGGCTGAAACAGAGGGCGAGAAACAGAGGGGCTGAAACAGAGAGTCTGAAACACAGGGGCTGAAACAGAGGGCGAGAAACAGAGGGGCTGAAACAGAGGGCGAGAAACAGAGGGGCTGAATCAGAGGGGCTGAAACAGAGGGTGAGAAACAGAGTGGCTGAAACAGAGGTCGAGAAACAGAGTGGCTGATACAGACGGTCTGAAACAGAGGGGCTGAAACAGAGGGCGAGAAACAGAGGGCCTGAAACAGAGGGCGAGAAACAGAGGGGCTGAAACAGAGGGCGAGAAACAGAGGGGCTGAAAGAGAGGGGCTGAAACAGAGGGGCTAAAACAGAGTGGCTGAAACAGAGGGGCTGTAAAAGAGGGGCTGGAACAGAGGGGGAGAAACAGAGGGGCTGAAACAGCGGGGCTGAATCAGAGGGGCTGAAACTGAGGACGTGAAACAGAGGGGCTGAAACAGAGGGCGAGAAACAGAGGCGCTGAAACAGAGGGGCTGAAACAGAGGGGCTGAAACAGTGGGGCTGAAACAGAGGGCGAGAAACAGAGGGCGAGAAACAGAGGGGCTGAAACAGAGGGGCGGGAAACAGAGGGGCTGAATCAGAGGGGCTGAATCAGAGGGGCTGAATCAGATGGGCTGAAACAGAGGGGCTGAAACAGAGGGGCTGAAACAGAGGGGCTGAATCAGAGGGGCTGAAGCAGAGGGGCTGAATCAGAGGGGCTGAAACAGAGGGGCTGGAACAGAGGGGGAGAAACAGAGGGGCTGAAACAGAGGGGCTGAATCAGAGGGGCTGAAACAGAGGGCGAGAAACAGAGGCGCTGAAACAGATGTGCTGAAACAGAGGGGCTGAAACAGAGGGGCTGAAACAGAGGGCGAGAAACAGAGGGGCTGAAACAGAGGGAGAGAAACAGAGGGGCTGAATCAGAGGGGCTGAATCAGAGGGGCTGAATCAGAGGGGCTGAAACAGAGGGTGAGAAACAGAGGGGCTGAAACAGAGGGGCTGAAACAGAGGGGCTGAAACAGAGGGCGAGAAACAGAGGGGCTGAATCAGAGGGGCTGAATCAGAGGGGCTGAATCAGAGGGGCTGGAACAGAGGGGCTGAATCAGAGGGGCTGAAACCGTGGGCGAGAAACAGAGGGGCTGAAACAGAGGGCGAGAATCAGAGGGGCTGAAACAGAGGGCGAGAAACAGAGGGGCTGAATCAGAGGGGCTGAAACAGAGGGCGAGAAACAGAGGCGCTGAAACAGAGGGGCTGAAACAGAGGGGCTGGAACAGAGGGGCTGAAACAGAGGGCGAGAAACAGAGGGGCTGAAACAGTGGGCGAGAAACAGAGGGGCTGAATCAGAGGGGCTGAATCAGAAGGGCTGAATCAGAGGGGCTGAAACAGAGGGTGAGAAACAGAGGGGCTGAAACAGAGGGGCTGAAACAGAGGGTGAGAAACAGAGGGGCTGAATCAGAGCGGCTGAATCAGAGGGGCTGAATCAGAGGGGCTGGAACAGAGGGGCTGAATCAGAGGGGCTGAAACCGTGGGCGAGAAACAGAGGGGCTAAAACTGAGGGCGAGAATCAGAGGGGCTGAAACAGAGGGCGAGAAACAGAGGGGCTGAAACAGAGGGGCTGAAACAGAGGGTCGGAAACAGAGGGGCTGAATCAGAGGGGCTGATTCAGAGGGGCTGAAACAGAGGGGCTGAATCAGCGGTGCTGAAACAGAGGGCGAGAAACAGCGGGGCTGAAACAGAGGGCGAGAAACAGAGGGGCAGAAACAGAGGGCGAGAAACAGAGGGGCTGAAACAGAGGGGCTGAAACAGAGGGCGAGAAACAGAGGGGCTGAAACAGAGGGCGAGAAACAGAGGGGCAGAAACAGAGGGCGAGAAACAGAGGGGCTGAAACCGAGGGCGAGAAACAGAGGGGCTGAAGCAGAGGGGCTGAAACAGAGGGGCTGAAACAGAGGGCGAGAAACAGAGGGGCTGAATCAGAGGGGCTGAATCAGAGGGGCTGAAACAGTGGGGCTGAAACAGAGGGCGAGAATCAAAGGGGCTGAAACAGCGGGCGAGAAACAGAGGGCGAGAAACAGAGGGGCTGAAACAGACGGGCTGAAACAGAGAGCCTGAAACAGAGGGCGGTAAACAGAGGGGCTGAAACAGAGGGCGAAAAACTAAGGGCTGAAACAGAGGGCGAGAAACAGAGGGTGAGAAATAGATGGCGAAAAACAGAGGGGCTGAAACAGAGGGGCTGAATCAGAGGGGCTGAAACAGAGGGTGAGAAACAGAGGGGCTGAAACAGAGGGGCTGAATCAGAGGGGCTGAAACAGAGAGCGAGAAACAGAGGGCCTGAAACAGAGGGCGAGAAACAGAGGGGCTGAAACAGAGGGCGAGAAACAGAGGGGCTGAAACAGAGGGGCTGAAACAGAGGGGCTGAAACAGAGGGCGAGAAACAGAGGGGCTGAAACAGAGGGCGAGAAACAGAGGGGCTGAATCAGAGGGGCTGAAACAGAGGGTGAGAAACAGAGGGGCTGAAACAGAGGGCGAGAAACAGAGTGGCTGAAACAGACGGGCTGAAACAGAGGGGCTGAAACGGAGGGCGAGAAACAGAGGGGCTGAAACAGAGGGTGAGAAACAGAGGGTCTGAAACAGAGGGGCTGAAACAGAGGGGCTGAAACAGAGTGGCTGAAACAGAGGGGCTGAAGCAGAGGTGCTGGAACAGAGGCGGAGAAACAGAGGGGCTGAAACAGAGGTGCTGAATCAGCGGGGCTGAAACAGTGGGCGAGAAACAGAGGGGCTGAAACAGAGGGCGAGAAACAGAGGCGCTGAAACAGAGGGGCTGAAACAGAGGGGCTGAAACAGTGGGGCTGAAACAGAGTGCGAGAAACAGAGGGGCTGAAACAGAGGGAGAGAAACAGAGGGGCTGAAACAGAGTGGCGGCAAACAGAGTGGTTGAATCAGTGGGGGCTGAATTAGAGGGGCTGAATCAGAGGGGCTGAAACAGAGGGTGAGAAACAGAGGGGCTGACACAGAGGGGCTGAAACAGAGGGGCTGAAACAGAAGGCGAGAACAGAGGGGCTGAATCAGAGGGGCTGAATCAGAGCGGCTGAATCAGAGGGGCTGAAATAGAGGGGCTGAATCAGAGGGGCTGAAACAGAGGGCGAGACACAGAGGGGCTGAAACAGAGGGCGAGAATCAGAGGGGCTGAAACAGAGGGCGAGAAACAGAGGGGCTGAAACAGAGGGGCTGAATCAGACGGGCTGAAACAGAGAGCCTGAAACAGAGGGCAAGAAACAGAGGGGCTGAAACAGAGGGGCTGAAACAGAGGGGCTGAAACAGAGGGCGAGAAACAGAGGGTGAGAAATAGAGGGCGAGAAACAGAGGGGCTGAAACAGAGGGCGAGAAACAGAGGGGCTGAAACAGAGGGCGAGAAACAGAGGGGCTGAAACAGAGGGTGAGAAACAGAGGGGCTGAAACAGAGGGTCTGAAACACAGGGGCTGAAACAGAGGGCGAGAAACAGAGGGGCTGAAACAGAGGGCGAGAAACAGAGGGGCTGAATCAGAGGGGCTGAAACAGAGGGTGAGAAACAGAGTGGCTGAAACAGAGGTCGAGAAACAGAGTGGCTGATACAGACGGTCTGAAACAGAGGGGCTGAAACAGAGGGCGAGAAACAGAGGGCCTGAAACAGAGGGCGAGAAACAGAGGGGCTGAAACAGAGGGCGAGAAACAGAGGGGCTGAAAGAGAGGGGCTGAAACAGAGGGGCTAAAACAGAGTGGCTGAAACAGAGGGGCTGTAAAAGAGGGGCTGGAACAGAGGGGGAGAAACAGAGGGGCTGAAACAGCGGGGCTGAATCAGAGGGGCTGAAACTGAGGACGAGAAACAGAGGGGCTGAAACAGAGGGCGAGAAACAGAGGGGCTGAATCAGAGGGGCTGAAACAGAGGGTGAGAAACAGAGGGGCTGAAACTGAGGACGAGAAACAGAGGGGCAGAAACAGAGGGCGAGAAACAGAGAGGCTGAAACAGAGGGGCTGAAACAGAGGGCGAGAAACAGAGGGGCTGAAACAGAGGGCGAGAAACAGAGGGGCTGAAACAGAGTGGCTGAAACAGTAGGGATGAAACAGAGGGCGAGAAACAGAGGGGCTGAAACAGAGGGCGAGAAACAGAGGGGCTGAAGCAGAGGGCGAGAAACAGAGGGTCTGAAACAGAGGGCGAGAAACAGAGGGTGAGAAACAGAGGTCGAGAAACAGAGGGGCTGAAACAGAGGGGCTGAAACAGAGAGCCTGAAACAGTGGGCGAGAAACAGAGGGGCTGAAACAGAGGGCGAGAAACAGAGGGGCTGAAACAGAGGGCGAGAAACAGAGGGACTGAAACAGAGGGCGAGAAACAGAGGTGCTGAATCAGAGGGGCTGAAACAGAGGGGCTGAATCAGAGGGGCTAAAACAGAGGGCGAGAAACAGAGGGGCTGAATCTGTGGGGCTGAAACAGAGGGCGAGAAACAGAGGGGCTGAAACAGAGGGCGAGAAACAGAGGGGCAGAAACAGAGGGCGAGAAACAGAGGAGCTGAAACAGAGGGGCTGAAACAGACGGCGAGAAACAGAGGGGCTGAAACAGAGGGCGAGAAACAGAGGGGCTGAAACAGAGGGCGAGAAACAGAGGGTGAGAAAGAGAGGGCGAGAAACAGAGGGCGAGAAACAGAGGGGCTGAAACAGAGGGGCTGAAACAGATGACGAGAAACAGAGGGGCTGAAACAGAGGGCGAGAAACAGAGGGGCTGAATCAGAGGGGCTGAAACAGAGGGGCAGAATCAGAGGGGCAGAATCAGAGTGGCTGAAACAGAGGGCGAGAAACAGAGGGGCTGAATCAGAGGGGCTGAATCAGAGGAGCTAAAGCAGAGGGGCTGAAACAGAGGGGCTAAATCAGAGGGGCAGAAACAAAGTGCGAGAAACAGAGGGGCTGAAACAGAGGGCGAGAAACAGAGGGGCTGAATCAGAGGGCGAGAAACAGAGGGGCTGAAACAGAGGGCGAGAAACAGAGGGTGAGAAAGAGAGGGCGAGAAACAGAGGGGATGAAACTGAGGGGCTGAAACAGAGGGGCTGAAACAGAGGGGCTGAATCAGAGGGGCTGAAACAGAGGGGCTAAATCAGAGGGGCAGAAACAAAGTGCGAGAAACAGAGGGGCTGAAACAGAGGGCGAGAAACAGAGGGGCTGAATCAGAGGGCGAGAAACAGAGGGGCTGAAACAGAGGGCGCGAAACAGAGGGGCTGAAACAGAGGGGCTGAAACAGATGACGAGAAACAGAGGGGCTGAATCAGAGGGGCTGAAACAGAGGGGCAGAATCAGAGGGGCAGAATCAGAGTGGCTGAAACAGAGGGCGAGAAACAGAGGGGCTGAAACAGAGGGGCTGAAACAGAGGGCGAGAAACAGAGGGGCTGAATCAGAGGGGCTGAAACAGAGGGGCAGAATCAGAGGGGCAGAATCAGAGTGGCTGAAACAGAGGGCGAGAAACAGAGGGGCTGAATCAGAAGGGCTAAAACAGAGGGCGAGAAACAGAGGGGCTGAATCTGTGGGGCTGAAACAGAGGGCGAGAAACAGAGGGGCTGAAACAGAGGGCGAGAAACAGAGGGGCAGAAACAGAGGGCGAGAAACAGAGGGGCTGAAACAGAGGGGCTGAAACAGAGGGCGAGAAACTGAGGGGCTGAAACAGAGGGCGAGAAACAGAGGGGCTGAAACAGAGTGGCTGAAACAGAGGGGCTGAAACAGAGGGCGAGAAACAGAGGGGCTGAAACAGAGGGCGAGAAACAGAGGGGCTGAAGCAGAGGGCAAGAAACAGAGGGGATGAAACAGAGGGCGAGAAACAGAGGGGCTGAAACAGAGGGCGAGAAACAGAGGGGCTGAAACAGAGGGCGAGAAACAGAGGGGCTGAAACAGAGGGGCTGAAACAGAGAGCCTGAAACAGAGGGCGAGAAACAGAGGGGCTGAAACAGCGGCGAGAAACAGAGGGCGAGAAACAGAGGGGCTGAATCAGAGGGGCTGAAACAGAGGGACTGAAACAGAGGGGCTGAATCAGAGGGGCTAAACAGAGGGGCTGAATCAGAGGGGCTGAATCAGAGGGGCTGAAACAGAGGGCGAGAAACAGAGGGGCTGAATCAGCGGGGCTGAAACAGAGGGCGAGAAACAGAGGGGCTGAAACAGAGGGCGAGAAACAGAGGGGCTGAAACAGAGGGCGAGAAACAGAGGGGCTGAAACAGAGGGCGAGAAACAGAGGGGCTGAAACAGAGGGGCTGAAACAGAGGGCGAGAAACAGAGGGGCAGAAACAGAGGGCGAGAAACAGAGGGGCTGAAACAGAGGGGCTGAAAGAGAGGGCGAGAAACAGTGGGGCTGAAACAGAGGGCGAGAAACAGAGGGGCTGAAACAGAGGGAGAGAAACAGAGGGGCTGAAACAGAGGGGCTGAAACCCTAACCCTAACCCTATCTCACCCTCTGTTTCAGCCACTCTGATTCTGCCCCTCTGATTCAGCCCCTCTGTTTCAGCCCCTCTGATTCAGCCCCTCTGTTTCTCGCCCTCTGTTTCAGCCCCTCTGTTTCTCGCCCTCTGTTTCAGCCCCTCTGTTTCAGCCCCTCTGTTTCTCGCCCTCTGTTTCAGCCCCTTTGTTTTTCGCCCTCTGTTTCAGCCCCTCTGTTTCTCGCCCTCTGTATCAGCCCCTCTGTTTCAGCCCCTCTGTTTCAGTCCCTCTGTTTCTCGCCCTCTGTTTCTCGCCCTCCTTTTCCGCCCCTCAGTTTCTCGCCCTCTGTTTCAGCCCCTCTGTTTCAGCCCCTCTGTTTCTCGCCCTCTGTTTCTGCCCCTCTGTTTCTCGCCCTCTGTTTCAGCCCCTCAGTTTCTCGCCCTCTGTTTCAGCCCCTCTGTTTCAGCCCCACTGTTTCTCGCCCTCTGTTTCTGCCCCTCTGTTTCTCGCCCTCTGTTTCAGCCCCTCTGTTTCTCGCCCTCTGTTTCAGCCCCTCTGATTCTCGCTCTCTGTTTCTGCCACTCTGTTTCTCGCCCTCTGTTTCAGGCCCTCTGTTTCTCGCCCTCTGTTTCAGCCCCTCTGTTTCTCGCCCTCTGTTTCAGCCCCTCTGTTTCAGTCCCTCTGTTTCAGCCCCTCTGTTTCTCGCCCTCTGTATCAGCCCCTCTGTTTCAGCCCCTCTGTTTCAGTCCCTCTGTTTCAGTCCCTCTGTTTCTCGCCCTCTGTTTCTCGCCCTCTGTTTCCGCCCCTCAGTTTCTCGCCCTCTGTTTCAGCCCCTCGGTTTCAGCCCCTCTGTTTCTCGCCCTCTGTTTCTGCCCCTCTGTTTCTCGCCCTCTGTTTCAGCCCCTCAGTTTCTCGCCCTCTGTTTCAGCCCCTCTGTTTCTCGCCCTCTGTTTCAGCCCCTCTGTTTCTCGCCCTCTGTTTCAGCCCCTCTGTTTCAGCCCCTCTGTTTCTCGCCCTCTGTTTCAGCCCCTTTGTTTTTCGCCCTCTGTTTCAGCCCCTCTGTTTCTCGCCCTCTGTATCAGCCCCTCTGTTTCAGCCCCTCTGTTTCAGTCCCTCTGTTTCTCGCCCTCTGTTTCTCGCCCTCTGTTTCCGCCCCTCAGTTTCTCGCCCTCTGTTTCAGCCCCTCTGTTTCAGCTCCTCTGTTTCTCGCCCTCTGTTTCTGCCCCTCTGTTTCTCGCCCTCTGTTTCAGCCCCTCAGTTTCTCGCCTTCTGTTTCAGCCCCTCTGTTTCAGCCCCTCTGTTTCTCGCCCTCTGTTTCTGCCCCTCTGTTTCTCGCCCTCTGTTTCAGCCCCTCTGTTTCTCGCCCTCTGTTTCAGCCCCTCTGATTCTCGCTCTCTGTTTCTGCCACTCTGTTTCTCGCCCTCTGTTTCAGCCCCTCTGTTTCTCGCCCTCTGTTTCAGCCCCTCTGTTTCTCGCCCTCTGTTTCAGCCCCTTTGTTTTTCGCCCTCTGTTTCAGCCCCTCTGTTTCTCGCCCTCTGTATCAGCCCCTCTGTTTCAGCCCCTCTGTTTCAGTCCCCCTGTTTCAGTCCCTCTGTTTCTCGCCCTCTGTTTCTCGCCCTCTGTTTCCGCCCCTCAGTTTCTCGCCCTCTGTTTCAGCCCCTCGGTTTCAGCCCCTCTGTTTCTCGCCCTCTGTTTCTGCCCCTCTGTTTCTCGCCCTCTGTTTCAGCCCCTCTGTTTCTCGCCCTCTGTTTCAGCCCCTCTGTTTCTCGCCCTCTGTTTCAGCCCCTCTGTTTCTCGCCCTCTGTTTCAGCCCCTCCATTTCTCGCCCTCTGTTTCAGCACCTCTGATTCAGCCCCTCTGTTTCAGCCCCTCTGATTCAGCCCCTCTGATTCAGCCCCTCTGATTCAGCCCCTCTGTTTCTCGCCCTCTGTTTAAGCCCCTCTGTTTCAGCCCCTCTGTTTCTCGCCCTCAGTTTCAGCCCCTCTGAATCAGCCCCTCTGATTCAGCCCCTCTCTTTCAGCCCCTATGTTTTAGCCCCTCTGTTTCAGCCCCTCTGTTTCTCGCCCTCTGTTTCAGCCCCTCTGTTTCTCGCCCTCAGTTTCAGCCCCTCCGTTTCTCGCAATCTGTTTCAGCATCTCTGATTCAGCCCCTCTGTTTCAGCCCCTCTGATTCAGCCCCTCTGATTCAGCCCCTCTGTTTCTCGCCCTCTGTTTCAGCCCCTCTGTTTCAGCCCCTCTGATTCAGCCCCTCTGTTTCTCACCCTCTGTTTCAGCCCCTCTGATTCAGCCCCTCTGATTCAGCCCCTCTGATTCAGCCCCTCTGATTCAGCCCCTCTGTTTTCCGCCCCTCTGTTTCAGCCCCTCTGTTTCTCGCCCTCTGTTTCAGCCCCTTTGTTTTTCGCCCTCTGTTTCAGCCCCTCTGTTTCTCGCCCTCTGTATCAGCCCCTCTGTTTCAGCCCCTCTGTTTCAGCCCCTCTGTTTAAGTCCCTCTGTTTCTCGCCCTCTGTTTCTCGCCCTCTGTTTCCGCCCCTCTGTTTCTCGCCCTCTGTTTCAGCCCCTCTGTTTCAGCCGGTCGGATTCAGCTCCTCTGATTTAGCCCCTCTGTTTCTCGCCCTCTGTTTCAGCCCCTCTGTTTCAGCCCTTCTGTTTCAGCCCCTCTGTTTCAGCCCCTCTGTTTCTCTCCCTCTGTTTCAGCCCCTCTGTTTATCGCCCTCTGTTTCAGCCCCTCTGATTCCGCCCCTCTGTTTCAGCCCCTCTGATTCAGCCCCTCTGTTTCTCGCCCTCTGTTTCTCGCCCGCTGTTTCAGCCCCTCTGTTTCTCGCCCTCTGTTTCAGGCTCTCTGTTTAAGCCCCTCTGTTTCAGCCCCTCTGTTTCTCGCCCTCTGTTTCAGCCCCTCTGTTTCTCGCCCTCTGTTTCAGCCCCTCTGTTTCTCGCCCTCTGTTTCAGCCCCTCTGTTTCTTGCCCTCTGCTTCAGCCCCTCTGTTTCTCGCCCTCTGTTTCAGCCCCTCTGTTTCTCGCCCTCTGTTTCAGCCCCTCTGTTTCAGCCACTCTGTTTCAGCCCCTCTGTTTCTCGCCCTCTGTTTCAGCCCCTCAGTTTCTCGCCCTCTGTTTCAGCCCCTCTGTTTCAGCCCCTCTGTTTCTCACCCTCTGTTTCTGCCCCTCTGTTTCTCGCCCTCTGTTTCAGCCCCTCTGTTTCTCGCCCTCTGTTTCAGCCCCACAGATTCAGCCCCTCTGTTTCTCGCCCTCTGTTTTAGCCCCTCCGATTCAGCCCCTCTGATTCAGCCCCTCTGTTTCTCGCCCTCTGTTTCAGCCACTCTGATTCTGCCCCTCTGATTCTGCCCCTCTGTTTCAGCCCCTCTGATTCAGCCCCTCTGTTTCTCGCCCTCTGTTTCAGCCCCTCTGTTTCTCGTCATCTGTTTCAGCCCCTCTGTTTCAGCCCCTCTGTTTCGCGCCCTCTGTTTCAGCCCCTCTCTTTCTCGCCCTCTGATTCAGCCCCTCTGTTTCTCGCCCTCTGTTTCAGCCCCTCTGTTTCTCGCCCTTTGTTTCTGCCCCTCTGATTTAGCCCCTCTGTTTCAGCCCCTCTGATTCAGCCCCTCTGTTTCAGCCCCTCTGTTTCAGCCACTCAGTTTCATCCCCTCTGTTTCTCGCCCTCTCTTTCTCACCCTCTGTTTCTCGCCCTCTGTTTCAGCCCCTCTGTTTCTCGCCCTCTGTTTCAGCCCCTCTGTTTCAGCCCCTCTGTTTCTCGCCCTCTGTTTCAGCCCCTCTGTTTCTCGCCCTCTGTTTCAGCCCCTCTGTTTCAGCTCCTCTGTTTCTCGCCCTCTGTTTCTGCCCCTCTGTTTCTCGCCCTCTGTTTCAGTCCCCCTGTTTCTCGCCCTCTGTTTCAGCCCCACAGATTCAGCCCCTCTGTTTCTCGCCCTCTGTTTTAGCCCCTCTGATTCAGCCCCTCTGATTCAGCCCCTCTGTTTCAGCCCCTCTGATTCAGCACCTCTGTTTCTCGCCCTCTGTTTCAGTCCCTCTGTTTCTCGCCCTCTGTTTCAGCCCCTCTGTTTCTCGCCCTCTGTTTCAGCCCCTCTGTTTCTCGCCCTCTGTTTCAGGCTCTCTGTTTCAGCCCCTCTGTTTCAGCCCCTCTGTTTCTCGACCTCTGTTTCTCACCCTCTGTTTCTCGCCCTCTGTTTCAGCCCCTCTGTTTCTCGCCCACTGTTTCAGCCCCTCTGTTTCTCGCCCTCTGCTTCAGCCCCTCTGTTTCTCACCCACTGTTTCATCCCTACTGTTTCAGCCACTCTGTTTCAGCCCCTCTGTTTCTCGCCCTCTGTTTCAGCCCCTCTGTTTCTCGCCCTCTGTTTCAGCCCCTCTGTTTCTCGCCCTCTGTTTCAGCCCCTCTGTTTCTCGCCCTCTGTTTCAGCCCCGCTGATTCAGCCCCTCTGTTTCTCGCCCTCTGTTTCAGCCCCTCTGATTCAGCCCCACTGATTCAGCCCTTCTGTTTAGCCCCTCTGATTCAGCCCCTCTGTTTCTCGCCCTCTGTTTCAGCCCCTCTGTTTCTCGCCCTCTGTTTCAGCCCCTCTGTTTCAGCCCCTCTGTTTCTCGCCCTCTGTTTTAGCCCCTCTGTTTCTCGCCCTCTGTTTCAGCCCCTCTGTTTCTCGCCCTCTGTTTCTGCCCCTCTGATTTAGCCCCTCTGTATCAGCCCCTCTGATTCAGCCCCTCTGTTTCAGCCCCTCTGTTTCAGCCCCTCAGTTTCATCCCCTCTGTTTCTCGCCCTCTGTTTCTCACCCTCTGTTTCTCGCCCTCTGTTTCAGCCCCTCTGTTTCTCGCCCTCTGTTTCTGCCCCTCTGTTTCTCGCCCTCTGTTTCAGCCCCTCTGTTTCTCGCCCGCTGTTTCAGCCCCACAGATTCAGGCCCTCTGTTTCTCGCCCTCTGTTTTAGCCCCTCTGATTCAGCCCCTCTGATTCAGCCCCTCTGTTTCAGCCCCTCTGATTCAGCACCTCTGTTTCTCGCCGTCTGTTTCAGTCCCTCTGTTTCTCGCCCTCTGTTTCAGCCCCTCTGTTTCTCGCCCTCTGTTTCAGCCCCTCTGTTTCTCGCCCTCTGTTTCAGGCTCTCTGTTTCAGCCCCTCTGTTTCAGCCCCTCTGTTTCTCGACCTCTGTTTCTCACCCTCTGTTTCTCGCCCTCTGTTTCAGCCCCTCTGTTTCTCGCCCTCTGTTTCAGCCCCTCTGTTTCTCGCCCTCTGTTTCAGGCTCTCTGTTTCAGCCCCTCTGTTTCTCGCCCTCTGTTTCAGGCTCTCTGTTTCAGCCCCTCTGTTTCAGCCCCTCTGTTTCTCGACCTCTGTTTCTCACCCTCTGTTTCTCGCCCTCTGTTTCAGCCCCTCTGTTTCTCGCCCACTGTTTCAGCCCCTCTGTTTCTCGCCCTCTGCTTCAGCCCCTCTGTTTCTCGCCCTCTGTTTCATCCCTACTGTTTCAGCCACTCTGTTTCAGCCCCTCTGTTTCTCGCCCTCTGTTTCAGCCCCTCTGTTTCTCGCCCTCTGTTTCAGCCCCTCCGTTTCTCGCCCTCTGTTTCAGCCCCTCTGTTTCTCGCCCTCTGTTTCAGCCCCGCTGATTCAGCCCCTCTGTTTCAGCCCCTCTGATTCAGCACCTCTGTTTCTCGCCCTCTGTTTCAGTCCCTCTGTTTCTCGCCCTCTGTTTCAGCCCCTCTGTTTCTCGCCCTCTGTTTCAGCCCCTCTGTTTCTCGCCCTCTGTTTCAGGCTCTCTGTTTCAGCCCCTCTGTTTCAGCCCCTCTGTTTCTCGACCTCTGTTTCTCACCCTCTGTTTCTCGCCCTCTGTTTCAGCCCCTCTGTTTCTCGCCCTCTGTTTCAGCCCCTCTGTTTCTCGCCCTCTGTTTCAGGCTCTCTGTTTCAGCCCCTCTGTTTCTCGCCCTCTGTTTCAGGCTCTCTGTTTCAGCCCCTCTGTTTCAGCCCCTCTGTTTCTCGACCTCTGTTTCTCACCCTCTGTTTCTCGCCCTCTGTTTCAGCCCCTCTGTTTCTCGCCCACTGTTTCAGCCCCTCTGTTTCTCGCCCTCTGCTTCAGCCCCTCTGTTTCTCGCCCTCTGTTTCATCCCTACTGTTTCAGCCACTCTGTTTCAGCCCCTCTGTTTCTCGCCCTCTGTTTCAGCCCCTCTGTTTCTCGCCCTCTGTTTCAGCCCCTCCGTTTCTCGCCCTCTGTTTCAGCCCCTCTGTTTCTCGCCCTCTGTTTCAGCCCCGCTGATTCAGCCCCTCTGTTTCTCGCCCTCTGTTTCAGCCCCTCTGATTCAGCCCCACTGATTCAGCCCCTCTGTTTAGCCCCTCTGATTCAGCCCCTCTGTTTCTCGCCCTCTGTTTCAGCCCCTCTGTTTCTCGCCCTCTGTTTCAGCCCCTCTGTTTCAGCCCCTCTGTTTCTCGCCCTCTGTTTTAGCCCCTCTGTTTCTCGCCCTCTGTTTCAGCCCCTCTGTTTCTCGCCCTCTGTTTCTGCCCCTCTGATTTAGCCCCTCTGTATCAGCCCCTCTGATTCAGCCCCTCTGTTTCAGCCCCTCTGTTTCAGCCCCTCAGTTTCATCCCCTCTGTTTCTCGCCCTCTGTTTCTCACCCTCTGTTTCTCGCCCTCTGTTTCAGCCCCTCTGTTTCTCGCCCTCTGTTTCTGCCCCTCTGTTTCTCGCCCTCTGTTTCAGCCCCTCTGTTTCTCGCCCGCTGTTTCAGCCCCACAGATTCAGGCCCTCTGTTTCTCGCCCTCTGTTTTAGCCCCTCTGATTCAGCCCCTCTGATTCAGCCCCTCTGTTTCAGCCCCTCTGATTCAGCACCTCTGTTTCTCGCCCTCTGTTTCAGTCCCTCTGTTTCTCGCCCTCTGTTTCAGCCCCTCTGTTTCTCGCCCTCTGTTTCAGCCCCTCTGTTTCTCGCCCTCTGTTTCAGGCTCTCTGTTTCAGCCCCTCTGTTTCAGCCCCTCTGTTTCTCGACCTCTGTTTCTCACCCTCTGTTTCTCGCCCTCTGTTTCAGCCCCTCTGTTTCTCGCCCTCTGTTTCAGCCCCTCTGTTTCTCGCCCTCTGTTTCAGGCTCTCTGTTTCAGCCCCTCTGTTTCAGCCCCTCTGTTTCTCGACCTCGGTTTCTCACCCTCTGTTTCTCGCCCTCTGTTTCAGCCCCTCTGTTTCTCGCCCTCTGCTTCAGCCCCTCTGTTTCTCGCCCGCTGTTTCAGCCCCTCTCTTTCTCGCCCACTGTTTCAGCCCCTCTCTTTCAGCCCCTCTGTTTCAGCCCCTCTGTTTCTCGCCCTCTGTTTCAGCCCCTCTGTTTCTTGCCCTCTGTTTCAGCCCCTCCATTTCTCGCCCTCTGTTTCAGCACCTCTGATTCAGACCCTCTGTTTCAGCCCCTCTGATTCAGCCCCTCTGATTCAGCCCCTCTGATTCAGCCCCTATGTTTCTCGCCATCTGTTTAAGCCCCTCTGTTTCAGCCCCTCTGTTTCTCGCCCTCAGTTTCAGCCCCTCTGAATCAGCCCCTCTGATTCAGCCCCTCTCTTTCAGCCCCTCTGTTTTAGCCCCTCTGTTTCAGCCCCTCTGTTTCAGCCCCTCTGTTTCTCGCCCTCTGTTTCAGCCCCTCTGTTTCTCGCCCTCTGTTTCAGCCCCTTTGTTTTTCGCCCTCTGTTTCAGCCCGTCTGTTTCTCGCCCTCTGTATCAGCCCCTCTGTTTCAGCCCCTCTGTTTCAGCCCCTCTGTTTCTCGCCCTCTGTTTCAGCCCCTCTGTTTCTCGCCCTCTGTTTCAGCCACTCTGTTTCAGCCCCTCTGTTTCAGCCCCTCTGTTTCAGCCCCACTGTTTCTCGCCCTCTGTTTCAGCCCCTCTGTTTCTCGGCCACTGTTTCAGCCCAACTGTTTCCCGCCCTCTGTTTCAGCCTTTCTGTTTCTCGCCCTCTGTTTCAGCCCCACTGTTTCAGACCATCTGTTTCTAGACCTCTGTTTCGGCCCCTCTGTTTCTCGCACTCTGTTTCAGCCCCTCTGTTTCTCGCCCTCTGTTTCAGCCCCTCTGATTCAGCCCCTCTGTTTCAGCCCCTCTGTTTCAGCCCCTCTGTTTCAGCCCCTCTGTTTCATCCACTCTGTTTCTCGCCCTCTGTTTCTCACCCTCTGTTTCAGCGCCTCTGTTTCTCGCCCTCTGTTTCAGCCCCTCTGATTCAGCCCCTCTGTTTCTGCCCCTCTGTTTCAGCCCCTCTGTTTCATCCACTCTGTTTCAGCCCCTCTGTTTCTCGCCCTCTGTTTCAGCCCCTCTGTTTCAGCCCCTCTGTATCAGCCTCTCTGTTTCAGCCCCTTTGTTTCTCACCCTCTGTTTCAGCCCCTCTGTTTCTCGCCCTCTGTTTCTGCCCCTCTGATTTAGCCCCTCTGTTTCAGCCCCTCTGTTTCAGCCCCTCTGTTTGTCGCCCTCTCTTTCAGCCCCTCTGTTTCGCGCTCTCTGTTTCAGCCCCTCTGTTTCAGCCCCTCTGTTTCTCGGCCTCTGTTTGTGCCCCTCTGTTTCTCGACACTGTTTAACCCCCTGTGTTTCTCGCCATCTGTTTCAGCCCCTCTGATTCAGCACCTCTGTTTCAGCCCCTCTGTTTCAGCCACTCTGTTTCAGCCCCTATGTTTCAGCCCCTCTGTTTCTCGCCCTCTGTTTCAGCCCCTCTGTTTCTCGCCCTCTGTTTCAGCCCCTCTGATTCAGCCCCTCTGTTTCTCGCCCTCTGTTTCAGCCCCTCTGTTTCTCGCCCTCTGTTTCAGCCCCTCTGTTTCTTGCCCTCTGTTTCAGCCCGTCTGTTTCAGGCCCTCTGTTTCAGTCCCTCTGTTTCTCGCCCTCTGTTTCAGCCACTCTGTTTCTCGCCCTCTGATTCAGCCCCTCTGTTTCTCACCCTCTGTTTCAGCCCCTCTATTTCTCGCCCTCTGATTCAGCCCCTCTGTTTCTCGCCCTCTGTATCAGCCCCTCTGTTTCTCGCCCTTTGTTTCAGCCCCTCTGTTTCTCGCCCTCTGTTTCAGCCCCTCTGTTTCAGCCCCTCTGTTTCAGTCCCTCTGTTTCTAGCCCTCTGTTTCTCGCCCTCTGTTTCAGCCCCTCTGTTTCTCGCCCTCTGTTTCAGCCCCTCTGTTTCAGCCCCTCTGTTTCAGCCCCTCTGTTTTAGCCCCACTGTTTCTCGCACTCTGTTTCAGCCCCTCTGTTTCTCGCCCTCTGTTACAGCCCCTCTGTTTCTCGCCCTCTGTTTCAGCCTCTCTGTTTCTCGCCCTCTGTTTCAGCCCCTCTGTTTCAGACCCTCTGTTTCTCGACCTCTGTTTCAGCCCCTCTGTTTCTCGCCCTCTGTTTCAGCCGGTCTGTTTCTCGCCCTCTGTTTCAGCCCCTATGATTCAGCCCCTCTGTTTCAGCCCCTCCGTTTCAGCCCCTCTGTTTCAGCCCCTCTGTTTCATCCACTCTGTTTCTCGCCCTCTGTTTCTCACCCTCTGTTTCTCACCCTCTGTTTCAGCCCCTCTGTTTCTCGCCCACTGTTTCTCACCCTCTGTTTCTCGCCCTCTGTTTCAGCCCTCTGTTTCAGCCCCTCTGTATCAGCCTCTCTGTTTCAGCCCCTCTGTTTCTCACCCTCTGTTTCAGCCCCTCTGTTTCTCGCTCTCGGTTTCAGCCCCTCTGTTTCAGCCCCTCTGTTTCAGGCCCTCTGTTTCTCGCCCTCTGTTCCAGCCCCTCTGTTTCAGCCACTCTGTTTCTCGCCCTCTGTTTCTGCCACTCTGTTTCTCGCCCTCTGTTTCAGCCCCTCTGCTTCTCGCCTTCAGTTTCAGCCCCTCTGATTCAGCCCCTCTGTTTCAGCCCCTCTGATTCAGCCCCTCTGTTTCAGCCCCGCTGTTTCAGCCCGTCTGTTTCAGCCCTTCTGTTTCAGCCCCTCTGTTTCTCGCCCTCTGTTTCTCACCCTCTGTTTCTCGCCCTCTGTTTCAGCCCCTCTGTTTTTCGCCCTCTGTTTCAGCCCCTCTGTTTCTCGCCCTCTGTTTCAGGCTCTCTGTTCCAGCCATTCTGTTTCAGCCCCTCTGTTTCAGCCCCTCTGTTTCAGCCCCTCTGTTTCAGCCCCTCTGATTCAGCCCCTCTGATTCAGCCCCTCTTGTTTATCGCCCACTGTTTAAGCGCCTCTGTTTCAGCCCCTCTGTTTCAGCCCCTCTGTTTCAGCCCCTGTTTCTCGCCTTCTGTTTCAGCCCCTCTGTTTCTTGCCCTCTGTTTCAGCGCCTCTGTTTCTGCCCCTCTGTTTCAGCCCCTCAGTTTCAGCCACTCTGTTTCTCGCCCTCTGTTTCAGCCGCTCTGTTTCTCGCCCTCTGCTTCAGCCCCTCTGTTTCTCGCCCTCTGTTTCAGCCCCTCTGTTTTAGCCCCTCTGTTTCAGCCCCTCTGTTTCAGCCCCACTGTTTCAGCCCCTCTGTTTCTCGCCATCTTTGTCAGCCCCTCAGTTTCAGCCCAGCTGTTTCAGCCCCTCTGTTTCTCGCCCTCTGTTTCTCGCCCTCTGTTTCAGCCCCTCTGTTTTTTGCCCTCTGTTTCAGCCCCTCTGTTTCTTGCCCTCTGTATCAGACCCACTGTTTCAGCCCCTCTGTTTCTCGCCCTCTGATTCAGCCCCTCTGTTTCTCGCCCTCTGTTTCAGCCCCTCTGTTTCGCGCTCTCTGTTTCAGCTCCTCTGTTTTGGCCCCTCTGTTTCTCGCCCTCTGTTTCTGCCCCTCTGTTTCTCGCCCTCTGTTTCAGCCCCGCTGATTCAGCCCCTCTGTTTCAGCCCCTCTGATTCAGCCCCTCTGTTTCTCGCCCTCTGTTTCAGCCCCTCTGTATCTCGCCCTCTGTTTCAGCCCCTCTGTTTCTCGCCCTCTGATTCAGCCCCTCTGTTTCTCGCCCTCTGTTTCAGCCCCTCTGTTTCTCGCCCTCTGTATCAGCCCCTCTGTTTCAGCCTCTCTGTTTCAGCCCCTCTGTTTCAGCCCCTCTGTTTCTCGCCCTCTGTTTCTCGCCCTCTGTTTCAGCCCCTCTGTTTCAGCCCCTCTGATTCAGCCCCTCTGATTCAGACCCTCTGTTTCTCGCCCTCTGTTTCAGCCCCTCTGTTTTAGCCCTTCTGTTTCAGCCCCTCTGTTCCAGCCCCTCTGTTTCTCGCCCTCTGTTTCAACCCCTCTGTTTCTCGCCCTCTGTTTCAGCCCCTCTGTTTCTCGCCCTCTGTATCAGCCCCTCTGTTTCAGCCTCTCTGTTTCAGCCCCTCTGTTTCAGCCCTTCTGTTTCAGCCCCTCTGTTTCTCGCCCTCTGTTTCTCGCCCTCTGTTTCAGCCCCTCTGTTTCAGCCCCTCTGATTCAGCCCCTCTGATTCAGACCCTCTGTTTCTCGCCCTCTGTTTCAGCCCCTCTGTTTCTCGCCCTCTGTTTCAGCCCCTCTGTTTCAGCCCCTCTGTTTCTCGCCCTCTGTTTCAGCCCCTCTGTTTCTCGCCCTCTGTTTCAGCCCCTCTGTTTCTCGCCCTCTGTTTCAGCCCCTCTGTTTCTCCCCCTCTGATTCAGCCCCTCAGTTTCTCTCCCTCTGTTTCAGCCCCTCTATTTCTCGCCCTCTGATTCAGCCCATCTGTTTCAGCCCCTCTGTTTCAGCCCCTCTGTTTCTCACCCTCTGTTTCTCGCCCTCTGTTTCAGCCCCCCTGTTTTTTGCCCTCTGTTTCAGCCCCTCTGATTCTCGCCCTCTGTTTCAGCCCCTCTGTTCAGCCCCTCTGTTTCAGTCCCTCTGTTTCTCGCCATCTGTTTCTCGCCGTCTGTTTCAGCCCCTCTGTTTCTCGCCCTCTGTTTCAGCCCCTCTGTTTCTCGCCCTCTGTTTCAGCCACTCTGTTTCAGCCCCTCTGTTTCAGCCCCTCTGTTTCAGCCCCACTGTTTCTCGCCCTCTGTTTCAGCCCCTCTGTTTCTCGGCCTCTGTTTCAGCCCCTCTGTTTCTCGCCCTCTGTTTCAGCCTTTCTGTTTCTCGCCCTCTGTTTCAGCCCCACTGTTTCAGACCCTCTGTTTCTAGACCTCTTTTTCAGCCCCTCTGTTTCTCGCCCTCTGTTTCAGCCCCTCTGTTTCTCGACCTCTGTTTCAGCCCCTCTGATTCAGCCCCTCTGTTTCAGCCCCTCTGTTTCAGCCCCTCTGTTTCAGCCCCTCTGTTTCATCCACTCTGTTTCTCGCCCTCTGTTTCTCACCCTCTGTTTCAGCCCCTCTGTTTCAGCCCCTCTGTTTCTCGCCCTCAGTTTCTCACCCTCTGTTTCTCGCCCTCTGTTTCAGCCCCTCTGTTTCAGCCCCTCTGTATCAGCCTCTCTGTTTCAGCCCCTTTGTTTCTCACCCTCTGTTTCAGCCCCTCTGTTTCTCGCCCTCTGTTTCTGCCCCTCTGATTTAGCCCCTCTGTTTCAGCCCCTCTGTTTCAGCCCCTCTGTTTGTCGCCCTCTCTTTCAGCCCCTCTGTTTCGCGCTCTCTGTTTCAGCCCCTCTGTTTCAGCCCCTCTGTTTCTCGGCCTCTGTTTGTGCCCCTCAGTTTCTCGACACTGTTTCAGCCCCTCTGTTTCTCGCCCTCTGTTTCAGCCCCTCTGATTCAGCACCTCTGTTTCAGCCCCTCTGATTCAGCCCCTCTGTTTCAGCCCCTCTGTTTCAGCCCCTCTGTTTCTCGCCCTCTGTTTCAGCCCCTCTGTTTCTCACCCTCTGTTTCAGCCCCTCTGTTTCAGCCCCTCTGTTTCTCGCCCTCTGTTTCAGCCCCTCTGTTTCTCGCCCTCTGTTTCAGCCCCTCTGATTCAGCCCCTCTGTTTCTCTCCCTCTGTTTCAGCCCCTCTGTTTCTCGCCCTCTGTTTCAGCCCCTCTGTTTCTCGCCCTCTGTTTCAGCCCCTATGTTTCAGCCCCTCTGTTTCAGTCCCTCTGTTTCTCGCCCTCTGTTTCAGCCCCTCTGTTTCTCGCCCTCTGATTCAGCCCCTCTGTTTCTCACCCTCTGTTTCAGCCCCTCTATTTCTCGCCCTCTGATTCAGCCCCTCTGTTTCTCGCCCTCTGTATCAGCCCCTCTGTTTCTCGCCCTTTGTTTCAGCCCCTCTGTTTCTCGCCCTCTGTTTCAGCCCCTCTGTTTCAGCCCCTCCGTTTCAGTCCCTCTGTTTCTCGCCCTCTGTTTCTCGCCCTCTGTTTCAGCCCCTCTGTTTCTCGCCCTCTGTTTCAGCCCCTCAGTTTCAGCCCCTCTGTTTCAGCCCCTCTGTTTCAGCCCCACTGTTTCTCGCCCTCTGTTTCAGCCCCACTGTTTCTCGCCCTCTGTTACAGCCCCTCTGTTTCTCGCCCTCTGTTTCAGCCTCTCTGTTTCTCGCCCTCTGTTTCAGCCCCTCTGTTTCAGACCCTCTGTTTCTCGACCTCTGTTTCAGCCCCTCTGTTTCTCGCCCTCTGTTTCAGCCCCTCTGTTTCTCGCCCTCTGTTTCAGCCCCTCTGATTCAGCCCCTCTGTTTCAGCCCCTCCGTTTCAGCCCCTCTGTTTCAGCCCCTCTGTTTCATCCACTCTGTTTCTCGCCCTCTGTTTCTCACCCTCTGTTTCTCACCCTCTGTTTCAGCCCCTCTGTTTCTCGCCCACTGTTTCTCACCCTGTTTCTCGCTCTCTGTTTCAACCCCTCTGTTTCAGCCCCTCTGTATCAGCCTCTCTGTTTCAGCCCCTCTGTTTCTCACCCTCTGTTTCAGCCCCTCTGTTTCTCGCTCTCTGTTTCAACCCCTCTGTTTCTGCCCCTCTGTTTCAGGCCCTCTGTTTCTCGCCCTCTGTTCCAGCCCCTCTGTTTCAGCCACTCTGTTTCTCGCCCTCTGTTTCTGCCACTCTGTTTCTCGCCCTCTGTTTCAGCCCCTCTGCTTCTCGCCTTCAGTTTCAGCCCCTCTGATTCAGCCCCTCTGTTTCAGCCCCTCTGATTCAGCCCCTCTGTTTCAGCCCCGCTGTTTCAGCCCGTCTGTTTCAGCCCTTCTGTTTCAGCCCCTCTGTTTCTCGCCCTCTGTTTCTCACCCTCTGTTTCTCGCCCTCTGTTTCAGCCCCTCTGTTTTTCGCCCTCTGTTTCAGCCCCTCTGTTTCTCGCCCTCTGTTTCAGGCTCTCTGTTCCAGCCATTCTGTTTAAGCCCCACTGTTTCAGCCCCTCTGTTTCTCGCCCTCTGTTTCTCGCCCGCTGTTTCTGCCCCTTTGTTTCAGCCCCTCTGTTTCAGCCCCTCTGTTTCAGCCCCTCTGATTCAGCCCCTCTGATTCAGCCCCTCTTGTTTATCGCCCACTGTTTCAGCGCCTCTGTTTCAGCCCCTCTGTTTCAGCCCCTCTGTTTCAGCCCCTGTTTCTCGCCTTCTGTTTCAGCCCCTCTGTTTCTCGCCCTCTGTTTCAGCCCCTCTGTTTCTTGCCCTCTGTTTCAGCGCCTCTGTTTCAGCCCCTCTGTTTCAGCCCCTCTGTTTCAGCCCCTCTGTTTCTCGCCCTCTGTTTCAGCCCCTCTGTTTCTCGCCCTCTGTTTCTGCCCCTCCGTTTCTCGCCCTCTGCTTCAGCCCCTCTGTTTCTCGCCCTCTGTTTCAGCCCCTCTGTTTTAGCCCCTCTGTTTCAGCCCCTCTGTTTCTCGCCCTCTGTTTCAGCCTGTCTGTTTCTCGCCCTCTGTTTCAGCCCCTCTGTTTAAGACCCTCTGTTTCTCGACCTCTGTTTCAGCCCCTCCGTTTCTCGCCCTCTGCTTCAGCCCCTCTGTTTCTCGCCCTCTGTTTCAGCCCCTCTGTTTTAGCCCCTCTGTTTCAGCCCCTCTGATTCAGACCATCTGTTTCTCCCCCTCTGTTTGAGCCCCTCTGTTTTAGCCCTTCTGTTTCAGCCCCTCTGTTTCATCCCCTCTGTTTCTCGCCCTCTGTTTCAGCCCCTCTGTTTCTCGCCCTCTGTTTCTGCCCCTCTGATTTAGCCCCTCTGTTTCAGCCCCTCTGTTTGTCGCCCTCTGTTTCAGCCCCTCTGTTTCGCGCTCTCTGTTTCAGCCCCTCTGTTTCAGCCCCTCTGTTTCTCGGCCTCTGTTTGTGCCCCTCTGTTTCTCGCCCTCTGTTTCAGCCCCTCTGTTTCTCGCCCTCTGTTTCAGCCCCTCTGATTCAGCATCTCTGTTTCAGCCCCTCTGAATCAGCCCCTCTGATTCAGCCCCTCTATTTCTCGCCCTCTGATTCAGCCCATCTGTTTCAGCCCCACTGTTTCAGCCCCTCTGTTTCAGCCCCTCTGTTTCTCGCCCTCTGTTTCAGCCCCTCTGATTCTCGCCCTCTGTTTCAGCCCCTCTGTTCAGCCCCTCTGTTTCAGTCCCTCTGTTTCTCGCCCTCTGTTTCAGCCCCTCTGTTTCTCGCCCTCTGTTTCAGCCACTCTGTTTCAGCCCCTCTGTTTCAGCCCCACTGTTTCTCGCCCTCTGTTTCAGCCCCTCTGTTTCTCGGCCTCTGTTTCAGCCCCTCTGTTTCTCGCCCTCTGTTTCAGCCTTTCTGTTTCTCGCCCTCTGTTTCAGCCCCACTGTTTCAGACCCTCTGTTTCTAGACCTATGTTTCAGCCCCTCTGTTTCTCGCCCTCTGTTTCAGCCCCTCTGTTTCTCGCCCTCTGTTTCAGCCCCTCTGATTCAGCCCCTCTGTTTCAGCCCCTCTGTTTCAGCCCCTCTGTTTCAGCCCCTCTGTTTCATCCACTCTGTTTCTCGCCCTCTGTTTCTCACCCTCTGCTTCAGCCCCTCTGTTTCAGCCCCTCTGTTTCTCGCGCTCAGTTTCTCACCCTCTGTTTCTCTCCATCTGTTTCAGCCCCTCTGTTTCAGCCCCTCTGTATCAGCCTCTCTGTTTCAGCCCCTCTGTTTCTCACCCTCTGTTTCAGCCCCTCTGTTTCTCGCCCTCTGTTTCTGCCCCTCTGATTTAGCCCCTCTGTTTCAGCCCCTCTGTTTCAGCCCCTCTGTTTGTCGCCCTCTGTTTCAGCCCCTCTGTTTCGCGTTCTCTGTTTCAGCCCCTCTGTTTCAGCCCCTCTGTTTCTCGGCATCTGTTTGTGCCCCTCTGTTTCTCGACCTCTGTTTCAGCCCCTCTGTTTCTCGCCCTCTGTTTCAGCCCCTCTGATTCAGCACCTCTGTTTCAGCCCCTCTGATTCAGCCCCTCTGTTTCAGCCCCTCTGTTTCAGCCCCTCTGTTTCTCGCCCTCTGTTTCAGCCCCTCTGTTTCTCACCCTCTGTTTCAGCCCCTCTGTTTCAGCCCCTCTGTTTCTCGCCCTCTGTTTCAGCCCCTCTGTTTCTCGCCCTCTGTTTCAGCCCCTCTGATTGAGCCCCTCTGTTTCTCGCCCTCTGTTTCAGCCCCTCTGTTTCTCGCCCTCTGTTTCAGCCCGTCTGTTTCAGCCCCTCTGTTTCAGTCCCTCTGTTTCTCGCCCTCTGTTTCAGCCCCTCTGTTTCTCGCCCTCTGATTCAGCCCCTCTGTTTCTCACCCTCTGTTTCAGCCCCTCTATTTCTCGCCCTCTGATTCAGCCCCACTGTTTCTCGCCCTCTGTTTCAGCCCCTCTGATTCAGCACCTCTGTTTCAGCCCCTCTGATTCAGCCCCTCTGTTTCAGCCCCTCTGTTTCAGCCCCTCTGTTTCTCGCCCTCTGTTTCAGCCCCTCTGTTTCTCACCCTCTGTTTCTCGCCCTCTGTTTCAGCCCCTCTGTTTCAGCCCCTCTGTATCAGCCTCTCTGTTTCAGCCCCTCTGTTTCTCACCCTCTGTTTCAGCCCCTCTGTTTCTCGCCCTCTGTTTCTGCCCCTCTGATTTAGCCTCTCTGTTTCAGCCCCTCTGTTTCAGCCCCTCTGTTTGTCGCCCTCTGTTTCAGCCCCTCTGTTTCGCGCTCTCTGTTTCAGCCCCTCTGTTTCAGCCCCTCTGTTTCTCGGCCTCTGTTTGTGCCCCTCTGTTTCTCGACCTCTGTTTCAGCCCCTCTGTTTCTCACCCTCTGTTTCAGCCCCTCTGATTCAGCACCTCTGTTTCAGCCCCTCTGATTCAGCCCCTCTGTTTCAGCCCCTCTGTTTCAGCCCCTCTGTTTCTCGCCCTCTGTTTCAGCCCCTCTGTTTCTCGCCCTCTGTTTCAGCCCGTCTGTTTCAGCCCCTCTGTTTCAGTCCCTCTGTTTCTCGCCCTCTGTTTCAGCCCCTCTGTTTCTCGCCCTCTGATTCAGCCCCTCTGTTTCTCACCCTCTGTTTCAGCCCCTCTATTTCTCGCCCTCTGATTCAGCCCCACTGTTTCTCGCCCTCTGTTTCAGCCCCTCTGATTCAGCACCTCTATGTCAGCCTCTCTGATTCAGCCCCTCTGTTTCAGCCCCTCTGTTTCAGCCCCTCTGTTTCTCGCCCTCTGTTTCAGTCCCTCTGTTTCTCGCCCTCTGTTTCAGCCCCTCTGTTTCTCGCCCTCTGTTTCAGCCCCTCTGTTTCTCGCCCTCTGTTTCAGGCTCTCTGTTTCAGCCCCTCTGTTTCAGCCCCTCTGTTTCTCGACCTCTGTTTCTCACGCTCTGTTTCTCGCCCTCTGTTTCAGCCCCTCTGTTTCTCGCCCTCTGTTTTAGCCCCTCTGATTCAGCCCCTCTGATTCAGCCCCTCTGTTTCAGCCCCTCTGATTCAGCACCTCTGTTTCTCGCCCTCTGTTTCAGTCCCTCTGTTTCTCGCCCTCTGTTTCAGCCCCTCTGTTTCTCGCCCTCTGTTTCAGCCCCTCTGTTTCTCGCCCTCTGTTTCAGCCCCTCTGTTTCTCGCCCTCTGTTTCAGCCCCTCTGTTTCAGCCTCTCTGTTTCTCGCCCTCTGTTTCTGCCCCTCTGTTTCTCGCCCTCTGTTTCAGCCCCTCTGTTTCTCGCCCTCTGTTTCAGCCCCGCTGATTCAGCCCCTCTGTTTCTCGCCCTCTGTTTCAGCCCCTCTGATTCAGCCCCTCTGATTCAGCCCCTCTGTTTAGCCCCTCTGATTCAGCCCCTCTGTTTCTCGCCCTCTGTTTCAGCCCCTCTGTTTCTCGCCCTGTTTCAGCCCCTCTGTTTCAGCCCCTCTGTTTCTCGCCCTCTGTTTCAGCCCCTCTGTTTCTCGCCCTCTGTTTCAGCCCCTCTGTTTCTCGCCCTCTGTTTCTGCCCCTCTGATTTAGCCCCTCTGTATCAGCCCCTCTGATTCAGCCCCTCTGTTTCAGCCCCTCTGTTTCAGCCCCTCAGTTTCATCCCCTCTGTTTCTCGCCCTCTGTTTCTCACCCTCTGTTTCTCGCCCTCTGTTTCAGCCCCTCTGTTTCTCGCCCTCTGTTTCTGCCCCTCTCTTTCTCGCCCTCTGTTTCAGCCCCTCTGTTTCTCGCCCTCTGTTTCAGCCCCACAGATTCAGCCCCTCTGTTTCTCGCCCTCTGTTTTAGCCCCTCTGATTCAGCCCCTCTGATTCAGCCCCTCTGTTTCAGTCCCTCTGATTCAGCCCCTCTGATTCAGCCCCTCTGTTTCTCGCCCTCTGTTTCTCGCCCTCTGTTTCAGCCCCTCTGTTTCTCGCCCTCTGTTTCAGGCTCTCTGTTTCAGCCCCTCTGTTTCAGCCCCTCTGTTTCTCGACCTCTGTTTCTCACCCTCTGTTTCTCGCCCTCAGTTTCAGCCCCTCTGTTTCTCGCCCTCTGTTTCAGCCCCTCTGTTTCTCGCCCTCTGCTTCAGCCCCTCTGTTTCTCGCCCTCTGTTTCAGCCCCTCTGTTTCAGCCACTCTGTTTCAGCCCCTCTGTTTCTCGCCCTCCGTTTCAGCCCCTCAGTTTCTCGCCCTCTGTTTCAGCCCCTCTGTTTCAGCCCCTCTGTTTCTCGCCCTCTGTTTCTGCCCCTCTGTTTCTCGCCCTCTGTTTCAGCCCCTCTGTTTCTCGCCCTCTGTTTCAGCCCCGCTGATTCAGCCCCTCTGTTTCTCACCCTCTGTTTCAGCCACTCTGATTCTGCCCCTCTGATTCAGCCCCTCTGTTTCAGCCCCTCTGATTCAGCCACTCTGTTTCTCGCCCTCTGTTTCAGCCCCTCTGTTTCTCGCCCTCTGTTTCAGCCCCTCTGTTTCAGCCCCTCTGTTTCTCGACCTCTGTTTCAGCCCCTCTGTTTCTCGCCCTCTGTTTCAGCCCCTCTGTTTCTCGCCCTCTGTTTCAGCCCCTCTGTTTCTCGCCCTCTGTTTCTGCCCCTCTGTTTCTCGCCCTCTGTTTCAGCCCCTCTGTTTCTCGCCCTCTGTTTCAGCCCCGCTGATTCAGCCCCTCTGTTTCACGCCCTCTGTTTCAGCCCCTCTGATTCAGCCCCTCTGATTCAGCCCCTCTGTTTCAGCCCCTCTGATTCAGCACCTCTGTTTCTCGCCCTCTGTTTCAGCCCCTCTGTTTCTCGCCCTCTGTTTTAGCCCCTCTGTTTCTCGCCCTCTGTTTCAGCCCCTCTGATTTAGCCCCTCTGTTTCAGCCCCTCTGATTCAGCCCCTCTGTTTCAGCCCCTCTGTTTCAGCCCCTCAGTTTCATCCCCTCTGTTTCTATCCCTCTGTTTCTCACCCTCTGTTTCTCGCCCTCTGTTTCAGCCCCTCTGATTTAGCCCCTCTGTTTCAGCCCCTCTGATTCAGCCCCTCTGTTTCAGCCCCTCTGTTTCAGCCCCTCAGTTTCATCCCCTCTGTTTCTCGCCCTCTCTTTCTCACCCTCTGTTTCTCGCCCTCTGTTTCAGCCCCTCTGTTTCAGCCCCTCTGATTCAGCACCTCTGTTTCTCGCCCTCTGTTTCAGTCCCTCTGTTTCTCGCCCTCTGTTTCAGCCCCTCTGTTTCTCGCCCTCTGTTTCAGCCCCTCTGTTTCTCGCCCTCTGTTTCAGGCTCTCTGTTTCAGCCCCTCTGTTTCAGCCCCTCTGTTTCTCGACCTCTGTTTCTCACGCTCTGTTTCTCGCCCTCTGTTTCAGCCCCTCTGTTTCTCGCACTCTGTTTTAGCCCCTCTGATACAGCCCCTCTGATTCAGCCCCTCTGTTTCAGCCCCTCTGATTCAGCACCTCTGTTTCTCGCCCTCTGTTTCAGTCCCTCTGTTTCTCGCCCTCTGTTTCAGCCCCTCTGTTTCTCGCCCTCTGTTTCAGCCCCTCTGTTTCTCGCCCTCTGTTTCTGCCCCTCTGTTTCTCGCCCTCTGTTTCAGCCCCTCTGTTTCTCGCCCTCTGTTTCAGCCCCGCTGATTCAGCCCCTCTGTTTCTCGCCCTCTGTTTCAGCCCCTCTGATTCAGCCCCTCTGATTCAGCCCCTCTGTTTCAGCCCCTCTGATTCAGCCCCTCTGTTTCTCGCCCTCTGTTTCAGCCCCTCTGTATCTCGCCCTCTGTTTCAGCCCCTCTGTTTCTCGCCCTCTGATTCAGCCCCTCTGTTTCTCGCCCTCTGTTTCAGCCCCTCTGTTTCTCGCCCTCTGTATCAGCCCCTCTGTTTCAGCCTCTCTGTTTCAGCCCCTCTGTTTCAGCCCCTCTGTTTCTCGCCCTCTGTTTCTCGCCCTCTGTTTCAGCCCCTCTGTTTCAGCCCCTCTGATTCAGCCCCTCTGATTCAGACCCTCTGTTTCTCGCCCTCTGTTTCAGCCCCTCTGTTTTAGCCCTTCTGTTTCAGCCCCTCTGTTCCAGCCCCTCTGTTTCTCGCCCTCTGTTTCAACCCCTCTGTTTCTCGCCCTCTGTTTCAGCCCCTCTGTTTCTCGCCCTCTGTATCAGCCCCTCTGTTTCAGCCTCTCTGTTTCAGCCCCTCTGTTTCAGCCCTTCTGTTTCAGCCCCTCTGTTTCTCGCCCTCTGTTTCTCGCCCTCTGTTTCAGCCCCTCTGTTTCAGCCCCTCTGATTCAGCCCCTCTGATTCAGACCCTCTGTTTCTCGCCCTCTGTTTCAGCCCCTCTGTTTCTCGCCCTCTGTTTCAGCCCCTCTGTTTCAGCCCCTCTGTTTCTCGCCCTCTGTTTCAGCCCCTCTGTTTCTCGCCCTCTGTTTCAGCCCCTCTGTTTCTCGCCCTCTGTTTCAGCCCCTCTGTTTCTCCCCCTCTGATTCAGCCCCTCAGTTTCTCTCCCTCTGTTTCAGCCCCTCTATTTCTCGCCCTCTGATTCAGCCCATCTGTTTCAGCCCCTCTGTTTCAGCCCCTCTGTTTCTCACCCTCTGTTTCTCGCCCTCTGTTTCAGCCCCCCTGTTTTTTGCCCTCTGTTTCAGCCCCTCTGATTCTCGCCCTCTGTTTCAGCCCCTCTGTTCAGCCCCTCTGTTTCAGTCCCTCTGTTTCTCGCCATCTGTTTCTCGCCGTCTGTTTCAGCCCCTCTGTTTCTCGCCCTCTGTTTCAGCCCCTCTGTTTCTCGCCCTCTGTTTCAGCCACTCTGTTTCAGCCCCTCTGTTTCAGCCCCTCTGTTTCAGCCCCACTGTTTCTCGCCCTCTGTTTCAGCCCCTCTGTTTCTCGGCCTCTGTTTCAGCCCCTCTGTTTCTCGCCCTCTGTTTCAGCCTTTCTGTTTCTCGCCCTCTGTTTCAGCCCCACTGTTTCAGACCCTCTGTTTCTAGACCTCTTTTTCAGCCCCTCTGTTTCTCGCCCTCTGTTTCAGCCCCTCTGTTTCTCGACCTCTGTTTCAGCCCCTCTGATTCAGCCCCTCTGTTTCAGCCCCTCTGTTTCAGCCCCTCTGTTTCAGCCCCTCTGTTTCATCCACTCTGTTTCTCGCCCTCTGTTTCTCACCCTCTGTTTCAGCCCCTCTGTTTCAGCCCCTCTGTTTCTCGCCCTCAGTTTCTCACCCTCTGTTTCTCGCCCTCTGTTTCAGCCCCTCTGTTTCAGCCCCTCTGTATCAGCCTCTCTGTTTCAGCCCCTTTGTTTCTCACCCTCTGTTTCAGCCCCTCTGTTTCTCGCCCTCTGTTTCTGCCCCTCTGATTTAGCCCCTCTGTTTCAGCCCCTCTGTTTCAGCCCCTCTGTTTGTCGCCCTCTCTTTCAGCCCCTCTGTTTCGCGCTCTCTGTTTCAGCCCCTCTGTTTCAGCCCCTCTGTTTCTCGGCCTCTGTTTGTGCCCCTCAGTTTCTCGACACTGTTTCAGCCCCTCTGTTTCTCGCCCTCTGTTTCAGCCCCTCTGATTCAGCACCTCTGTTTCAGCCCCTCTGATTCAGCCCCTCTGTTTCAGCCCCTCTGTTTCAGCCCCTCTGTTTCTCGCCCTCTGTTTCAGCCCCTCTGTTTCTCACCCTCTGTTTCAGCCCCTCTGTTTCAGCCCCTCTGTTTCTCGCCCTCTGTTTCAGCCCCTCTGTTTCTCGCCCTCTGTTTCAGCCCCTCTGATTCAGCCCCTCTGTTTCTCTCCCTCTGTTTCAGCCCCTCTGTTTCTCGCCCTCTGTTTCAGCCCCTCTGTTTCTCGCCCTCTGTTTCAGCCCCTATGTTTCAGCCCCTCTGTTTCAGTCCCTCTGTTTCTCGCCCTCTGTTTCAGCCCCTCTGTTTCTCGCCCTCTGATTCAGCCCCTCTGTTTCTCACCCTCTGTTTCAGCCCCTCTATTTCTCGCCCTCTGATTCAGCCCCTCTGTTTCTCGCCCTCTGTATCAGCCCCTCTGTTTCTCGCCCTTTGTTTCAGCCCCTCTGTTTCTCGCCCTCTGTTTCAGCCCCTCTGTTTCAGCCCCTCCGTTTCAGTCCCTCTGTTTCTCGCCCTCTGTTTCTCGCCCTCTGTTTCAGCCCCTCTGTTTCTCGCCCTCTGTTTCAGCCCCTCAGTTTCAGCCCCTCTGTTTCAGCCCCTCTGTTTCAGCCCCACTGTTTCTCGCCCTCTGTTTCAGCCCCACTGTTTCTCGCCCTCTGTTACAGCCCCTCTGTTTCTCGCCCTCTGTTTCAGCCTCTCTGTTTCTCGCCCTCTGTTTCAGCCCCTCTGTTTCAGACCCTCTGTTTCTCGACCTCTGTTTCAGCCCCTCTGTTTCTCGCCCTCTGTTTCAGCCCCTCTGTTTCTCGCCCTCTGTTTCAGCCCCTCTGATTCAGCCCCTCTGTTTCAGCCCCTCCGTTTCAGCCCCTCTGTTTCAGCCCCTCTGTTTCATCCACTCTGTTTCTCGCCCTCTGTTTCTCACCCTCTGTTTCTCACCCTCTGTTTCAGCCCCTCTGTTTCTCGCCCACTGTTTCTCACCCTGTTTCTCGCTCTCTGTTTCAACCCCTCTGTTTCAGCCCCTCTGTATCAGCCTCTCTGTTTCAGCCCCTCTGTTTCTCACCCTCTGTTTCAGCCCCTCTGTTTCTCGCTCTCTGTTTCAACCCCTCTGTTTCTGCCCCTCTGTTTCAGGCCCTCTGTTTCTCGCCCTCTGTTCCAGCCCCTCTGTTTCAGCCACTCTGTTTCTCGCCCTCTGTTTCTGCCACTCTGTTTCTCGCCCTCTGTTTCAGCCCCTCTGCTTCTCGCCTTCAGTTTCAGCCCCTCTGATTCAGCCCCTCTGTTTCAGCCCCTCTGATTCAGCCCCTCTGTTTCAGCCCCGCTGTTTCAGCCCGTCTGTTTCAGCCCTTCTGTTTCAGCCCCTCTGTTTCTCGCCCTCTGTTTCTCACCCTCTGTTTCTCGCCCTCTGTTTCAGCCCCTCTGTTTTTCGCCCTCTGTTTCAGCCCCTCTGTTTCTCGCCCTCTGTTTCAGGCTCTCTGTTCCAGCCATTCTGTTTAAGCCCCACTGTTTCAGCCCCTCTGTTTCTCGCCCTCTGTTTCTCGCCCGCTGTTTCTGCCCCTTTGTTTCAGCCCCTCTGTTTCAGCCCCTCTGTTTCAGCCCCTCTGATTCAGCCCCTCTGATTCAGCCCCTCTTGTTTATCGCCCACTGTTTCAGCGCCTCTGTTTCAGCCCCTCTGTTTCAGCCCCTCTGTTTCAGCCCCTGTTTCTCGCCTTCTGTTTCAGCCCCTCTGTTTCTCGCCCTCTGTTTCAGCCCCTCTGTTTCTTGCCCTCTGTTTCAGCGCCTCTGTTTCAGCCCCTCTGTTTCAGCCCCTCTGTTTCAGCCCCTCTGTTTCTCGCCCTCTGTTTCAGCCCCTCTGTTTCTCGCCCTCTGTTTCTGCCCCTCCGTTTCTCGCCCTCTGCTTCAGCCCCTCTGTTTCTCGCCCTCTGTTTCAGCCCCTCTGTTTTAGCCCCTCTGTTTCAGCCCCTCTGTTTCTCGCCCTCTGTTTCAGCCTGTCTGTTTCTCGCCCTCTGTTTCAGCCCCTCTGTTTAAGACCCTCTGTTTCTCGACCTCTGTTTCAGCCCCTCCGTTTCTCGCCCTCTGCTTCAGCCCCTCTGTTTCTCGCCCTCTGTTTCAGCCCCTCTGTTTTAGCCCCTCTGTTTCAGCCCCTCTGATTCAGACCATCTGTTTCTCCCCCTCTGTTTGAGCCCCTCTGTTTTAGCCCTTCTGTTTCAGCCCCTCTGTTTCATCCCCTCTGTTTCTCGCCCTCTGTTTCAGCCCCTCTGTTTCTCGCCCTCTGTTTCTGCCCCTCTGATTTAGCCCCTCTGTTTCAGCCCCTCTGTTTGTCGCCCTCTGTTTCAGCCCCTCTGTTTCGCGCTCTCTGTTTCAGCCCCTCTGTTTCAGCCCCTCTGTTTCTCGGCCTCTGTTTGTGCCCCTCTGTTTCTCGCCCTCTGTTTCAGCCCCTCTGTTTCTCGCCCTCTGTTTCAGCCCCTCTGATTCAGCATCTCTGTTTCAGCCCCTCTGAATCAGCCCCTCTGATTCAGCCCCTCTATTTCTCGCCCTCTGATTCAGCCCATCTGTTTCAGCCCCACTGTTTCAGCCCCTCTGTTTCAGCCCCTCTGTTTCTCGCCCTCTGTTTCAGCCCCTCTGATTCTCGCCCTCTGTTTCAGCCCCTCTGTTCAGCCCCTCTGTTTCAGTCCCTCTGTTTCTCGCCCTCTGTTTCAGCCCCTCTGTTTCTCGCCCTCTGTTTCAGCCACTCTGTTTCAGCCCCTCTGTTTCAGCCCCACTGTTTCTCGCCCTCTGTTTCAGCCCCTCTGTTTCTCGGCCTCTGTTTCAGCCCCTCTGTTTCTCGCCCTCTGTTTCAGCCTTTCTGTTTCTCGCCCTCTGTTTCAGCCCCACTGTTTCAGACCCTCTGTTTCTAGACCTATGTTTCAGCCCCTCTGTTTCTCGCCCTCTGTTTCAGCCCCTCTGTTTCTCGCCCTCTGTTTCAGCCCCTCTGATTCAGCCCCTCTGTTTCAGCCCCTCTGTTTCAGCCCCTCTGTTTCAGCCCCTCTGTTTCATCCACTCTGTTTCTCGCCCTCTGTTTCTCACCCTCTGCTTCAGCCCCTCTGTTTCAGCCCCTCTGTTTCTCGCGCTCAGTTTCTCACCCTCTGTTTCTCTCCATCTGTTTCAGCCCCTCTGTTTCAGCCCCTCTGTATCAGCCTCTCTGTTTCAGCCCCTCTGTTTCTCACCCTCTGTTTCAGCCCCTCTGTTTCTCGCCCTCTGTTTCTGCCCCTCTGATTTAGCCCCTCTGTTTCAGCCCCTCTGTTTCAGCCCCTCTGTTTGTCGCCCTCTGTTTCAGCCCCTCTGTTTCGCGTTCTCTGTTTCAGCCCCTCTGTTTCAGCCCCTCTGTTTCTCGGCATCTGTTTGTGCCCCTCTGTTTCTCGACCTCTGTTTCAGCCCCTCTGTTTCTCGCCCTCTGTTTCAGCCCCTCTGATTCAGCACCTCTGTTTCAGCCCCTCTGATTCAGCCCCTCTGTTTCAGCCCCTCTGTTTCAGCCCCTCTGTTTCTCGCCCTCTGTTTCAGCCCCTCTGTTTCTCACCCTCTGTTTCAGCCCCTCTGTTTCAGCCCCTCTGTTTCTCGCCCTCTGTTTCAGCCCCTCTGTTTCTCGCCCTCTGTTTCAGCCCCTCTGATTGAGCCCCTCTGTTTCTCGCCCTCTGTTTCAGCCCCTCTGTTTCTCGCCCTCTGTTTCAGCCCGTCTGTTTCAGCCCCTCTGTTTCAGTCCCTCTGTTTCTCGCCCTCTGTTTCAGCCCCTCTGTTTCTCGCCCTCTGATTCAGCCCCTCTGTTTCTCACCCTCTGTTTCAGCCCCTCTATTTCTCGCCCTCTGATTCAGCCCCACTGTTTCTCGCCCTCTGTTTCAGCCCCTCTGATTCAGCACCTCTGTTTCAGCCCCTCTGATTCAGCCCCTCTGTTTCAGCCCCTCTGTTTCAGCCCCTCTGTTTCTCGCCCTCTGTTTCAGCCCCTCTGTTTCTCACCCTCTGTTTCTCGCCCTCTGTTTCAGCCCCTCTGTTTCAGCCCCTCTGTATCAGCCTCTCTGTTTCAGCCCCTCTGTTTCTCACCCTCTGTTTCAGCCCCTCTGTTTCGCGCTCTCTGTTTCAGCCCCTCTGTTTCAGCCCCTCTGTTTCTCGGCCTCTGTTTGTGCCCCTCTGTTTCTCGACCTCTGTTTCAGCCCCTCTGTTTCTCACCCTCTGTTTCAGCCCCTCTGATTCAGCACCTCTGTTTCAGCCCCTCTGATTCAGCCCCTCTGTTTCAGCCCCTCTGTTTCAGCCCCTCTGTTTCTCGCCCTCTGTTTCAGCCCCTCTGTTTCTCGCCCTCTGTTTCAGCCCGTCTGTTTCAGCCCCTCTGTTTCAGTCCCTCTGTTTCTCGCCCTCTGTTTCAGCCCCTCTGTTTCTCGCCCTCTGATTCAGCCCCTCTGTTTCTCACCCTCTGTTTCAGCCCCTCTATTTCTCGCCCTCTGATTCAGCCCCACTGTTTCTCGCCCTCTGTTTCAGCCCCTCTGATTCAGCACCTCTATGTCAGCCTCTCTGATTCAGCCCCTCTGTTTCAGCCCCTCTGTTTCAGCCCCTCTGTTTCTCGCCCTCTGTTTCAGTCCCTCTGTTTCTCGCCCTCTGTTTCAGCCCCTCTGTTTCTCGCCCTCTGTTTCAGCCCCTCTGTTTCTCGCCCTCTGTTTCAGGCTCTCTGTTTCAGCCCCTCTGTTTCAGCCCCTCTGTTTCTCGACCTCTGTTTCTCACGCTCTGTTTCTCGCCCTCTGTTTCAGCCCCTCTGTTTCTCGCCCTCTGTTTTAGCCCCTCTGATTCAGCCCCTCTGATTCAGCCCCTCTGTTTCAGCCCCTCTGATTCAGCACCTCTGTTTCTCGCCCTCTGTTTCAGTCCCTCTGTTTCTCGCCCTCTGTTTCAGCCCCTCTGTTTCTCGCCCTCTGTTTCAGCCCCTCTGTTTCTCGCCCTCTGTTTCAGCCCCTCTGTTTCTCGCCCTCTGTTTCAGCCCCTCTGTTTCAGCCTCTCTGTTTCTCGCCCTCTGTTTCTGCCCCTCTGTTTCTCGCCCTCTGTTTCAGCCCCTCTGTTTCTCGCCCTCTGTTTCAGCCCCGCTGATTCAGCCCCTCTGTTTCTCGCCCTCTGTTTCAGCCCCTCTGATTCAGCCCCTCTGATTCAGCCCCTCTGTTTAGCCCCTCTGATTCAGCCCCTCTGTTTCTCGCCCTCTGTTTCAGCCCCTCTGTTTCTCGCCCTGTTTCAGCCCCTCTGTTTCAGCCCCTCTGTTTCTCGCCCTCTGTTTCAGCCCCTCTGTTTCTCGCCCTCTGTTTCAGCCCCTCTGTTTCTCGCCCTCTGTTTCTGCCCCTCTGATTTAGCCCCTCTGTATCAGCCCCTCTGATTCAGCCCCTCTGTTTCAGCCCCTCTGTTTCAGCCCCTCAGTTTCATCCCCTCTGTTTCTCGCCCTCTGTTTCTCACCCTCTGTTTCTCGCCCTCTGTTTCAGCCCCTCTGTTTCTCGCCCTCTGTTTCTGCCCCTCTCTTTCTCGCCCTCTGTTTCAGCCCCTCTGTTTCTCGCCCTCTGTTTCAGCCCCACAGATTCAGCCCCTCTGTTTCTCGCCCTCTGTTTTAGCCCCTCTGATTCAGCCCCTCTGATTCAGCCCCTCTGTTTCAGTCCCTCTGATTCAGCCCCTCTGATTCAGCCCCTCTGTTTCTCGCCCTCTGTTTCTCGCCCTCTGTTTCAGCCCCTCTGTTTCTCGCCCTCTGTTTCAGGCTCTCTGTTTCAGCCCCTCTGTTTCAGCCCCTCTCTTTCTCGACCTCTGTTTCTCACCCTCTGTTTCTCGCCCTCAGTTTCAGCCCCTCTGTTTCTCGCCCTCTGTTTCAGCCCCTCTGTTTCTCGCCCTCTGCTTCAGCCCCTCTGTTTCTCGCCCTCTGTTTCAGCCCCTCTGTTTCAGCCACTCTGTTTCAGCCCCTCTGTTTCTCGCCCTCCGTTTCAGCCCCTCAGTTTCTCGCCCTCTGTTTCAGCCCCTCTGTTTCAGCCCCTCTGTTTCTCGCCCTCTGTTTCTGCCCCTCTGTTTCTCGCCCTCTGTTTCAGCCCCTCTGTTTCTCGCCCTCTGTTTCAGCCCCGCTGATTCAGCCCCTCTGTTTCTCACCCTCTGTTTCAGCCACTCTGATTCTGCCCCTCTGATTCAGCCCCTCTGTTTCAGCCCCTCTGATTCAGCCACTCTGTTTCTCGCCCTCTGTTTCAGCCCCTCTGTTTCTCGCCCTCTGTTTCAGCCCCTCTGTTTCAGCCCCTCTGTTTCTCGACCTCTGTTTCAGCCCCTCTGTTTCTCGCCCTCTGTTTCAGCCCCTCTGTTTCTCGCCCTCTGTTTCAGCCCCTCTGTTTCTCGCCCTCTGTTTCTGCCCCTCTGTTTCTCGCCCTCTGTTTCAGCCCCTCTGTTTCTCGCCCTCTGTTTCAGCCCCGCTGATTCAGCCCCTCTGTTTCACGCCCTCTGTTTCAGCCCCTCTGATTCAGCCCCTCTGATTCAGCCCCTCTGTTTCAGCCCCTCTGATTCAGCACCTCTGTTTCTCGCCCTCTGTTTCAGCCCCTCTGTTTCTCGCCCTCTGTTTTAGCCCCTCTGTTTCTCGCCCTCTGTTTCAGCCCCTCTGATTTAGCCCCTCTGTTTCAGCCCCTCTGATTCAGCCCCTCTGTTTCAGCCCCTCTGTTTCAGCCCCTCAGTTTCATCCCCTCTGTTTCTATCCCTCTGTTTCTCACCCTCTGTTTCTCGCCCTCTGTTTCAGCCCCTCTGATTTAGCCCCTCTGTTTCAGCCCCTCTGATTCAGCCCCTCTGTTTCAGCCCCTCTGTTTCAGCCCCTCAGTTTCATCCCCTCTGTTTCTCGCCCTCTCTTTCTCACCCTCTGTTTCTCGCCCTCTGTTTCAGCCCCTCTGTTTCAGCCCCTCTGATTCAGCACCTCTGTTTCTCGCCCTCTGTTTCAGTCCCTCTGTTTCTCGCCCTCTGTTTCAGCCCCTCTGTTTCTCGCCCTCTGTTTCAGCCCCTCTGTTTCTCGCCCTCTGTTTCAGGCTCTCTGTTTCAGCCCCTCTGTTTCAGCCCCTCTGTTTCTCGACCTCTGTTTCTCACGCTCTGTTTCTCGCCCTCTGTTTCAGCCCCTCTGTTTCTCGCCCTCTGTTTTAGCCCCTCTGATACAGCCCCTCTGATTCAGCCCCTCTGTTTCAGCCCCTCTGATTCAGCACCTCTGTTTCTCGCCCTCTGTTTCAGTCCCTCTGTTTCTCGCCCTCTGTTTCAGCCCCTCTGTTTCTCGCCCTCTGTTTCAGCCCCTCTGTTTCTCGCCCTCTGTTTCTGCCCCTCTGTTTCTCGCCCTCTGTTTCAGCCCCTCTGTTTCTCGCCCTCTGTTTCAGCCCCGCTGATTCAGCCCCTCTGTTTCTCGCCCTCTGTTTCAGCCCCTCTGATTCAGCCCCTCTGATTCAGCCCCTCTGTTTAGCCCCTCTGATTCAGCCCCTCTGTTTCTCGCCCTCTGTTTCAGCCCCTCTGTTTCTCGCCCTGTTTCAGCCCCTCTGTTTCAGCCCCTCTGTTTCTCGCCCTCTGTTTCAGCCCCTCTGTTTCTCGCCCTCTGTTTCAGCCCCTCTGTTTCTCGCCCTCTGTTTCTGCCCCTCTGATTTAGCCCCTCTGTATCAGACCCTCTGATTCAGCCCCTCTGTTTCAGCCCCTCTGTTTCAGCCCCTCAGTTTCATCCCCTCTGTTTCTCGCCCTCTGTTTCTCACCCTCTGTTTCTCGCCCTCTGTTTCAGCCCCTCTGTTTCTCGCCCTCTGTTTCTGCCCCTCTGTTTCTCGCCCTCTGTTTCAGCCCCTCTGTTTCTCGCCCTCTGTTTCAGCCCCACAGATTCAGCCCCTCTGTTTCTCGCCCTCTGTTTTAGCCCCTCTGATTCAGCCCCTCTGATTCAGCCCCTCTGTTTCAGTTCCTCTGATTCAGCCCCTCTGATTCAGCCCCTCTGTTTCTCGCCCTCTGTTTCTCGCCCTCTGTTTCAGCCCCTCTGTTTCTCGCCCTCTGTTTCAGGCTCTCTGTTTCAGCCCCTCTGTTTCAGCCCCTCTGTTTCTCGACCTCTGTTTCTCACCCTCTGTTTCTCGCCCTCAGTTTCAGCCCCTCTGTTTCTCGCCCTCTGTTTCAGCCCCTCTGTTTCTCGCCCTCTGCTTCAGCCCCTCTGTTTCTCGCCCTCTGTTTCAGCCCCTCTGTTTCAGCCACTCTGTTTCAGCCCCTCTGTTTCTCGCCCTCCGTTTCAGCCCCTCAGTTTCTCGCCCTCTGTTTCAGCCCCTCTGTTTCAGCCCCTCTGTTTCTCGCCCTCTGTTTCTGCCCCTCTGTTTCTCGCCCTCTGTTTCAGCCCCTCTGTTTCTCGCCCTCTGTTTCAGCCCCGCTGATTCAGCCCCTCTGTTTCTCACCCTCTGTTTCAGCCACTCTGATTCTGCCCCTCTGATTCAGCCCCTCTGTTTCAGCCCCTCTGATTCAGCCCCTCTGTTTCTCGCCCTCTGTTTCAGCCCCTCTGTTTCTCGCCCTCTGTTTCAGCCCCTCTGTTTCAGCCCCTCTGTTTCTCGACCTCTGTTTCAGCCCCTCTGTTTCTCGCCCTCTGTTTCAGCCCCTCTGTTTCTCGCCCTCTGCTTCAGCCCCTCTGTTTCTCGCCCTCTGTTTCAGCCCCTCTGTTTCAGCCACTCTGTTTCAGCCCCTCTGTTTCTCGCCCTCCGTTTCAGCCCCTCAGTTTCTCGCCCTCTGTTTCAGCCCCTCTGTTTCAGCCCCTCTGTTTCTCGCCCTCTGTTTCTGCCCCTCTGTTTCTCGCCCTCTGTTTCAGCCCCTCTGTTTCTCGCCCTCTGTTTCAGCCCCGCTGATTCAGCCCCTCTGTTTCTCACCCTCTGTTTCAGCCACTCTGATTCTGCCCCTCTGATTCAGCCCCTCTGTTTCAGCCCCTCTGATTCAGCCCCTCTGTTTCTCGCCCTCTGTTTCAGCCCCTCTGTTTCTCGCCCTCTGTTTCAGCCCCTCTGTTTCAGCCCCTCTGTTTCTCGCCCTCTGTTTCAGCCCCGCTGATTCAGCCCCTCTGTTTCACGCCCTCTGTTTCAGCCCCTCTGATTCAGCCCCTCTGATTCAGCCCCTCTGTTTCAGCCCCTCTGATTCAGCACCTCTGTTTCTCGCCCTCTGTTTCAGCCCCTCTGTTTCTCGCCCTCTGTTTTAGCCCCTCTGTTTCTCGCCCTCTGTTTCAGCCCCTCTGATTTAGCCCCTCTGTTTCAGCCCCTCTGATTCAGCCCCTCTGTTTCAGCCCCTCTGTTTCAGCCCCTCAGTTTCATCCCCTCTGTTTCTATCCCTCTGTTTCTCACCCTCAGTTTCTCGCCCTCTGTTTCAGCCCCTCTGATTTAGCCCCTCTGTTTCAGCCCCTCTGATTCAGCCCCTCTGTTTCAGCCCCTCTGTTTCAGCCCCTCAGTTTCATCCCCTCTGTTTCTCGCCCTCTCTTTCTCACCCTCTGTTTCTCGCCCTCTGTTTCTCACCCTCTGTTTCAGCCCCTCTGTTTCTCGCCCTCTGTTTCAGCCCCTCTGTTTCAGCTCCTCTGTTTCTCGCCCTCTGTTTCTGCCCCTCTGTTTCTCGCCCTCTGTTTCAGCCCCTCTGTTTCTCACCCTCTGTTTCAGCCCCTCTGTTTCTCGCCCTCTGTTTCAGCCCCTCTGTTTCAGCTCCTCTGTTTCTCGCCCTCTGTTTCTGCCCCTCTGTTTCTCGCCCTCTGTTTCAGCCCCTCTGTTTCTCGCCCTCTGTTTCAGCCCCACAGATTCAGCCCCTCTGTTTCTCGCCCTCTGTTTTAGCCCCTCTGATTCAGCCCCTCTGATTCAGCCCCTCTGTTTCAGCCCCTCTGATTCAGCACCTCTGTTTCTCGCCCTCTGTTTCAGTCCCTCTGTTTCTCGCCCTCTGTTTCAGCCCCTCTGTTTCTCGCCCTCTGTTTCAGGCTCTCTGTTTCAGCCCCTCTGTTTCAGCCCCTCTGTTTCTCGACCTCTGTTTCTCACGCTCTGTTTCTCGCCCTCTGTTTCAGCCCCTCTGTTTCTCGCCCTCTATTTCAGCCCCTCTGTTTCTCGCCCTCTGCTTCAGCCCCTCTGTTTCTCGCCCTCTGTTTCAGCCCCACTGTTTCTCGCCCTCTCTTTCAGCCCCTCTATTTCTCGCCCTCTGTTTCAGCCCCTCTGTTTCAGGCCCTCTGTTTCAGCCCCGCTGTTTCTCGCCCTCTGTTTCAGCCCCTCTGTTTCTCGCCCTCTGTTTCAGCCCCTCCATTTCTCGCCCTCTGTTTCAGCACCTCTGATTCAGCCCCTCTGTTTCAGCCCCTCTGATTCAGCCCCTCTGATTCAGCCCCTCTGATTCAGCCCCTCTGTTTCTCGCCCTCTGTTTAAGCCCCTCTGTTTCAGCCCCTCTGTTTCTCGCCCTCGGTTTCAGCCCCTCTGAATCAGCCCCTCTGATTCATCCCCTCTCTTTCAGCCCCTATGTTTTAGCCCCTCTGTTTCAGCCCCTCTGTTTCTCGCCCTCTGTTTCAGACCCTCTGTTTCTCGCCCTCTGTTTCAGCCCCTCCGTTTCTCGCAATCTGTTTCAGCCACTCTGATTCAGCCCCTCTGTTTCAGCCCCTCTGATTCAGCCCCTCTGATTCAGCCCCTCTGTTTCTCGCCCTCTGTTTCAGCCCCTCTGTTTCAGCCCCTCTGATTCAGCCCCTCTGTTTCTCACCCTCTGTTTCAGCCCCTCTGATTCAGCCCCTCTGATTCAGCCCCTCTGATTCAGCCCCTCTGATTCAGCCCCTCTGTTTTCCGCCCCTCTGTTTCAGCCCCTCTGTTTCTCGCACTCTGTTTCAGCCTCTCTCTTTCAGCCCCTCTGTTTCAGCCCCTCTGTTTCTCGCCCTCTGTTTCAGCCCCTCTGTTTCTCGCCCTCTGTTTCAGCCCCTTTGTTTTTCGCCCTCTGTTTCAGCCCCTCTGTTTCTCGCACTCTGTATCAGCCCCTCTGTTTCAGCCCCTCTGTTTCAGCCCCTCTGTTTCAGTCCCTCTGTTTCTCGCCCTCTGTTTCTCGCCCTCTGTTTCCGCCCCTCTGTTTCTCGCCCTCTGTTTCAGCCCCTCTGTTTCAGCCGGTCGGATTCAGCTCCTCTGATTCAGCCCCTATGTTTCTCGCCCTCTGTTTCAGCCCCTCTGGTTCAGACCTTCTGTTTCAGCCCCTCTGTTTCAGCCCCTCTGTTTCTCTCCCTCTGTTTCAGCCCCTCTGTTTATCGCCCTCTGTTTCAGCCCCTCTGATTCCGCCCCTCTGTTTCAGCCCCTCTGATTCAGCCCCTCTGTTCCTCGCCCTCTGTTTCTCGCCCGCTGTTTCAGCCCCTCTGTTTCTCGCCCTCTGTTTCAGGCTCTCTGTTTCAGCCCCTCTGTTTCAGCCCCTCTGTTTCTCGCCCTCTGTTTCAGCCCCTCTGTTTCTCGCCCTCTGTTTCAGCCCCTCTGTTTCTCGCCCTCTGTTTCAGCCCCTCTGTTTCTTGCCCTCTGCTTCAGCCCCTCTGTTTCTCGCCCTCTGTTTCAGCCCCTCTGTTTCTCGCCCTCTGTTTCAGCCCCTCTGTTTCAGCCCCTCTGTTTCAGCCCCTCTGTTTCTCGCCCTCTGTTTCAGCCCCTCAGTTTCTCGCCCTCTGTTTCAGCCCCTCTGTTTCAGCCCCTCTGTTTCTCGCCCTCTGTTTCTGCCCCTCTGTTTCTCGCCCTCTGTTTCAGCCCCTCTGTTTCTCGCCCTCTGTTTCAGCCCCACAGATTCAGCCCCTCTGTTTCTCGCCCTCTGTTTTAGCCCCTCTGATTCAGCCACTCTGATTCAGCCCCTCTGTTTCTCGCCCTCTGTTTCAGCCACTCTGATTCTGCCCCTCTGATTCTGCCCCTCTGTTTCTCGCCCTCTGATTCAGCCCCTCTGATTCTCGCCCTCTGTTTCAGCCCCTCTGATTCTCGTCATCTGTTTCAGCCCCTCTGTTTCAGCCCCTCTGTTTCGCGCCCTCTGTTTCAGCCCCTCTGTTTCTCGCCCTCTGTTTCAGCCCCTCTGTTTCTCCCCCTCTGTTTCAGCCCCTCTGTTTCTCGCCCTTTGTTTCTGCCCCTCTGATTTAGCCCCTCTGTTTCAGCCCCTCTGATTCAGCCCCTCTGTTTCAGCCCCTCTGTTTCAGCCCCTCAGTTTCATCCCCTCTGTTTCTCGCCCTCTCTTTCTCACCCTCTGTTTCTCGCCCTATGTTTCAGCCCCTCTGTTTCTCGCCCTCTGTTTCAGACCCTCTGTTTCAGCCCCTCTGTTTCTCACCCTCTGTTTCAGCCCCTCTGTTTCTCGCCCTCTGTTTCAGCCCCTCTGTTTCAGCTCCTCTGTTTCTCGCCCTCTGTTTCTGCCCCTCTGTTTCTCGCCCTCTGTTTCAGCCCCTCTGTTTCTCGCCCTCTGTTTCAGCCCCACAGATTCAGCCCCTCTGTTTCTCGCCCTCTGTTTTAGCCCCTCTGATTCAGCCCCTCTGATTCAGCCCCTCTGTTTCAGCCCCTCTGATTCAGCACCACTGTTTCTCGCCCTCTGTTTCAGTCCCTCTGTTTCTCGCCCTCTGTTTCAGCCCCTCTGTTTCTCGCCCTCTGTTTCAGCCCCTTTGTTTCTCGCCCTCTGTTTCAGGCTCTCTGTTTCAGCCCATCTGTTTCAGCCCCTCTGTTTCTCGACCTCTGTTTCTCACCCTCTGTTTCTCGCCCTCTGTTTCAGCCCCTCTGTTTCTCGCCCTCTGTTTCAGCCCCTCTGTTTCTCGCCCTCTGTTTCAGCCCCTCTGGTTCAGCCCTTCTGTTTCAGCCCCTCTGTTTCAGCCCCTCTGTTTCTCTCCCTCTGTTTCAGCCCCTCTGTTTATCGCCCTCTGTTTCAGCCCCTCTGATTCCGCCCCTCTGTTTCAGCCCCTCTGATTCAGCCCCTCTGTTTCTCGCCCTCTGTTTCTCGCCCGCTGTTTCAGCCCCTCTGTTTCTCGCCCTCTGTTTCAGGCTCTCTGTTTCAGCCCCTCTGTTTCAGCCCCTCTGTTTCTCGCCCTCTGTTTCAGCCCCTCTGTTTCTCGCCCTCTGTTTCAGCCCCTCTGTTTCTCGCCCTCTGTTTCAGCCCCTCTGTTTCTTGCCCTCTGCTTCAGCCCCTCTGTTTCTCGCCCTCTGTTTCAGCCCCTCTGTTTCTCGCCCTCTGTTTCAGCCCCTCTGTTTCAGCCCCTCTGTTTCAGCCCCTCTGTTTCTCGCCCTCTGTTTCAGCCCCTCAGTTTCTCGCCCTCTGTTTCAGCCCCTCTGTTTCAGCCCCTCTGTTTCTCGCCCTTTGTTTCTGCCCCTCTGTTTCTCGCCCTCTGTTTCAGCCCCTCTGTTTCTCGCCCTCTGTTTCAGCCACTCTGATTTCAGCCCCTCTGTTTCTCGCCCTCTGTTTCAGCCACTCTGATTCTGCCCCTCTGATTCTGCCCCTCTGTTTCTCGCCCTCTGATTCAGCCCCTCTGTTTCTCGCCCTCTGTTTCAGCCCCTCTGATTCTCGTCATCTGTTTCAGCCCCTCTGTTTCAGCCCCTCTGTTTCGCGCCCTCTGTTTCAGCCCCTCTGTTTCTCGCCCTCTGTTTCAGCCCCTCTGTTTCTCGCCCTCTGTTTCAGCCCCTCTGTTTCTCGCCCTTTGATTCTGCCCCTCTGATTTAGCCCCTCTGTTTCAGCCCCTCTGATTCAGCCCCTCTGTTTCAGCCCCTCTGTTTCAGCCCCTCAGTTTCATCCCCTCTGTTTCTCGCCCTCTCTTTCTCACCCTCTGTTTCTCGCCCTATGTTTCAGCCCCTCTGTTTCTCGCCCTCTGTTTCAGACCCTCTGTTTCAGCCCCTCTGTTTCTCACCCTCTGTTTCAGCCCCTCTGTTTCTCGCCCTCTGTTTCTGCCCCTCTGTTTCTCGCCCTCTGTTTCAGCCCCACAGATTCAGCCCCTCTGTTTCTCGCCCTCTGTTTTAGCCCCTCTGATTCAGCCCCTCTGATTCAGCCCCTCTGTTTCAGCCCCTCTGATTCAGCACCTCTGTTTCTCGCCCTCTGTTTCAGTCCCTCTGTTTCTCGCCCTCTGTTTCAGCCCCTCTGTTTCTCGCCCTCTGTTTCAGCCCCTTTGTTTCTCGCCCTCTGTTTCAGGCTCTCTGTTTCAGCCCCTCTGTTTCAGCCCCTCTGTTTCTCGACCTCTGTTTCTCACCCTCTGTTTCTCGCCCTCTGTTTCAGCCCCTCTGTTTCTCGCCCTCTGTTTCAGCCCCTCTGTTTCTCGCCCTCTGCTTCAGCCCCTCTGTTTCTCGCCCTCTGTTGCAGCCCCTCTGTTTCTCGCCCTCTGTTTCATCCCTACTGTTTCAGCCACTCTGTTTCAGCCCCTCTGTTTCTCGCCCTCTGTTTCAGCCCCTCTGTTTCTCACCCTCTGTTTCAGCCCCTCTGTTTCAGCCTCTCTGTTTCTCGCCCTCTGTTTCTGCCCCTCTGTTTCTCGCCCTCTGTTTCAGCCCCTCTGTTTCACTCCCTCTGTTTCAGCCCCGCTGATTCAGCCCCTCTGTTTCTCGCCCTCTGTTTCAGCCCCTCTGATTCAGCCCCTCTGATTCAGCCCCTCTGTTTAGCCCCTCTGATTCAGCCCCTCTGTTTCTCGCCCTCTGTTTCAGCCCCTCTGTTTCTCGCCCTCTGTTTCAGCCCCTCTGTTTCAGCCCCTCTGTTTCTCGCCCTCTGTTTCAGCCCCTCTGTTTCTCGCCCTCTGTTTCAGCCCCTCTGTTTCTCGCCCTCAGTTTCTGCCCCTCTGATTTAGCCCCTCTGTATCAGCCCCTCTGATTCAGCCCCTCTGTTTCAGCCCCTCTGTTTCAGCCCCTCAGTTTCATCCCCTCTGTTTCTCACCCTCTGTTTCTCGCCCTCTGTTTCAGCCCCTCTGTTTCTCGCCCTCTGTTTCTGCCCCTCTGTTTCTCGCCCTCTGTTTCAGCCCCTCTGTTTCTCGCTCTCTGTTTCAGCCCCACAGATTCAGCCCCTCTGTTTCTCGCATTCTGTTTTAGTCCCTCTGATTCAGCCCCTCTGATTCAGCCCCTCTGTTTCAGCCCCTCTGATTCAGCACCTCTGTTTCTCGCCCTCTGTTTCAGTCCCTCTGTTTCACGCCCTCTGTTTCAGCCCCTCTGTTTCTCGCCCTCTGTTTCAACCCCTCTGTTTCTCGCCCTCTGTTTCAGGCTCTCTGTTTCAGCCCCTCTGTTTCAGCCCCTCTGTTTCTCGCCCTCTGTTTCAGACCCTCTGTTTCTCGCCCTCTGTTTCAGCCCCTCTGTTTCAGCCACTCTGTTTCAGCCCCTCTGTTTCTCGCCCTCCGTTTCAGCCCCTCAGTTTCTCGCCCTCTGTTTCAGCCCCTCTGTTTCAGCCCCTCTGTTTCTCGCCCTCTGTTTCTGCCCCTCTGTTTCTCGCCCTCTGTTTCAGCCCCTCTGTTTCTCGCCCTCTGTTTCAGCCCCGCTGATTCAGCCCCTCTGTTTCTCACCCTCTGTTTCAGCCACTCTGATTCTGCCCCTCTGATTCAGCCCCTCTGTTTCAGCCCCTCTGATTCAGCCCCTCTGTTTCTCGCCCTCTGTTTCAGCCCCTCTGTTTCTCGCCCTCTGTTTCAGCCCCTCTGTTTCAGCCCCTCTATTTCTCGCCCTCTGTTTCAGCCCCTCTGTTTCTCGCCCTCTGTTTCAGCCCCTCTGTTTCTCGCCCTCTGTTTCTGCCCCTCTGTTTCTCGCCCTCTGTTTCAGCCCCTCTGTTTCTCGCCCTCTGTTTCAGCCCCGCTGATTCAGCCCCTCTGTTTCATGCCCTCTGTTTCAGCCCCTCTGATTCAGCCCCTCTGATTCAGCCCCTCTGTTTCAGCCCCTCTGTTTCAGCCCCTCTGTTTCTTGCTCTCTGCTTCAGCCCCTCTGTTTCTCGCCCTCTGTTTCAGCCCCTCTGTTTCTCGCCCTCTGTTTCAGCCCCTCTGTTTCAGCCACTCTGTTTCAGCCCCTCTGTTTCTCGCCCTCTGTTTCAGCCCCTCAGTTTCTCGCCCTCTGTTTCAGCCCCTCTGGTTCAGCCCCTCTGTTTCTCGCCCTCTGTTTCTGCACCTCTGTTTCTCGCCCTCTGTTTCAGCCCCTTTTTTTTTCGCCCTCTGTTTCAGCCCCACAGATTCAGCCCCTCTGTTTCTCGCCCTCTGTTTTAGCCCCTCTGATTCAGCCCCTCTGATTCATCCCCTCTGTTTCTCGCCCTCTGATTCTGCCCCTCTGTTTCAGCCCCTCTGATTCAGCCCCTCTGTTTCTCGCCCTCTGTTTCAGCCCCTCTGTTTCTCGTCATCTGTTTCAGCCCCTCTGTTTCAGCGCCTCTGTTTCGCGCCCTCTGTTTCAGCCCCTCTGTTTCTCGCCCTCTGTTTCAGCCCCTCTGTTTCTCGCCCTCTGTTTCAGCCCCTCTGTTTCTCGCCCTTTGTTTCTGCCCCTCTGATTTAGCCCCTCTGTTTCAGCCCCTCTGATTCAGCCCCTCTGTTTCAGCCCCTCTGTTTCAGCCCCTCAGTTTCATCCCCTCTGTTTCTCGCCCTCTCTTTCTCACCCTCTGTTTCTCGCCCTCTGTTTCAGCCCCTCTGTTTCTCGCCCTCTGTTTCAGCCCCTCTGTTTCAGCCCCTCTGTTTCTCGCCCTCTGTTTCAGCCCCTCTGTTTCTCGCCCTCTGTTTCAGCCCCTCTGTTTCAGCTCCTCTGTTTCTCGCCCTCTGTTTCTGCCCCTCTGTTTCTCGCCCTCTGTTTCAGCCCCTCTGTTTCTCGCCCTCTGTTTCAGCCCCACAGATTCAGCCCCTCTGTTTCTCGCCCTCTGTTTTAGCCCCTCTGATTCAACCCCTCTGATTCAGCCCCTCTGTTTCAGCCCCTCTGATTCAGCACCTCTGTTTCTCGCCCTCTGTTTCAGTCCCTCTGTTTCTCGCCCTCTGTTTCAGCCCCTCTGTTTCTCGCCCTCTGTTTCAGCCCCTCTGTTTCTCGCCCTCTGTTTCAGGCTCTCTGTTTCAGCCCCTCTGTTTCAGCCCCTCTGTTTCTCGACCTCTGTTTCTCACGCTCTGTTTCTCGCCCTCTGTTTCAGCCCCTCTGTTTCTCGCCCTCTGTTTTAGCCCCTCTGATTCAGCCCCTCTGATTCAGCCCCTCTGTTTCAGCCCCTCTGATTCAGCACCTCTGTTTCTCGCCCTCTGTTTCAGTCCCTCTGTTTCTCGCCCTCTGTTTCAGCCCCTCTGTTTCTCGCCCTCTGTTTCAGACCCTCTGTTTCTCGCCCTCTGTTTCAGCCCCTCTGTTTCTCGCCCTCTGTTTCAGCCCCTCTGTTTCAGCCTCTCTGTTTCTCGCCCTCTGTTTCTGCCCCTCTGTTTCTCGCCCTCTGTTTCAGCCCCTCTGTTTCTCGCCCTCTGTTTCAGCCCCGCTGATTCAGCCCCTCTGTTTCTCGCCCTCTGTTTCAGCCCCTCTGATTCAGCCCCTCTGATTCAGCCCCTCTGTTTAGCCCCTCTGATTCAGCCCCTCTGTTTCTCGCCCTCTGTTTCAGCCCCTCTGTTTCTCGCCCTGTTTCAGCCCCTCTGTTTCAGCCCCTCTGTTTCTCGCCCTCTGTTTCAGCCCCTCTGTTTCTCGCCCTCTGTTTCAGCCCCTCTGTTTCTCGCCCTCTGTTTCTGCCCCTCTGATTTAGCCCCTCTGTATCAGCTCCTCTGATTCAGCCCCTCTGTTTCAGCCCCTCTGTTTCAGCCCCTCAGTTTCATCCCCTCTGTTTCTCGCCCTCTGTTTCTCACCCTCTGTTTCTCGCCCTCTGTTTCAGCCCCTCTGTTTCTCGCCCTCTGTTTCTGCCCCTCTGTTTCTCGCCCTCTGTTTCAGCCCCTCTGTTTCTCGCCCTCTGTTTCAGCCCCACAGATTCAGCCCCTCTGTTTCTCGCCCTCTGTTTTAGCCCCTCTGATTCAGCCCCTCTGATTCAGCCCCTCTGTTTCAGTCCCTCTGATTCAGCCCCTCTGATTCAGCCCCTCTGTTTCTCGCCCTCTGTTTCTCGCCCTCTGTTTCAGCCCCTCTGTTTCTCGCCCTCTGTTTCAGGCTCTCTGTTTCAGCCCCTCTGTTTCAGCCCCTCTGTTTCTCGACCTCTGTTTCTCACCCTCTGTTTCTCGCCCTCAGTTTCAGCCCCTCTGTTTCTCGCCCTCTGTTTCAGCCCCTCTGTTTCTCGCCCTCTGCTTCAGCCCCTCTGTTTCTCGCCCTCTGTTTCAGCCCCTCTGTTTCAGCCACTCTGTTTCAGCCCCTCTGTTTCTCGCCCTCCGTTTCAGCCCCTCAGTTTCTCGCCCTCTGTTTCAGCCCCTCTGTTTCAGCCCCTCTGTTTCTCGCCCTCTGTTTCTGCCCCTCTGTTTCTCGCCCTCTGTTTCAGCCCCTCTGTTTCTCGCCCTCTGTTTCAGCCCCGCTGATTCAGCCCCTCTGTTTCTCACCCTCTGTTTCAGCCACTCTGATTCTGCCCCTCTGATTCAGCCCCTCTGTTTCAGCCCCTCTGATTCAGCCCCTCTGTTTCTCGCCCTCTGTTTCAGCCCCTCTGTTTCTCGCCCTCTGTTTCAGCCCCTCTGTTTCAGCCCCTCTGTTTCTCGACCTCTGTTTCAGCCCCTCTGTTTCTCGCCCTCTGTTTCAGCCCCTCTGTTTCTCGCCCTCTGTTTCAGCCCCTCTGTTTCTCGCCCTCTGTTTCTGCCCCTCTGTTTCTCGCCCTCTGTTTCAGCCCCTCTGATTCTCGCCCTCTGTTTCAGCCCCGCTGATTCAGCCCCTCTGTTTCACGCCCTCTGTTTCAGCCCCTCTGATTCAGCCCCTCTGATTCAGCCCCTCTGTTTCAGCCCCTCTGATTCAGCACCTCTGTTTCTCGCCCTCTGTTTCAGCCCCTCTGTTTCTCGCCCTCTGTTTTAGCCCCTCTGTTTCTCGCCCTCTGTTTCAGCCCCTCTGATTTAGCCCCTCTGTTTCAGCCCCTCTGATTCAGCCCCTCTGTTTCAGCCCCTCTGTTTCAGCCCCTCAGTTTCATCCCCTCTGTTTCTATCCCTCTGTTTCTCACCCTCTGTTTCTCGCCCTCTGTTTCAGCCCCTCTGATTTAGCCCCTCTGTTTCAGCCCCTCTGATTCAGCCCCTCTGTTTCAGCCCCTCTGTTTCAGCCCCTCAGTTTCATCCCCTCTGTTTCTCGCCCTCTCTTTCTCACCCTCTGTTTCTCGCCCTCTGTTTCAGCCCCTCTGTTTCTCGCCCTCTGTTTCAGGCCCTCTGTTTCAGCCCCTCTGTTTCTCACCCTCTGTTTCAGCCCCTCTGTTTCTCGCCCTCTGTTTCAGCCCCTCTGTTTCAGCTCCTCTGTTTCTCGCCCTCTGTTTCTGCCCCTCTGTTTCTCGCCCTCTGTTTCAGCCCCTCTGTTTCTCGCCCTCTGTTTCAGCCCCACAGATTCAACCCCTCTGTTTCTCGCCCTCTGTTTTAGCCCTTCTGATTCAGCCCCTCTGATTCAGCCCCTCTGTTTCAGCCCCTCTGATTCAGCACCTCTGTTTCTCGCCCTCTGTTTCAGTCCCTCTGTTTCTCGCCCTCTGTTTCAGCCCCTCTGTTTCTCGCCCTCTGTTTCAGCCCCTCTGTTTCTCGCCCTCTGTTTCAGGCTCTCTGTTTCAGCCCCTCTGTTTCAGCCCCTCTGTTTCTCGACCTCTGTTTCTCACGCTCTGTTTCTCGCCCTCTGTTTCAGCCCCTCTGTTTCTCGCCCTCTGTTTCAGCCCCTCTGTTTCTCACCCTCTGCTTCAGCCCCTCTGTTTCTCGCCCTCTGTTTCAGCCCCACTGTTTCTCGCCCTCTCTTTCAGCTCCTCTATTTCTCGCCCTCTGTTTCAGCCCCTCTGTTTCAGGCCCTCTGTTTCAGCCCCGCTGTTTCTCGCCCTCTGTTTCAGCCCCTCTGTTTCTCGCCCTCTGTTTCAGCCCCTCCATTTCTCGCCCTCTGTTTCAGCACCTCTGATTCAGCCCCTCTGTTTCAGCCCCTCTGATTCAGCCCCTCTGATTCAGCCCCTCTGATTCAGCCCCTCTGTTTCTCGCCCTCTGTTTAAGCCCCTCTGTTTCAGCCCCTCTGTTTCTCGCCCTCGGTTTCAGCCCCTCTGAATCAGCCCCTCTGATTCAGCCCCTCTCTTTCAGCCCCTATGTTTTAGCCCCTCTGTTTCAGCCCCTCTGTTTCTCGCCCTCTGTTTCAGACCCTCTGTTTCTCGCCCTCTGTTTCAGCCCCTCCGTTTCTCGCAATCTGTTTCAGCCACTCTGATTCAGCCCCTCTGTTTCAGCCCCTCTGATTCAGCCCCTCTGATTCAGCCCCTCTGTTTCTCGCCCTCTGTTTCAGCCCCTCTGTTTCAGCCCCTCTGATTCAGCCCCTCTGTTTCTCACCCTCTGTTTCAGCCCCTCTGATTCAGCCCCTCTGATTCAGCCCCTCTGATTCAGCCCCTCTGATTCAGCCCCTCTGTTTTCCGCCCCTCTGTTTCAGCCCCTCTGTTTCTCGCACTCTGTTTCAGCCTCTCTCTTTCAGCCCCTCTGTTTCAGCCCCTCTGTTTCTCGCCCTCTGTTTCAGCCCCTCTGTTTCTCGCCCTCTGTTTCAGCCCCTTTGTTTTTCGCCCTCTGTTTCAGCCCCTCTGTTTCTCGCCCTCCGTATCAGCCCCTCTGTTTCAGCCCCTCTGTTTCAGCCCCTCTGTTTCAGTCCCTCTGTTTCTCGCCCTCTGTTTCTCGCCCTCTGTTTCCGCCCCTCTGTTTCTCGCCCTCTGTTTCAGCCCCTCTGTTTCAGCCGGTCGGATTCAGCTCCTCTGATTCAGCCCCTATGTTTCTCGCCCTCTGTTTCAGCCCCTCTGGTTCAGCCCTTCTGTTTCAGCCCCTCTGTTTCAGCCCCTCTGTTTCTCTCCCTCTGTTTCAGCCCCTCTGTTTATCGCCCTCTGTTTCAGCCCCTCTGATTCCGCCCCTCTGTTTCAGCCCCTCTGATTCAGCCCCTCTGTTCCTCGCCCTCTGTTTCTCGCCCGCTGTTTCAGCCCCTCTGTTTCTCGCCCTCTGTTTCAGGCTCTCTGTTTCAGCCCCTCTGTTTCAGCCCCTCTGTTTCTCGCCCTCTGTTTCAGCCCCTCTGTTTCTCGCCCTCTGTTTCAGCCCCTCTGTTTCTCGCCCTCTGTTTCAGCCCCTCTGTTTCTTGCCCTCTGCTTCAGCCCCTCTGTTTCTCGCCCTCTGTTTCAGCCCCTCTGTTTCTCGCCCTCTGTTTCAGCCCCTCTGTTTCAGCCCCTCTGTTTCAGCCCCTCTGTTTCTCGCCCTCTGTTTCAGCCCCTCAGTTTCTTGCCCTCTGTTTCAGCCCCTCTGTTTCAGCCCCTCTGTTTCTCGCCCTCTGTTTCTGCCCCTCTGTTTCTCGACCTCTGTTTCAGCCCCTCTGTTTCTCGCCCTCTGTTTCAGCCCCACAGATTCAGCCCCTCTGTTTCTCGCCCTCTGTTTTAGCCCCTCTGATTCAGCCACTCTGATTCAGCCCCTCTGTTTCTCGCCCTCTGTTTCAGCCACTCTGATTCTGCCCCTCTGATTCTGCCCCTCTGTTTCTCGCCCTCTGATTCAGCCCCTCTGTTTCTCGCCATCTGTTTCAGCCCCTCTGCTTCTCGTCATCTGTTTCAGCCCCTCTGTTTCAGCCCCTCTGTTTCGCGCCCTCTGTTTCAGCCCCTCTGTTTCTCGCCCTCTGTTTCAGCCCCTCTGTTTCTCGCCCTCTGTTTCAGCCCCTCTGTTTCTCGCCCTTTGTTTCTGCCCCTCTGATTTAGCCCCTCTGTTTCAGCCCCTCTGATTCAGCCCCTCTGTTTCAGCCCCTCTGTTTCAGCCCCTCAGTTTCATCCCCTCTGTTTCTCGCCCTCTCTTTCTCACCCTCTGTTTCTCGCCCTATGTTTCAGCCCCTCTGTTTCTCGCCCTCTGTTTCAGACCCTCTGTTTCAGCCCCTCTGTTTCTCACCCTCTGTTTCAGCCCCTCTGTTTCTCGCCCTCTGTTTCAGCCCCTCTGTTTCAGCTCCTCTGTTTCTCGCCCTCTGTTTCTGCCCCTCTGTTTCTCGCCCTCTGTTTCAGCCCCTCTGTTTCTCGCCCTCTGTTTCAGCCCCACAGATTCAGCCCCTCTGTTTCTCGCCCTCTGTTTTAGCCCCTCTGATTCAGCCCCTCTGATTCAGCCCCTCTGTTTCAGCCCCTCTGATTCAGCACCTCTGTTTCTCGCCCTCTGTTTCAGTCCCTCTGTTTCTCGCCCTCTGTTTCAGCCCCTCTGTTTCTCGCCCTCTGTTTCAGCCCCTTTGTTTCTCGCCCTCTGTTTCAGGCTCTCTGTTTCAGCCCATCTGTTTCAGCCCCTCTGTTTCTCGACCTCTGTTTCTCACCCTCTGTTTCTCGCCGTCTGTTTCAGCCCCTCTGTTTCTCGCCCTCTGTTTCAGCCCCTCTGTTTCTCGCCCTCTGCTTCAGCCCCTCTGTTTCTCGCCCTCTGTTGCAGCCCCTCTGTTTCTCGCCCTCTGTTTCATCCCTACTGTTTCAGCCACTCTGTTTCAGCCCCTCTGTTTCTCGCCCTCTGTTTCAGCCCCTCTGTTTCTCGCCCTCTGTTTCAGCCCCTCTGTTTCAGCCTCTCTGTTTCTCGCCCTCTGTTTCTGCCCCTCTGTTTCTCGACCTCTGTTTCAGCCCCTCTGTTTCACTCTCTCTGTTTCAGCCCCTCTGATTCAGCCCCTCTGATTCAGCCCCTCTGTTTAGCCCCTCTGATTCAGCCCCTCTGTTTCTCGCCCTCTGTTTCAGCCCCTCTGTTTCTCGCCCTCTGTTTCAGCCCCTCTGTTTCAGCCCCTCTGTTTCTCGCCCTCTGTTTCAGCCCCTCTGTTTCTCGCCCTCTGTTTCAGCCCCTCTGTTTCTCGCCCTCAGTTTCTGCCCCTCTGATTTAGCCCCTCTGTATCAGCCCCTCTGATTCAGCCCCTCTGTTTCAGCCCCTCTGTTTCAGCCCCTCAGTTTCATCCCCTCTGTTTCTCACCCTCTGTTTCTCGCCCTCTGTTTCAGCCCCTCTGTTTCTCGCCCTCTGTTTCTGCCCCTCTGTTTCTCGCCCTCTGTTTCAGCCCCTCTGTTTCTCGCTCTCTGTTTCAGCCCCACAGATTCAGCCCCTCTGTTTCTCGCCCTCTGTTTTAGTCCCTCTGATTCAGCCCCTCTGATTCAGCCCCCCTGTTTCAGCCCCTCTGATTCAGCACCTCTGTTTCTCGCCCTCTGTTTCAGTCCCTCTGTTTCACGCCCTCTGTTTCTGCCCCTCTGTTTCTCGCCCTCTGTTTCAACCCCTCTGTTTCTCGCCCTCTGTTTCAGGCTCTCTGTTTCAGCCCCTCTGTTTCAGCCCCTCTGTTTCTCGACCTCTGTTTCTCACCCTCTGTTTCTCGCCCTCTGTTTCAGCCCCACAGATTCAGCCCCTCTGTTTCTCGCCCTCTGTTTTAGCCCCTCTGATTCAGCCCCTCTGATTCAGCCCCTCTGTTTCAGCCCCTCTGATTCAGCACCTCTGTTTCTCGCCCTCTGTTTCAGTCCCTCTGTTTCTCGCCCTCTGTTTCAGCCCCTCTGTTTCTCGCCCTCTGTTTCAGCCCCTTTGTTTCTCGCCCTCTGTTTCAGGCTCTCTGTTTCAGCCCATCTGTTTCAGCCCCTCTGTTTCTCGACCTCTGTTTCTCACCCTCTGTTTCTCGCCGTCTGTTTCAGCCCCTCTGTTTCTCGCCCTCTGTTTCAGCCCCTCTGTTTCTCGCCCTCTGCTTCAGCCCCTCTGTTTCTCGCCCTCTGTTGCAGCCCCTCTGTTTCTCGCCCTCTGTTTCATCCCTACTGTTTCAGCCACTCTGTTTCAGCCCCTCTGTTTCTCGCCCTCTGTTTCAGCCCCTCTGTTTCTCGCCCTCTGTTTCAGCCCCTCTGTTTCAGCCTCTCTGTTTCTCGCCCTCTGTTTCTGCCCCTCTGTTTCTCGACCTCTGTTTCAGCCCCTCTGTTTCACTCTCTCTGTTTCAGCCCCACTGATTCAGCCCCTCTGTTTCTCGCCCTCTGTTTCAGCCCCTCTGATTCAGCCCCTCTGATTCAGCCCCTCTGTTTAGCCCCTCTGATTCAGCCCCTCTGTTTCTCGCCCTCTGTTTCAGCCCCTCTGTTTCTCGCCCTCTGTTTCAGCCCCTCTGTTTCAGCCCCTCTGTTTCTCGCCCTCTGTTTCAGCCCCTCTGTTTCTCGCCCTCTGTTTCAGCCCCTCTGTTTCTCGCCCTCAGTTTCTGCCCCTCTGATTTAGCCCCTCTGTATCAGCCCCTCTGATTCAGCCCCTCTGTTTCAGCCCCTCTGTTTCAGCCCCTCAGTTTCATCCCCTCTGTTTCTCACCCTCTGTTTCTCGCCCTCTGTTTCAGCCCCTCTGTTTCTCGCCCTCTGTTTCTGCCCCTCTGTTTCTCGCCCTCTGTTTCAGCCCCTCTGTTTCTCGCTCTCTGTTTCAGCCCCACAGATTCAGCCCCTCTGTTTCTCGCCCTCTGTTTTAGTCCCTCTGATTCAGCCCCTCTGATTCAGCCCCCCTGTTTCAGCCCCTCTGATTCAGCACCTCTGTTTCTCGCCCTCTGTTTCAGTCCCTCTGTTTCACGCCCTCTGTTTCAGCCCCTCTGTTTCTCGCCCTCTGTTTCAACCCCTCTGTTTCTCGCCCTCTGTTTCAGGCTCTCTGTTTCAGCCCCTCTGTTTCAGCCCCTCTGTTTCTCGACCTCTGTTTCTCACCCTCTGTTTCTCGCCCTCTGTTTCAGCCCCTCTGTTTCTCGCCCTCTGTTTCAGCCCCTCTGTTTCTCGCCCTCTGTTTCAGCCCCTCTGTTTCTCGCCCTCTGTTTCAGCCCCTCTGTTTCAGCCACTCTGTTTCAGCCCCTCTGTTTCTCGCCCTCCGTTTCAGCCCCTCAGTTTCTCGCCCTCTGTTTCAGCCCCTCTGTTTCAGCCCCTCTGTTTCTCGCCCTCTGTTTCTGCCCCTCTGTTTCTCGCCCTCTGTTTCAGCCCCTCTGTTTCTCGCTCTCTGTTTCAGCCCCGCTGATTCAGCCCCTCTGTTTCTCACCCTCTGTTTCAGCCACTCTGATTCTGCCCCTCTGATTCAGCCCCTCTGTTTCAGCCCCTCTGATTCAGCCCCTCTGTTTCTCGCCCTCTGTTTCAGCCCCTCTGTTTCTCGCCCTCTGTTTCAGCCCCTCTGTTTCAGCCCCTCTATTTCTCGCCCTCTGTTTCAGCCCCTCTGTTTCTCGCCCTCTGTTTCAGCCCCTCTGTTTCTCGCCCTCTGTTTCTGCCCCTCTGTTTCTCGCCCTCTGTTTCAGCCCCTCTGTTTCTCGCCCTCTGTTTCAGCCCCGCTGATTCAGCCCCCCTGTTTCATGCCCTCTGTTTCAGCCCCTCTGATTCAGCCCCTCTGATTCAGCCACTCTGTTTCAGCCCCTCTGTTTCAGCCCCTCTGTTTCTTGCCCTCTGCTTCAGCCCCTCTGTTTCTCGCCCTCTGTTTCAGCCCCTCTGTTTCTCGCCCTCTGTTTCAGCCCCTCTGTTTCAGCCACTCTGTTTCAGCCCCTCTGTTTCTCGCCCTCTGTTTCAGCCCCTCAGTTTCTCGCCCTCTGTTTCAGCCCCTCTGTTTCAGCCCCTCTGTTTCTCGCCCTCTGTTTCTGCACCTCTGTTTCTCGCCCTCTGTTTCAGCCCCTCTGTTTCTCGCCCTCTGTTTCAGCCCCACAGATTCAGCCCCTCTGTTTCTCGCCCTCTGTTTTAGCCCCTCTGATTCAGCCCCTCTGATTCAGCCCCTCTGTTTCTCGCCCTCTGATTCTGCCCCTCTGTTTCAGCCCCTCTGGTTCAGCCCCTCTGTTTCTCACCCTCTGTTTCAGCCCCTCTGTTTCTCGTCATCTGTTTCAGCCCCTCTGTTTCAGCCCCTCTGTTTCGCGCCCTCTGTTTCAGCCCCTCTGTTTCTCGCCCTCTGTTTCAGCCCCTCTGTTTCTCGCCCTCTGTTTCAGCCCCTCTGTTTCTCGCCCTTTGTTTCTGCCCCTCTGATTTAGCCCCTCTGTTTCAGCCCCTCTGATTCAGCCCCTCTGTTTCAGCCCCTCTGTTTCAGACCCTCAGTTTCATCCCCTCTGTTTCTCGCCCTCTCTTTCTCACCCTCTGTTTCTCGCCCTCTGTTTCAGCCCCTCTGTTTCTCGCCCTCTGTTTCAGCCCCTCTGTTTCAGCCCCTCTGTTTCTCGCCCTCTGTTTCAGCCCCTCTGTTTCTCGCCCTCTGTTTCAGCCCCTCTGTTTCAGCTCCTCTGTTTCTCGCCCTCTGTTTCTGCCCCTCTGTTTCTCGCCCTCTGTTTCAGCCCCTCTGTTTCTCGCCCTCTGTTTCAGCCCCACAGATTCAGCCCCTCTGTTTCTCGCCCTCTGTTTTAGCCCCTCTGATTCAACCCCTCTGATTCAGCCCCTCTGTTTCAGCCCCTCTGATTCAGCACCTCTGTTTCTCGCCCTCTGTTTCAGTCCCTCTGTTTCTCGCCCTCTGTTTCAGCCCCTCTGTTTCTCGCCCTCTGTTTCAGCCCCTCTGTTTCTCGCCCTCTGTTTCAGGCTCTCTGTTTCAGCCCCTCTGTTTCAGCCCCTCTGTTTCTCGACCTCTGTTTCTCACGCTCTGTTTCTCGCCCTCTGTTTCAGCCCCTCTGTTTCTCGCCCTCTGTTTTAGCCCCTCTGATTCAGCCCCTCTGATTCAGCCCCTCTGTTTCTCGCCCTCTGTTTCAGCCCCTCTGTTTCTCGCCCTCTGTTTCAGCCCCTCTGTTTCAGCCGCTCTGTTTCTCGCCCTCTGTTTCTGCCCCTCTGTTTCTCGCCCTCTGTTTCAGCCCCTCTGTTTCTCGCCCTCTGTTTCAGCCCCGCTGATTCAGCCCCTCTGTTTCAGCCCCTCTGATTCAGCCCCTCTGATTCAGCCCCTCTGTTTAGCCCCTCTGATTCAGCCCCTCTGTTTCTCGCCCTCTGTTTCAGCCCCTCTGTTTCTCGCCCTCTGTTTCAGCCCCTCTGTTTCAGCCCCTCTGTTTCTCGCCCTCTGTTTCAGCCCCTCTGTTTCTCGCCCTCTGTTTCAGCCCCTCTGTTTCTCGCCCTCTGTTTCTGCCCCTCTGATTTAGCCCCTCTGTATCAGCCCCTCTGATTCAGCCCCTCTGTTTCAGCCCCTCTGTTTCAGACCCTCAGTTTCATCCCCTCTGTTTCTCGCCCTCTGTTTCTCACCCTCTGTTTCTCGCCCTCTGTTTCAGCCCCTCTGTTTCTCGCCCTCTGTTTCTGCCCCTCTGTTTCTCGCCCTCTGTTTCAGCCCCTCTGTTTCTCGCCCTCTGTTTCAGCCCCACAGATTCAGCCCCTCTGTTTCTCGCCCTCTGTTTTAGCCCCTCTGATTCAGCCCCTCTGATTCAGCCCCTCTGTTTCAGTCCCTCTGATTCAGCCCCTCTGATTCAGCCCCTCTGTTTCTCGCCCTCTGTTTCTCGCCCTCTGTTTCAGCCCCTCTGTTTCTCGCCCTCTGTTTCAGGCTCTCTGTTTCAGCCCCTCTGTTTCAGCCCCTCTGTTTCTCGACCTCTGTTTCTCACCCTCTGTTTCTCGCCCACAGTTTCAGCCCCTCTGTTTCTCGCCCTCTGTTTCTGCCCCTCTGATTCAGCCCCTCTGTTTCAGCCCCTCTGTTTCAGCCCCTCAGTTTCATTCCCTCTGTTTCTCGCCCTCTGTTTCTCACCCTCTGTTTCTCGCCCTCTGTTTCAGCCCCTCTGTTTCTCGCCCTCTGTTTCTGCCCCTCTGTTTCTCGCCCTCTGTTTCAGCCCCTCTGTTTCTCGCTCTCTGTTTCAGCCCCACAGATTCAGCCCCTCTGTTTCTCGCCCTCTGTTTTAGTCCCTCTGATTCAGCCCCTCTGATTCAGCCCCTCTGTTTCAGCCCCTCTGATTCAGCACCTCTGTTTCTCGCCCTCTGTTTCAGTCCTTCTGTTTCTCGCCCTCTGTTTCAGCCCCTCCGTTTCTCGCCCTCTGTTTCAGCCTCTCTGTTTCTCGCCCTCTGTTTCAGGCTCTCTGTTTCAGCCCCTCTGTTTCAGCCCCTCTGTTTCTCGACCTCTGTTTCTCACCCTCTGTTTCTCGCCCTCTGTTTCAACCCCTCTGTTTCTCGCCCTCTGTTTCAGCCCCTCTGTTTCTCGCCCTCTGTTTCAGCCCCTCTGTTTCTCGCCCTCTGTTTCAGCCCCTCTGATTCAGCCACTCTGTTTCAGCCCCTCTGTTTCTCGCCCTCCGTTTCAGCCCCTCAGTTTCTCGCCCTCTGTTTCAGCCCCTCTGTTTCAGCCCCTCTGTTTCTCGCCCTCTGTTTCTGCCCCTCTGTTTCTCGCCCTCTGTTTCAGCCCCTCTGTTTCTCGCCCTCTGTTTCAGACCCTCTGTTTCTCGCCCTCTGTTTCAGGCTCTCTGTTTCAGCCCCTCTGTTTCAGCCCCTCTGTTTCTCGACCTCTGTTTCTCACCCTCTGTTTCTCGCCCTCTGTTTCAGCCCCTCTGTTTCTCGCCCTCTGTTTCAGCCCCTCTGTTTCTCGCCCTCTGCTTCAGCCCCTCTGTTTCTCGCCCTCTGTTTCAGCCCCTCTGTTTCTCGCCCTCTGTTTCATCCCTACTGTTTCAGCCACTCAGTTTCAGCCCCTCTGTTTCTCGCCCTCTGTTTCAACCCCTCTGTTTCTCGCCCTCTGTTTCAGCCCCTCTGTTTCAGCCTCTCTGTTTCTCGCCCTCTGTTTCTGCCCCTCTGTTTCTCGCCCTCTGTTTCAGCCCCTCTGTTTCTCTCCCTCTGTTTCAGCCCCGCTGATTCAGCCCCTCTGTTTCTCGCCCTCTGTTTCAGCCCCTCTGATTCAGCCCCTCTGATTCAGCCCCTCTGTTTAGCCCCTCTGATTCAGCCCCTCTGTTTCTCGCCCTCTGTTTCAGCCCCTCTGTTTCTCGCCCTCTGTTTCAGCCCCTCTGTTTCAGCCCCTCTGTTTCTCGCCCTCTGTTTCAGCCCCTCTGTTTCTCGCCCTCTGTTTCAGCCCCTCTGTTTCTCGCCCTCTGTTTCTGCCCCTCTGATTTAGCCCCTCTGGATCAGCCCCTCTGATTCAGCCCCTCTGTTTCAGCCCCTCTGTTTCAGCCCCTCAGTTTCATTCCCTCTGTTTCTCGCCCTCTGTTTCTCACCCTCTGTTTCTCGCCCTCTGTTTCAGCCCCTCTGTTTCTCGCCCTCTGTTTCTGCTCCTCTGTTTCTCGCCCTCTGTTTCAGCCCCTCTGTTTCTCGCTCTCTGTTTCAGCCCCACAGATTCAGCCCCTCTGTTTCTCGCCCTCTGTTTTAGTCCCTCTGATTCAGCCCCTCTGATTCAGCCCCTCTGTTTCAGCCCCTCTGATTCAGCACCTCTGTTTCTCGCCCTCTGTTTCAGTCCTTCTGTTTCTCGCCCTCTGTTTCAGCCCCTCTGTTTCTCGCCCTCTGTTTCAGCCCCTCTGTTTCTCGCCCTCTGTTTCAGGCTCTCTGTTTCAGCCCCTCTGTTTAAGCCCCTCTGTTTCTCGACCTCTGTTTCTCACCCTCTGTTTCTCGCCCTCTGTTTCAACCCCTCTGTTTCTCGCCCTCTGTTTCAGCCCCTCTGTTTCTCGCCCTCTGTTTCAGCCCCTCTGTTTCTCGCCCTCTGTTTCAGCCCCTCTGATTCAGCCACTCTGTTTCAGCCCCTCTGTTTCTCGCCCTCCGTTTCAGCCCCTCAGTTTCTCGCCCTCTGTTTCAGCCCCTCTGTTTCAGCCCCTCTGTTTCTCGCCCTCTGTTTCTGCCCCTCTGTTTCTCGCCCTCTGTTTCAGCCCCTCTGTTTCTCGCCCTCTGTTTCAGCCCCGCTGATTCAGCCCCTCTGTTTCTCACCCTCTGTTTCAGCCACTCTGATTCTGCCCCTCTGATTCAGCCCCTCTGTTTCAGCCCCTCTGATTCAGCCCCTCTGTTTCTCGCCCTCTGTTTCAGCCCCTCTGTTTCTCGCCCTCTGTTTCAGCCCCTCTGTTTCAGCCCCTCTGTTTCTCGCCCTCTGTTTCAGCCCCTCTGTTTCTCGCCCTCTGTTTCAGCCCCTCTGTTTCTCGCCCTCTGTTTCTGCCCCTCTGTTTCTCGCCCTCTGTTTCAGCCCCTCTGTTTCTCGCCCTCTGTTTCAGCCCCGCTGATTCAGCCCCTCTGTTTCACGCCCTCTGTTTCAGCCCCTCTGATTCAGCCCCTCTGATTCAGCCCCTCTGTTTCAGCCCCTCTGTTTCAGCCCCTCTGTTTCTTGCCCTCTGCTTCAGCCCCTCTGTTTCTCGCCCTCTGTTTCAGCCCCTCTGTTTCTCGCCCTCTGTTTCAGCCCCTCTGTTTCAGCCACTCTGTTTCAGCCCCTCTGTTTCTCGCCCTCTGTTTCAGCCCCTCAGTTTCTCGCCCTCTGTTTCAGCCCCTCTGTTTCAGCCCCTCTGTTTCTCGCCCTCTGTTTCTGCCCCTCTGTTTCTCGCCCTCTGTTTCAGCCCCTCTGTTTCTCGCCCTCTGTTTCAGCCCCACAGATTCAGCCCCTCTGATTCAGCCCCTCTGTTTCTCGCCCTCTGTTTCAGCCACTCTGATTCTGCCCCTCTGATTCTGCCCCTCTGTTTCAGCCCCTCTGATTCAGCCCCTCTGTTTCTCGCCCTCTGTTTCAGCCCCTCTGTTTCTCGTCATCTGTTTCAGCCCCTCTGTTTCAGCCCCTCTGTTTCGCGCCCTCTGTTTCAGCCCCTCTGTTTCTCGCCCTCTGTTTCAGCCCCTCTGTTTCTCGCCCTCTGTGTCAGCCCCTCTGTTTCTCACCCTTTGTTTCTGCCCCTCTGATTTAGCCCCTCTGTTTCAGCCCCTCTGATTCAGCCCCTCTGTTTCAGCCCCTCTGTTTCAGCCCCTCAGTTTCATCCCCTCTGTTTCTCGCCCTCTCTTTCTCACCCTCTGTTTCTCGCCCTCTGTTTCAGCCCCTCTGTTTCTCGCCCTCTGTTTCAGCCCCTCTGTTTCAGCCCCTCTGTTTCTCGCCCTCTGTTTCAGCCCCTCTGTTTCAGCTCCTCTGTTTCTCGCCCTCTGTATCTGCCCCTCTGTTTCTCGCCCTCTGTTTCAGCCCCTCTGTTTCTCGCCCTCTGTTTCAGCCCCACAGATTCAGCCCCTCTGTTTCTCGCCCTCTGTTTTAGCCCCTCTGATTCAACCCCTCTGATTCAGCCCCTCTGTTTCAGCCCCTCTGATTCAGCACCTCTGTTTCTCGCCCTCTGTTTCAGTCCCTCTGTTTCTCGCCCTCTGTTTCAGCCCCTCTGTTTCTCGCCCTCTGTTTCAGCCCCTCTGTTTCTTGCCCTCTGTTTCAGGCTCTCTGTTTCAGCCCCTCTGTTTCAGCCCCTCTGTTTCTCGACCTCTGTTTCTCACCCTCTGTTTCTCGCCCTCTGTTTCAGCCCCTCTGTTTCTCGCCCTCTGTTTTAGCCCCGCTGATTCAGCCCCTCTGATTCAGCCCCTCTGTTTCAGCCCCTCTGATTCAGCACCTCTGTTTCTCGCCCTCTGTTTCAGTCCCTCTGTTTCTCGCCCTCTGTTTCAGCCCCTCTGTTTCTCGCCCTCTGTTTCAGCCCCTCTGTTTCTCGCCCTCTGTTTCAGCCCCTCTGTTTCTCGCCCTCTGTTTCAGCCCCTCTGTTTCAGCCTCTCTGTTTCTCGCCCTCTGTTTCTGCCCCTCTGTTTCTCGCCCTCTGTTTCAGCCCCTCTGTTTCTCGCCCTCTTTTTCAGCCCCGCTGATTCAGCCCCTCTGTTTCTCACCCTCTGTTTCAGCCACTCTGATTCTGCCCCTCTGATTCAGCCCCTCTGTTTCAGCCCCTCTGATTCAGCCCCTCTGTTTCTCGCCCTCTGTTTCAGCCCCTCTGTTTCTCGCCCTCTGTTTCAGCCCCTCTGTTTCAGCCCCTCTGTTTCTCGCCCTCTGTTTCAGCCCCTCTGTTTCTCGCCCTCTGTTTCAGCCCCTCTGTTTCTCGCCCTCTGTTTCAGGCCCTCTGTTTCTCGCCCTCTGTTTCTGCCCCTCTGTTTCTCGCCCTCTGTTTCAGCCCCTCTGTTTCTCGCCCTCTGTTTCAGCCCCGCTGATTCAGCCCCTCTGTTTCACGCCCTCTGTTTCAGCCCCTCTGATTCAGCCCCTCTGATTCAGCCCCTCTGTTTCAGCCCCTCTGATTCAGCACCTCTGTTTCTCGCCCTCTGTTTCAGCCCCTCTGTTTCTCGCCCTCTGTTTTAGCCCCTCTGTTTCTCGCCCTCTGTTTCAGCCCCTCTGATTAGGCCCCTCTGTTTCAGCCCCTCTGATTCAGCCCCTCTGTTTCAACCCCTCTGTTTCAGCCCCTCAGTTTCATCCCCTCTGTTTCTATCCCTCTGTTTCTCACCCTCTGTTTCTCGCCCTCTGTTTCAGCCCCTCTGATTTAGCCCCTCTGTTTCAGCCCCTCTGATTCAGCCCCTCTGTTTCAGCCCCTCTGTTTCAGCCCCTCAGTTTCATCCCCTCTGTTTCTCGCCCTCTCTTTCTCACCCTCTGTTTCTCGCCCTCTGTTTCAGCCCCTCTGTTTCTCGCCCTCTGTTTCAGGCCCTCTGTTTCAGCCCCTCTGTTTCTCACCCTCTGTTTCAGCCCCTCAGTTTCTCGCCCTCTGTTTCAGCCCCTCTGTTTCAGCTCCTCTGTTTCTCGCCCTCTGTTTCTGCCCCTCTGTTTCTCGCCCTCTGTTTCAGCCCCTCTGTTTCTCGCCCTCTGTTTCAGCCCCACAGATTCAGCCCCTCTGTTTCTCGCCCTCTGTTTTAGCCCCTCTGATTCAGCCCCTCTGATTCAGCCCCTCTGTTTCAGCCCCTCTGATTCAGCACCTCTGTTTCTCGCCCTCTGTTTCAGTCCCTCTGTTTCTCGCCCTCTGTTTCAGCCCCTCTGTTTCTCGCCCTCTGTTTCAGCCCCTCTGTTTCTCGCCCTCTGTTTCAGGCTCTCTGTTTCAGCCCCTCTGTTTCAGCCCCTCTGTTTCTCGACCTCTGTTTCTCACCCTCTGTTTCTCGCCCTCTGTTTCAGCCCCTCTGTTTCTCGCCCTCTGTTTCAGCCCCTCTGTTTCTCGCCCTCTGCTTCAGCCCCTCTGTTTCTCGCCCTCTGTTTCAGCCCCTCTGTTTCTCGCCCTCTGTTTCAGCCCCTCTGTTTCTCGCCCTCTGTTTCAGCCCCTCTGTTTCAGCCTCTCTGTTTCTCGCCCTCTGTTTCTGCCCCTCTGTTTCTCGCCCTCTGTTTCAGCCCCTCTGTTTCTCTCCCTCTGTTTCAGCCCCGCTGATTCAGCCCCTCTGTTTCTCGCCCTCTGTTTCAGCCCCTCTGATTCAGCCCCTCTGATTCAGCCCCTCTGTTTAGCCCCTCTGATTCAGCCCCTCTGTTTCTCGCCCTCTGTTTCAGCCCCTCTGTTTCTCGCCCTCTGTTTCAGCCCCTCTGTTTCAGCCCCTCTGTTTCTCGCCCTCTGTTTCAGCCCCTCTGTTTCTCGCCCTCTGTTTCAGCCCCTCTGTTTCTCGCCCTCTGTTTCTGCCCCTCTGATTTAGCCCCTCTGGATCAGCCCCTCTGATTCAGCCCCTCTGTTTCAGCCCCTCTGTTTCAGCCCCTCAGTTTCATTCCCTCTGTTTCTCGCCCTCTGTTTCTCACCCTCTGTTTCTCGCCCTCTGTTTCAGCCCCTCTGTTTCTCGCCCTCTGTTTCTGCTCCTCTGTTTCTCGCCCTCTGTTTCAGCCCCTCTGTTTCTCGCTCTCTGTTTCAGCCCCACAGATTCAGCCCCTCTGTTTCTCGCCCTCTGTTTTAGTCCCTCTGATTCAGCCCCTCTGATTCAGCCCCTCTGGTTCAGCCCCTCTGATTCAGCACCTCTGTTTCTCGCCCTCTGTTTCAGTCCTTCTGTTTCTCGCCCTCTGTTTCAGCCCCTCTGTTTCTCGCCCTCTGTTTCAGCCCCTCTGTTTCTCGCCCTCTGTTTCAGGCTCTCTGTTTCAGCCCCTCTGTTTCAGCCCCTCTGTTTCTCGACCTCTGTTTCTCACCCTCTGTTTCTCGCCCTCTGTTTCAACCCCTCTGTTTCTCGCCCTCTGTTTCAGCCCCTCTGTTTCTCGCCCTCTGTTTCAGCCCCTCTGTTTCTCGCCCTCTGTTTCAGCCCCTCTGATTCAGCCACTCTGTTTCAGCCCCTCTGTTTCTCGCCCTCCGTTTCAGCCCCTCAGTTTCTCGCCCTCTGTTTCAGCCCCTCTGTTTCAGCCCCTCTGTTTCTCGCCCTCTGTTTCTGCCCCTCTGTTTCTCGCCCTCTGTTTCAGCCCCTCTGTTTCTCGCCCTCTGTTTCAGCCCCGCTGATTCAGCCCCTCTGTTTCTCACCCTCTGTTTCAGCCACTCTGATTCTGCCCCTCTGATTCAGCCCCTCTGTTTCAGCCCCTCTGATTCAGCCCCTCTGTTTCTCGCCCTCTGTTTCAGCCCCTCTGTTTCTCGCCCTCTGTTTCAGCCCCTCTGTTTCAGCCCCTCTGTTTCTCGCCCTCTGTTTCAGCCCCTCTGTTTCTCGCCCTCTGTTTCAGCCCCTCTGTTTCTCGCCCTCTGTTTCTGCCCCTCTGTTTCTCGCCCTCTGTTTCAGCCCCTCTGTTTCTCGCCCTCTGTTTCAGCCCCGCTGATTCAGCCCCTCTGTTTCACGCCCTCTGTTTCAGCCCCTCTGATTCAGCCCCTCTGATTCAGCCCCTCTGTTTCAGCCCCTCTGTTTCAGCCCCTCTGTTTCTTGCCCTCTGCTTCAGCCCCTCTGTTTCTCGCCCTCTGTTTCAGCCCCTCTGTTTCTCGCCCTCTGTTTCAGCCCCTCTGTTTCAGCCACTCTGTTTCAGCCCCTCTGTTTCTCGCCCTCTGTTTCAGCCCCTCAGTTTCTCGCCCTCTGTTTCAGCCCCTCTGTTTCAGCCCCTCTGTTTCTCGCCCTCTGTTTCTGCCCCTCTGTTTCTCGCCCTCTGTTTCAGCCCCTCTGTTTCTCGCCCTCTGTTTCAGCCCCACAGATTCAGCCCCTCTGTTTCTCGCCCTCTGTTTTAGCCCCTCTGATTCAGCCCCTCTGATTCAGCCCCTCTGTTTCTCGCCCTCTGTTTCAGCCACTCTGATTCTGCCCCTCTGATTCTGCCCCTCTGTTTCAGCCCCTCTGATTCAGCCCCTCTGTTTCTCGCCCTCTGTTTCAGCCCCTCTGTTTCTCGTCATCTGTTTCAGCCCCTCTGTTTCAGCCCCTCTGTTTCGCGCCCTCTGTTTCAGCCCCTCTGTTTCTCGCCCTCTGTTTCAGCCCCTCTGTTTCTCGCCCTCTGTGTCAGCCCCTCTGTTTCTCACCCTTTGTTTCTGCCCCTCTGATTTAGCCCCTCTGTTTCAGCCCCTCTGATTCAGCCCCTCTGTTTCAGCCCCTCTGTTTCAGCCCCTCAGTTTCATCCCCTCTGTTTCTCGCCCTCTCTTTCTCACCCTCTGTTTCTCGCCCTCTGTTTCAGCCCCTCTGTTTCTCGCCCTCTGTTTCAGCCCCTCTGTTTCAGCCCCTCTGTTTCTCGCCCTCTGTTTCAGCCCCTCTGTTTCTCGCCCTCTGTTTCAGCCCCTCTGTTTCAGCTCCTCTGTTTCTCGCCCTCTGTATCTGCCCCTCTGTTTCTCGCCCTCTGTTTCAGCCCCGCTGTTTCTCGCCCTCTGTTTCAGCCCCACAGATTCAGCCCCTCTGTTTCTCGCCCTCTGTTTTAGCCCCTCTGATTCAACCCCTCTGATTCAGCCCCTCTGTTTCAGCCCCTCTGATTCAGCACCTCTGTTTCTCGCCCTCTGTTTCAGTCCCTCTGTTTCTCGCCCTCTGTTTCAGCCCCTCTGTTTCTCGCCCTCTGTTTCAGCCCCTCTGTTTCTTGCCCTCTGTTTCAGGCTCTCTGTTTCAGCCCCTCTGTTTCAGCCCCTCTGTTTCTCGACCTCTGTTTCTCACCCTCTGTTTCTCGCCCTCTGTTTCAGCCCCTCTGTTTCTCGCCCTCTGTTTTAGCCCCGCTGATTCAGCCCCTCTGATTCAGCCCCTCTGTTTCAGCCCCTCTGATTCAGCACCTCTGTTTCTCGCCCTCTGTTTCAGTCCCTCTGTTTCTCGCCCTCTGTTTCAGCCCCTCTGTTTCTCGCCCTCTGTTTCAGCCCCTCTGTTTCTCGCCCTCTGTTTCAGCCCCTCTGTTTCTCGCCCTCTGTTTCAGCCCCTCTGTTTCAGCCTCTCTGTTTCTCGCCCTCTGTTTCTGCCCCTCTGTTTCTCGCCCTCTGTTTCAGCCCCTCTGTTTCTCGCCCTCTTTTTCAGCCCCGCTGATTCAGCCCCTCTGTTTCTCACCCTCTGTTTCAGCCACTCTGATTCTGCCCCTCTGATTCAGCCCCTCTGTTTCAGCCCCTCTGATTCAGCCCCTCTGTTTCTCGCCCTCTGTTTCAGCCCCTCTGTTTCTCGCCCTCTGTTTCAGCCCCTCTGTTTCAGCCCCTCTGTTTCTCGCCCTCTGTTTCAGCCCCTCTGTTTCTCGCCCTCTGTTTCAGCCCCTCTGTTTCTCGCCCTCTGTTTCAGCCCCTCTGTTTCTCGCCCTCTGTTTCTGCCCCTCTGTTTCTCGCCCTCTGTTTCAGCCCCTCTGTTTCTCGCCCTCTGTTTCAGCCCCGCTGATTCAGCCCCTCTGTTTCACGTCCTCTGTGTCAGCCCCTCTGATTCAGCCCCTCTGATTCAGCCCCTCTGTTTCAGCCCCTCTGATTCAGCACCTCTGTTTCTCGCCCTCTGTTTCAGCCCCTCTGTTTCTCGCCCTCTGTTTTAGCCCCTCTGTTTCTCGCCCTCTGTTTCAGCCCCTCTGATTTAGCCCCTCTGTTTCAGCCCCTCTGATTCAGCCCCTCTGTTTCAGCCCCTCTGTTTCAGCCCCTCAGTTTCATCCCCTCTGTTTCTATCCCTCTGTTTCTCACCCTCTGTTTCTCGCCCTCTGTTTCAGCCCCTCTGATTTAGCCCCTCTGTTTCAGCCCCTCTGATTCAGCCCCTCTGTTTCAGCCCCTCTGTTTCAGCCCCTCAGTTTCATCCCCTCTGTTTCTCGCCCTCTCTTTCTCACCCTCTGTTTCTCGCCCTCTGTTTCAGCCCCTCTGTTTCTCGCCCTCTGTTTCAGGCCCTCTGTTTCAGCCCCTCTGTTTCTCACCCTCTGTTTCAGCCCCTCTGTTTCTCGCCCTCTGTTTCAGCCCCTCTGTTTCAGCTCCTCTGTTTCTCGCCCTCTGTTTCTGCCCCTCTGTTTCTCGCCCTCTGTTTCAGCCCCTCTGTTTCTCGCCCTCTGTTTCAGCCCCACAGATTCAGCCCCTCTGTTTCTCGCCCTCTGTTTTAGCCCCTCTGATTCAGCCCCTCTGATTCAGCCCCTCTGTTTCAGCCCCTCTGATTCAGCACCTCTGTTTCTCGCCCTCTGTTTCAGTCCCTCTGTTTCTCGCCCTCTGTTTCAGCCCCTCTGTTTCTCGCCCTCTGTTTCAGCCCCTCTGTTTCTCGCCCTCTGTTTCAGGCTCTCTGTTTCAGCCCCTCTGTTTCAGCCCCTCTGTTTCTCGACCTCTGTTTCTCACCCTCTGTTTCTCGCCCTCTGTTTCAGCCCCTCTGTTTCTCGCCCTCTGTTTCAGCCCCTCTGTTTCTCGCCCTCTGCTTCAGCCCCTCTGTTTCTCGCCCTCTGTTTCAGCCCCTCTGTTTCTCGCCCTCTGTTTCATCCCTACTGTTTCAGCCACTCAGTTTCAGCCCCTCTGTTTCTCGCCCTCTGTTTCAGCCCCTCTGTTTCTCGCCCTCTGTTTCAGCCCCTCTGTTTCAGCCTCTCTGTTTCTCGTCCTCTGTTTCTGCCCCTCTGTTTCTCGCCCTCTGTTTCAGCCCCTCATTTTCTCTCCCTCTGTTTCAGCCCCGCTGATTCAGCCCCTCTGTTTCTCGCCCTGTGTTTCAGCGCCTCTGATTCAGCCCCTCTGATTCAGTCCCTCTGTTTAGCCCCTCTGATTCAGCCCCTCTGTTTCTCGCCCTCTGTTTCAGCCCCTCTGTTTCTCGCCCTCTGTTTCAGCCCCTCTGTTTCAGCCCCTCAGTTTCTCGCCCTCTGTTTCAGCCCCTCTGTTTCTCTCCCTCTGTTTCAGCCCCTCTGTTTCTCGCCCTCTGTTTCTGCCCCTCTGATTTAGCCCCTCTGTATCAGCCCCTCTGATTCAGCCCCTCAGTTTCATCCCCTCTGTTTCAGCCCCTCAGTTTCATCCCCTCTGTTTCTCGCCCTCTGTTTCTGCCCCTCTGTTTCTCGCCCTCTGTTTCAGCCCCTCTGTTTCTCGCCCTCTGTTTCTGCCCCTCTGTTTCTCGCCCTCTGTTTCAGCCCCTCTGTTTGTCGCTCTCTGTTTCAGCCCCACAGATTCAGCCCCTCTGTTTCTCGCCCTCTGTTTTAGTCCCTCTGATTCAGCCCCTCTGATTCAGCCCCTCTGTTTCAGCCCCTCTGATTCAGCACCTCTGTTTCTTGCCCTCTGTTTCAGTCCTTCTGTTTCTCGCCCTCTGTTTTAGTCCCTCTGATTCAGCCCCTCTGATTCTGCCCCTCTGTTTCAGCCCCTCTGTTTCAGCCCCTCTGATTCAGCACCTCTGTTTCTCGCCCTCTGTTTCAGTCCCTCTGTTTCACGCCCTCTGTTTCAGCCCCTCTGTTTCTCGCCCTCTGTTTCAACCCCTCTGTTTCTCGCCCTCTGTTTCAGGCTCTCTGTTTCAGCCCCTCTGTTTCAGCCCCTCTGTTTCTCGACCTCTGTTTCTCACCCTCTGTTTCTCGCCCTCTGTTTCAGCCCCTCTGTTTCTCGCCCTCTGTTTCAGCCCCTCTGTTTCTCGCCCTCTGTTTCAGCCCCTCTGTTTCTCGTCCTCTGTTTCAGCCCCTCTGTTTCAGCCACTCTGTTTCAGCCCCTCTGTTTCTCGCCCTCCGTTTCAGCCCCTCAGTTTCTCGCCCTCTGTTTCAGCCCCTCTGTTTCAGCCCCTCTGTTTCTCGCCCTCTGTTTCTGCCCCTCTGTTTCTCGCCCTCTGTTTCAGCCCCTCTGTTTCTCGCTCTCTGTTTCAGCCCCGCTGATTCAGCCCCTCTGTTTCTCACCCTCTGTTTCAGCCACTCTGATTCTGCCCCTCTGATTCAGCCCCTCTGTTTCAGCCCCTCTGATTCAGCCCCTCTGTTTCTCGCCCTCTGTTTCAGCCCCTCTGTTTCTCGCCCTCTGTTTCAGCCCCTCTGTTTCAGCCCCTCTATTTCTCGCCCTCTGTTTCAGCCCCTCTGTTTCTCGCCCTCTGTTTCAGCCCCTCTGTTTCTCGCCCTCTGTTTCTGCCCCTCTGTTTCTCGCCCTCTGTTTCAGCCTCTCTGTTTCTCGCCCTCTGTTTCAGCCCCGCTGATTCAGCCCCTCTGTTTCATGCCCTCTGTTTCAGCCCCTCTGATTCAGCCCCTCTGATTCAGCCCCTCTGTTTCAGCCCCTCTGTTTCAGCCCCTCTGTTTCTTGCCCTCTGCTTCAGCCCCTCTGTTTCTCGCCCTCTGTTTCAGCCCCTCTGTTTCAGCCACTCTGTTTCAGCCCCTCTGTTTCTCGCCCTCTGTTTCAGCCCCTCAGTTACTCGCCCTCTGTTTCAGCCCCTCTGTTTCAGCCCCTCTGTTTCTCGCCCTCTGTTTCTGCACCTCTGTTTCTCGCCCTCTGTTTCAGCCCCTCTGTTTCTCGCCCTCTGTTTCAGCCCCACAGATTCAGCCCCTCTGTTTCTCACCCTCTGTTTTAGCCCCTCTGATTCAGCCCCTCTGATTCAGCCCCTCTGTTTCTCGCCCTCTGATTCTGCCCCTCTGTTTCAGCCCCTCTGATTCAGCCCCTCTGTTTCTCGCCCTCTGTTTCAGCCCCTCTGTTTCTCGTCATCTGTTTCAGCCCCTCTGTTTCAGCCCCTCTGTTTCGCGCCCTCTGTTTCAGCCCCTCTGTTTCTCGCCCTCTGTTTCAGCCCCTCTGTTTCTCGCCCTCTGTTTCAGCCCCTCTGTTTCTCGCCCTTTGTTTCTGCCCCTCTGATTTAGCCCCTCTGTTTCAGCCCCTCTGATTCAGCCCCTCTGTTTCAGCCCCTCTGTTTCAGCCCCTCAGTTTCATCCCCTGTTTCTCGCCCTCTCTTTCTCACCCTCTGTTTCTCGCCCTCTGTTTCAGCCCCTCTGTTTCTCGCCCTCTGTTTCAGACCCTCTGTTTCAGCCCCTCTGTTTCTCGCCCTCTGTTTCAGCCCCTCTGTTTCTCGCCCTCTGTTTCAGCCCCTCTGTTTCAGCTCCTCTGTTTCTCGCCCTCTGTTTCTGCCCCTCTGTTTCTCGCCCTCTGTTTCAGCCCCTCTGTTTCTCGCCCTCTGTTTCAGCCCCTCTGTTTCAGCCCCTCTGTTTCTCGCCCTCTGTTTCAGCCCCTCTGTTTCTCGCCCTCTGTTTCAGCCCCTCTGTTTCAGCTCCTCTGTTTCTCGCCCTCTGTTTCTGCCCCTCTGTTTCTCGCCCTCTGTTTCAGCCCCTCTGTTTCTCGCCCTCTGTTTCAGCCCCACAGATTCAACCCCTCTGATTCAGCCCCTCTGTTTCAGCCCCTCTGATTCAGCACCTCTGTTTCTCGCCCTCTGTTTCAGTCCCTCTGTTTCTCGCCCTCTGTTTCAGCCCCTCTGTTTCTCGCCCTCTGTTTCAGCCACTCTGTTTCTCGCCCTCTGTTTCAGGCTCTCTGTTTCAGCCCCTCTGTTTCAGCCCCTCTGTTTCTCGACCTCTGTTTCTCACGCTCTGTTTCTCGCCCTCTGTTTCAGCCCCTCTGTTTCTCGCCCTCTGTTTTAGCCCCTCTGATTCAGCCCCTCTGATTCAGCCCCTCTGTTTCAGCCCCTCTGATTCAGCACCTCTGTTTCTCGCCCTCTGTTTCAGTCCCTGTTTCTCGCCCTCTGTTTCAGCCCCTCTGTTTCTCGCCCTCTGTTTCAGCCCCTCTGTTTCTCGCCCTCTGTTTCAGCCCCTCTGTTTCTCGCCCTCTGTTTCAGCCCCTCTGTTTCAGCCTCTCTGTTTCTCGCCCTCTGTTTCTGCCCCTCTGTTTCTCGCCCTCTGTTTCAGCCCCTCTGTTTCTCGCCCTCTGTTTCAGCCCCGCTGATTCAGCCCCTCTGTTTCTCGCCCTCTGTTTCAGCCCCTCTGATTCAGCCCCTCTGATTCAGCCCCTCTGTTTAGCCCCTCTGATTCAGCCCCTCTGTTTCTCGCCCTCTGTTTCAGCCCCTCTGTTTCTCGCCCTCTGTTTCAGCCCCTCTGTTTCAGCCCCTCTGTTTCTCGCCCTCTGTTTCAGCCCCTCTGTTTCTCGCCCTCTGTTTCAGCCCCTCTGTTTCTCGCCCTCTGTTTCTGCCCCTCTGATTTAGCCCCTCTGTATCAGCCCCTCTGATTCAGCCCCTCTGTTTCAGCCCCTCTGTTTAAGCCCCTCTGCGTCAGCCCCTCTGTTTCAGGCCCTCTGTTTCTCACCCTCTGTTTCTCGCCCTCTGTTTCAGCCCCTTTGTTTCTCGCCCTCTGTTTCAGGCTCTCTGTTTCAGCCCGTCAGTTTCAGCCCCTCTGTTTCAGCCCCTCTGTTTCTCGCCCTCTGTTTCAGCACCTCTGTGTCTCGCCCTCTGTTTCAGCCCCTCTGCGTCAGCCCCTCTGTTTCAGGCCCTCTGTTTCTCACCCTCTGTTTCTCGCCCTCTGTTTCAGCCCCTTTGTTTCTCGCCCTCTGTTTCAGGCTCTCTGTTTCAGCCCGTCAGTTTCAGCCCCTCTGTTTCAGCCCCTCTGTTTCTCGCCCTCTGTTTCAGCACCTCTGTTTTTAGCCCTCTGTTTCAGCCCCTCTGTTTCTCGCCCTCTGTTTCAGCCCCTCTGTATCAGCCCCTCTGTTTCAGCCCCTCTGTTTAAGCCCCTCTGTGTCAGCCCCTCTGTTTCAGGCCCTCTGTTTCTCACCCTCTGTTTCTCGCCCTCTGTTGCACCCCCTCTGTTTCTCACCCTCTGTTTCAGGCTCTCTGTTTCAGGCAGTCTGATTCAGCCCCTCTGTTTCAGCCCCTCTCTTTCTCGCCCTCTGTTTCTCGCCCGCTGATTCAGCCCCTCTGTTTCTGGCCCTCTGTTTCAGGCTCTCTGTTTCAGCCCGTCTGTTTCAGCCCCTCTGTTTCAGCCCCTCTGTTTCTCGCCCTCTGTTTCTCGCCCGCTTTTTCAGCACCTCTGTTTTTAGCCCTCTGTTTCAGTCCCTCTGTTTCTTAACCTCTGTTTCAGCCCCTCTGTTTCTCGCCCTCTGTTTCAGCACCTCTGTGTCTCGCCCTCTGTTTCAGCCCCTCTGTATCATCCCCTCTGTTTCAGCCCCTCTGTTTAAGCCCCTCTGTGTCAGCCCCTCTGTTTCAGGCCCTCTGTTTCTCACCCTCTGTTTCTCGCCGTCTGTTTCACCCCCTCTGTTGCTCACACTCTGTTTCAGGCTCTCTGTTTCAGCCAGTCTGATTCAGCACCTCTGTTTCAGCCCCTCTGTTTCTCGCCCTCTGTTTCTCGCCAGCTGTTTCAGCCCCTCTGTTTCTCACCCTCTGTTTCTCGCGCTCTGTTTCACCCCCTCTGTTGCTCACACTCTGTTTCAGGCTCTCTGTTTCAGCCAGTCTGATTCAGCCCCTCTGTTTCAGCCCCTCTGTTTCTCGCCCTCTGTTTCTCGCTCGCTGTTTCAGCCCCTCTGTTTCCCGAAGTCTGTTGGAGCCTCTCTGCTTCTCGCCCTCTGTTTCAGAACCCTCTGTTTCAGCCCCGCTGTCTCTCGCCCTCTGTTTCTGCCCCTCTGTTTCTCGCCCTCTGTTTCAGCCCCTCTGTTTCTCTCCCTCTGTTTCAGCCCCGCTGATTCAGCCACTCTGTTTCACGCCCTCTGTTTCAGCCCCTCTGATTCAGCCCCTCTGATTCAGCCCCTCTGTTTCAGCCCCTCTGATTCAGCACCTCTGTTTCTCGCCCTCTGTTTCAGCCCCTCTGTTTCTCGCCCTCTGTTTCAGCCCCTCTGTTTCTCGCCCTCTGTTTCAGCCCCTCTGATTTAGCCCCTCTGTTTCAGCCCCTCTGATTCAGCCCCTCTGTTTCAGCCCCTCTGTTTCAGGCCATCAGTTTAATCCCCTCTGTTTCTATCCCTCTGTTTCTCACCCTCTGTCTCTCGCCCTCTGTTTCAGCCCCTCTGTTTCTCGCCCTCTGTTTCAGCCCCGCTGATTCAGCCCCTCTGTTTCTCGCCCTCTGTTTCAGCCCCTCTGATTCAGCCCCTCTGATTCAGCCCCTCTGTTTCAGCCCCTCTGATTCAGCCCCTCTGTTTTTCGCCCTCTGTTTCAGCCCCTCTGTTTCTCGCCCTCTGTTTCAGCCCCACTGTTTCTCGCCCTCTCTTTCAGCCCCTCTATTTCTCGCCCTCTGTTTCAGCCCTTCTGTTTCTCGCCCTCTGTTTCAGCCCCTCTGATTTAGCCCCTCTGTTTCAGCCCCTCTGATTCAGCCCCTCTGTTTCAGCCCCTCTGTTTCAGCCCCTCAGTTTCATCCCCTCTGTTTCTATCCCTCTGTTTCTCACCCTCTGTCTCTCGCCCTCTGTTTCAGCCCCTCTGTTTCTCGCCCTCTGTTTCTGCCCCTCTGTTTCTCGCACTCTGTTTCAGCCCCTCTGTTTCTCGCCCTCTGTGTCAGCCCCGCTGATTCAGCCCCTCTGTTTCTCGCCCTCTGTTTCAGCCCCTCTGATTCAGCCCCTCTGATTCAGCCCCTCTGTTTCAGCCCCTCTGATTCAGCCCCTCTGTTTTTCGCCCTCTGTTTCAGCCCCTCTGTTTCTCACCCTCTGTTTCTCGCCCTCTGTTTCACCCCCTCTGTTGCTCACACTCTGTTTCAGGCTCTCTGTTTCAGCCAGTCTGATTCAGCCCCTCTGTTTCAGCCCCTCTGTTTCTCGCCCTCTGTTTCTCGCCAGCTGTTTCAGCCCCTCTGTTTCTCGCCCTCTGTTTCAGCCCCTCTGTATCAGCCCCTCTGTTTCAGCCCCTCTGTTAAAGCCCCTCTGTGTCAGCCCCTCTGTTTCAGGCCCTCTGTTTCTCACCCTCTGTTTCTCGCGCTCTGTTTCACCCCCTCTGTTGCTCACACTCTGTTTCAGGCTCTCTGTTTCAGCCAGTCTGATTCAGCCCCTCTGTTTCAGCCACTCTGTTTCTCGCCCTCTGTTTCTCGCCCGCTGTTTCAGCCCCTCTGTTTCCCGAAGTCTGTTGGAGCCTCTCTGCTTCTCGCCCTCTGTTTCAGAACCCTCTGTTTCAGCCCCGCTGTCTCTCGCCCTCTGTTTCTGCCCCTCTGTTTCTCGCACTCTGTTTCAGCCCCTCTGTTTCTCGCCCTCTGTTTCAGCCCCGCTGATTCAGCCACTCTGTTTCACGCCCTCTGTTTCAGCCCCTCTGATTCAGCCCCTCTGATTCAGCCCCTCTGTTTCAGCCCCTCTGAATCAGCACCTCTGTTTCTCGCCCTCTGTTTCAGCCCCTCTGTTTCTCGCCCTCTGTTTCAGCCCCTCTGTTTCTCGCCCTCTGTTTCAGCCCCTCTGATTTAGCCCCTCTGTTTCAGCCCTTCTGATTCAGCCCCTCTGTTTCAGCCCCTCTGTTTCAGCCCCTCAGTTTCATCCCCTCTGTTTCTATCCCTCTGTTTCTCACCCTCTGTCTCTCGCCCTCTGTTTCAGCCCCTCTGTTTCTCGCCCTCTGTTTCTGCCCCTCTGTTTCTCGCACTCTGTTTCAGCCCCTCTGTTTCTCGCCCTCTGTGTCAGCCCCGCTGATTCAGCCCCTCTGTTTCTCGCCCTCTGTTTCAGCCCCTCTGATTCAGCCCCTCTGATTCAGCCCCTCTGTTTCAGCCCCTCTGATTCAGCCCCTCTGTTTTTCGCCCTCTGTTTCAGCCCCTCTGTTTCTCGCCCTCTGTTTCAGCCCCACTGTTTCTCGCCCTCTCTTTCAGCCCCTCTATTTCTCGCCCTCTGTTTCAGCCCTTCTGTTTCAGGCCCTCTGTTTCAGCTCCTCTGTTTCAGCCCCTCTGTTTCTCGCCCTCTGTTTCAGCCCCTCTGTTTCTCGCCCTCTGTTTCAGCCCCTCCATTTCTCGCCCTCTGTTTCAGCACCTCTGATTCAGCCCCTCTGTTTCAGCCCCTCTGATTCAGCCCCTCTGATTCAGCCCCTCTGATTCAGCCCCTCTGTTTCTCGCCCTCTGTTTAAGCCCCACTGCTTCAGCCCCTCTGTTTCTCGCCCTCTGTTTCAGCCCCTCTGAATCAGCCCCTCTGATTCAGCCCCTCTCTTTCAGCCCCTCTGTTTTAGCCCCTCTGTTTCAGCCCCTCTGTTTCTCGCCCTCTGTTTCAGCCCCTCTGTTTCTCGCCCTCTGTTTCAGCCCCTCCGTTTCTCGCAATCTGTTTCAGCCCCTCTGATTCAGCCCCTCTGTTTCAGCCCCTCTGATTCAGCCCCTCTGTTTCAGCCCCTCTGATTCAGCCCCTCTGTTTCTCGCCCACTGTTTCAGCCCCTCTGTTTCAGCCCCTCTGATTCAGCCCCTCTGTTTCTCACCCTCTGTTTCAGCCCCTCTGATTCAGCCCCTCTGATTCAGCCCCTCTGATACAGCCCCTCTGATTCAGCCCCTCTGTTTTCCGCCCCTCTGTTTCACCCCCTCTGTTTCTCGCCCTCTGTTTCAGCCCCTCTCTTTCAGCCCCTCTGTTTCAGCCCCTCTGTTTCTCGCCCTCTGTTTCAGCCCCTCTGTTTCTCGCCCTCTGTTTCAGCCCCTTTGTTTTTCGCCCTCTGTTTCAGCCCCTCTGTTTCTCGCCCTCTGTATCAGCCCCTCTGTTTCAGCCCCTCTGTTTCAGCCCCTCTGTTTCAGTCCCTCTGTTTCTCGCCCTCTGTTTCTCACCCCCTGTTTCAGACCCTCTGTTTCTCGCCCTCTGTTTCAGCCCCTCTGTTTCAGCCGCTCGGATTCAGCTCCTCTGATTCAGCCCCTCTGTTTCTCGCCCTCTGTTTCAGCCCCTCTTTTTCAGCCCTTCTGTTTCAGCCCCTCTGTTTCAGCCCCTCTGTTTCTCGCCCTCTGTTTCAGCCCCTCTGATTCCGCCCCTCTGTTTCAGCCCCTCTGATTCAGCCCCTCTGTTTCTCGCCCTCTGTTTCTCGCCCGCTGTTTCAGCCCCTCTGTTTCTCGCCCTCTGTTTCAGCCCCGCTGATTCAGCCCCTCTGTTTCACGCCCTCTGTTTCAGCCCTCTCTGATTCAGCCCCTCTGATTCAGCCCCTCTGTCTCAGCACCTCTGATTCAGCACCTCTGTTTCTCGCCCTCTGTTTCAACCCCTCTGTTTCTCGCCCTCTGTTTCAGCCCCTCTGTTTCTCGCCCTCTGTTTCAGCCCCTCTGATTTAGCCCCTCTGTTTCAGCCCCTCTGATTCAGCCCCTCTGTTTCAGCCCCTCTGTTTCAGCCCCTCAGTTTCATCCCCTCTGTTTCTATCCCTCTGTTTCTCACCCTCTGTTTCTCGCCCTCTGTTTCAGCCCCTCTGTTTCTCGCCCTCTGTTTCTGCCCCTCTGTATCTCGAACTCTGTTTCAGCCCCTCTGTTTCTCGCCCTCTGTTTCAGCCCCGCTGATTCAGCCCCTCTGTTTCTCGCCCTCTGTTTCAGCCCCTCTGATTCAGCCCCTCTGATTCAGCCCCTCTGTTTCAGCCCCTGTGATTCAGCCCCTCTGTTTCTCTCCCTCTGTTTCAGCCCCTCTGTTTCTCGCCCTCTGTTTCAGCCCCACTGTTTCTCGCCCTCTCTTTCAGCCCCTCTATTTCTCGCCCTCTGTTTCAGCCCCTCTGTTTCAGGCCCTCTGTTTCAGCCCCGCTGTTTCTCGCCCTCTGTTTCATCCCCTCTGTTTCTCGCCCTCTGTTTCAGCCCCTCCATTTCTCGCCCTCTGTTTCAGCACCTCTGATTCAGCCCCTCTGTTTCAGCCCCTCTGATTCAGCCCCTCTGATTCAGCCCCTCTGATTCAGCCCCTCTGTTTCTCGCCCTCTGTTTAAGCCCCTCTGTTTCAGCCCCTCTGTTTCTCGCCCTCGGTTTCAGCCCCTCTGAATCAGCCCCTCTGTCTCAGCACCTCTGATTCAGCACCTCTGTTTCTCGCCCTCTGTTTCAACCCCTCTGTTTCTCGCCCTCTGTTTCAGCCCCTCTGTTTCTCGCAATCTGTTTCAGCCACTCTGATTCAGACCCTCTGTTTCAGCCCCTCTGATTCAGCCCCTCTGATTCAGCCCCTGTGATTCAGCCCCTCTGTTTCTCTCCCTCTGTTTCAGCCCCTCTGTTTCTCGCCCTCTGTTTCAGCCCCACTGTTTCTCGCCCTCTCTTTCAGCCCCTCTATTTCTCGCCCTCTGTTTCAGCCCCTCTGTTTCAGGCCCTCTGTTTCAGCCCCGCTGTTTCTCGCCCTCTGTTTCATCCCCTCTGTTTCTCGCCCTCTGTTTCAGCCCCTCCATTTCTCGCCCTCTGTTTCAGCACCTCTGATTCAGCCCCTCTGTTTCAGCCCCTCTGATTCAGCCCCTCTGATTCAGCCCCTCTGATTCAGCCCCTCTGTTTCTCGCCCTCTGTTTAAGCCCCTCTGTTTCAGCCCCTCTGTTTCTCGCCCTCGGTTTCAGCCCCTCTGAATCAGCCCCTCTGTCTCAGCACCTCTGATTCAGCACCTCTGTTTCTCGCCCTCTGTTTCAACCCCTCTGTTTCTCGCCCTCTGTTTCAGCCCCTCTGATTCAGCCCCTCTGTTTCAGCCCCTCTGATTCAGCCCCTCTGATTCAGCCCCTCTGTTTCTCGCCCTCTCTTTCAGCCCCTATGTTTTAGCCCCTCTGTTTCAGCCCCTCTGTTTCTCGCCCTCTGTTTCAGACCCTCTGTTTCTCGCCCTCTGTTTCAGCCCCTCCGTTTCTCGCAATCTGTTTCAGCCACTCTGATTCAGCCCCTCTGTTTCAGCCCCTCTGATTCAGCCCCTCTGATTCAGCCCCTCTGTTTCTCGCCCTCTGTTTCAGCCCCTCTGTTTCAGCCCCGCTGTCTCTCGCCCTCTGTTTCTGCCCCTCTGTTTCTCGCCCTCTGTTTCAGCCCCTCTGTTTCTCGCCCTCTGTTTCAGCCCCGCTGATTCAGCCACTCTGTTTCACGCCCTCTGTTTCAGCCCCTCTGATTCAGCCCCACTGATTCAGCCCCTCTGTTTCAGCCCCTCTGATTCAGCACCTCTGTTTCTCGCCCTCTGTTTCAGCCCCTCTGTTTCTCGCCCTCTGTTTCAGCCCCTCTGTTTCTCGCCCTCTGTTTCAGCCCCTCTGATTTAGCCCCTCTGTTTCAGCCCCTCTGATTCAGCCCCTCTGTTTCAGCCCCTCTGTTTCAGCCCCTCTGTTTCAGCCCCTCAGTTTCATCCCCTCTGTTTCTATCCCTCTGTTTCTCACCCTCTGTCTCTCGCCCTCTGTTTCAGCCCCTCTGTTTCTCGCCCTCTGTTTCTGCCCCTCTGTTTCTCGCACTCTGTTTCAGCCCCTCTGTTTCTCGCACTCTGTGTCAGCCCCGCTGATTCAGCCCCTCTGTTTCTCGCCCTCTGTTTCAGCCCCTCTGATTCAGCCCCTCTGATTCAGCCCCTCTGTTTCAGCCCCTCTGATTCAGCCCCTCTGTTTTTCGCCCTCTGTTTCAGCCCCTCTGTTTCTCGCCCTCTGTTTCAGCCCCACTGTTTCTCGCCCTCTCTTTCAGCCCCTCTATTTCTCGCCCTCTGTTTCAGCCCTTCTGTTTCAGGCCCTCTGTTTCAGCTCCTCTGTTTCAGCCCCTCTGTTTCACGCCCTCTGTTTCAGCCCCTCTGTTTCTCGCCCTCTGTTTCAGCCCCTCCATTTCTCGCCCTCTGTTTCAGCACCTCTGATTCAGCCCCTCTGTTTCAGCCCCTCTGATTCAGCCCCTCTGATTCAGCCCCTCTGATTCAGCCCCTCTGTTTCTCGCCCTCTGTTTAAGCCCCTCTGCTTCAGCCCCTCTGTTTCTCGCCCTCTGTTTCAGCCCCTCTGAATCAGCCCCTCTGATTCAGCCCCTCTCTTTCAGCCCCTCTGTTTTAGCCCCTCTGTTTCAGCCCCTCTGTTTCTCGCCCTCTGTTTCAGCCCCTCTGTTTCTCGCCCTCTGTTTCAGCCCCTCCGTTTCTCGCAATCTGTTTCAGCCCCTCTGATTCAGCCCCTCTGTTTCAGCCCCTCTGATTCAGCCCCTCTGTTTCAGCCCCTCTGATTCAGCCCCTCTGTTTCTCGCCCACTGTTTCAGCCCCTCTGTTTCAGCCCCTCTGATTCAGCCCCTCTGTTTCTCACCCTCTGTTTCAGCCCCTCTGATTCAGCCCCTCTGATTCAGCCCCTCTGATACAGCCCCTCTGATTCAGCCCCTCTGTTTTCCGCCCCTCTGTTTCACCCCCTCTGTTTCTCGCCCTCTGTTTCAGCCCCTCTCTTTCAGCCCCTCTGTTTCAGCCCCTCTGTTTCTCGCCCTCTGTTTCAGCCCCTCTGTTTCTCGCCCTCTGTTTCAGCCCCTTTGTTTTTCGCCCTCTGTTTCAGCCCCTCTGTTTCTCGCCCTCTGTTTCAGCCCCTCTGTTTCAGCACCTCTGTTTCAGCCCCTCTGTTTCAGTCCCTCTGTTTCTCGCCCTCTGTTTCTCACCCCCTGTTTCAGACCCTCTGTTTCAGCCCCTCTGTTTCAGCCGCTCGGATTCAGCTCCTCTGATTCAGCCCCTCTGTTTCTCGCCCTCTGTTTCAGCCCCTCTGTTTCAGCCCTTCTGTTTCAGCCCCTCTGTTTCAGCGCCTCTGTTTCTCGCCCTCTGTTTCAGCCCCTCTGATTCCGCCCCTCTGTTTCAGCCCCTCTGATTCAGCCCCTCTGTTTCTCGCCCTCTGTTTCTCGCCCGCTGTTTCAGCCCCTCTGTTTCTCGCCCTCTGTTTCAGCCCCGCTGATTCAGCCCCTCTGTTTCACGCCCTCTGTTTCAGCCCCTCTGATTCAGCCCCTCTGATTCAGCCCCTCTGTTTCAGCACCTCTGATTCAGCACCTCTGTTTCTCGCCCTCTGTTTCAGCCCCTCTGTTTCTCGCCCTCTGTTTCAGCCCCTCTGTTTCTCGCCCTCTGTTTCAGCCCCTCTGATTTAGCCCCTCTGTTTCAGCCCCTCTGATTCAGCCCCTCTGTTTCAGCCCCTCTGTTTCAGCCCCTCAGTTTCATCCCCTCTGTTTCTATCCCTCTGTTTCTCACCCTCTGTTTCTCGCCCTCTGTTTCAGCCCCTCTGTTTCTCGCCCTCTGTTTCTGCCCCTCTGTTTCTCGAACTCTGTTTCAGCCCCTCTGTTTCTCGCCCTCTGTTTCAGCCCCGCTGATTCAGCCCCTCTGTTTCTCGCCCTCTGTTTCAGCCCCTCTGATTCAGCCCCTCTGATTCAGCCCCTCTGTTTCAGCCCCTGTGATTCAGCCCCTCTGTTTCTCTCCCTCTGTTTCAGCCCCTCTGTTTCTCGCCCTCTGTTTCAGCCCCACTGTTTCTCGCCCTCTCTTTCAGCCCCTCTATTTCTCGCCCTCTGTTTCAGCCCCTCTGTTTCAGGCCCTCTGTTTCAGCCCCGCTGTTTCTCGCCCTCTGTTTCAGCCCCTCTGTTTCTCGCCCTCTGTTTCAGCCCCTCCATTTCTCGCACTCTGTTTCAGCACCTCTGATTCAGCCCCTCTGTTTCAGCCACTCTGATTCAGCCCCTCTGATTCAGCCCCTCTGATTCAGCCCCTCTGTTTCTCGCCCTCTGTTTAAGCCCCTCTGTTTCAGCCCCTCTGTTTCTCGCCCTCGGTTTCAGCCCCTCTGAATCAGCCCCTCTGATTCAGCCCCTCTCTTTCAGCCCCTATCTTTTAGCCCCTCTGTTTCAGCCCCTCTGTTTCTCGCCCTCTGTTTCAGACCCTCTGTTTCTCGCCCTCTGTTTCAGCCCCTCCGTTTCTCGCAATCTGTTTCAGCCACTCTGATTCAGCCCCTCTGTTTCAGCCCCTCTGATTCAGCCCCTCTGATTCAGCCCCTCTGTTTCTCGCCCTCTGTTTCAGCCCCTCTGTTTCAGCCCATCTGATTCAGCCCCTCTGTTTCTCACCCTCTGTTTCAGCCCCTCTGATTCAGCCCCTCTGATTCAGCCCCTCTGATTCAGCCCCTCTGATTCAGCCCCTCTGTTTTCCGCCCCTCTGTTTCAGCCCCTCTGTTTCTCGCACTCTGTTTCAGCCTCTCTCTTTCAGCCCCTCTGTTTCAGCCCCTCTGTTTCTCGCCCTCTGTTTCAGCCCCTCTGTTTCTCGCCCTCTGTTTCAGCCCCTTTGTTTTTCGCCCTCTGTTTCAGCCCCTCTGTTTCTCGCCCTCTGTATCAGCCCCTCTGTTTCAGCCCCTCTGTTTCAGCCCCTCTGTTTCAGTCCCTCTGTTTCTCGCCCTCTGTTTCTCGCCCTCTGTTTCCGCCCCTCTGTTTCTCGCCCTCTGTTTCAGCCCCTCTGTTTCAGCCGGTCGGATTCAGGTCCTCTGATTCAGCCCCTCTGTTTCTCGCCCTCTGTTTCAGCCCCTCTGGTTCAGCCCTTCTGTTTCAGCCCCTCTGTTTCAGCCCCTCTGTTTCTCTCCCTCTGTTTCAGCCCCTCTGTTTATCGCCCTCTGTTTCAGCCCCTCTGATTCCGCCCCTCTGTTTCAGCCCCTCTGATTCAGCCCCTGTTTCTCGCCCTCTGTTTCTCGCCCGCTGTTTCAGCCCCTCTGTTTCTCGCCCTCTGTTTCAGGCTCTCTGTTTCAGCCCCTCTGTTTCAGCCCCTCTGTTTCTCGCCCTCTGTTTCAGCCCCTCTGTTTCTCGCCCTCTGTTTCAGCCCCTCTGTTTCTCGCCCTCTGTTTCAGCCCCTCTGTTTCTCGCCCTCTGCTTCAGCCCCTCTGTTTCTCGCCCTCTGTTTCAGCCCCTCTGTTTCTCGCCCTCTGTTTCAGCCCCTCTGTTTCAGCCCCTCTGTTTCAGCCCCTCTGTTTCTCGCCCTCTGTTTCAGCCCCTCAGTTTCTCGCCCTCTGTTTCAGCCCCTCTGTTTCAGCCCCTCTGTTTCTCGCCCTCTGTTTCTGCCCCTCTGTTTCTCGCCCTCTGTTTCAGCCACTCTGTTTCTCGCCCTCTGTTTCAGCCCCACAGATTCAGCCCCTCTGTTTCTCGCCCTCTGTTTTAGCCCCTCTGATTCAGCCCCTCTGATTCAGCCCCTCTGTTTCTCGCCCTCTGTTTCAGCCACTCTGATTCTGCCCCTCTGATTCTGCCCCTCTGTTTCAGCCCCTCTGATTCAGCCCCTCTGTTTCTCGCCCTCTGTTTCAGCCCCTCTGATTCTCGTCATCTGTTTCAGCCCCTCTGTTTCAGCCCCTCTGTTTCTCGCCCTTTGTTTCTGCCCCTCTGATTTAGCCCCTCTGTTTCAGCCCCTCTGATTCAGCCCCTCTGTTTCAGCCCCTCTGTTTCAGCCCCTCAGTTTCATCCCCTCTGAATCTCGCCCTCTCTTTCTCACCCTCTGTTTCTCGCCCTATGTTTCAGCCCCTCTGTTTCTCGCCCTCTGTTTCAGACCCTCTGTTTCAGCCCCTCTGTTTCTCACCCTCTGTTTCAGCCCCTCTGTTTCTCGCCCTCTGTTTCAGCCCCTCTGTTTCAGCTCCTCTGTTTCTCGCCCTCTTTTTCTGCCCCTCTGTTTCTCGCCCTCTGTTTCAGCCCCTCTGTTTCTCGCCCTCTGTTTCAGCCCCACAGATTCAGGCCCTCTGTTTCTCGCCCTCTGTTTTAGCCCCTCTGATTCAGCCCCTCTGATTCAGCCCCTCTGTTTCAGCCCCTCTGATTCAGCACCTCTGTTTCTCGCCCTCTGTTTCAGTCCCTCTGTTTCTCGCCCTCTGTTTCAGCCCCTCTGTTTCTCGCCCTCTGTTTCAGCCCCTCTGTTTCAGCCCCTCTGTTTCTCGACCTCTGTTTCTCACCCTCTGTTTCTCGCCCTCTGTTTCAGCCCCTCTGTTTCTCGCCCTCTGTTTCAGCCCCTCTGTTTCTCGCCCTCTGCTTCAGTCCCTCTGTTTCTCGCCCTCTGTTGCAGCCCCTCTGTTTCTCGCCCTCTGTTTCATCCCTACTGTTTCAGCCACTCTGTTTCAGCCCCTCTGTTTCTCGCCCTCTGTTTCAGCCCCTCTGTTTCTCGCCCTCTGTTTCAGCCCCTCTGTTTCAGCCTCTCTGTTTCTCGCCCTCTGTTTCTGCCCCTCTGTTTCTCGCCCTCTGTTTCAGCCCCTCTGTTTCACTCCCTCTGTTTCAGCCCCGCTGATTCAGCCCCTCTGTTTCTCGCCCTCTGTTTCAGCCCCTCTGATTCAGCCCCTCTGATTCAGCCCCTCTGTTTAGCCCCTCTGATTCAGCCCCGCTGTTTCTCGCCCTCTGTTTCAGCCCCTCTGTTTCTCGCCCTCTGTTTCAGCCCCTCTGTTTCAGCCCCTCTGTTTCTCGCCCTCTGTTTCAGCCCCTCTGTTTCTCGCCCTCTGTTTCAGCCCCTCTGTTTCTCGCCCTCAGTTTCTGCCCCTCTGATTTAGCCCCTCTGTATCAGCCCCTCTGATTCAGCCCCTCTGTTTCAGCCCCTCTGTTTCAGCCCCTCAGTTTCATCCCCTCTGTTTCTCACCCTCTGTTTCTCGCCCTCTGTTTCAGCCCCTCTGTTTCTCGCCCTCTGTTTCTGCCCCTCTGTTTCTCGCCCTCTGTTTCAGCCCCTCTGTTTCTCGCTCTCTGTTTCAGCCCCACAGATTCAGCCCCTCTGTTTCTCGCACTCTGTTTTAGTCCCTCTGATTCAGCCCCTCTGATTCAGCCCCTCTGTTTCAGCCCCTCTGATTCAGCACCTCTGTTTCTCGCCCTCTGTTTCAGTCCTTCTGTTTCACGCCCTCTGTTTCAGCCCCTCTGTTTCTCGCCCTCTGTTTCAACCCCTCTGTTTCTTGCCCTCTGTTTCAGGCTCTCTGTTTCAGCCCCTCTGTTTCAGCCCCTCTGTTTCTCGACCTCTGTTTCTCACCCTCTGTTTCTCGCCCTCTGTTTCAGCCCCTCTGTTTCTCGCCCTCTGTTTCAGCCCCTCTGTTTCTCGCCCTCTGTTTCAGCCCCTCTGTTTCTCGCCCTCTATTTCAGCCCCTCTGTTTCAGCCACTCTGTTTCAGCCCCTCTGTTTCTCGCCCTCCGTTTCAGCCCCTCAGTTTCTCGCCCTCTGTTTCAGCCCCTCTGTTTCAGCCCCTCTGTTTCTCGCCCTCTGTTTCTGCCCCTCTGTTTCTCGCCCTCTGTTTCAGCCCCTCTGTTTCTCGCCCTCTGTTTCAGCCCCGCTGATTCAGCCCCTCTGTTTCTCACCCTCTGTTTCAGCCACTCTGATTCTGCCCCTCTGATTCAGCCCCTCTGTTTCAGCCCCTCTAATTCAGCCCCTCTGTTTCTCGCCCTCTGTTTCAGCCCCTCTGTTTCTCGCCCTCTGTTTCAGCCCCTCTGTTTCAGCCCCTCTATTTCTCGCCCTCTGTTTCAGCCCCTCTGTTTCTCGCCCTCTGTTTCAGCCCCTCTGTTTCTCGCCCTCTGTTTCTGCCCCTCTGTTTCTCGCCCTCTGTTTCAGCCCCTCTGTTTCTCGCCCTCTGTTTCAGCCCCTCTGTTTCAGCCCCTCTGTTTCTCGCCCTCTGTTTCAGCCCCTCTGTTTCTCGCCCTCTGTTTCAGCCCCTCTGTTTCAGCTCCTCTGTTTCTCGCCCTCTGTTTCTGCCCCTCTGTTTCTCGCCCTCTGTTTCAGCCCCTCTGTTTCTCGCCCTCTGTTTCAGACCCTCTGTTTCTCGCCCTCTGTTTCAGCCCCTCTGTTTCAGCTCCTCTGTTTCTCGCCCTCTGTTTCAGCCCCTCTGTTTCTCGCCCTCTGTTTCAGCCCCTCTGGTTCAGCCCTTCTGTTTCAGCCCCTCTGTTTCAGCCCCTCTGTTTCTCTCCCTCTGTTTCAGCCCCTCTGTTTATCGCCCTCTGTTTCAGCCCCTCTGATTCCGCCCCTCTGTTTCAGCCCCTCTGATTCAGCCCCTCTGTTTCTCGCCCTCTGTTTCTCGCCCGCTGTTTCAGCCCCTCTGTTTCTCGCCCTCTGTTTCAGGCTCTCTGTTTCAGCCCCTCTGTTTCAGCCCCTCTGTTTCTCGCCCTCTGTTTCAGCCCCTCTGTTTCTCGCCCTCTGTTTCAGCCCCTCTGTTTCTCGCCCTCTGTTTCAGCCCCTCTGTTTCTTGCCCTCTGCTTCAGCCCCTCTGTTTCTCGCCCTCTGTTTCAGCCCCTCTGTTTCTCGCCCTCTGTTTCAGCCCCTCTGTTTCAGCCCCTCTGTTTCAGCCCCTCTGTTTCTCGCCCTCTGTTTCAGCCCCTCAGTTTCTCGCCCTCTGTTTCAGCCCCTCTGTTTCAGCCCCTCTGTTTCTCGCCCTCTGTTTCTGCCCCTCTGTTTCTCGACCTCTGTTTCAGCCCCTCTGTTTCTCGCCCTCTGTTTCAGCCCCACAGATTCAGCCCCTCTGTTCCTCGCCCTCTGTTTTAGCCCCTCTGATTCAGCCCCTCTGATTCAGCCCCTCTGTTTCTCGCCCTCTGTTTCAGCCACTCTGATTCTGCCCCTCTGATTCTGCCCCTCTGTTTCAGCCCCTCTGATTCAGCCCCTCTGTTTCTCGCCCTCTGTTTCAGCCCCTCTGATTCTCGTCATCTGTTTCAGCCCCTCTGTTTCAGCCCCTCTGTTTCGCGCCCTCTGTTTCAGCCCCTCTGTTTCTCGCCCTCTGTTTCAGCCCCTCTGTTTCTCGCCCTCTGTTTCAGCCCCTCTGTTTCTCGCCCTTTGTTTCTGCCCCTCTGATTTAGCCCCTCTGTTTCAGCCCCTCTGATTCAACCCCTCTGTTTCAGCCCCTCTGTTTCAGCCCCTCAGTTTCATCCCCTCTGAATCTCGCCCTCTCTTTCTCACCCTCTGTTTCTCGCCCTATGTTTCAGCCCCTCTGTTTCTCGCCCTCTGTTTCAGACCCTCTGTTTCAGCCCCTCTGTTTCTCACCCTCTGTTTCAGCCCCTCTGTTTCTCGCCCTCTGTTTCAGCCCCTCTGTTTCAGCTCCTCTGTTTCTCGCCCTCTGTTTCTGCCCCTCTGTTTCTCGCCCTCTGTTTCAGCCCCTCTGTTTCTCGCCCTCTGTTTCAGCCCCACAGATTCAGCCCCTCTGTTTCTCGCCCTCTGTTTTAGCCCCTCTGATTCAGCCCCTCTGATTCAGCCCCTCTGTTTCAGCCCCTCTGATTCAGCACCTCTGTTTCTCGCCCTCTGTTTCAGTCCCTCTGTTTCTCGCCCTCTGTTTCAGCCCCTCTGTTTCTCGCCCTCTGTTTCAGCCCCTTTGTTTCTCGCCCTCTGTTTCAGGCTCTCTGTTTCAGACCCTCTGTTTCAGCCCCTCTGTTTCTCGACCTCTGTTTCTCACCCTCTGTTTCTCGCCCTCTGTTTCAGCCCCTCTGTTTCTTGCCCTCTGTTTCAGCCCCTCTGTTTCTCGCCCTCTGCTTCAGACCCTCTGTTTCTCGCCCTCTGTTGCAGCCCCTCTGTTTCTCGCCCTCTGTTTCATCCCTACTGTTTCAGCCACTCTGTTTCAGCCCCTCTGTTTCTCGCCCTCTGTTTCAGCCCCTCTGTTTCTCGCCCTCTGTTTCAGCCCCTCTGTTTCAGCCTCTCTGTTTCTCGCCCTCTGTTTCTGCCCCTCTGTTTCTCGCCCTCTGTTTCAGCCCCTCTGTTTCTCTCCCTCTGTTTCAGCCCCGCTGATTCAGCCCCTCTGTTTCTCGCCCTCTGTTTCAGCCCCTCTGATTCAGCCCCTCTGATTCAGCCCCTCTGTTTAGCCCCTCTGATTCAGCCCCTCTGTTTCTCGCCCTCTGTTTCAGCCCCTCTGTTTCTCGCCCTCTGTTTCAGCCCCTCTGTTTCAGCCCCTCTGTTTCTCGCCCTCTGTTTCAGCCCCTCTGTTTCTCGCCCTCTGTTTCAGCCCCTCTGTTTCTCGCCCTCAGTTTCTGCCCCTCTGATTTAGCCCCTCTGTATCAGCCCCTCTGATTCAGCCCCTCTGTTTCAGCCCCTCTGTTTAAGCCCCTCAGTTTCATCCCCTTGGTTTCTCACCCTCTGTTTCTCGCCCTCTGTTTCAGCCCCTCCGTTTCTCGCCCTCTGTTTCTGCCCCTCTGTTTCTCGCCCTCTGTTTCAGCCCCTCTGTTTCTCGCTCTCTGTTTCAGCCCCACAGATTCAGCCCCTCTGTTTCTCGCCCTCTGTTTTAGTCCCTCTGATTCAGCCCCTCTGATTCAGCCCCTCTGTTTCAGCCCCTCTGATTCAGCACCTCTGTTTCTCGCCCTCTGTTTCAGTCCCTCTGTTTCACGCCCTCTGTTTCAGCCCCTCTGTTTCTCGCCCTCTGTTTCAACCCCTCTGTTTCTTGCCCTCTGTTTCAGGCTCTCTGTTTCAGCCCCTCTGTTTCAGCCCCTCTGTTTCTCGACCTCTGTTTCTCACCCTCTGTTTCTCGCCCTCTGTTTCAGCCCCTCTGTTTCTCGCCCTCTGTTTCAGCCCCTCTGTTTCTCGCCCTCTGTTTCAGCCCCTCTGTTTCTCGCCCTCTATTTCAGCCCCTCTGTTTCAGCCACTCTGTTTCAGCCCCTCTGTTTCTCGCCCTCTGTTTCAGCCCCTCAGTTTCTCGCCCTCTGTTTCAGCCCCTCTGTTTCAGCCCCTCTGTTTCTCGCCCTCTGTTTCTGCCCCTCTGTTTCTCGCCCTCTGTTTCAGCCCCTCTGTTTCTCGCCCTCTGTTTCAGCCCCGCTGATTCAGCCCCTCTGTTTCTCACCCTCTGTTTCAGCCACTCTGATTCTGCCCCTCTGATTCAGCCCCTCTGTTTCAGCCCCTCTAATTCAGCCCCTCTGTTTCTCGCCCTCTGTTTCAGCCCCTCTGTTTCTCGCCCTCTGTTTCAGCCCCTCTGTTTCTCGCCCTCTGTTTCAGCCCCTCTGTTTCTCGCCCTCTGTTTCTGCCCCTCTGTTTCTGGCCCTCTGTTTCAGCCCCTCTGTTTCTCGCCCTCTGTTTCAGCCCCGCTGATTCAGCCCCTCTGTTTCATGCCCTCTGTTTCAGCCCCTCTGATTCAGCCCCTCTGATTCAGCCCCTCTGTTTCAGCCCCTCTGTTTCAGCCCCTCTGTTTCTTGCCCTCTGCTTCAGCCCCTCTGTTTCTCGCCCTCTGTTTCAGCCCCTCTGTTTCTCGCCCTCTGTTTCAGCCCCTCTGTTTCAGCCACTCTGTTTCAGCCCCTCTGTTTCTCGCCCTCTGTTTCAGCCCCTCAGTTTCTCGCCCTCTGTTTCAGCCCCTCTGTTTCAGCCCCTCTGTTTCTCGCCCTCTGTTTCTGCCCCTCTGTTTCTCGCCCTCTGTTTCAGCCCCTCTGTTTCTCGCCCTCTGTTTCAGCCCCACAGATTCAGCCCCTCTGTTTCTCGCCCTCTGTTTTAGCCCCTCTGATTCAGCCCCTCTGATTCAGCCCCTCTGTTTCTCGCCCTCTGTTTCAGCCACTCTGATTCTGCCCCTCTGATTCTGCCCCTCTGTTTCAGCCCCTCTGATTCAGCCCCTCTGTTTCTCGCCCTCTGTTTCAGCCCCTCTGTTTCTCGTCATCTGTTTCAGCCCCTCTGTTTCAGCCCCTCTGTTTCGCGCCCTCTGTTTCAGCCCCTCTGTTTCTCGCCCTCTGTTTCAGCCCCTCTGTTTCTCGCCCTTTGTTTCTGCCCCTCTGATTTAGCCCCTCTGTTTCAGCCCCTCTGATTCAGCCCCTCTGTTTCAGCCCCTCTGTTTCAGCCCCTCAGTTTCATCCCCTCTGTTTCTCGCCCTCTCTTTCTCACCCTCTGTTTCTCGCCCTCTGTTTCAGCCCCTCTGTTTCTCGCCCTCTGTTTCAGCCCCTCTGTTTCAGCCCCTCTGTTTCTCGCCCTCTGTTTCAGCCCCTCTGTTTCTCGCCCTCTGTTTCAGCCCCTCTGTTTCAGCTCCTCTGTTTCTCGCCCTCTGTTTCTGCCCCTCTGTTTCTCGCCCTCTGTTTCAGCCCCTCTGTTTCTCGCCCTCTGTTTCAGCCCCACAGATTCAGCCCCTCTGTTTCTCGCCCTCTGTTTTAGCCCCTCTGATTCAACCCCTCTGATTCAGCCCCCCTGTTTCAGCCCCTCTGATTCAGCACCTCTGTTTCTCGCCCTCTGTTTCAGTCCCTCTGTTTCTCGCCCTCTGTTTCAGCCCCTCTGTTTCTCGCCCTCTGTTTCAGCCACTCTGTTTCTCGCCCTCTGTTTCAGGCTCTCTGTTTCAGCCCCTCTGTTTCAGCCCCTCTGTTTCTCGACCTCTGTTTCTCACGCTCTGTTTCTCGCCCTCTGTTTCAGCCCCTCTGTTTCTCGCCCTCTGTTTTAGCCCCTCTGATTCAGCCCCTCTGATTCAGCCCCTCTGTTTCAGCCCCTCTGATTCAGCACCTCTGTTTCTCGCCCTCTGTTTCAGTCCCTCTGTTTCTCGCCCTCTGTTTCAGCCCCTCTGTTTCTCGCCCTCTGTTTCAGCCCCTCTGTTTCTCGACTACTGTTTCAGGCTCTCTGTTTCAGCCCCTCTGTTTCAGCCCCTCTGTTTCTCGACCTCTGTTTCTCACGCTCTGTTTCTCGCCCTCTGTTTCAGCCCCTCTGTTTCTCGCCCTCTGTTTTAGCCCCTCTGATTCAGCCCCTCTGATTCAGCCCCTCTGTTTCAGCCCCTCTGATTCAGCACCTCTGTTTCTCGCCCTCTGTTTCAGTCCCTCTGTTTCTCGCCCTCTGTTTCTCGCCCTCTGTTTCAGCCCCTCTGTTTCAGCCTCTCTGTTTCTCGCCCTCTGTTTCTGCCCCTCTGTTTCTCGCCCTCTGTTTCAGCCCCTCTGTTTCTCGCCCTCTGTTTAAGCCCCGCTGATTCAGCCCCTATGTTTCTCGCCCTCTGTTTCAGCCCCTCTGATTCAGCCCCTCTGATTCAGCCCCTCTGTTTAGCCCGTCTGATTCAGCCCCTCTGTTTCTCGCCCTCTGTTTCAGCCCCTCTGTTTCTCGCTCTCTGTTTCAGCCCCACAGATTCAGCCCCTCTGTTTCTCGCCCTCTGTTTCAGCCCCTCTGTTTCTCGCCCTCTGTTTCAGCCCCTCTGTTTCTCGCCCTCTGATTCTGCCCCTCTGATTTAGCCCCTCTGTATCAGACCCTCTGATTCAGCCCCTCTGTTTCAGCCCCTCTGTTTCAGCCCCTCAGTTTCATCCCCTCTGTTTCTCGCCCTCTGTTTCTCACCCTCTGTTTCTCTCCCTCTGTTTCAGCCCCTCTGTTTCTCGCCCTCTGTTTCTGCCCCTCTGTTTCTCGCCCTCTGTTTCAGCCCCTCTGTTTCTCGCCCTCTGTTTCAGCCCCACAGATTCAGCCCCTCTGTTTCTCGCCCTCTGTTTTAGCCCCTCTGATTCAGCCCCTCTGATTCAGCCCCTCTGTTTCAGTCCCTCTGATTCAGCCCCTCTGATTCAGCCCCTCTGTTTCTCGCCCTCTGTTTCTCGCCCTCTGTTTCAGCCCCTCTGTTTCTCGCCCTCTGTTTCAGGCTCTCTGTTTCAGCCCCTCTGTTTCAGCCCCTCTGTTTCTCGACCTCTGTTTCTCACCCTCTGTTTCTCGCCCTCAGTTTCAGCCCCTCTGTTTCTCGCCCTCTGTTTCAGCCCCTCTGTTTCTCGCCCTCTGCTTCAGCCCCTCTGTTTCTCGCCCTCTGTTTCAGCCCCTCTGTTTCAGCCACTCTGTTTCAGCCCCTCTGTTTCTCGCCCTCCGTTTCAGCCCCTCAGTTTCTCGCCCTCTGTTTCAGCCCCTCTGTTTCAGCCCCTCTGTTTCTCGCACTCTGTTTCTGCCCCTCTGTTTCTCGCCCTCTGTTTCAGCCCCTCTGTTTCTCGCCCTCTGTTTCAGCCCCTCTGTTTCTCGCCCTCTGTTTCTTCCCCTCTGTTTCTCACCCTCTATTTCAGCCACTCTGATTCTGCCCCTCTGATTCAGCCCCTCTGTTTCAGCCCCTCTGATTCAGCCCCTCTGTTTCTCGCCCTCTGTTTCAGCCCCTCTGTTTCTCGCCCTCTGTTTCAGCCCCTCTGTTTCAGCCCCTCTGTTTCTCGCCCTCTGTTTCAGCCCCTCTGTTTCTCGCCCTCTGTTTCAGCCCCTCTGTTTCAGCCCCTCTGTTTCACGCCCTCTGTTTAAGCCCCTCTGATTCAGCCCCTCTGATTCAGCCCCTCTGTTTCAGCCCCTCTGATTCAGCACCTCTGTTTCTCGCCCTCTGTTTCAGCCCCTCTGTTTCTCGCCTTCTGTTTTAGCCCCTCTGTTTCTCGCCCTCTGTTTCAGCCCCTCTGATTTAGCCCCTCTGTTTCAGCCCCTCTGATTCAGCCCCTCTGTTTCAGCCCCTCTGTTTCAGCCCCTCAGTTTCATCCCCTCTGTTTCTATCCCTCTGTTTCTCACCCTCTGTTTCTCGCCCTCTGTTTCAGCCCCTCTGATTTAGCCCCTCTGTTTCAGCCCCTCTGATTCAGCCCCTCTGTTTCAGCCCCTCTGTTTCAGCCCCTCAGTTTCATCCCCTCTGTTTCTCGCCCTCTCTTTCTCACCCTCTGTTTCTCGCCCTCTGTTTCAGCCCCTCTGTTTCTCGCCCTCTGTTTCAGGCCCTCTGTTTCATCCCCTCTGTTTCTCACCCTCTGTTTCAGCCCCTCTGTTTCTCGCCCTCTGTTTCAGAACCTCTGTTTCAGCTCCTCTGTTTCTCGCCCTCTGTTTCTGCCCCTCTGTTTCTCGCCCTCTGTTTCAGCCCCTCTGTTTCTCGCCCTCTGTTTCAGCCCCTCTGTTTCTCGCCCTCTGTTTTAGCCCCTCTGATTCAGCCCCTCTGATTCAGCCCCTCTGTTTCAGCCCCTCTGATTCAGCACCTCTGTTTCTCGCCCTCTGTTTCAGTCCCTCTGTTTCTCGCCCTCTGTTTCAGTCTCTCTGTTTCTCGCCCTCTGTTTCAGCCCCTCTGTTTCTCGCCCTCTGTTTCAGCCCCTCTGTTTCTCGCCCTCTGTTTCAGGCTCTCTGTTTCAGCCCCTCTGTTTCAGCCCCTCTGTTTCTCGACCTCTGTTTCTCACCCTCTGTTTCTCGCCCTCTGTTTCAGCCCCTCTGTTTCTCGCCCTCTGTTTCAGCCCCTCTGTTTCTCTCCCTCTGCTTCAGCCCCTCTGTTTCTCGCCCTCTGTTTCAGCCCCTCTGTTTCTCGCCCTCTGTTTCATCCCTACTGTTTCAGCCACTCTGTTTCAGCCCCTCTGTTTCTCGCCCTCTGTTTCAGCCCCTCTGTTTCTCGCCCTCTGTTTCAGCCCCTCTGTTTCAGCCTCTCTGTTTCTCGCCCTCTGTTTCTGCCCCTCTGTTTCTCGCCCTCTGTTTCAGCCCCTCTGTTTCTCTCCCTCTGTTTCAGCCCCGCTGATTCAGCCCCTCTGTTTCTCGCCCTCTGTTTCAGCGCCTCTGATTCAGCCCCTCTGATTCAGCCCCTCTGTTTAGCCCCTCTGACTCAGCCCCTCTGTTTCTCGCCCTCTGTTTCAGCCCCTCTGTTTCTCGCCCTCTGTTTCAGCCCCTCTGTTTCAGCCCCTCTGTTTCTCGCCCTCTGTTTCAGCCCCTCTGTTTCTCGCCCTCTGTTTCTGCCCCTCTGAGTTAGCCCCTCTGTATCAGCCCCTCTGATTCAGCCCCTCTGTTTCAGCCCCTCTGTTTCAGCCCCTCAGTTTCATCCCCTCTGTTTCTCGCCCTCTGTTTCTCACCCTCTGTTTCTCGCCCTCTGTTTCAGCCCCTCTGTTTCTCGCCCTCTGTTTCTGCCCCTCTGTTTCTCGCCCTCTGTTTCAGCCCCACTGTTTCTCGCCCTCTGTTTTAGTCCCTCTGATTCAGCCCCTCTGATTCAGCCCCTCTGTTTCAGCCCCTCTGATTCAGCCCCTCTGTTTCTCGCCCTCTGTTTCAGGCTCTCTGTTTCAGCCCCTCTGTTTCAGCCCCTCTGTTTCTCGACCTCTGTTTCTCACCCTCTGTTTCTCGCCCTCTGTTTCAACCCCTCTGTTTCTCGCCCTCTGTTTCAGCCCCTCTGTTTCTCGCCCTCTGTTTCAGCCCCTCTGTTTCTCGCCCTCTGTTTCAGCCCCTCTGTTTCAGCCACTCTGTTTCAGCCCCTCTGTTTCTCGCCCTCCGTTTCAGACCCTCAGTTTCTCGCCCTCTGTTTCAGCCCCTCTGTTTCAGCCCCTCTGTTTCTCGCCCTCTGTTTCTGCCCCTCTGTTTCTCGCCCTCTGTTTCAGCCCCTCTGTTTCTCGCCCTCTGTTTCAGCCCCGCTGATTCAGCCCCTCTGTTTCTCACCCTCTGTTTCAGCCACTCTGATTCTGCCCCTCTGATTCAGCCCCTCTGTTTCAGCCCCTCTGATTCAGCCCCTCTGTTTCTCGCCCTCTCTTTCAGCCCCTCTGTTTCTCGCCCTCTATTTCAGCCCCTCTGTTTCAGCCCCTCTGTTTCTCGCCCTCTGTTTCAGCCCCTCTGTTTCTCGCCCTCTGTTTCAGCCCCTCTGTTTCTCGCCCTCTGTGTCTGCCCCTCTGTTTCTCGCCCTCTGTTTCAGCCCCTCTGTTTCTCGCCCTCTGTTTCAGCCCCGCTGATTCAGCCCCTCTGTTTCACGCCCTCTGTTTCAGCCCCTCTGATTCAGCCCCTCTGATTCAGCCCCTCTGTTTCAGCCCCTCTGTTTCAGCCCCTCTGTTTCTTGCCCTCTGCTTCAGCCCCTCTGTTTCTCGCCCTCTGTTTCAGCCCCTCTGTTTCTCGCCCTCTGTTTCAGCCCCTCTGTTTCAGCCACTCTGTTTCAGCCCCTCTGTTTCTCGCCCTCTGTTTCAGCCCCTCAGTTTCTCGCCCTCTGTTTCAGCCCCTCTGTTTCAGCCCCTCTGTTTCTCGCCCTCTGTTTCTGCCCCTCTGTTTCTCGCCCTCTGTTTCAGCCCCGCTGTTTCTCGCCCTCTGTTTCAGCCCCACAGATTCAGCCCCTCTGTTTCTCGCCCTCTGTTTTAGCCCCTCTGATTCAGCCCCTCTGATTCAGCCCCTCTGTTTCTCGCCCTCTGTTTCAGCCACTCTGATTCTGCCCCTCTGATTCTGCCCCTCTGTTTCAGCCCCTCTGATTCAGCCCCTCTGTTTCTCGCCCTCTGTTTCAGCCCCTCTGTTTCTCGTCATCTGTTTCAGCCCCTCTGTTTCAGAACCTCTGTTACGCGCCCTCTGTTTCAGCCCCTCTGTTTCTCGCCCTCTGTTTCAGCCCCTCTGTTTCTCGCCCTCTGTGTCAGCCCCTCTGTTTCTCACCCTTTGTTTCTGCCCCTCTGATTTAGCCCCTCTGTTTCAGCCCCACTGATTCAGCCCCTCTGTTTCAGCCCCTCTGTTTCAGCCCCTCAGTTTCATCCCCTCTGTTTCTCGCCCTCTCTTTCTCACCCTCTGTTTCTCGCCCTCTGTTTCAGCCCCTCTGTTTCTCGCCCTCTGTTTCTGCCCCTCTGTTTCAGCCCCTCTGTTTCTCGCCCTCTGTTTCAGCCCCTCTGTTTCTCGCCCTCTGTTTCAGCCCCTCTGTTTCAGCTCCTCTGTTTCTCGCCCTCTGTATCTGCCCCTCTGTTTCTCGCCCTCTGTTTCAGCCCCACTGTTTCTCGCCCTCTGTTTCAGCCCCACAGATTCAGCCCCTCTGTTTCTCGCCCTCTGTTTTAGCCCCTCTGATTCAACCCCTCTGATTCAGCCCCTCTGTTTCAGCCCCTCTGATTCAGCACCTCTGTTTCTCGCCCTCTGTTTCAGTCCCTCTGTTTCTCGCCCTCTGTTTCAGCCCCTCTGTTTCTCGCCCTCTGTTTCAGCCCCTCTGTTTCAGCCCCTCAGTTTCATCCCCTCTGTTTCTCGCCCTCTGTTTCTCACCCTCTGTTTCTCGCCCTCTGTTTCAGCCCCTCTGTTTCTCGCCCTCTGTTTCTGCCCCTCTGTTTCTCGCCCTCTGTTTCAGCCCCTCTGTTTCTCGCTCTCTGTTTCAGCCCCACAGATTCAGCCCCTCTGTTTCTCGCCCTCTGTTCTAGTCCCTCTGATTCAGCCCCTCTGATTCAGCCCCTCTGTTTCAGCCCCTCTGATTCAGCACCTCTGTTTCTCGCCCTCTGTTTCAGTCCTTCTGTTTCTCGCCCTCTGTTTCAGCCCCTCTGTTTCTCGCCCTCTGTTTCAGCCCCTCTGTTTCTCGCCCTCTGTTTCAGGCTCTCTGTTTCAGCCCCTCTGTTTCAGCCCCTCTGTTTCTCGCCCTCTGTTTCAGCCCCTCTGTTTCTCGCCCTCTGTTTCAGCCCCTCTGTTTCAGCCACTCTGTTTCAGCCCCTCTGTTTCTCGCCCTCCGTTTCAGCCCCTCAGTTTCTCGCCCTCTGTTTCAGCCCCTCTGTTTCAGCCCCTCTGTTTCTCGCCCACTGTTTCTGCCCCTCTGTTTCTCGCCCTCTGTTTCAGCCCCTCTGTTTCTCGCCCTCTGTTTCAGCCCCGCTGATTCAGCCCCTCTGTTTCTCACCCTCTGTTTCAGCCACTCTGATTCTGCCCCTCTGATTCAGCCCCTCTGTTTCAGCCCCTCTGATTCAGCCCCTCTGTTTCTTGCCCTCTGTTTCAGCCCCTCTGTTTCTCGCCCTCTGTTTCAGCCCCTCTGTTTCAGCCCCTCTGTTTCTCGCCCTCTGTTTCAGCCCCTCTGTTTCTCGCCCTCTGTTTCAGCCCCTCTGTTTCTCGCCCTCTGTTTCTGCCCCTCTGTTTCTCGCCCTCTGTTTCAGCCCCTCTGTTTCTCGCCCTCTGTTTCAGCCCCGCTGATTCAGCCCCTCTGTTTCTCGCCCTCTGTTTCAGCCCCTCTGATTCAGCCCCTCTGATTCAGCCCCTCTGTTTCAGCCCCTCTGTTTCAGCCCCTCTGTTTCTTGCCCTCTGCTTCAGCCCCTCTGTTTCTCGCCCTCTGTTTCAGCCCCTCTGTTTCTCGCCCTCTGTTTCAGCCCCTCTGTTTCAGCCACTCTGTTTCAGCCCCTCTGTTTCTCGCCCTCTGTTTCAGCCCCTCAGTTTCTCGCCCTCTGTTTCAGCCCCTCTGTTTCAGCCCCTCTGTTTCTCGCCCTCTGTTTCTGCCCCTCTGTTTCTCGCCCTCTGTTTCAGCCCCTCTGTTTCTCGCCCTCTGTTTCAGCCCCGCTGATTCAGCCCCTCTGTTTCTCACCCTCTGTTTCAGCCACTCTGATTCTGCCCCTCTGATTCAGCCCCTCTGTTTCAGCCCCTCTGATTCAGCCCCTCTGTTTCTTGCCCTCTGTTTCAGCCCCTCTGTTTCTCGCCCTCTGTTTCAGCCCCTCTGTTTCAGCCCCTCTGTTTCTCGCCCTCTGTTTCAGCCCCTCTGTTTCTCGCCCTCTGTTTCAGCCCCTCTGTTTCTCGCCCTCTGTTTCTGCCCCTCTGTTTCTCGCCCTCTGTTTCAGCCCCTCTGTTTCTCGCCCTCTGTTTCAGCCCCGCTGATTCAGCCCCTCTGTTTCACGCCCTCTGTTTCTCGCCCTCTGTTTCAGGCTCTCTGTTTCAGCCCCTCTGTTTCAGCCCCTCTGTTTCTCGACCTCTGTTTCTCACGCTCTGTTTCTCGCCCTCTGTTTCAGCCCCTCTGTTTCTCGCCCTCTGTTTTAGCCCCTCTGATTCAGCCCCTCTGATTCAGCCCCTCTGTTTCAGCCCCTCTGATTCAGCACCTCTGTTTCTCGCCCTCTGTTTCAGTCCCTCTGTTTCTCGCCCTCTGTTTCAGCCCCTCTGTTTCTCGCCCTCTGTTTCAGCCCCTCTGTTTCTCGACTACTGTTTCAGCCCCTCTGTTTCTCGCCCTCTGTTTCAGCCCCTCTGTTTCAGCCTCTCTGTTTCTCGCCCTCTGTTTCTGCCCCTCTGTTTCTCGCCCTCTGTTTCAGCCCCTCTGTTTCTCGCCCTCTGTTTAAGCCCCGCTGATTCAGCCCCTATGTTTCTCGCCCTCTGTTTCAGCCCCTCTGATTCAGCCCCTCTGATTCAGCCCCTCTGTTTAGCCCGTCTGATTCAGCCCCTCTGTTTCTCGCCCTCTGTTTCAGCCCCTCTGTTTCTCGCTCTCTGTTTCAGCCCCACAGATTCAGCCCCTCTGTTTCTCGCCCTCTGTTTCAGCCCCTCTGTTTCTCGCCCTCTGTTTCAGCCCCTCTGTTTCTCGCCCTCTGATTCTGCCCCTCTGATTTAGCCCCTCTGTATCAGACCCTCTGATTCAGCCCCTCTGTTTCAGCCCCTCTGTTTCAGCCCCTCAGTTTCATCCCCTCTGTTTCTCGCCCTCTGTTTCTCACCCTCTGTTTCTCGCCCTCTGTTTCAGCCCCTCTGTTTCTCGCCCTCTGTTTCTGCCCCTCTGTTTCTCGCCCTCTGTTTCAGCCCCTCTGTTTCTCGCCCTCTGTTTCAGCCCCACAGATTCAGCCCCTCTGTTTCTCGCCCTCTGTTTTAGCCCCTCTGATTCAGCCCCTCTGATTCAGCCCCTCTGTTTCAGTCCCTCTGATTCAGCCCCTCTGATTCAGCCCCTCTGTTTCTCGCCCTCTGTTTCTCGCCCTCTGTTTCAGCCCCTCTGTTTCTCGCCCTCTGTTTCAGGCTCTCTGTTTCAGCCCCTCTGTTTCAGCCCCTCTGTTTCTCGACCTCTGTTTCTCACCCTCTGTTTCTCGCCCTCAGTTTCAGCCCCTCTGTTTCTCGCCCTCTGTTTCAGCCCCTCTGTTTCTCGCCCTCTGCTTCAGCCCCTCTGTTTCTCGCCCTCTGTTTCAGCCCCTCTGTTTCAGCCACTCTGTTTCAGCCCCTCTGTTTCTCGCCCTCCGTTTCAGCCCCTCAGTTTCTCGCCCTCTGTTTCAGCCCCTCTGTTTCAGCCCCTCTGTTTCTCGCACTCTGTTTCTGCCCCTCTGTTTCTCGCCCTCTGTTTCAGCCCCTCTGTTTCTCGCCCTCTGTTTCAGCCCCTCTGTTTCTCGCCCTCTGTTTCTGCCCCTCTGTTTCTCACCCTCTATTTCAGCCACTCTGATTCTGCCCCTCTGATTCAGCCCCTCTGTTTCAGCCCCTCTGATTCAGCCCCTCTGTTTCTCGCCCTCTGTTTCAGCCCCTCTGTTTCTCGCCCTCTGTTTCAGCCCCTCTGTTTCAGCCCCTCTGTTTCTCGCCCTCTGTTTCAGCCCCTCTGTTTCTCGCCCTCTGTTTCAGCCCCTCTGTTTCTCGCCCTCTGTTTCAGCCCCTCTGTTTCTCGCCCTCTGTTTCTGCCCCTCTGTTTCTCGCCCTCTGTTTCAGCCCCTCTGTTTCTCGCCCTCTGTTTCAGCCCCGCTGATTCAGCCCCTCTGTTTCACGCCCTCTGTTTCAGCCCCTCTGATTCAGCCCCTCTGATTCAGCCCCTCTGTTTCAGCCCCTCTGATTCAGCACCTCTGTTTCTCGCCCTCTGTTTCAGCCCCTCTGTTTCTCGCCCTCTGTTTTAGCCCCTCTGTTTCTCGCCCTCTGTTTCAGCCCCTCTGATTTAGCCCCTCTGTTTCAGCCCCTCTGATTCAGCCCCTCTGTTTCAGCCCCTCTGTTTCAGCCCCTCAGTTTCATCCCCTCTGTTTCTATCCCTCTGTTTCTCACCCTCTGCTTCTCGCCCTCTGTTTCAGCCCCTCTGATTTAGCCCCTCTGTTTCAGCCCCTCTGATTCAGCCCCTCAGTTTCATCCCCTCTGTTTCTCGCCCTCTCTTTCTCACCCTCTGTTTCTCGCCCTCTGTTTCAGCCCCTCTGTTTCTCGCCCTCTGTTTCAGGCCCTCTGTTTCAGCCCCTCTGTTTCTCACCCTCTGTTTCAGCCCCTCTGTTTCTCGCCCTCTGTTTCAGCCCCTCTGTTTCAGCTCCTCTGTTTCTCGCCCTCTGTTTCTGCCCCTCTGTTTCTCGCCCTCTGTTTCAGCCCCTCTGTTTCTCGCCCTCTGTTTCAGCCCCTCTGTTTCTCGCCCTCTGTTTTAGCCCCTCTGATTCAGCCCCTCTGATTCAGCCCCTCTGTTTCAGCCCCTCTGATTCAGCACCTCTGTTTCTCGCCCTCTGTTTCAGTCCCTCTGTTTCTCGCCCTCTGTTTCAGTCTCTCTGTTTCTCGCCCTCTGTTTCAGCCCCTCTGTTTCTCGCCCTCTGTTTCAGCCCCTCTGTTTCTCGCCCTCTGTTTCAGGCTCTCTGTTTCAGCCCCTCTGTTTCAGCCCCTCTGTTTCTCGACCTCTGTTTCTCACCCTCTGTTTCTCGCCCTCTGTTTCAGCCCCTCTGTTTCTCGCCCTCTGTTTCAGCCCCTCTGTTTCTCGCCCTCTGCTTCAGCCCCTCTGTTTCTCGCCCTCTGTTTCAGCCCCTCTGTTTCTCGCCCTCTGTTTCATCCCTACTGTTTCAGCCACTCTGTTTCAGCCCCTCTGTTTCTCGCCCTCTGTTTCAGCCCCTCTGTTTCTCGCCCTCTGTTTCAGCCCCTCTGTTTCAGCCTCTCTGTTTCTCGCCCTCTGTTTCTGCCCCTCTGTTTCTCGCCCTCTGTTTCAGCCCCTCTGTTTCTCTCCCTCTGTTTCAGCCCCGCTGATTCAGCCCCTCTGTTTCTCGCCCTCTGTTTCAGCGCCTCTGATTCAGCCCCTCTGATTCAGCCCCTCTGTTTAGCCCCTCTGATTCAGCCCCTCTGTTTCTCGCCCTCTGTTTCAGCCCCTCTGTTTCTCGCCCTCTGTTTCAGCCCCTCTGTTTCAGCCCCTCTGTTTCTCGCCCTCTGTTTCAGCCCCTCTGTTTCTCGCCCTCTGTTTCTGCCCCTCTGATTTAGCCCCTCTGTATCAGCCCCTCTGATTCAGCCCCTCTGTTTCAGCCCCTCTGTTTCAGCCCCTCAGTTTCATCCCCTCTGTTTCTCGCCCTCTGTTTCTCACCCTCTGTTTCTCGCCCTCTGTTTCAGCCCCTCTGTTTCTCGCCCTCTGTTTCTGCCCCTCTGTTTCTCGCCCTCTGTTTCAGCCCCTCTGTTTCTCGCTCTCTGTTTCAGCCCCACAGATTCAGCCCCACTGTTTCTCGCCCTCTGTTTTAGTCCCTCTGATTCAGCCCCTCTGATTCAGCCCCTCTGTTTCAGCCCCTCTGATTCAGCCCCTCTGTTTCTCGCCCTCTGTTTCAGGCTCTCTGTTTCAGCCCCTCTGTTTCAGCCCCTCTGTTTCTCGACCTCTGTTTCTCACCCTCTGTTTCTCGCCCTCTGTTTCAACCCCTCTGTTTCTCGCCCTCTGTTTCAGCCCCTCTGTTTCTCGCCCTCTGTTTCAGCCCCTCTGTTTCAGCCACTCTGTTTCAGCCCCTCTGTTTCTCGCCCTCCGTTTCAGACCCTCAGTTTCTCGCCCTCTGTTTCAGCCCCTCTGTTTCAGCCCCTCTGTTTCTCGCCCTCTGTTTCTGCCCCTCTGTTTCTCGCCCTCTGTTTCAGCCCCTCTGTTTCTCGCCCTCTGTTTCAGCCCCGCTGATTCAGCCCCTCTGTTTCTCACCCTCTGTTTCAGCCACTCTGATTCTGCCCCTCTGATTCAGCCCCTCTGTTTCAGCCCCTCTGATTCAGCCCCTCTGTTTCTCGCCCTCTCTTTCAGCCCCTCTGTTTCTCGCCCTCTGTTTCAGCCCCTCTGTTTCAGCCCCTCTGTTTCTCGCCCTCTGTTTCAGCCCCTCTGTTTCTCGCCCTCTGTTTCAGCCCCTCTGTTTCTCGCCCTCTGTTTCTGCCCCTCTGTTTCTCGCCCTCTGTTTCAGCCCCTCTGTTTCTCGCCCTCTGTTTCAGCCCCGCTGATTCAGCCCCTCTGTTTCACGCCCTCTGTTTCAGCCCCTCTGATTCAGCCCCTCTGATTCAGCCCCTCTGTTTCAGCCCCTCTGTTTCAGCCCCTCTGTTTCTTGCCCTCTGCTTCAGCCCCTCTGTTTCTCGCCCTCTGTTTCAGCCCCTCTGTTTCTCGCCCTCTGTTTCAGCCCCTCTGTTTCAGCCACTCTGTTTCAGCCCCTCTGTTTCTCGCCCTCTGTTTCAGCCCCTCAGTTTCTCGCCCTCTGTTTCAGCCCCTCTGTTTCAGCCCCTCTGTTTCTCGCCCTCTGTTTCTGCCCCTCTGTTTCTCGCCCTCTGTTTCAGCCCCGCTGTTTCTCGCCCTCTGTTTCAGCCCCACAGATTCAGCCCCTCTGTTTCTCGCCCTCTGTTTTAGCCCCTCTGATTCAGCCCCTCTGATTCAGCCCCTCTGTTTCTCGCCCTCTGTTTCAGCCACTCTGATTCTGCCCCTCTGATTCTGCCCCTCTGTTTCAGCCCCTCTGATTCAGCCCCTCTGTTTCTCGCCCTCTGTTTCAGCCCCTCTGTTTCTCGTCATCTGTTTCAGCCCCTCTGTTTCAGAACCTCTGTTACGCGCCCTCTGTTTCAGCCCCTCTGTTTCTCGCCCTCTGTTTCAGCCCCTCTGTTTCTCGCCCTCTGTGTCAGCCCCTCTGTTTCTCACCCTTTGTTTCTGCCCCTCTGATTTAGCCCCTCTGTTTCAGCCCCACTGATTCAGCCCCTCTGTTTCAGCCCCTCTGTTTCAGCCCCTCAGTTTCATCCCCTCTGTTTCTCGCCCTCTCTTTCTCACCCTCTGTTTCTCGCCCTCTGTTTCAGCCCCTCTGTTTCTCGCCCTCTGTTTCTGCCCCTCTGTTTCAGCCCCTCTGTTTCTCGCCCTCTGTTTCAGCCCCTCTGTTTCTCGCCCTCTGTTTCAGCCCCTCTGTTTCAGCTCCTCTGTTTCTCGCCCTCTGTATCTGCCCCTCTGTTTCTCGCCCTCTGTTTCAGCCCCACTGTTTCTCGCCCTCTGTTTCAGCCCCACAGATTCAGCCCCTCTGTTTCTCGCCCTCTGTTTTAGCCCCTCTGATTCAACCCCTCTGATTCAGCCCCTCTGTTTCAGCCCCTCTGATTCAGCACCTCTGTTTCTCGCCCTCTGTTTCAGTCCCTCTGTTTCTCGCCCTCTGTTTCAGCCCCTCTGTTTCTCGCCCTCTGTTTCAGCCCCTCTGTTTCTTGCCCTCTGTTTCAGGCTCTCTGTTTCAGCCCCTCTGTTTCAGCCCCTCTGTTTCTCGACCTCTGTTTCTCACCCTCTGTTTCTCGCCCTCTGTTTCAGCCCCTCTGTTTCTCGCCCTCTGTTTTAGCCCCTCTGATTCAGCCCCTCTGATTCAGCCCCTCTGTTTCAGCCCCTCTGATTCAGCACCTCTGTTTCTCGCCCTCTGTTTCAGTCCCTCTGTTTCTCGCCCTCTGTTTCAGCCCCTCTGTTTCTCGCCCTCTGTTTCAGCCCCTCTGTTTCTCGCCCTCTGTTTCAGCCCCTCTGTTTCTCGCCCTCTGTTTCAGCCCCTCTGTTTCAGCCTCTCTGTTTCTCGCCCTCTGTTTCTGCCCCTCTGTTTCTCGCCCTCTGTTTCAGCCCCTCTGTTTCTCGCCCTCTGTTTCAGCCCCGCTGATTCAGCCCCTCTGTTTCTCACCCTCTGTTTCAGCCACTCTGATTCTGCCCCTCTGATTCAGCCCCTCTGTTTCAGCCCCTCTGATTCAGCCCCTCTGTTTCTCGCCCTCTGTTTCAGCCCCTCTGTTTCTCGCCCTCTGTTTCAGCCCCTCTGTTTCAGCCCCTCTGTTTCTCGCCCTCTGTTTCAGCCCCTCTGTTTCCCGCCCTCTGTTTCAGCCCCTCTGTTTCTCGCCCTCTGTTTCAGCCCCTCTGTTTCTCGCCCTCTGTTTCTGCCCCTCTGTTTCTCGCCCTCTGTTTCAGCCCCTCTGTTTCTCGCCCTCTGTTTCAGCCCTGCTGATTCAGCCCCTCTGTTTCACGCCCTCTGTTTCAGCCCCTCTGATTCAGCCCCTCTGATTCAGCCCCTCTGTTTCAGCCCCTCTGATTCAGCACCTCTGTTTCTCGCCCTCTGTTTCAGCCCGTCTGTTTCTCGCCCTCTGTTTTAGCCCGTCTGTTTCTCGCCCTCTGTTTCAGCCCCTCTGATTTAGCCCCTCTGTTTCAGCCTCTCTGATTCAGCCCCTCTGTTTCAGCCCCTCTGTTTCAGCCCATCAGTTTCATCCCCTCTGTTTCTATCCCTCTGTTTCTCACCCTCTGTTTCTCGCCCTCTGTTTCAGCCCCTCTGATTTAGCCCCTCTGTTTCAGCCCCTCTGATTCAGCCCCTCTGTTTCAGCCCCTCTGTTTCAGCCCCTCAGTTTCATCCCCTCTGTTTCTCGCCCTCTCTTTCTCACCCTCTGTTTCTCGCCCTCTGTTTCAGCCCCTCTGTTTCTCGCCCTCTGTTTCAGGCCCTCTGTTTCAGCCCCTCTGTTTCTCACCCTCTGTTTCAGCCCCTCTGTTTCTCGCCCTCTGTTTCAGCCCCTCTGTTTCAGCTCCTCTGTTTCTCGCCCTCTGTTTCTGCCCCTCTGTTTCTCGCCCTCTGTTTCAGCCCCTCTGTTTCTCGCCCTCTGTTTCAGCCCCACAGATTCAGCCCCTCTGTTTCTCGCCCTCTGTTTTAGCCCCTCTGATTCAGCCCCTCTGATTCAGCCCCTCTGTTTCAACCCCTCTGATTCAGCACCTCTGTTTCTCGCCCTCTGTTTCAGTCCCTCTGTTTCTCGCCCTCTGTTTCAGCCCCTCTGTTTCTCGCCCTCTGTTTCAGCCCCTCTGTTTCTCGCCCTCTGTTTCAGGCTCTCTGTTTCAGCCCCTCTGTTTCAGCCCCTCTGTTTCTCGACCTCTGTTTCTCACCCTCTGTTTCTTGCCCTCTGTTTCAGCCCCTCTGTTTCTCGCCCTCTGCTTCAGCCCCTCTGTTTCTCGCCCTCTGCTTCAGCCCCTCTGTTTCTCGCCCTCTGTTTCTCGCCCTCTGTTTCATCCCTACTGTTTCAGCCACTCTGTTTCAGCCCCTCTGTTTCTCGCCCTCTGTTTCAGCCCCTCTGTTTCTCGCCCTCTGTTTCAGCCCCTCTGTTTCAGCCTCTCTGTTTCTCGCCCCCTGTTTCTGCCCCTCTGTTTCTCGCCCTCTGTTTCAGCCCCTCTGTTTCTCTCCCTCTGTTTCAGCCCCGCTGATTCAGCCCCTCTGTTTCTCGCCCTGTGTTTCAGAGCCTCTAATTCAGCCCCTCTGATTCAGCCCCTCTGTTTAGCCCCTCTGATTCAGCCCCTCTGTTTCTCGCCCTCTGTTTCAGCCCCTCTGTTTCAGCCCCTCTGTTTCTCGCCCTCTGTTTCAGCCCCTCTGTTTCTCACCCTCTGTTTCAGCCCCTCTGTTTCTCGCCCTCTGTTTCTGCCCCTCTGATTTAGCCCCTCTGTATCAGCCCCTCTGATTCAGCCCCTCTGTTTCAGCCCCTCTGTTTCAGCCCCTCAGTTTCATCCCCTCTGTTTCTCGCCCTCTGTTTCTCACCCTCTGTTTCTCGCCCTCTGTTTCAGCCCCTCTGTTTCTCGCCCTCTGTTTCTGCCCCTCTGTTTCTCGCCCTCTGTTTCAGCCCCTCTGTTTCTCGCTCTCTGTTTCAGCCCCACAGATTCAGCCCCTCTGTTTCTCGCCCTCTGTTTTAGTCCCTCTGATTCAGCCCCTCTGATTCAGCCCCTCTGTTTCAGCCCCTCTGATTCAGCACCTCTGTTTCTCGCCCTCTGTTTCAGTCCTTCTGTTTCTCGCCCTCTATTTCAGCCCCTCTGTTTCTCGCCCTCTGTTTCAGCCCCTCTGTTTCTCGCCCTCTGTTTCAGGCTCTCTGTTTCAGCCCCTCTGTTTCAGCCCCTCTGTTTCTCGACCTCTGTTTCTCACCCTCTGTTTCTCGCCCTCTGTTTCAACCCCTCTGTTTCTCGCCCTCTGTTTCAGCCCCTCTGTTTCTCGCCCTCTGTTTCAGCCCCTCTGTTTCTCGCCCTCTGTTTCAGCCCCTCTGTTTCAGCCACTCTGTTTCAGCCCCTCTGTTTCTCGCCCTCCGTTTCAGCCCCTCAGTTTCTCGCCCTCTGTTTCAGCCCCTCTGTTTCAGCCCCTCTGTTTCTCGCCCACTGTTTCTGCCCCTCTGTTTCTCGCCCTCTGTTTCAGCCCCTCTGTTTCTCGCCCTCTGTTTCAGCCCCGCTGATTCAGCCCCTCTGTTTCTCACCCTCTGTTTCAGCCACTCTGATTCTGCCCCTCTGTTTCTCGCCCTCTGTTTCAACCCCTCTGTTTCTCGCCCTCTGTTTCAGCCCCTCTGTTTCTCGCCCTCTGTTTCTGCCCCTCTGTTTCTCGCCCTCTGTTTCAGCCCCTCTGTTTCTCGCCCTCTGTTTCAGCCCCGCTGATTCAGCCCCTCTGTTTCACGCCCTCTGTTTCAGCCCCTCTGATTCAGCCCCTCTGATTCAGCCCCTCTGTTTCAGCCCCTCTGTTTCAGCCCCTCTGTTTCTTGCCCTCTGCTTCAGCCCCTCTGTTTCTCGCCCTCTGTTTCAGCCCCTCTGTTTCTCGCCCTCTGTTTCAGCCCCTCTGTTTCAGCCACTCTGTTTCAGCCCCTCTGTTTCTCGCCCTCTGTTTCAGCCCCTCAGTTTCTCGCCCTCTGTTTCAGCCCCTCTGTTTCAGCCCCTCTGTTTCTCGCCCTCTGTTTCTGCCCCTCTGTTTCTCGCCCTCTGTTTCAGCCCCTCTGTTTCTCACCCTCTGTTTCAGCCCCGCTGATTCAGCCCCTCTGTTTCTCACCCTCTGTTTCAGCCACTCTGATTCTGCCCCTCTGATTCAGCCCCTCTGTTTCAGCCCCTCTGATTCAGCCCCTCTGTTTCTTGCCCTCTGTTTCAGCCCCTCTGTTTCTCGCCCTCTGTTTCAGCCCCTCTGTTTCAGCCCCTCTGTTTCTCGCCCTCTGTTTCAGCCCCTCTGTTTCTCGCCCTCTGTTTCAGCCCCTCTGTTTCTCGCCCTCTGTTTCTGCCCCTCTGTTTCTCGCCCTCTGTTTCAGCCCCTCTGTTTCTCGCCCTCTGTTTCAGCCCCGCTGATTCAGCCCCTCTGTTTCACGCCCTCTGTTTCAGCCCCTCTGATTCAGCCCCTCTGATTCAGCCCCTCTGTTTCAGCCCCTCTGTTTCAGCCCCTCTGTTTCTTGCCCTCTGCTTCAGCCCCTCTGTTTCTCGCCCTCTGTTTCAGCCCCTCTGTTTCTCGCCCTCTGTTTCAGCCCCTCTGTTTCAGCCCCTCTGTTTCTCGCCCTCTGTTTCAGCCCCTCTGTTTCTCGCCCTCTGTTTCAGCCCCTCTGTTTCTCGCCCTCTGTTTCTGCCCCTCTGTTTCTCGCCCTCTGTTTCAGCCCCTCTGTTTCTCGCCCTCTGTTTCAGCCCCGCTGATTCAGCCCCTCTGTTTCACGCCCTCTGTTTCAGCCCCTCTGATTCAGCCCCTCTGATTCAGCCCCTCTGTTTCAGCCCCTCTGTTTCAGCCCCTCTGTTTCTTGCCCTCTGCTTCAGCCCCTCTGTTTCTCGCCCTCTGTTTCAGCCCCTCTGTTTCTCGCCCTCTGTTTCAGCCCCTCTGTTTCAGCCACTCTGTTTCAGCCCCTCTGTTTCTCGCCCTCTGTTTCAGCCCCTCAGTTTCTCGCCCTCTGTTTCAGCCCCTCTGTTTCAGCCCCTCTGTTTCTCGCCCTCTGTTTCTGCCCCTCTGTTTCTCGCCCTCTGTTTCAGCCCCTCTGTTTCTCGCCCTCTGTTTCAGCCCCACAGATTCAGCCCCTCTGTTTCTCGCCCTCTGTTTTAGCCCCTCTGATTCAGCCCCTCTGATTCAGCCCCTCTGTTTCTCGCCCTCTGTTTCAGCCACTCTGATTCTGCCCCTCTGATTCTGCCCCTCTGTTTCAGCCCCTCTGATTCAGCCCCTCTGTTTCTCGCCCTCTGTTTCAGCCCCTCTGTTTCTCGTCATCTGTTTCAGCCCCTCTGTTTCAGCCCCTCTGTTTCGCGCCCTCTGTTTCAGCCCCTCTGTTTCTCGCCCTCTGTTTCAGCCCCTCTGTTTCTCGCCCTCTGTGTCAGCCCCTCTGTTTCTCACCCTTTGTTTCTGCCCCTCTGATTTAGCCCCTCTGTTTCAGCCCCTCTGATTCAGCCCCTCTGTTTCAGCCCCTCTGTTTCAGCCCCTCAGTTTCATCCCCTCTGTTTCTCGCCCTCTCTTTCTCACCCTCTGTTTCTCGCTCTCTGTTTCAGCCCCTCTGTTTCTCGCCCTCTGTTACAGCCCCTCTGTTTCAGCCCCTCTGTTTCTCGCCCTCTGTTTCAGCCCCTCTGTTTCTCGCCCTCTGTTTCAGCCCCTCTGTTTCAGCTCCTCTGTTTCTCGCCCTCTGTATCTGCCCCTCTGTTTCTCGCCCTCTGTTTCAGCCCCTCTGTTTCTCGCCCTCTGTTTCAGCCCCACAGATTCAGCCCCTCTGTTTCTCGCCCTCTGTTTTAGCCCCTCTGATTCAACCCCTCTGATTCAGCCCCTCTGTTTCAGCCCCTCTGATTCAGCACCTCTGTTTCTCGCCCTCTGTTTCAGTCCCTCTGTTTCTCGCCCTCTGTTTCAGCCCCTCTGTTTCTCGCCCTCTGTTTCAGCCCCTCTGTTTCTTGCCCTCTGTTTCAGGCTCTCTGTTTCAGCCCCTCTGTTTCAGACCCTCTGTTTCTCGACCTCTGTTTCTCACCCTCTGTTTCTCGCCCTCTGTTTCAGCCCCTCTGTTTCTCGCCCTCTGTTTTAGCCCCTCTGATTCAGCCCCTCTGATTCAGCCCCTCTGTTTCAGCCCCTCTGATTCAGCACCTCTGTTTCTCGCCCTCTGTTTCAGTCCCTCTGTTTCACGCCCTCTGTTTCAGCCCCTCTGTTTCTCGCCCTCTGTTTCAGCCCCTCTGTTTCTCGCCCTCTGTTTCAGCCCCTCTGTTTCTCGCCCTCTGTTTCAGCCCCTCTGTTTCAGCCTCTCTGTTTCTCGCCCTCTGTTTCTGCCCCTCTGTTTCTCGCCCTCTGTTTCAGCCCCTCTGTTTCTCGCCCTCTGTTTCAGCCCCGCTGATTCAGCCCCTCTGTTTCTCGCCCTCTGTTTCAGCCCCTCTGATTCAGCCCCTCTGATTCAGCCCCTCTGTTTAGCCCCTCTGATTCAGCCCCTCTGTTTCTCGCCCTCTGTTTCAGCCCCTCTGTTTCTCGCCCTCTGTTTCAGCCCCTCTGTTTCAGCCCCTCTGTTTCTCGCCCGCTGTTTCAGCCCCTCTGTTTCTCGCCCTCTGTTTCTGCCCCACTGATTTAGCCCCTCTGTATCAGCCCCTCTGATTCAGCCCCTCTGTTTCAGCCCCTCTGTTTCAGCCCCTCAGTTTCATCCCCTCTGTTTCTCGCCCTCTGTTTCTCACCCTCTGTTTCTCGCCCTGTTTCAGCCCCTCTGTTTCTCGCCCTCTGTTTCTGCCCCTCTGTTTCTCGCCCTCTGTTTCAGCCCCTCTGTTTCTCGCCCTCTGTTTCAGCCCCACAGATTCAGCCCCTCTCTTTCTCGCCCTCTGTTTTAGCCCCTCTGATTCAGCCCCTCTGATTCAGCCCCTCTGTTTCAGCCCCTCTGTTTCAGCCCCTCTGTTTCTCGCCCTCTGTTTCTGCCCCACTGATTTAGCCCCTCTGTATCAGCCCCTCTGATTCAGCCCCTCTGTTTCAGCCCCTCTGTTTCAGCCCCTCAGTTTCATCCCCTCTGTTTCTCGCCCTCTGTTTCTCACCCTCTGTTTCTCGCCCTGTTTCAGCCCCTCTGTTTCTCGCCCTCTGTTTCTGCCCCTCTGTTTCTCGCCCTCTGTTTCAGCCCCTCTGTTTCTCGCCCTCTGTTTCAGCCCCACAGATTCAGCCCCTCTCTTTCTCGCCCTCTGTTTTAGCCCCTCTGATTCAGCCCCTCTGATTCAGCCCCTCTGTTTCAGCCCCTCTGATTCAGCCCCTCTGTTTCTCGACCTCTGTTTCTCACCCTCTGTTTCTCGCCCTCAGTTTCAGCCCCTCTGTTTCTCGCCCTCTGTTTCAGCCCCTCTGTTTCTCGCCCTCTGCTTCAGCCCCTCTGTTTCTCGCCCTCTGTTTCAGCCCCTCTGTTTCAGCCACTCTGTTTCAGCCCCTCTGTTTCTCGCCCTCCGTTTCAGCCCCTCAGTTTCTCGCCCTCTGTTTCAGCCCCTCTGTTTCAGCCCCTCTGTTTCTCGCCCTCTGTTTCTGCCCCTCTGTTTCTCGCCCTCTGTTTCAGCCCCTCTGTTTCTCGCCCTCTGTTTCAGCCCCGCTGATTCAGCCCCTCTGTTTCTCGCCCTCTGTTTCAGCCCCTCTGATTCAGCCCCTGTGATTCAGCCCCTCTGTTTCTCTCCCTCTGTTTCAGCCCCTCTATTTCTCGCCCTCTGTTTCAGCCCCACTGTTTCTCGACCTCTCTTTCAGCCCCTCTATTTCTCGCCCACTGTTTCAGCCCCTCTGTTTCAGGCCCTCTGTTTCAGCTCCTCTGTTTCAGCCCCTCTGTTTCTCGCCCTCTGTTTTAGCCCCTCTGTTTCTCGCCCTCTGTTTCAGCCCCTCTGATTTAGCCCCTCTGTTTCAGCAACTCTGATTCAGCCCCTCTGTTTCAGCCCCTCTGTTTCAGCCCCTCAGTTTCATCCCCTCTGTTTCTATCCCTCTGTTTCTCACCCTCTGTTTCTCGCCCTCTGTTTCAGCTCCTCTGTTTCTCGCCCTCTGTTTCTGCCCCTCGGTTTCTCGCCCTCTGTTTCAGCCCCTCTGTTTCTCGACCTCTGTTTCAGCCCCGCTGATTCAGCCCCTCTGTTTCTCGCCCTCTGTTTCAGCCCCTCTGATTCAGCCCCTCTGATTCAGCCCCTCTGTTTCAGCCCCTGTGATTCAGCCCCTCTGTTTCTCTCCGTCTGTTTCAGCCCCTCTGTTTCTCGCCCTCTGTTTCAGCCCCACTGTTTCTCGCCCTCTCTTTCAGCCCCTCTGTTTCTCGCCCTCTGTTTTAGCCCCTCTGATTCAGCCCTTCTGATTCAGCCCCTCTGTTTCAGCCCCTCTGATTCAGCACCTCTGTTTCTCGCCCTCTGTTTCAGTCCCTCAGTTTCTCGCCCTTTGTTTCAGCCCCTCTGTTTCTCGCCCTCTGTTTCAGCCCCTCTGTTTCTCGCCCTCTGTTTCAGCCCCTCTGTTTCTCGCCCTGTGTTTCAGCCCCTCTGTTTCAGCCTCTCTGTTTCTCGCCCTCTGTTTCTGCCCCTCTGTTTCTCGCCCTCTGTTTCAGCCCCTCTGTTTCTCGCCCTCTGTTTCAGCCCCGCTGATTCAGCCCCTCTGTTTCTCGCCCTCTGTTTCAGCCCCTCTGATTCAGCCCCTCTGATTCAGCCCCTCTGTTTAGCCCCTCTGATTCAGCCCCTCTGTTTCTCGCCCTCTGTTTCAGCCCCTCTGTTTCTCGCCCTCTGTTTCAGCCCCTCTGTTTCAGCCCCTCTGTTTCTCGCCCTCTGTTTCAGCCCCTCTGTTTCTCGCCCTCTTTTTCAGCCCCTCTGTTTCTCGCCCTCTGTTTCTGCCCCTCTGATTTAGCCCCTCTGTATCAGCCCCTCTGATTCAGCCCCTCTGTTTCAGCCCCTCTGTTTCAGCCCCTCAGTTTCATCCCCTCTGTTTCTCGCCCTCTGTTTCTCACCCTCTGTTTCTCGCCCTCTGTTTCAGCCCCTCTGTTTCTCGCCCTCTGTTTCTGCCCCTCTGTTTCTCGCCCTCTGTTTCAGCCCCTCTGTTTCAGCCCCACAGATTCAGCCCCTCTGAAACTCGCCCTCTGTTTTAGCCCCTCTGATTCAGCCCCTCTGATTCAGCCCCTCTGTTTCAGCCCCTCTGATTCAGCACCTCTGTTTCTCGCCCTCTGTTTCAGTCCCTCTGTTTCTCGCCCTCTGTTTCAGCCCCTCTTCTTCTCGCCCTCTGTTTCAGCCCCTCTGTTTCTCGCCCTCTGTTTCAGGCTCTCTGTTTCAGCCCCTCTGTTTCTCGACCTCTGTTTCTCACCCTCTGTTTCTCGCCCTCTGTTTCAGCCCCTCTGTTTCTCGCCCTCTGTTTCAGCCCCTCTGTTTCTCGCCCTCTGCTTCAGCCCCTCTGTTTCTCGCCCTCTGTTTCAGCCCCTCTGTTTCAGCCACTCTGTTTCAGCCCCTCTGTTTCTCGCCCTCCGTTTCAGCCCCTCAGTTTCTCGCCGTCTGTTTCAGCCCCTCTGTTTCAGCCCCTCTGTTTCTCGCCCTCTGTTTCTGCCCCTCTGTTTCTCGCCCTCTGTTTCAGCCCCTCTGTTTCTCGCCCTCTGTTTCAGCCCCGCTGATTCAGCCCCTCTGTTTCTCACCCTCTATTTCAGCCACTCTGATTCTGCCCCTCTGATTCAGCCCCTCTGTTTCAGCCCCTCTGTTTCTGCCCCTCTGTTTCTCGCCCTCTGTTTCAGCCCCTCTGTTTCTCGCCCTCTGTTTCAGCCCCACAGATTCAGCCCCTCTGTTTCTCGCCCTCTGTTTTAGCCCCTCTGATTCAGCCCCTCTGATTCAGCCCCTCTGTTTCTCGCCCTCTGTTTCAGCCACTCTGATTCTGCCCCTCTGATTCTGCCCCTCTGTTTCAGCCCCTGTGATTCAGCCCCTCTGTTTCTCGCCCTCTGTTTCAACCCCTCTGTTTCTCGTCATCTGTTTCAGCCCCTCTGTTTCAGCCCCTCTGTTTCGCGCCCTCTGTTTCAGCCCCTCTGTTTCTCGCCCTCTGTTTCAGCCCCTCTGTTTCTCGCCCTCTGTGTCAGCCCCTCTGTTTCTCACCCTTTGTTTCTGCCCCTCTGATTTAGCCCCTCTGTTTCAGCCCCTCTGATTCAGCCCCTCTGTTTCAGACCCTCTGTTTCAGCCCCTCAGTTTCATCCCCTCTGTTTCTCGCCCTCTCTTTCTCACCCTCTGTTTCTCGCCCTCTGTTTCAGCCCCTCTGTTTCTCGCCCTCTGTTACAGCCCCTCTGTTTCAGCCCCTCTGTTTCTCGCCCTCTGTTTCAGCCCCTCTGTTTCTCGCCCTCTGTTTCAGCCCCTCTGTTTCAGCTCCTCTGTTTCTCGCCCTCTGTATCTGCCCCTCTGTTTCTCGCCCTCTGTTTCAGCCCCTCTGTTTCTCGCCCTCTGTTTCAGCCCCACAGATTCAGCCCCTCTGTTTCTCGCCCTCTGTTTTAGCCCCTCTGATTCAACCCCTCTGATTCAGCCCCTCTGTTTCAACCCCTCTGATTCAGCACCTCTGTTTCTCGCCCTCTGTTTCAGTCCCTCTGTTTCTCGCCCTCTGTTTCAGCCCCTCTGTTTCTCGCCCTCTGTTTCAGCCCCTCTGTTTCTTGCCCTCTGTTTCAGGCTCTCTGTTTCAGCCCCTCTGTTTCAGACCCTCTGTTTCTCGACCTCTGTTTCTCACCCTCTGTTTCTCGCCCTCTGTTTCAGCCCCTCTGTTTCTCGCCCTCTGTTTTAGCCCCTCTGATTCAGCCCCTCGGATTCAGCCCCTCTGTTTCAGCCCCTCTGATTCAGCACCTCTGTTTCTCGCCCTCTGTTTCAGTCCCTCTGTTTCACGCCTTCTGTTTCAGCCCCTCTGTTTCTCGCCCTCTGTTTCAGCCCCTCTGTTTCTCGCCCTCTGTTTCAGCCCCTCTGTTTCTCGCCCTCTGTTTCAGCCCCTCTGTTTCAGCCTCTCTGTTTCTCGCCCTCTGTTTCTGCCCCTCTGTTTCTCGCCCTCTGTTTCAGCCCCTCTGTTTCTCGCCCTCTGTTTCAGCCCCGCTGATTCAGCCCCTCTGTTTCTCGCCCTCTGTTTCAGCCCCTCTGATTCAGCCCCTCTGATTCAGCCCCTCTGTTTAGCCCCTCTGATTCAGCCCCTCTGTTTCTCGCCCTCTGTTTCAGCCCCTCTGTTTCTCGCCCTCTGTTTCAGCCCCTCTGTTTCAGCCCCTCTGTTTCTCGCCCGCTGTTTCAGCCCCTCTGTTTCTCGCCCTCTGTTTCTGCCCCACTGATTTAGCCCCTCTGTATCAGCCCCTCTGATTCAGCCCCTCTGTTTCAGCCCCTCTGTTTCAGCCCCTCAGTTTCATCCCCTCTGTTTCTCGCCCTCTGTTTCTCACCCTCTGTTTCTCGCCCTGTTTCAGCCCCTCTGTTTCTCGCCCTCTGTTTCTGCCCCTCTGTTTCTCGCCCTCTGTTTCAGCCCCTCTGTTTCTCGCCCTCTGTTTCAGCCCCACAGATTCAGCCCCTCTCTTTCTCGCCCTCTGTTTTAGCCCCTCTGATTCAGCCCCTCTGATTCAGCCCCTCTGTTTCAGCCCCTCTGATTCAGCCCCTCTGTTTCTCGACCTCTGTTTCTCACCCTCTGTTTCTCGCCCTCAGTTTCAGCCCCTCTGTTTCTCGCCCTCTGTTTCAGCCCCTCTGTTTCTCGCCCTCTGCTTCAGCCCCTCTGTTTCTCGCCCTCTGTTTCAGCCCCTCTGTTTCAGCCACTCTGTTTCAGCCCCTCTGTTTCTCGCCCTCCGTTTCAGCCCCTCAGTTTCTCGCCCTCTGTTTCAGCCCCTCTGTTTCAGCCCCTCTGTTTCTCGCCCTCTGTTTCTGCCCCTCTGTTTCTCGCCCTCTGTTTCAGCCCCTCTGTTTCTCGCCCTCTGTTTCAGCCCCGCTGATTCAGCACCTCTGTTTCTCGCCCTCTGTTTCAGCCCCTCTGATTCAGCCCCTCTGATTCAGCCCCTCTGTTTCAGCCCCTGTGATTCAGCCCCTCTGTTTCTCTCCCTCTGTTTCAGCCCCTCTATTTCTCGCCCTCTGTTTCAGCCCCACTGTTTCTCGACCTCTCTTTCAGCCCCTCTATTTCTCGCCCACTGTTTCAGCCCCTCTGTTTCAGGCCCTCTGTTTCAGCTCCTCTGTTTCAGCCCCTCTGTTTCTCGCCCTCTGTTTTAGCCCCTCTGTTTCTCGCCCTCTGTTTCAGCCCCTCTGATTTAGCCCCTCTGTTTCAGCCCCTCTGATTCAGCCCCTCTGTTTCAGCCCCTCTGTTTCAGCCCCTCAGTTTCATCCCCTCTGTTTCTATCCCTCTGTTTCTCACCCTCTGTTTCTCGCCCTCTGTTTCAGCTCCTCTGTTTCTCGCCCTCTGTTTCTGCCCCTCTGTTTCTCGCCCTCTGTTTCAGCCCCTCTGTTTCTCGACCTCTGTTTCAGCCCCGCTGATTCAGCCCCTCTGTTTCTCGCCCTCTGTTTCAGCCCCTCTGATTCAGCCCCTCTGATTCAGCCCCTCTGTTTCAGCCCCTGTGATTCAGCCCCTCTGTTTCTCTCCCTCTGTTTCAGCCCCTCTGTTTCTCGCCCTCTGTTTCAGCCCCACTGTTTCTCGCCCTCTCTTTCAGGCCCTCTGTTTCTCGCCCTCTGTTTTAGCCCCTCTGATTCAGCCCTTCTGATTCAGCCCCTCTGTTTCAGCCCCTCTGATTCAGCACCTCTGTTTCTCGCCCTCTGTTTCAGTCCCTCAGTTTCTCGCCCTTTGTTTCAGCCCCTCTGTTTCTCGCCCTCTGTTTCAGCCCCTCTGTTTCTCGCCCTCTGTTTCAGCCCCTCTGTTTCTCGCCCTCTGTTTCAGCCCCTCTGTTTCAGCCTCTCTGTTTCTCGCCCTCTGTTTCTGCCCCTCTGTTTCTCGCCCTCTGTTTCAGCCCCTCTGTTTCTCGTCCTCTGTTTCAGCCCCGCTGATTCAGCCCCTCTGTTTCTCGCCCTCTGTTTCAGCCCCTCTGATTCAGCCTCTCTGATTCAGCCCCTCTGTTTAGCCCCTCTGATTCAGCCCCTCTGTTTCTCGCCCTCTGTTTCAGCCCCTCTGTTTCTCGCCCTCTGTTTCAGCCCCTCTGTTTCAGCCCCTCTGTTTCTCGCCCTCTGTTTCAGCCCCTCTGTTTCTCGCCCTCTTTTTCAGCCCCTCTGTTTCTCGCCCTCTGTTTCTGCCCCTCTGATTTAGCCCCTCTGTATCAGCCCCTCTGATTCAGCCCCTCTGTTTCAGCCCCTCTGTTTCAGCCCCTCAGTTTCATCCCCTCTGTTTCTCGCCCTCTGTTTCTCACCCTCTGTTTCTCGCCCTCTGTTTCAGCCCCTCTGTTTCTCGCCCTCTGTTTCTGCCCCTCTGTTTCTCGCCCTCTGTTTCAGCCCCTCTGTTTCAGCCCCACAGATTCAGCCCCTCTGTTTCTCGCCCTCTGTTTTAGCCCCTCTGATTCAGCCCCTCTGATTCAGCCCCTCTGTTTCAGCCCCTCTGATTCAGCACCTCTGTTTCTCGCCCTCTGTTTCAGTCCCTCTGTTTCTCGCCCTCTGTTTCAGCCCCTCTTCTTCTCGCCCTCTGTTTCAGCCCCTCTGTTTCTCGCCCTCTGTTTCAGGCTCTCTGTTTCAGCCCCTCTGTTTCTCGACCTCTGTTTCTCACCCTCTGTTTCTCGCCCTCTGTTTCAGCCCCTCTGTTTCTCGCCCTCTGTTTCAGCCCCTCTGTTTCTCGCCCTCTGCTTCAGCCCCTCTGTTTCTCGCCCTCTGTTTCAGCCCCTCTGTTTCAGCCACTCTGTTTCAGCCCCTCTGTTTCTCGCCCTCCGTTTCAGCCCCTCAGTTTATCGCCGTCTGTTTCAGCCCCTCTGTTTCAGCCTCTCTGTTTCTCGCCCTCTGTTTCTGCCCCTCTGTTTCTCGCCCTCTGTTTCAGCCCCTCTGTTTCTCGCCCTCTGTTTCAGCCCCGCTGATTCAGCCCCTCTGTTTCTCACCCTCTATTTCAGCCACTCTGATTCTGCCCCTCTGATTCAGCCCCTCTGTTTCAGCCCCTCTGATTCAGCCCCTCTGTTTCTCGCCCTCTGTTTCAACCCCTCTGTTTCTCGCCCTCTGTTTCAGCCCCTCTGTTTCTCGCCCTCTGTTTCAGCCCCTCTGTTTCTCGCCCTCTGTTTCAGCCCCTCTGTTTCTCGCCCTCTGTTTCAGCCCCTCTGTTTCTCGCCCTCTGTTTCAGCCCCTCTGTTTCTCGCCCTCTGTTTCTGCCCCTCTGTTTCTCGCCCTCTGTTTCAGCCCCTCTGTTTCTCGCCCTCTGTTTCAGCCCCGCTGATTCAGCCCCTCTGTTTCACGCCCTCTGTTTCAGCCCCTCTGATTCAGCCCCTCTGATTCAGCCCCTCTGTTTCAGCCCCTCTGATTCAGCACCTCTGTTTCTCGCCCTCTGTTTCAGCCCCTCTGTTTCTCGCCCTCTGTTTTAGCCCCTCTGTTTCTCGCCCTCTGTTTCAGCCCCTCTGATTTAGCCCCTCTGTTTCAGCCCTTCTGATTCAGCCCCTCTGTTTCAGCCCCTCTGTTTCAGCCCCTCAGTTTCATCCCCTCTGTTTCTATCCCTCTGTTTCTCAATCTGTTTCTCGCCCTCTGTTTCAGCTCCTCTGTTTCTCGCCCTCTGTTTCTGCCCCTCTGTTTCTCGCCCTCTGTTTCAGCCCCTCTGTTTCTCGCCCTCTGTTTCAGCCCCGCTGATTCAGCCCCTCTGTTTCTCGCCCTCTGTTTCAGCCCCTCTGATTCAGCCCCTCTGATTCAGCCCCTCTGTTTCAGCCCCTGTGATTCAGCCCCTCTGTTTCACTCCCTCTGTTTCAGCCCCTCTGTTTCTCGCCCTCTGTTTCAGCCCCACTGTTTCTCGCCCTCTCTTTCAGCCCCACTATTTCTCGCCCACTGTTTCAGCCCCTCTGTTTCAGGCCCTCTGTTTCAGCTCCTCTGTTTCAGCCCGTCCATTCCTCGCCCTCTGTTTCAGCACCTCTGATTCAGCCCCTCTGTTTCAGCCCCTCTGATTCAGCCCCTCTGATTCAGCCCCTCTGATTCAGCCCCTCTGTTTCTCGCCATCTGTTTAAGCCCCTCTGTTTAAGCCCCTCTGTTTCAGCCCCTCTGTTTCTCGCCCTCTGTTTTAGCCCCTCTGATTCAGCCCCTCTGATTCAGCCCCTCTGTTTCAGCCCCTCTGATTCAGCACCTCTGTTTCTCGCCCTCTGTTTCAGTCCCTCTGTTTCTCGCCCTCTGTTTCAGCCCCTCTTCTTCTCGCCCTCTGTTTCAGCCCCTCTGTTTCTCGCCCTCTGTTTCAGCCCCTCTGTTTCTCGCCCTCTGTTTCAGCCCCTCTGTTTCAGCCCCTCTGTTTCACGCCCTCTGTTTCAGCCCCTCTGATTCAGCCCCTCTGATTCAGCCCCTCTGTTTCAGCCCCTCTGATTCAGCACCTCTGTTTCTCGCCCTCTGTTTCAGCCCCTCTGTTTCTCGCCCTCTGTTTTAGCCCCTCTGTTTCTCGCCCTCTGTTTCAGCCCCTCTGATTTAGCCCCTCTGTTTCAGCCCCTCTGATTCAGCCCCTCTGTTTCAGCCCCTCTGTTTCAGCCCCTCAGTTTCATCCCCTCTGTTTCTATCCCTCTGTTTCTCACCCTCTGTTTCTCGCCCTCTGTTTCAGCCCCTCTGATTTAGCCCCTCTGTTTCAGCCCCTCTGATTCAGCCCCTCTGTTTCAGCCCCTCTGTTTCAGCCCCTCAGTTTCATCCCCTCTGTTTCTCGCCCTCTCTTTCTCACCCTCTGTTTCTCGCCCTCTGTTTCAGCCCCTCTGTTTCTCGCCCTCTGTTTCAGGCCCTCTGTTTCAGCCCCTCTGTTTCTCACCCTCTGTTTCAGCCCCTCTGTTTCTCGCCCTCTGTTTCAGCCCCTCTGTTTCAGCTCCTCTGTTTCTCGCCCTCTGTTTCTGCCCCTCTGTTTCTCGCCCTCTGTTTCAGCCCCTCTGTTTCTCGCCCTCTGTTTCAGCCCGTCTGTTTCTCGCCCTCTGTTTTAGCCCCTCTGATTCAGCCCCTCTGATTCAGCCCCTCTGTTTCAGCCCCTCTGATTCAGCACCTCTGTTTCTCGCCCTCTGTTTCAGTCCCTCTGTTTCTCGCCCTCTGTTTCAGTCTCTCTGTTTCTCGCCCTCTGTTTCAGCCCCTCTGTTTCTCGCCCTCTGTTTCAGCCCCTCTGTTTCTCGCCCTCTGTTTCAGGCTCTCTGTTTCAGCCCCTCTGTTTCAGCCCCTCTGTTTCTCGACCTCTGTTTCTCACCCTCTGTTTCTCGCCCTCTGTTTCAGCCCCTCTGTTTCTCGCCCTCTGTTTCAGCCCCTCTGTTTCTCGCCCTCTGCTTCAGCCCCTCTGTTTCTCGCCCTCTGTTTCAGCCCCTCTGTTTCTCGCCCTCTGTTTCATCCCTACTGTTTCAGCCACTCTGTTTCAGCCCCTCTGTTTCTCGCCCTCTGTTTCAGCCCCTCTGTTTCTCGCCCTCTGTTTCAGCCCCTCTGTTTCAGCCTCTCTGTTTCTCGCCCTCTGTTTCTGCCCCTCTGTTTCTCGCCCTCTGTTTCAGCCCCTCTGTTTCTCTCCCTCTGTTTCAGCCCCGCTGATTCAGCCCCTCTGTTTCTCGCCCTCTGTTTCAGCGCCTCTGATTCAGCCCCTCTGATTCAGCCCCTCTGTTTAGCCCCTCTGATTCAGCCCCTCTGTTTCTCGCCCTCTGTTTCAGCCCCTCTGTTTCTCGCCCTCTGTTTCAGCCCCTCTGTTTCAGCCCCTCTGTTTCTCGCCCTCTGTTTCAGCCCCTCTGTTTCTCGCCCTCTGTTTCTGCCCCTCTGATTTAGCCCCTCTGTATCAGCCCCTCTGATTCAGCCCCTCTGTTTCAGCCCCTCTGTTTCAGCCCCTCAGTTTCATCCCCTCTGTTTCTCGCCCTCTGTTTCTCACCCTCTGTTTCTCGCCCTCTGTTTCAGCCCCTCTGTTTCTCGCCCTCTGTTTCTGCCCCTCTGTTTCTCGCCCTCTGTTTCAGCCCCTCTGTTTCTCGCTCTCTGTTTCAGCCCCACAGATTCAGCCCCACTGTTTCTCGCCCTCTGTTTTAGTCCCTCTGATTCAGCCCCTCTGATTCAGCCCCTCTGTTTCAGCCCCTCTGATTCAGCCCCTCTGTTTCTCGCCCTCTGTTTCAGGCTCTCTGTTTCAGCCCCTCTGTTTCAGCCCCTCTGTTTCTCGACCTCTGTTTCTCACCCTCTGTTTCTCGCCCTCTGTTTCAACCCCTCTGTTTCTCGCCCTCTGTTTCAGCCCCTCTGTTTCTCGCCCTCTGTTTCAGCCCCTCTGTTTCTCGCCCTCTGTTTCAGCCCCTCTGTTTCAGCCACTCTGTTTCAGCCCCTCTGTTTCTCGCCCTCCGTTTCAGACCCTCAGTTTCTCGCCCTCTGTTTCAGCCCCTCTGTTTCAGCCCCTCTGTTTCTCGCCCTCTGTTTCTGCCCCTCTGTTTCTCGCCCTCTGTTTCAGCCCCTCTGTTTCTCGCCCTCTGTTTCAGCCCCGCTGATTCAGCCCCTCTGTTTCTCACCCTCTGTTTCAGCCACTCTGATTCTGCCCCTCTGATTCAGCCCCTCTGTTTCAGCCCCTCTGATTCAGCCCCTCTGTTTCTCGCCCTCTCTTTCAGCCCCTCTGTTTCTCGCCCTCTGTTTCAGCCCCTCTGTTTCAGCCCCTCTGTTTCTCGCCCTCTGTTTCAGCCCCTCTGTTTCTCGCCCTCTGTTTCAGCCCCTCTGTTTCTCGCCCTCTGTTTCTGCCCCTCTGTTTCTCGCCCTCTGTTTCAGCCCCTCTGTTTCTCGCCCTCTGTTTCAGCCCCGCTGATTCAGCCCCTCTGTTTCACGCCCTCTGTTTCAGCCCCTCTGATTCAGCCCCTCTGATTCAGCCCCTCTGTTTCAGCCCCTCTGTTTCAGCCCCTCTGTTTCTTGCCCTCTGCTTCAGCCCCTCTGTTTCTCGCCCTCTGTTTCAGCCCCTCTGTTTCTCGCCCTCTGTTTCAGCCCCTCTGTTTCAGCCACTCTGTTTCAGCCCCTCTGTTTCTCGCCCTCTGTTTCAGCCCCTCAGTTTCTCGCCCTCTGTTTCAGCCCCTCTGTTTCAGCCCCTCTGTTTCTCGCCCTCTGTTTCTGCCCCTCTGTTTCTCGCCCTCTGTTTCAGCCCCGCTGTTTCTCGCCCTCTGTTTCAGCCCCACAGATTCAGCCCCTCTGTTTCTCGCCCTCTGTTTTAGCCCCTCTGATTCAGCCCCTCTGATTCAGCCCCTCTGTTTCTCGCCCTCTGTTTCAGCCACTCTGATTCTGCCCCTCTGATTCTGCCCCTCTGTTTCAGCCCCTCTGATTCAGCCCCTCTGTTTCTCGCCCTCTGTTTCAGCCCCTCTGTTTCTCGTCATCTGTTTCAGCCCCTCTGTTTCAGAACCTCTGTTACGCGCCCTCTGTTTCAGCCCCTCTGTTTCTCGCCCTCTGTTTCAGCCCCTCTGTTTCTCGCCCTCTGTGTCAGCCCCTCTGTTTCTCACCCTTTGTTTCTGCCCCTCTGATTTAGCCCCTCTGTTTCAGCCCCACTGATTCAGCCCCTCTGTTTCAGCCCCTCTGTTTCAGCCCCTCAGTTTCATCCCCTCTGTTTCTCGCCCTCTCTTTCTCACCCTCTGTTTCTCGCCCTCTGTTTCAGCCCCTCTGTTTCTCGCCCTCTGTTTCTGCCCCTCTGTTTCAGCCCCTCTGTTTCTCGCCCTCTGTTTCAGCCCCTCTGTTTCTCGCCCTCTGTTTCAGCCCCTCTGTTTCAGCTCCTCTGTTTCTCGCCCTCTGTATCTGCCCCTCTGTTTCTCGCCCTCTGTTTCAGCCCCACTGTTTCTCGCCCTCTGTTTCAGCCCCACAGATTCAGCCCCTCTGTTTCTCGCCCTCTGTTTTAGCCCCTCTGATTCAACCCCTCTGATTCAGCCCCTCTGTTTCAGCCCCTCTGATTCAGCACCTCTGTTTCTCGCCCTCTGTTTCAGTCCCTCTGTTTCTCGCCCTCTGTTTCAGCCCCTCTGTTTCTCGCCCTCTGTTTCAGCCCCTCTGTTTCAGCCCCTCAGTTTCATCCCCTCTGTTTCTCGCCCTCTGTTTCTCACCCTCTGTTTCTCGCCCTCTGTTTCAGCCCCTCTGTTTCTCGCCCTCTGTTTCTGCCCCTCTGTTTCTCGCCCTCTGTTTCAGCCCCTCTGTTTCTCGCTCTCTGTTTCAGCCCCACAGATTCAGCCCCTCTGTTTCTCGCCCTCTGTTTTAGTCCCTCTGATTCAGCCCCTCTGATTCAGCCCCTCTGTTTCAGCCCCTCTGATTCAGCACCTCTGTTTCTCGCCCTCTGTTTCAGTCCTTCTGTTTCTCGCCCTCTGTTTCAGCCCCTCTGTTTCTCGCCCTCTGTTTCAGCCCCTCTGTTTCTCGCCCTCTGTTTCAGGCTCTCTGTTTCAGCCCCTCTGTTTCAGCCCCTCTGTTTCTCGACCTCTGTTTCTCACCCTCTGTTTCTCGCCCTCTGTTTTTTCCCCTCTGTTTCTCGCCCTCTGTTTCAGCCCCTCTGTTTCTCGCCCTCTGTTTCAGCCCCTCTGTTTCTCGCCCTCTGTTTCAGCCCCTCTGTTTCAGCCACTCTGTTTCAGCCCCTCTGTTTCTCGCCCTCCGTTTCAGCCCCTCAGTTTCTCGCCCTCTGTTTCAGCCCCTCTGTTTCAGCCCCTCTGTTTCTCGCCCACTGTTTCTGCCCCTCTGTTTCTCGCCCTCTGTTTCAGCCCCTCTGTTTCTCGCCCTCTGTTTCAGCCCCGCTGATTCAGCCCCTCTGTTTCTCACCCTCTGTTTCAGCCACTCTGATTCTGCCCCTCTGATTCAGCCCCTCTGTTTCAGCCCCTCTGATTCAGCCCCTCTGTTTCTTGCCCTCTGTTTCAGCCCCTCTGTTTCTCGCCCTCTGTTTCAGCCCCTCTGTTTCAGCCCCTCTGTTTCTCGCCCTCTGTTTCAGCCCCTCTGTTTCTCGCCCTCTGTTTCAGCCCCTCTGTTTCTCGCCCTCTGTTTCAGCCCCTCTGATTCAGCCCCTCTGATTCAGCCCCTCTGTTTCAGCCCCTCTGTTTCAGCCCCTCTGTTTCTTGCCCTCTGCTTCAGCCCCTCTGTTTCTCGCCCTCTGTTTCAGCCCCTCTGTTTCTCGCCCTCTGTTTCAGCCCCTCTGTTTCAGCCACTCTGTTTCAGCCCCTCTGTTTCTCGCCCTCTGTTTCAGCCCCTCAGTTTCTCGCCCTCTGTTTCAGCCCCTCTGTTTCAGCCCCTCTGTTTCTCGCCCTCTGTTTCTGCCCCTCTGTTTCTCGCCCTCTGTTTCAGCCCCTCTGTTTCTCGCCCTCTGTTTCAGCCCCGCTGATTCAGCCCCTCTGTTTCTCACCCTCTGTTTCAGCCACTCTGATTCTGCCCCTCTGATTCAGCCCCTCTGTTTCAGCCCCTCTGATTCAGCCCCTCTGTTTCTTGCCCTCTGTTTCAGCCCCTCTGTTTCTCGCCCTCTGTTTCAGCCCCTCTGTTTCAGCCCCTCTGTTTCTCGCCCTCTGTTTCAGCCCCTCTGTTTCTCGCCCTCTGTTTCAGCCCCTCTGTTTCTCGCCCTCTGTTTCTGCCCCTCTGTTTCTCGCCCTCTGTTTCAGCCCCTCTGTTTCTCGCCCTCTGTTTCAGCCCCGCTGATTCAGCCCCTCTGTTTCACGCCCTCTGTTTCTCGCCCTCTGTTTCAGGCTCTCTGTTTCAGCCCCTCTGTTTCAGCCCCTCTGTTTCTCGACCTCTGTTTCTCACGCTCTGTTTCTCGCCCTCTGTTTCAGCCCCTCTGTTTCTCGCCCTCTGTTTTAGCCCCTCTGATTCAGCCCCTCTGATTCAGCCCCTCTGTTTCAGCCCCTCTGATTCAGCACCTCTGTTTCTCGCCCTCTGTTTCAGTCCCTCTGTTTCTCGCCCTCTGTTTCAGCCCCTCTGTTTCTCGCCCTCTGTTTCAGCCCCTCTGTTTCTCGACTACTGTTTCAGCCCCTCTGTTTCTCGCCCTCTGTTTCAGCCCCTCTGTTTCAGCCTCTCTGTTTCTCGCCCTCTGTTTCTGCCCCTCTGTTTCTCGCCCTCTGTTTCAGCCCCTCTGTTTCTCGCCCTCTGTTTAAGCCCCGCTGATTCAGCCCCTATGTTTCTCGCCCTCTGTTTCAGCCCCTCTGATTCAGCCCCTCTGATTCAGCCCCTCTGTTTAGCCCGTCTGATTCAGCCCCTCTGTTTCTCGCCCTCTGTTTCAGCCCCTCTGTTTCTCGCTCTCTGTTTCAGCCCCACAGATTCAGCCCCTCTGTTTCTCGCCCTCTGTTTCAGCCCCTCTGTTTCTCGCCCTCTGTTTCAGCCCCTCTGTTTCTCGCCCTCTGATTCTGCCCCTCTGATTTAGCCCCTCTGTATCAGACCCTCTGATTCAGCCCCTCTGTTTCAGCCCCTCTGTTTCAGCCCCTCAGTTTCATCCCCTCTGTTTCTTGCCCTCTGTTTCTCACCCTCTGTTTCTCGCCCTCTGTTTCAGCCCCTCTGTTTCTCGCCCTCTGTTTCTGCCCCTCTGTTTCTCGCCCTCTGTTTCAGCCCCTCTGTTTCTCGCCCTCTGTTTCAGCCCCACAGATTCAGCCCCTCTGTTTCTCGCCCTCTGTTTTAGCCCCTCTGATTCAGCCCCTCTGATTCAGCCCCTCTGTTTCAGTCCCTCTGATTCAGCCCCTCTGATTCAGCCCCTCTGTTTCTCGCCCTCTGTTTCTCGACCTCTGTTTCAGCCCCTCTGTTTCAGCCCCTCTGTTTCTTGCCCTCTGCTTCAGCCCCTCTGTTTCTCGCCCTCTGTTTCAGCCCCTCTGTTTCTCGCCCTCTGTTTCAGCCCCTCTGTTTCAGCCACTCTGTTTCAGCCCCTCTGTTTCTCGCCCTCTGTTTCAGCCCCTCAGTTTCTCGCCCTCTGTTTCAGCCCCTCTGTTTCAGCCCCTCTGTTTCTCGCCCTCTGTTTCTGCCCCTCTGTTTCTCGCCCTCTGTTTCAGCCCCGCTGTTTCTCGCCCTCTGTTTCAGCCCCACAGATTCAGCCCCTCTGTTTCTCGCCCTCTGTTTTAGCCCCTCTGATTCAGCCCCTCTGATTCAGCCCCTCTGTTTCTCGCCCTCTGTTTCAGCCACTCAGATTCTGCCCCTCTGATTCTGCCCCTCTGTTTCAGCCCCTCTGATTCAGCCCCTCTGTTTCTCGCCCTCTGTTTCAGCCCCTCTGTTTCTCGTCATCTGTTTCAGCCCCTCTGTTTCAGAACCTCTGTTACGCGCCCTCTGTTTCAGCCCCTCTGTTTCTCGCCCTCTGTTTCAGCCCCTCTGTTTCTCGCCCTCTGTGTCAGCCCCTCTGTTTCTCACCCTTTGTTTCTGCCCCTCTGATTTAGCCCCTCTGTTTCAGCCCCACTGATTCAGCCCCTCTGTTTCAGCCCCTCTGTTTCAGCCCCTCAGTTTCATCCCCTCTGTTTCTCGCCCTCTCTTTCTCACCCTCTGTTTCTCGCCCTCTGTTTCAGCCCCTCTGTTTCTCGCCCTCTGTTTCTGCCCCTCTGTTTCAGCCCCTCTGTTTCTCGCCCTCTGTTTCAGCCCCTCTGTTTCTCGCCCTCTGTTTCAGCCCCTCTGTTTCAGCTCCTCTGTTTCTCGCCCTCTGTATCTGCCCCTCTGTTTCTCGCCCTCTGTTTCAGCCCCACTGTTTCTCGCCCTCTGTTTCAGCCCCACAGATTCAGCCCCTCTGTTTCTCGCCCTCTGTTTTAGCCCCTCTGATTCAACCCCTCTGATTCAGCCCCTCTGTTTCAGCCCCTCTGATTCAGCACCTCTGTTTCTCGCCCTCTGTTTCAGTCCCTCTGTTTCTCGCCCTCTGTTTCAGCCCCTCTGTTTCTCGCCCTCTGTTTCAGCCCCTCTGTTTCAGCCCCTCAGTTTCATCCCCTCTGTTTCTCGCCCTCTGTTTCTCACCCTCTGTTTCTCGCCCTCTGTTTCAGCCCCTCTGTTTCTCGCCCTCTGTTTCTGCCCCTCTGTTTCTCGCCCTCTGTTTCAGCCCCTCTGTTTCTCGCTCTCTGTTTCAGCCCCACAGATTCAGCCCCTCTGTTTCTCGCCCTCTGTTTTAGTCCCTCTGATTCAGCCCCTCTGATTCAGCCCCTCTGTTTCAGCCCCTCTGATTCAGCACCTCTGTTTCTCGCCCTCTGTTTCAGTCCTTCTGTTTCTCGCCCTCTGTTTCAGCCCCTCTGTTTCTCGCCCTCTGTTTCAGCCCCTCTGTTTCTCGCCCTCTGTTTCAGGCTCTCTGTTTCAGCCCCTCTGTTTCAGCCCCTCTGTTTCTCGACCTCTGTTTCTCACCCTCTGTTTCTCGCCCTCTGTTTTTTCCCCTCTGTTTCTCGCCCTCTGTTTCAGCCCCTCTGTTTCTCGCCCTCTGTTTCAGCCCCTCTGTTTCTCGCCCTCTGTTTCAGCCCCTCTGTTTCAGCCACTCTGTTTCAGCCCCTCTGTTTCTCGCCCTCCGTTTCAGCCCCTCAGTTTCTCGCCCTCTGTTTCAGCCCCTCTGTTTCAGCCCCTCTGTTTCTCGCCCACTGTTTCTGCCCCTCTGTTTCTCGCCCTCTGTTTCAGCCCCTCTGTTTCTCGCCCTCTGTTTCAGCCCCGCTGATTCAGCCCCTCTGTTTCTCACCCTCTGTTTCAGCCACTCTGATTCTGCCCCTCTGATTCAGCCCCTCTGTTTCAGCCCCTCTGATTCAGCCCCTCTGTTTCTTGCCCTCTGTTTCAGCCCCTCTGTTTCTCGCCCTCTGTTTCAGCCCCTCTGTTTCAGCCCCTCTGTTTCTCGCCCTCTGTTTCAGCCCCTCTGTTTCTCGCCCTCTGTTTCAGCCCCTCTGTTTCTCGCCCTCTGTTTCAGCCCCTCTGATTCAGCCCCTCTGATTCAGCCCCTCTGTTTCAGCCCCTCTGTTTCAGCCCCTCTGTTTCTTGCCCTCTGCTTCAGCCCCTCTGTTTCTCGCCCTCTGTTTCAGCCCCTCTGTTTCTCGCCCTCTGTTTCAGCCCCTCTGTTTCAGCCACTCTGTTTCAGCCCCTCTGTTTCTCGCCCTCTGTTTCAGCCCCTCAGTTTCTCGCCCTCTGTTTCAGCCCCTCTGTTTCAGCCCCTCTGTTTCTCGCCCTCTGTTTCTGCCCCTCTGTTTCTCGCCCTCTGTTTCAGCCCCTCTGTTTCTCGCCCTCTGTTTCAGCCCCGCTGATTCAGCCCCTCTGTTTCTCACCCTCTGTTTCAGCCACTCTGATTCTGCCCCTCTGATTCAGCCCCTCTGTTTCAGCCCCTCTGATTCAGCCCCTCTGTTTCTTGCCCTCTGTTTCAGCCCCTCTGTTTCTCGCCCTCTGTTTCAACCCCTCTGTTTCAGCCCCTCTGTTTCTCGCCCTCTGTTTCAGCCCCTCTGTTTCTCGCCCTCTGTTTCAGCCCCTCTGTTTCTCGCCCTCTGTTTCTGCCCCTCTGTTTCTCGCCCTCTGTTTCAGCCCCTCTGTTTCTCGCCCTCTGTTTCAGCCCCGCTGATTCAGCCCCTCTGTTTCACGCCCTCTGTTTCTCGCCCTCTGTTTCAGGCTCTCTGTTTCAGCCCCTCTGTTTCAGCCCCTCTGTTTCTCGACCTCTGTTTCTCACGCTCTGTTTCTCGCCCTCTGTTTCAGCCCCTCTGTTTCTCGCCCTCTGTTTTAGCCCCTCTGATTCAGCCCCTCTGATTCAGCCCCTCTGTTTCAGCCCCTCTGATTCAGCACCTCTGTTTCTCGCCCTCTGTTTCAGTCCCTCTGTTTCTCGCCCTCTGTTTCAGCCCCTCTGTTTCTCGCCCTCTGTTTCAGCCCCTCTGTTTCTCGACTACTGTTTCAGCCCCTCTGTTTCTCGCCCTCTGTTTCAGCCCCTCTGTTTCAGCCTCTCTGTTTCTCGCCCTCTGTTTCTGCCCCTCTGTTTCTCGCCCTCTGTTTCAGCCCCTCTGTTTCTCGCCCTCTGTTTAAGCCCCGCTGATTCAGCCCCTATGTTTCTCGCCCTCTGTTTCAGCCCCTCTGATTCAGCCCCTCTGATTCAGCCCCTCTGTTTAGCCCGTCTGATTCAGCCCCTCTGTTTCTCGCCCTCTGTTTCAGCCCCTCTGTTTCTCGCTCTCTGTTTCAGCCCCACAGATTCAGCCCCTCTGTTTCTCGCCCTCTGTTTCAGCCCCTCTGTTTCTCGCCCTCTGTTTCAGCCCCTCTGTTTCTCGCCCTCTGATTCTGCCCCTCTGATTTAGCCCCTCTGTATCAGACCCTCTGATTCAGCCCCTCTGTTTCAGCCCCTCTGTTTCAGCCCCTCAGTTTCATCCCCTCTGTTTCTCGCCCTCTGTTTCTCACCCTCTGTTTCTCGCCCTCTGTTTCAGCCCCTCTGTTTCTCGCCCTCTGTTTCTGCCCCTCTGTTTCTCGCCCTCTGTTTCAGCCCCTCTGTTTCTCGCCCTCTGTTTCAGCCCCACAGATTCAGCCCCTCTGTTTCTCGCCCTCTGTTTTAGCCCCTCTGATTCAGCCCCTCTGATTCAGCCCCTCTGTTTCAGTCCCTCTGATTCAGCCCCTCTGATTCAGCCCCTCTGTTTCTCGCCCTCTGTTTCTCGCCCTCTGTTTCAGCCCCTCTGTTTCTCGCCCTCTGTTTCAGGCTCTCTGTTTCAGCCCCTCTGTTTCAGCCCCTCTGTTTCTCGACCTCTGTTTCTCACCCTCTGTTTCTCGCCCTCAGTTTCAGCCCCTCTGTTTCTCGCCCTCTGTTTCAGCCCCTCTGTTTCTCGCCCTCTGCTTCAGCCCCTCTGTTTCTCGCCCTCTGTTTCAGCCCCTCTGTTTCAGCCACTCTGTTTCAGCCCCTCTGTTTCTCGCCCTCCGTTTCAGCCCCTCAGTTTCTCGCCCTCTGTTTCAGCCCCTCTGTTTCAGCCCCTCTGTTTCTCGCACTCTGTTTCTGCCCCTCTGTTTCTCGCCCTCTGTTTCAGCCCCTCTGTTTCTCGCCCTCTGTTTCAGCCCCTCTGTTTCTCGCCCTCTGTTTCTGCCCCTCTGTTTCTCACCCTCTATTTCAGCCACTCTGATTCTGCCCCTCTGATTCAGCCCCTCTGTTTCAGCCCCTCTGATTCAGCCCCTCTGTTTCTCGCCCTCTGTTTCAGCCCCTCTGTTTCTCGCCCTCTGTTTCAGCCCCTCTGTTTCAGCCCCTCTGTTTCTCGCCCTCTGTTTCAGCCCCTCTGTTTCTCGCCCTCTGTTTCTGCCCCTCTGATTTAGCCCCTCTGTTTCAGCCCCTCTGTTTCTCGCCCTCTGTTTCTGCCCCTCTGTTTCTCGCCCTCTGTTTCAGCCCCTCTGTTTCTCGCCCTCTGTTTCAGCCCCGCTGATTCAGCCCCTCTGTTTCACGCCCTCTGTTTCAGCCCCTCTGATTCAGCCCCTCTGATTCAGCCCCTCTGTTTCAGCCCCTCTGATTCAGCACCTCTGTTTCTCGCCCTCTGTTTCAGCCCCTCTGTTTCTCGCCCTCTGTTTTAGCCCCTCTGTTTCTCGCCCTCTGTTTCAGCCCCTCTGATTTAGCCCCTCTGTTTCAGCCCCTCTGATTCAGCCCCTCTGTTTCAGCCCCTCTGTTTCAGCCCCTCAGTTTCATCCCCTCTGTTTCTATCCCTCTGTTTCTCACCCTCTGTTTCTCGCCCTCTGTTTCAGCCCCTCTGATTTAGCCCCTCTGTTTCAGCCCCTCTGATTCAGCCCCTCAGTTTCATCCCCTCTGTTTCTCGCCCTCTCTTTCTCACCCTCTGTTTCTCGCCCTCTGTTTCAGCCCCTCTGTTTCTCGCCCTCTGTTTCAGGCCCTCTGTTTCAGCCCCTCTGTTTCTCACCCTCTGTTTCAGCCCCTCTGTTTCTCGCCCTCTGTTTCAGCCCCTCTGTTTCAGCTCCTCTGTTTCTCGCCCTCTGTTTCTGCCCCTCTGTTTCTCGCCCTCTGTTTCAGCCCCTCTGTTTCTCGCCCTCTGTTTCAGCCCCTCTGTTTCTCGCCCTCTGTTTTAGCCCCTCTGATTCAGCCCCTCTGATTCAGCCCCTCTGTTTCAGCCCCTCTGATTCAGCACCTCTGTTTCTCGCCCTCTGTTTCAGTCCCTCTGTTTCTCGCCCTCTGTTTCAGTCTCTCTGTTTCTCGCCCTCTGTTTCAGCCCCTCTGTTTCTCGCCCTCTGTTTCAGCCCCTCTGTTTCTCGCCCTCTGTTTCAGGCTCTCTGTTTCAGCCCCTCTGTTTCAGCCCCTCTGTTTCTCGACCTCTGTTTCTCACCCTCTGTTTCTCGCCCTCTGTTTCAGCCCCTCTGTTTCTCGCCCTCTGTTTCAGCCCCTCTGTTTCTCGCCCTCTGCTTCAGCCCCTCTGTTTCTCGCCCTCTGTTTCAGCCCCTCTGTTTCTCGCCCTCTGTTTCATCCCTACTGTTTCAGCCACTCTGTTTCAGCCCCTCTGTTTCTCGCCCTCTGTTTCAGCCCCTCTGTTTCTCGCCCTCTGTTTCAGCCCCTCTGTTTCAGCCTCTCTGTTTCTCGCCCTCTGTTTCTGCCCCTCTGTTTCTCGCCCTCTGTTTCAGCCCCTCTGTTTCTCTCCCTCTGTTTCAGCCCCGCTGATTCAGCCCCTCTGTTTCTCGCCCTCTGTTTCAGCGCCTCTGATTCAGCCCCTCTGATTCAGCCCCTCTGTTTAGCCCCTCTGATTCAGCCCCTCTGTTTCTCGCCCTCTGTTTCAGCCCCTCTGTTTCTCGCCCTCTGTTTCAGCCCCTCTGTTTCAGCCCCTCTGTTTCTCGCCCTCTGTTTCAGCCCCTCTGTTTCTCGCCCTCTGTTTCTGCCCCTCTGATTTAGCCCCTCTGTATCAGCCCCTCTGATTCAGCCCCTCTGTTTCAGCCCCTCTGTTTCAGCCCCTCAGTTTCATCCCCTCTGTTTCTCGCCCTCTGTTTCTCACCCTCTGTTTCTCGCCCTCTGTTTCAGCCCCTCTGTTTCTCGCCCTCTGTTTCTGCCCCTCTGTTTCTCGCCCTCTGTTTCAGCCCCTCTGTTTCTCGCTCTCTGTTTCAGCCCCACAGATTCAGCCCCACTGTTTCTCGCCCTCTGTTTTAGTCCCTCTGATTCAGCCCCTCTGATTCAGCCCCTCTGTTTCAGCCCCTCTGATTCAGCCCCTCTGTTTCTCGCCCTCTGTTTCAGGCTCTCTGTTTCAGCCCCTCTGTTTCAGCCCCTCTGTTTCTCGACCTCTGTTTCTCACCCTCTGTTTCTCGCCCTCTGTTTCAACCCCTCTGTTTCTCGCCCTCTGTTTCAGCCCCTCTGTTTCTCGCCCTCTGTTTCAGCCCCTCTGTTTCAGCCACTCTGTTTCAGCCCCTCTGTTTCTCGCCCTCCGTTTCAGACCCTCAGTTTCTCGCCCTCTGTTTCAGCCCCTCTGTTTCAGCCCCTCTGTTTCTCGCCCTCTGTTTCTGCCCCTCTGTTTCTCGCCCTCTGTTTCAGCCCCTCTGTTTCTCGCCCTCTGTTTCAGCCCCGCTGATTCAGCCCCTCTGTTTCTCACCCTCTGTTTCAGCCACTCTGATTCTGCCCCTCTGATTCAGCCCCTCTGTTTCAGCCCCTCTGATTCAGCCCCTCTGTTTCTCGCCCTCTCTTTCAGCCCCTCTGTTTCTCGCCCTCTGTTTCAGCCCCTCTGTTTCAGCCCCTCTGTTTCTCGCCCTCTGTTTCAGCCCCTCTGTTTCTCGCCCTCTGTTTCAGCCCCTCTGTTTCTCGCCCTCTGTTTCTGCCCCTCTGTTTCTCGCCCTCTGTTTCAGCCCCTCTGTTTCTCGCCCTCTGTTTCAGCCCCGCTGATTCAGCCCCTCTGTTTCACGCCCTCTGTTTCAGCCCCTCTGATTCAGCCCCTCTGATTCAGCCCCTCTGTTTCAGCCCCTCTGTTTCAGCCCCTCTGTTTCTTGCCCTCTGCTTCAGCCCCTCTGTTTCTCGCCCTCTGTTTCAGCCCCTCTGTTTCTCGCCCTCTGTTTCAGCCCCTCTGTTTCAGCCACTCTGTTTCAGCCCCTCTGTTTCTCGCCCTCTGTTTCAGCCCCTCAGTTTCTCGCCCTCTGTTTCAGCCCCTCTGTTTCAGCCCCTCTGTTTCTCGCCCTCTGTTTCTGCCCCTCTGTTTCTCGCCCTCTGTTTCAGCCCCGCTGTTTCTCGCCCTCTGTTTCAGCCCCACAGATTCAGCCCCTCTGTTTCTCGCCCTCTGTTTTAGCCCCTCTGATTCAGCCCCTCTGATTCAGCCCCTCTGTTTCTCGCCCTCTGTTTCAGCCACTCTGATTCTGCCCCTCTGATTCTGCCCCTCTGTTTCAGCCCCTCTGATTCAGCCCCTCTGTTTCTCGCCCTCTGTTTCAGCCCCTCTGTTTCTCGTCATCTGTTTCAGCCCCTCTGTTTCAGAACCTCTGTTACGCGCCCTCTGTTTCAGCCCCTCTGTTTCTCGCCCTCTGTTTCAGCCCCTCTGTTTCTCGCCCTCTGTGTCAGCCCCTCTGTTTCTCACCCTTTGTTTCTGCCCCTCTGATTTAGCCCCTCTGTTTCAGCCCCACTGATTCAGCCCCTCTGTTTCAGCCCCTCTGTTTCAGCCCCTCAGTTTCATCCCCTCTGTTTCTCGCCCTCTCTTTCTCACCCTCTGTTTCTCGCCCTCTGTTTCAGCCCCTCTGTTTCTCGCCCTCTGTTTCTGCCCCTCTGTTTCAGCCCCTCTGTTTCTCGCCCTCTGTTTCAGCCCCTCTGTTTCTCGCCCTCTGTTTCAGCCCCTCTGTTTCAGCTCCTCTGTTTCTCGCCCTCTGTATCTGCCCCTCTGTTTCTCGCCCTCTGTTTCAGCCCCACTGTTTCTCGCCCTCTGTTTCAGCCCCACAGATTCAGCCCCTCTGTTTCTCGCCCTCTGTTTTAGCCCCTCTGATTCAACCCCTCTGATTCAGCCCCTCTGTTTCAGCCCCTCTGATTCAGCACCTCTGTTTCTCGCCCTCTGTTTCAGTCCCTCTGTTTCTCGCCCTCTGTTTCAGCCCCTCTGTTTCTCGCCCTCTGTTTCAGCCCCTCTGTTTCTTGCCCTCTGTTTCAGGCTCTCTGTTTCAGCCCCTCTGTTTCAGCCCCTCTGTTTCTCGACCTCTGTTTCTCACCCTCTGTTTCTCGCCCTCTGTTTCAGCCCCTCTGTTTCTCGCCCTCTGTTTTAGCCCCTCTGATTCAGCCCCTCTGATTCAGCCCCTCTGTTTCAGCCCCTCTGATTCAGCACCTCTGTTTCTCGCCCTCTGTTTCAGTCCCTCTGTTTCTCGCCCTCTGTTTCAGCCCCTCTGTTTCTCGCCCTCTGTTTCAGCCCCTCTGTTTCTCGCCCTCTGTTTCAGCCCCTCTGTTTCTCGCCCTCTGTTTCAGCCCCTCTGTTTCAGCCTCTCTGTTTCTCGCCCTCTGTTTCTGCCCCTCTGTTTCTCGCCCTCTGTTTCAGCCCCTCTGTTTCTCGCCCTCTGTTTCAGCCCCGCTGATTCAGCCCCTCTGTTTCTCACCCTCTGTTTCAGCCACTCTGATTCTGCCCCTCTGATTCAGCCCCTCTGTTTCAGCCCCTCTGATTCAGCCCCTCTGTTTCTCGCCCTCTGTTTCAGCCCCTCTGTTTCTCGCCCTCTGTTTCAGCCCCTCTGTTTCAGCCCCTCTGTTTCTCGCCCTCTGTTTCAGCCCCTCTGTTTCCCGCCCTCTGTTTCAGCCCCTCTGTTTCTCGCCCTCTGTTTCAGCCCCTCTGTTTCTCGCCCTCTGTTTCTGCCCCTCTGTTTCTCGCCCTCTGTTTCAGCCCCTCTGTTTCTCGCCCTCTGTTTCAGCCCTGCTGATTCAGCCCCTCTGTTTCACGCCCTCTGTTTCAGCCCCTCTGATTCAGCCCCTCTGATTCAGCCCCTCTGTTTCAGCCCCTCTGATTCAGCACCTCTGTTTCTCGCCCTCTGTTTCAGCCCGTCTGTTTCTCGCCCTCTGTTTTAGCCCGTCTGTTTCTCGCCCTCTGTTTCAGCCCCTCTGATTTAGCCCCTCTGTTTCAGCCTCTCTGATTCAGCCCCTCTGTTTCAGCCCCTCTGTTTCAGCCCATCAGTTTCATCCCCTCTGTTTCTATCCCTCTGTTTCTCACCCTCTGTTTCTCGCCCTCTGTTTCAGCCCCTCTGATTTAGCCCCTCTGTTTCAGCCCCTCTGATTCAGCCCCTCTGTTTCAGCCCCTCTGTTTCAGCCCCTCAGTTTCATCCCCTCTGTTTCTCGCCCTCTCTTTCTCACCCTCTGTTTCTCGCCCTCTGTTTCAGCCCCTCTGTTTCTCGCCCTCTGTTTCAGGCCCTCTGTTTCAGCCCCTCTGTTTCTCACCCTCTGTTTCAGCCCCTCTGTTTCTCGCCCTCTGTTTCAGCCCCTCTGTTTCAGCTCCTCTGTTTCTCGCCCTCTGTTTCTGCCCCTCTGTTTCTCGCCCTCTGTTTCAGCCCCTCTGTTTCTCGCCCTCTGTTTCAGCCCCACAGATTCAGCCCCTCTGTTTCTCGCCCTCTGTTTTAGCCCCTCTGATTCAGCCCCTCTGATTCAGCCCCTCTGTTTCAACCCCTCTGATTCAGCACCTCTGTTTCTCGCCCTCTGTTTCAGTCCCTCTGTTTCTCGCCCTCTGTTTCAGCCCCTCTGTTTCTCGCCCTCTGTTTCAGCCCCTCTGTTTCTCGCCCTCTGTTTCAGGCTCTCTGTTTCAGCCCCTCTGTTTCAGCCCCTCTGTTTCTCGACCTCTGTTTCTCACCCTCTGTTTCTTGCCCTCTGTTTCAGCCCCTCTGTTTCTCGCCCTCTGCTTCAGCCCCTCTGTTTCTCGCCCTCTGCTTCAGCCCCTCTGTTTCTCGCCCTCTGTTTCAGCCCCTCTGTTTCTCGCCCTCTGTTTCATCCCTACTGTTTCAGCCACTCTGTTTCAGCCCCTCTGTTTCTCGCCCTCTGTTTCAGCCCCTCTGTTTCTCGCCCTCTGTTTCAGCCCCTCTGTTTCAGCCTCTCTGTTTCTCGCCCCCTGTTTCTGCCCCTCTGTTTCTCGCCCTCTGTTTCAGCCCCTCTGTTTCTCTCCCTCTGTTTCAGCCCCGCTGATTCAGCCCCTCTGTTTCTCGCCCTGTGTTTCAGAGCCTCTAATTCAGCCCCTCTGATTCAGCCCCTCTGTTTAGCCCCTCTGATTCAGCCCCTCTGTTTCTCGCCCTCTGTTTCAGCCCCTCTGTTTCAGCCCCTCTGTTTCTCGCCCTCTGTTTCAGCCCCTCTGTTTCTCACCCTCTGTTTCAGCCCCTCTGTTTCTCGCCCTCTGTTTCTGCCCCTCTGATTTAGCCCCTCTGTATCAGCCCCTCTGATTCAGCCCCTCTGTTTCAGCCCCTCTGTTTCAGCCCCTCAGTTTCATCCCCTCTGTTTCTCGCCCTCTGTTTCTCACCCTCTGTTTCTCGCCCTCTGTTTCAGCCCCTCTGTTTCTCGCCCTCTGTTTCTGCCCCTCTGTTTCTCGCCCTCTGTTTCAGCCCCTCTGTTTCTCGCTCTCTGTTTCAGCCCCACAGATTCAGCCCCTCTGTTTCTCGCCCTCTGTTTTAGTCCCTCTGATTCAGCCCCTCTGATTCAGCCCCTCTGTTTCAGCCCCTCTGATTCAGCACCTCTGTTTCTCGCCCTCTGTTTCAGTCCTTCTGTTTCTCGCCCTCTATTTCAGCCCCTCTGTTTCTCGCCCTCTGTTTCAGCCCCTCTGTTTCTCGCCCTCTGTTTCAGGCTCTCTGTTTCAGCCCCTCTGTTTCAGCCCCTCTGTTTCTCGACCTCTGTTTCTCACCCTCTGTTTCTCGCCCTCTGTTTCAACCCCTCTGTTTCTCGCCCTCTGTTTCAGCCCCTCTGTTTCTCGCCCTCTGTTTCAGCCCCTCTGTTTCTCGCCCTCTGTTTCAGCCCCTCTGTTTCAGCCACTCTGTTTCAGCCCCTCTGTTTCTCGCCCTCCGTTTCAGCCCCTCAGTTTCTCGCCCTCTGTTTCAGCCCCTCTGTTTCAGCCCCTCTGTTTCTCGCCCACTGTTTCTGCCCCTCTGTTTCTCGCCCTCTGTTTCAGCCCCTCTGTTTCTCGCCCTCTGTTTCAGCCCCGCTGATTCAGCCCCTCTGTTTCTCACCCTCTGTTTCAGCCACTCTGATTCTGCCCCTCTGTTTCTCGCCCTCTGTTTCAACCCCTCTGTTTCTCGCCCTCTGTTTCAGCCCCTCTGTTTCTCGCCCTCTGTTTCTGCCCCTCTGTTTCTCGCCCTCTGTTTCAGCCCCTCTGTTTCTCGCCCTCTGTTTCAGCCCCGCTGATTCAGCCCCTCTGTTTCACGCCCTCTGTTTCAGCCCCTCTGATTCAGCCCCTCTGATTCAGCCCCTCTGTTTCAGCCCCTCTGTTTCAGCCCCTCTGTTTCTTGCCCTCTGCTTCAGCCCCTCTGTTTCTCGCCCTCTGTTTCAGCCCCTCTGTTTCTCGCCCTCTGTTTCAGCCCCTCTGTTTCAGCCACTCTGTTTCAGCCCCTCTGTTTCTCGCCCTCTGTTTCAGCCCCTCAGTTTCTCGCCCTCTGTTTCAGCCCCTCTGTTTCAGCCCCTCTGTTTCTCGCCCTCTGTTTCTGCCCCTCTGTTTCTCGCCCTCTGTTTCAGCCCCTCTGTTTCTCGCCCTCTGTTTCAGCCCCGCTGATTCAGCCCCTCTGTTTCTCACCCTCTGTTTCAGCCACTCTGATTCTGCCCCTCTGATTCAGCCCCTCTGTTTCAGCCCCTCTGATTCAGCCCCTCTGTTTCTTGCCCTCTGTTTCAGCCCCTCTGTTTCTCGCCCTCTGTTTCAGCCCCTCTGTTTCAGCCCCTCTGTTTCTCGCCCTCTGTTTCAGCCCCTCTGTTTCTCGCCCTCTGTTTCAGCCCCTCTGTTTCTCGCCCTCTGTTTCTGCCCCTCTGTTTCTCGCCCTCTGTTTCAGCCCCTCTGTTTCTCGCCCTCTGTTTCAGCCCCGCTGATTCAGCCCCTCTGTTTCACGCCCTCTGTTTCAGCCCCTCTGATTCAGCCCCTCTGATTCAGCCCCTCTGTTTCAGCCCCTCTGTTTCAGCCCCTCTGTTTCTTGCCCTCTGCTTCAGCCCCTCTGTTTCTCGCCCTCTGTTTCAGCCCCTCTGTTTCTCGCCCTCTGTTTCAGCCCCTCTGTTTCAGCCCCTCTGTTTCTCGCCCTCTGTTTCAGCCCCTCTGTTTCTCGCCCTCTGTTTCAGCCCCTCTGTTTCTCGCCCTCTGTTTCTGCCCCTCTGTTTCTCGCCCTCTGTTTCAGCCCCTCTGTTTCTCGCCCTCTGTTTCAGCCCCGCTGATTCAGCCCCTCTGTTTCACGCCCTCTGTTTCAGCCCCTCTGATTCAGCCCCTCTGATTCAGCCCCTCTGTTTCAGCCCCTCTGTTTCAGCCCCTCTGTTTCTTGCCCTCTGCTTCAGCCCCTCTGTTTCTCGCCCTCTGTTTCAGCCCCTCTGTTTCTCGCCCTCTGTTTCAGCCCCTCTGTTTCAGCCACTCTGTTTCAGCCCCTCTGTTTCTCGCCCTCTGTTTCAGCCCCTCAGTTTCTCGCCCTCTGTTTCAGCCCCTCTGTTTCAGCCCCTCTGTTTCTCGCCCTCTGTTTCTGCCCCTCTGTTTCTCGCCCTCTGTTTCAGCCCCTCTGTTTCTCGCCCTCTGTTTCAGCCCCACAGATTCAGCCCCTCTGTTTCTCGCCCTCTGTTTTAGCCCCTCTGATTCAGCCCCTCTGATTCAGCCCCTCTGTTTCTCGCCCTCTGTTTCAGCCACTCTGATTCTGCCCCTCTGATTCTGCCCCTCTGTTTCAGCCCCTCTGATTCAGCCCCTCTGTTTCTCGCCCTCTGTTTCAGCCCCTCTGTTTCTCGTCATCTGTTTCAGCCCCTCTGTTTCAGCCCCTCTGTTTCGCGCCCTCTGTTTCAGCCCCTCTGTTTCTCGCCCTCTGTTTCAGCCCCTCTGTTTCTCGCCCTCTGTGTCAGCCCCTCTGTTTCTCACCCTTTGTTTCTGCCCCTCTGATTTAGCCCCTCTGTTTCAGCCCCTCTGATTCAGCCCCTCTGTTTCAGCCCCTCTGTTTCAGCCCCTCAGTTTCATCCCCTCTGTTTCTCGCCCTCTCTTTCTCACCCTCTGTTTCTCGCTCTCTGTTTCAGCCCCTCTGTTTCTCGCCCTCTGTTACAGCCCCTCTGTTTCAGCCCCTCTGTTTCTCGCCCTCTGTTTCAGCCCCTCTGTTTCTCGCCCTCTGTTTCAGCCCCTCTGTTTCAGCTCCTCTGTTTCTCGCCCTCTGTATCTGCCCCTCTGTTTCTCGCCCTCTGTTTCAGCCCCTCTGTTTCTCGCCCTCTGTTTCAGCCCCACAGATTCAGCCCCTCTGTTTCTCGCCCTCTGTTTTAGCCCCTCTGATTCAACCCCTCTGATTCAGCCCCTCTGTTTCAGCCCCTCTGATTCAGCACCTCTGTTTCTCGCCCTCTGTTTCAGTCCCTCTGTTTCTCGCCCTCTGTTTCAGCCCCTCTGTTTCTCGCCCTCTGTTTCAGCCCCTCTGTTTCTTGCCCTCTGTTTCAGGCTCTCTGTTTCAGCCCCTCTGTTTCAGACCCTCTGTTTCTCGACCTCTGTTTCTCACCCTCTGTTTCTCGCCCTCTGTTTCAGCCCCTCTGTTTCTCGCCCTCTGTTTTAGCCCCTCTGATTCAGCCCCTCTGATTCAGCCCCTCTGTTTCAGCCCCTCTGATTCAGCACCTCTGTTTCTCGCCCTCTGTTTCAGTCCCTCTGTTTCACGCCCTCTGTTTCAGCCCCTCTGTTTCTCGCCCTCTGTTTCAGCCCCTCTGTTTCTCGCCCTCTGTTTCAGCCCCTCTGTTTCTCGCCCTCTGTTTCAGCCCCTCTGTTTCAGCCTCTCTGTTTCTCGCCCTCTGTTTCTGCCCCTCTGTTTCTCGCCCTCTGTTTCAGCCCCTCTGTTTCTCGCCCTCTGTTTCAGCCCCGCTGATTCAGCCCCTCTGTTTCTCGCCCTCTGTTTCAGCCCCTCTGATTCAGCCCCTCTGATTCAGCCCCTCTGTTTAGCCCCTCTGATTCAGCCCCTCTGTTTCTCGCCCTCTGTTTCAGCCCCTCTGTTTCTCGCCCTCTGTTTCAGCCCCTCTGTTTCAGCCCCTCTGTTTCTCGCCCGCTGTTTCAGCCCCTCTGTTTCTCGCCCTCTGTTTCTGCCCCACTGATTTAGCCCCTCTGTATCAGCCCCTCTGATTCAGCCCCTCTGTTTCAGCCCCTCTGTTTCAGCCCCTCAGTTTCATCCCCTCTGTTTCTCGCCCTCTGTTTCTCACCCTCTGTTTCTCGCCCTGTTTCAGCCCCTCTGTTTCTCGCCCTCTGTTTCTGCCCCTCTGTTTCTCGCCCTCTGTTTCAGCCCCTCTGTTTCTCGCCCTCTGTTTCAGCCCCACAGATTCAGCCCCTCTCTTTCTCGCCCTCTGTTTTAGCCCCTCTGATTCAGCCCCTCTGATTCAGCCCCTCTGTTTCAGCCCCTCTGTTTCAGCCCCTCTGTTTCTCGCCCTCTGTTTCTGCCCCACTGATTTAGCCCCTCTGTATCAGCCCCTCTGATTCAGCCCCTCTGTTTCAGCCCCTCTGTTTCAGCCCCTCAGTTTCATCCCCTCTGTTTCTCGCCCTCTGTTTCTCACCCTCTGTTTCTCGCCCTGTTTCAGCCCCTCTGTTTCTCGCCCTCTGTTTCTGCCCCTCTGTTTCTCGCCCTCTGTTTCAGCCCCTCTGTTTCTCGCCCTCTGTTTCAGCCCCACAGATTCAGCCCCTCTCTTTCTCGCCCTCTGTTTTAGCCCCTCTGATTCAGCCCCTCTGATTCAGCCCCTCTGTTTCAGCCCCTCTGATTCAGCCCCTCTGTTTCTCGACCTCTGTTTCTCACCCTCTGTTTCTCGCCCTCAGTTTCAGCCCCTCTGTTTCTCGCCCTCTGTTTCAGCCCCTCTGTTTCTCGCCCTCTGCTTCAGCCCCTCTGTTTCTCGCCCTCTGTTTCAGCCCCTCTGTTTCAGCCACTCTGTTTCAGCCCCTCTGTTTCTCGCCCTCCGTTTCAGCCCCTCAGTTTCTCGCCCTCTGTTTCAGCCCCTCTGTTTCAGCCCCTCTGTTTCTCGCCCTCTGTTTCTGCCCCTCTGTTTCTCGCCCTCTGTTTCAGCCCCTCTGTTTCTCGCCCTCTGTTTCAGCCCCGCTGATTCAGCCCCTCTGTTTCTCGCCCTCTGTTTCAGCCCCTCTGATTCAGCCCCTGTGATTCAGCCCCTCTGTTTCTCTCCCTCTGTTTCAGCCCCTCTATTTCTCGCCCTCTGTTTCAGCCCCACTGTTTCTCGACCTCTCTTTCAGCCCCTCTATTTCTCGCCCACTGTTTCAGCCCCTCTGTTTCAGGCCCTCTGTTTCAGCTCCTCTGTTTCAGCCCCTCTGTTTCTCGCCCTCTGTTTTAGCCCCTCTGTTTCTCGCCCTCTGTTTCAGCCCCTCTGATTTAGCCCCTCTGTTTCAGCAACTCTGATTCAGCCCCTCTGTTTCAGCCCCTCTGTTTCAGCCCCTCAGTTTCATCCCCTCTGTTTCTATCCCTCTGTTTCTCACCCTCTGTTTCTCGCCCTCTGTTTCAGCTCCTCTGTTTCTCGCCCTCTGTTTCTGCCCCTCGGTTTCTCGCCCTCTGTTTCAGCCCCTCTGTTTCTCGACCTCTGTTTCAGCCCCGCTGATTCAGCCCCTCTGTTTCTCGCCCTCTGTTTCAGCCCCTCTGATTCAGCCCCTCTGATTCAGCCCCTCTGTTTCAGCCCCTGTGATTCAGCCCCTCTGTTTCTCTCCGTCTGTTTCAGCCCCTCTGTTTCTCGCCCTCTGTTTCAGCCCCACTGTTTCTCGCCCTCTCTTTCAGCCCCTCTGTTTCTCGCCCTCTGTTTTAGCCCCTCTGATTCAGCCCTTCTGATTCAGCCCCTCTGTTTCAGCCCCTCTGATTCAGCACCTCTGTTTCTCGCCCTCTGTTTCAGTCCCTCAGTTTCTCGCCCTTTGTTTCAGCCCCTCTGTTTCTCGCCCTCTGTTTCAGCCCCTCTGTTTCTCGCCCTCTGTTTCAGCCCCTCTGTTTCTCGCCCTGTGTTTCAGCCCCTCTGTTTCAGCCTCTCTGTTTCTCGCCCTCTGTTTCTGCCCCTCTGTTTCTCGCCCTCTGTTTCAGCCCCTCTGTTTCTCGCCCTCTGTTTCAGCCCCGCTGATTCAGCCCCTCTGTTTCTCGCCCTCTGTTTCAGCCCCTCTGATTCAGCCCCTCTGATTCAGCCCCTCTGTTTAGCCCCTCTGATTCAGCCCCTCTGTTTCTCGCCCTCTGTTTCAGCCCCTCTGTTTCTCGCCCTCTGTTTCAGCCCCTCTGTTTCAGCCCCTCTGTTTCTCGCCCTCTGTTTCAGCCCCTCTGTTTCTCGCCCTCTTTTTCAGCCCCTCTGTTTCTCGCCCTCTGTTTCTGCCCCTCTGATTTAGCCCCTCTGTATCAGCCCCTCTGATTCAGCCCCTCTGTTTCAGCCCCTCTGTTTCAGCCCCTCAGTTTCATCCCCTCTGTTTCTCGCCCTCTGTTTCTCACCCTCTGTTTCTCGCCCTCTGTTTCAGCCCCTCTGTTTCTCGCCCTCTGTTTCTGCCCCTCTGTTTCTCGCCCTCTGTTTCAGCCCCTCTGTTTCAGCCCCACAGATTCAGCCCCTCTGAAACTCGCCCTCTGTTTTAGCCCCTCTGATTCAGCCCCTCTGATTCAGCCCCTCTGTTTCAGCCCCTCTGATTCAGCACCTCTGTTTCTCGCCCTCTGTTTCAGTCCCTCTGTTTCTCGCCCTCTGTTTCAGCCCCTCTTCTTCTCGCCCTCTGTTTCAGCCCCTCTGTTTCTCGCCCTCTGTTTCAGGCTCTCTGTTTCAGCCCCTCTGTTTCTCGACCTCTGTTTCTCACCCTCTGTTTCTCGCCCTCTGTTTCAGCCCCTCTGTTTCTCGCCCTCTGTTTCAGCCCCTCTGTTTCTCGCCCTCTGCTTCAGCCCCTCTGTTTCTCGCCCTCTGTTTCAGCCCCTCTGTTTCAGCCACTCTGTTTCAGCCCCTCTGTTTCTCGCCCTCCGTTTCAGCCCCTCAGTTTCTCGCCGTCTGTTTCAGCCCCTCTGTTTCAGCCCCTCTGTTTCTCGCCCTCTGTTTCTGCCCCTCTGTTTCTCGCCCTCTGTTTCAGCCCCTCTGTTTCTCGCCCTCTGTTTCAGCCCCGCTGATTCAGCCCCTCTATTTCTCACCCTCTATTTCAGCCACTCTGATTCTGCCCCTCTGATTCAGCCCCTCTGTTTCAGCCCCTCTGTTTCTGCCCCTCTGTTTCTCGCCCTCTGTTTCAGCCCCTCTGTTTCTCGCCCTCTGTTTCAGCCCCACAGATTCAGCCCCTCTGTTTCTCGCCCTCTGTTTTAGCCCCTCTGATTCAGCCCCTCTGATTCAGCCCCTCTGTTTCTCGCCCTCTGTTTCAGCCACTCTGATTCTGCCCCTCTGATTCTGCCCCTCTGTTTCAGCCCCTGTGATTCAGCCCCTCTGTTTCTCGCCCTCTGTTTCAGCCCCTCTGTTTCTCGTCATCTGTTTCAGCCCCTCTGTTTCAGCCCCTCTGTTTCGCGCCCTCTGTTTCAGCCCCTCTGTTTCTCGCCCTCTGTTTCAGCCCCTCTGTTTCTCGCCCTCTGTGTCAGCCCCTCTGTTTCTCACCCTTTGTTTCTGCCCCTCTGATTTAGCCCCTCTGTTTCAGCCCCTCTGATTCAGCCCCTCTGTTTCAGACCCTCTGTTTCAGCCCCTCAGTTTCATCCCCTCTGTTTCTCGCCCTCTCTTTCTCACCCTCTGTTTCTCGCCCTCTGTTTCAGCCCCTCTGTTTCTCGCCCTCTGTTACAGCCCCTCTGTTTCAGCCCCTCTGTTTCTCGCCCTCTGTTTCAGCCCCTCTGTTTCTCGCCCTCTGTTTCAGCCCCTCTGTTTCAGCTCCTCTGTTTCTCGCCCTCTGTATCTGCCCCTCTGTTTCTCGCCCTCTGTTTCAGCCCCTCTGTTTCTCGCCCTCTGTTTCAGCCCCACAGATTCAGCCCCTCTGTTTCTCGCCCTCTGTTTTAGCCCCTCTGATTCAACCCCTCTGATTCAGCCCCTCTGTTTCAACCCCTCTGATTCAGCACCTCTGTTTCTCGCCCTCTGTTTCAGTCCCTCTGTTTCTCGCCCTCTGTTTCAGCCCCTCTGTTTCTCGCCCTCTGTTTCAGCCCCTCTGTTTCTTGCCCTCTGTTTCAGGCTCTCTGTTTCAGCCCCTCTGTTTCAGACCCTCTGTTTCTCGACCTCTGTTTCTCACCCTCTGTTTCTCGCCCTCTGTTTCAGCCCCTCTGTTTCTCGCCCTCTGTTTTAGCCCCTCTGATTCAGCCCCTCGGATTCAGCCCCTCTGTTTCAGCCCCTCTGATTCAGCACCTCTGTTTCTCGCCCTCTGTTTCAGTCCCTCTGTTTCACGCCTTCTGTTTCAGCCCCTCTGTTTCTCGCCCTCTGTTTCAGCCCCTCTGTTTCTCGCCCTCTGTTTCAGCCCCTCTGTTTCTCGCCCTCTGTTTCAGCCCCTCTGTTTCAGCCTCTCTGTTTCTCGCCCTCTGTTTCTGCCCCTCTGTTTCTCGCCCTCTGTTTCAGCCCCTCTGTTTCTCACCCTCTGTTTCAGCCCCGCTGATTCAGCCCCTCTGTTTCTCGCCCTCTGTTTCAGCCCCTCTGATTCAGCCCCTCTGATTCAGCCCCTCTGTTTAGCCCCTCTGATTCAGCCCCTCTGTTTCTCGCCCTCTGTTTCAGCCCCTCTGTTTCTCGCCCTCTGTTTCAGCCCCTCTGTTTCAGCCCCTCTGTTTCTCGCCCGCTGTTTCAGCCCCTCTGTTTCTCGCCCTCTGTTTCTGCCCCACTGATTTAGCCCCTCTGTATCAGCCCCTCTGATTCAGCCCCTCTGTTTCAGCCCCTCTGTTTCAGCCCCTCAGTTTCATCCCCTCTGTTTCTCGCCCTCTGTTTCTCACCCTCTGTTTCTCGCCCTGTTTCAGCCCCTCTGTTTCTCGCCCTCTGTTTCTGCCCCTCTGTTTCTCGCCCTCTGTTTCAGCCCCTCTGTTTCTCGCCCTCTGTTTCAGCCCCACAGATTCAGCCCCTCTCTTTCTCGCCCTCTGTTTTAGCCCCTCTGATTCAGCCCCTCTGATTCAGCCCCTCTGTTTCAGCCCCTCTGATTCAGCCCCTCTGTTTCTCGACCTCTGTTTCTCACCCTCTGTTTCTCGCCCTCAGTTTCAGCCCCTCTGTTTCTCGCCCTCTGTTTCAGCCCCTCTGTTTCTCGCCCTCTGCTTCAGCCCCTCTGTTTCTCGCCCTCTGTTTCAGCCCCTCTGTTTCAGCCACTCTGTTTCAGCCCCTCTGTTTCTCGCCCTCCGTTTCAGCCCCTCAGTTTCTCGCCCTCTGTTTCAGCCCCTCTGTTTCAGCCCCTCTGTTTCTCGCCCTCTGTTTCTGCCCCTCTGTTTCTCGCCCTCTGTTTCAGCCCCTCTGTTTCTCGCCCTCTGTTTCAGCCCCGCTGATTCAGCACCTCTGTTTCTCGCCCTCTGTTTCAGCCCCTCTGATTCAGCCCCTCTGATTCAGCCCCTCTGTTTCAGCCCCTGTGATTCAGCCCCTCTGTTTCTCTCCCTCTGTTTCAGCCCCTCTATTTCTCGCCCTCTGTTTCAGCCCCACTGTTTCTCGACCTCTCTTTCAGCCCCTCTATTTCTCGCCCACTGTTTCAGCCCCTCTGTTTCAGGCCCTCTGTTTCAGCTCCTCTGTTTCAGCCCCTCTGTTTCTCGCCCTCTGTTTTAGCCCCTCTGTTTCTCGCCCTCTGTTTCAGCCCCTCTGATTTAGCCCCTCTGTTTCAGCCCCTCTGATTCAGCCCCTCTGTTTCAGCCCCTCTGTTTCAGCCCCTCAGTTTCATCCCCTCTGTTTCTATCCCTCTGTTTCTCACCCTCTGTTTCTCGCCCTCTGTTTCAGCTCCTCTGTTTCTCGCCCTCTGTTTCTGCCCCTCTGTTTCTCGCCCTCTGTTTCAGCCCCTCTGTTTCTCGACCTCTGTTTCAGCCCCGCTGATTCAGCCCCTCTGTTGCTCGCCCTCTGTTTCAGCCCCTCTGATTCAGCCCCTCTGATTCAGCCCCTCTGTTTCAGCCCCTGTGATTCAGCCCCTCTGTTTCTCTCCCTCTGTTTCAGCCCCTCTGTTTCTCGCCCTCTGTTTCAGCCCCACTGTTTCTCGCCCTCTCTTTCAGGCCCTCTGTACTCGCCCTCTGTTTTAGCCCCTCTGATTCAGCCCTTCTGATTCAGCCCCTCTGTTTCAGCCCCTCTGATTCAGCACCTCTGTTTCTCGCCCTCTGTTTCAGTCCCTCAGTTTCTCGCCCTTTGTTTCAGCCCCTCTGTTTCTCGCCCTCTGTTTCAGCCCCTCTGTTTCTCGCCCTCTGTTTCAGCCCCTCTGTTTCTCGCCCTCTGTTTCAGCCCCTCTGTTTCAGCCTCTCTGTTTCTCGCCCTCTGTTTCTGCCCCTCTGTTTCTCGCCCTCTGTTTCAGCCCCTCTGTTTCTCGTCCTCTGTTTCAGCCCCGCTGATTCAGCCCCTCTGTTTCTCGCCCTCTGTTTCAGCCCCTCTGATTCAGCCTCTCTGATTCAGCCCCTCTGTTTAGCCCCTCTGATTCAGCCCCTCTGTTTCTCGCCCTCTGTTTCAGCCCCTCTGTTTCTCGCCCTCTGTTTCAGCCCCTCTGTTTCAGCCCCTCTGTTTCTCGCCCTCTGTTTCAGCCCCTCTGTTTCTCGCCCTCTTTTTCAGCCCCTCTGTTTCTCGCCCTCTGTTTCTGCCCCTCTGATTTAGCCCCTCTGTATCAGCCCCTCTGATTCAGCCCCTCTGTTTCAGCCCCTCTGTTTCAGCCCCTCAGTTTCATCCCCTCTGTTTCTCGCCCTCTGTTTCTCACCCTCTGTTTCTCGCCCTCTGTTTCAGCCCCTCTGTTTCTCGCCCTCTGTTTCTGCCCCTCTGTTTCTCGCCCTCTGTTTCAGCCCCTCTGTTTCAGCCCCACAGATTCAGCCCCTCTGTTTCTCGCCCTCTGTTTTAGCCCCTCTGATTCAGCCCCTCTGATTCAGCCCCTCTGTTTCAGCCCCTCTGATTCAGCACCTCTGTTTCTCGCCCTCTGTTTCAGTCCCTCTGTTTCTCGCCCTCTGTTTCAGCCCCTCTTCTTCTCGCCCTCTGTTTCAGCCCCTCTGTTTCTCGCCCTCTGTTTCAGGCTCTCTGTTTCAGCCCCTCTGTTTCTCGACCTCTGTTTCTCACCCTCTGTTTCTCGCCCTCTGTTTCAGCCCCTCTGTTTCTCGCCCTCTGTTTCAGCCCCTCTGTTTCTCGCCCTCTGCTTCAGCCCCTCTGTTTCTCGCCCTCTGTTTCAGCCCCTCTGTTTCAGCCACTCTGTTTCAGCCCCTCTGTTTCTCGCCCTCCGTTTCAGCCCCTCAGTTTATCGCCGTCTGTTTCAGCCCCTCTGTTTCAGCCTCTCTGTTTCTCGCCCTCTGTTTCTGCCCCTCTGTTTCTCGCCCTCTGTTTCAGCCCCTCTGTTTCTCGCCCTCTGTTTCAGCCCCGCTGATTCAGCCCCTCTGTTTCTCACCCTCTATTTCAGCCACTCTGATTCTGCCCCTCTGATTCAGCCCCTCTGTTTCAGCCCCTCTGATTCAGCCCCTCTGTTTCTCGCCCTCTGTTTCAACCCCTCTGTTTCTCGCCCTCTGTTTCAGCCCCTCTGTTTCTCGCCCTCTGTTTCAGCCCCTCTGTTTCTCGCCCTCTGTTTCAGCCCCTCTGTTTCTCGCCCTCTGTTTCAGCCCCTCTGTTTCTCGCCCTCTGTTTCAGCCCCTCTGTTTCTCGCCCTCTGTTTCTGCCCCTCTGTTTCTCGCCCTCTGTTTCAGCCCCTCTGTTTCTCGCCCTCTGTTTCAGCCCCGCTGATTCAGCCCCTCTGTTTCACGCCCTCTGTTTCAGCCCCTCTGATTCAGCCCCTCTGATTCAGCCCCTCTGTTTCAGCCCCTCTGATTCAGCACCTCTGTTTCTCGCCCTCTGTTTCAGCCCCTCTGTTTCTCGCCCTCTGTTTTAGCCCCTCTGTTTCTCGCCCTCTGTTTCAGCCCCTCTGATTTAGCCCCTCTGTTTCAGCCCTTCTGATTCAGCCCCTCTGTTTCAGCCCCTCTGTTTCAGCCCCTCAGTTTCATCCCCTCTGTTTCTATCCCTCTGTTTCTCAATCTGTTTCTCGCCCTCTGTTTCAGCTCCTCTGTTTCTCGCCCTCTGTTTCTGCCCCTCTGTTTCTCGCCCTCTGTTTCAGCCCCTCTGTTTCTCGCCCTCTGTTTCAGCCCCGCTGATTCAGCCCCTCTGTTTCTCGCCCTCTGTTTCAGCCCCTCTGATTCAGCCCCTCTGATTCAGCCCCTCTGTTTCAGCCCCTGTGATTCAGCCCCTCTGTTTCACTCCCTCTGTTTCAGCCCCTCTGTTTCTCGCCCTCTGTTTCAGCCCCACTGTTTCTCGCCCTCTCTTTCAGCCCCACTATTTCTCGCCCACTGTTTCAGCCCCTCTGTTTCAGGCCCTCTGTTTCAGCTCCTCTGTTTCAGCCCCTCTGTTTCTCGCCCTCTGTTTCAGCCCCTCTGTTTCTCGCCCTCTGTTTCAGCCCCTCCATTCCTCGCCCTCTGTTTCAGCACCTCTGATTCAGCCCCTCTGTTTCAGCCCCTCTGATTCAGCCCCTCTGATTCAGCCCCTCTGATTCAGCCCCTCTGTTTCTCGCCATCTGTTTAAGCCCCTCTGTTTAAGCCCCTCTGTTTCAGCCCCTCTGTTTCTCGCCCTCTGTTTTAGCCCCTCTGATTCAGCCCCTCTGATTCAGCCCCTCTGTTTCAGCCCCTCTGATTCAGCACCTCTGTTTCTCGCCCTCTGTTTCAGTCCCTCTGTTTCTCGCCCTCTGTTTCAGCCCCTCTTCTTCTCGCCCTCTGTTTCAGCCCCTCTGTTTCTCGCCCTCTGTTTCAGCCCCTCTGTTTCTCGCCCTCTGTTTCAGCCCCTCTGTTTCAGCCCCTCTGTTTCACGCCCTCTGTTTCAGCCCCTCTGATTCAGCCCCTCTGATTCAGCCCCTCTGTTTCAGCCCCTCTGATTCAGCACCTCTGTTTCTCGCCCTCTGTTTCAGCCCCTCTGTTTCTCGCCCTCTGTTTTAGCCCCTCTGTTTCTCGCCCTCTGTTTCAGCCCCTCTGATTTAGCCCCTCTGTTTCAGCCCCTCTGATTCAGCCCCTCTGTTTCAGCCCCTCTGTTTCAGCCCCTCAGTTTCATCCCCTCTGTTTCTATCCCTCTGTTTCTCACCCTCTGTTTCTCGCCCTCTGTTTCAGCCCCTCTGATTTAGCCCCTCTGTTTCAGCCCCTCTGATTCAGCCCCTCTGTTTCAGCCCCTCTGTTTCAGCCCCTCAGTTTCATCCCCTCTGTTTCTCGCCCTCTCTTTCTCACCCTCTGTTTCTCGCCCTCTGTTTCAGCCCCTCTGTTTCTCGCCCTCTGTTTCAGGCCCTCTGTTTCAGCCCCTCTGTTTCTCACCCTCTGTTTCAGCCCCTCTGTTTCTCGCCCTCTGTTTCAGCCCCTCTGTTTCAGCTCCTCTGTTTCTCGCCCTCTGTTTCTGCCCCTCTGTTTCTCGCCCTCTGTTTCAGCCCCTCTGTTTCTCGCCCTCTGTTTCAGCCCCTCTGTTTCTCGCCCTCTGTTTTAGCCCCTCTGATTCAGCCCCTCTGATTCAGCCCCTCTGTTTCTGCCCCTCTGATTCAGCACCTCTGTTTCTCGCCCTCTGTTTCAGTCCCTCTGTTTCTCGCCCTCTGTTTCAGTCTCTCTGTTTCTCGCCCTCTGTTTCAGCCCCTCTGTTTCTCGCCCTCTGTTTCAGCCCCTCTGTTTCTCGCCCTCTGTTTCAGGCTCTCTGTTTCAGCCCCTCTGTTTCAGCCCCTCTGTTTCTCGACCTCTGTTTCTCACCCTCTGTTTCTCGCCCTCTGTTTCAGCCCCTCTGTTTCTCGCCCTCTGTTTCAGCCCCTCTGTTTCTCGCCCTCTGCTTCAGCCCCTCTGTTTCTCGCCCTCTGTTTCAGCCCCTCTGTTTCTCGCCCTCTGTTTCATCCCTACTGTTTCAGCCACTCTGTTTCAGCCCCTCTGTTTCTCGCCCTCTGTTTCAGCCCCTCTGTTTCTCGCCCTCTGTTTCAGCCCCTCTGTTTCAGCCTCTCTGTTTCTCGCCCTCTGTTTCTGCCCCTCTGTTTCTCGCCCTCTGTTTCAGCCCCTCTGTTTCTCTCCCTCTGTTTCAGCCCCGCTGATTCAGCCCCTCTGTTTCTCGCCCTCTGTTTCAGCGCCTCTGATTCAGCCCCTCTGATTCAGCCCCTCTGTTTAGCCCCTCTGATTCAGCCCCTCTGTTTCTCGCCCTCTGTTTCAGCCCCTCTGTTTCTCGCCCTCTGTTTCAGCCCCTCTGTTTCAGCCCCTCTGTTTCTCGCCCTCTGTTTCAGCCCCTCTGTTTCTCGCCCTCTGTTTCTGCCCCTCTGATTTAGCCCCTCTGTATCAGCCCCTCTGATTCAGCCCCTCTGTTTCAGCCCCTCTGTTTCAGCCCCTCAGTTTCATCCCCTCTGTTTCTCGCCCTCTGTTTCTCACCCTCTGTTTCTCGCCCTCTGTTTCAGCCCCTCTGTTTCTCGCCCTCTGTTTCTGCCCCTCTGTTTCTCGCCCTCTGTTTCAGCCCCTCTGTTTCTCGCTCTCTGTTTCAGCCCCACAGATTCAGCCCCACTGTTTCTCGCCCTCTGTTTTAGTCCCTCTGATTCAGCCCCTCTGATTCAGCCCCTCTGTTTCAGCCCCTCTGATTCAGCCCCTCTGTTTCTCGCCCTCTGTTTCAGGCTCTCTGTTTCAGCCCCTCTGTTTCAGCCCCTCTGTTTCTCGACCTCTGTTTCTCACCCTCTGTTTCTCGCCCTCTGTTTCAACCCCTCTGTTTCTCGCCCTCTGTTTCAGCCCCTCTGTTTCTCGCCCTCTGTTTCAGCCCCTCTGTTTCTCGCCCTCTGTTTCAGCCCCTCTGTTTCAGCCACTCTGTTTCAGCCCCTCTGTTTCTCGCCCTCCGTTTCAGACCCTCAGTTTCTCGCCCTCTGTTTCAGCCCCTCTGTTTCAGCCCCTCTGTTTCTCGCCCTCTGTTTCTGCCCCTCTGTTTCTCGCCCTCTGTTTCAGCCCCTCTGTTTCTCGCCCTCTGTTTCAGCCCCGCTGATTCAGCCCCTCTGTTTCTCACCCTCTGTTTCAGCCACTCTGATTCTGCCCCTCTGATTCAGCCCCTCTGTTTCAGCCCCTCTGATTCAGCCCCTCTGTTTCTCGCCCTCTCTTTCAGCCCCTCTGTTTCTCGCCCTCTGTTTCAGCCCCTCTGTTTCAGCCCCTCTGTTTCTCGCCCTCTGTTTCAGCCCCTCTGTTTCTCGCCCTCTGTTTCAGCCCCTCTGTTTCTCGCCCTCTGTTTCTGCCCCTCTGTTTCTCGCCCTCTGTTTCAGCCCCTCTGTTTCTCGCCCTCTGTTTCAGCCCCGCTGATTCAGCCCCTCTGTTTCACGCCCTCTGTTTCAGCCCCTCTGATTCAGCCCCTCTGATTCAGCCCCTCTGTTTCAGCCCCTCTGTTTCAGCCCCTCTGTTTCTTGCCCTCTGCTTCAGCCCCTCTGTTTCTCGCCCTCTGTTTCAGCCCCTCTGTTTCTCGCCCTCTGTTTCAGCCCCTCTGTTTCAGCCACTCTGTTTCAGCCCCTCTGTTTCTCGCCCTCTGTTTCAGCCCCTCAGTTTCTCGCCCTCTGTTTCAGCCCCTCTGTTTCAGCCCCTCTGTTTCTCGCCCTCTGTTTCTGCCCCTCTGTTTCTCGCCCTCTGTTTCAGCCCCGCTGTTTCTCGCCCTCTGTTTCAGCCCCACAGATTCAGCCCCTCTGTTTCTCGCCCTCTGTTTTAGCCCCTCTGATTCAGCCCCTCTGATTCAGCCCCTCTGTTTCTCGCCCTCTGTTTCAGCCACTCTGATTCTGCCCCTCTGATTCTGCCCCTCTGTTTCAGCCCCTCTGATTCAGCCCCTCTGTTTCTCGCCCTCTGTTTCAGCCCCTCTGTTTCTCGTCATCTGTTTCAGCCCCTCTGTTTCAGAACCTCTGTTACGCGCCCTCTGTTTCAGCCCCTCTGTTTCTCGCCCTCTGTTTCAGCCCCTCTGTTTCTCGCCCTCTGTGTCAGCCCCTCTGTTTCTCACCCTTTGTTTCTGCCCCTCTGATTTAGCCCCTCTGTTTCAGCCCCACTGATTCAGCCCCTCTGTTTCAGCCCCTCTGTTTCAGCCCCTCAGTTTCATCCCCTCTGTTTCTCGCCCTCTCTTTCTCACCCTCTGTTTCTCGCCCTCTGTTTCAGCCCCTCTGTTTCTCGCCCTCTGTTTCTGCCCCTCTGTTTCAGCCCCTCTGTTTCTCGCCCTCTGTTTCAGCCCCTCTGTTTCTCGCCCTCTGTTTCAGCCCCTCTGTTTCAGCTCCTCTGTTTCTCGCCCTCTGTATCTGCCCCTCTGTTTCTCGCCCTCTGTTTCAGCCCCACTGTTTCTCGCCCTCTGTTTCAGCCCCACAGATTCAGCCCCTCTGTTTCTCGCCCTCTGTTTTAGCCCCTCTGATTCAACCCCTCTGATTCAGCCCCTCTGTTTCAGCCCCTCTGATTCAGCACCTCTGTTTCTCGCCCTCTGTTTCAGTCCCTCTGTTTCTCGCCCTCTGTTTCAGCCCCTCTGTTTCTCGCCCTCTGTTTCAGCCCCTCTGTTTCAGCCCCTCAGTTTCATCCCCTCTGTTTCTCGCCCTCTGTTTCTCACCCTCTGTTTCTCGCCCTCTGTTTCAGCCCCTCTGTTTCTCGCCCTCTGTTTCTGCCCCTCTGTTTCTCGCCCTCTGTTTCAGCCCCTCTGTTTCTCGCTCTCTGTTTCAGCCCCACAGATTCAGCCCCTCTGTTTCTCGCCCTCTGTTTTAGTCCCTCTGATTCAGCCCCTCTGATTCAGCCCCTCTGTTTCAGCCCCTCTGATTCAGCACCTCTGTTTCTCGCCCTCTGTTTCAGTCCTTCTGTTTCTCGCCCTCTGTTTCAGCCCCTCTGTTTCTCGCCCTCTGTTTCAGCCCCTCTGTTTCTCGCCCTCTGTTTCAGGCTCTCTGTTTCAGCCCCTCTGTTTCAGCCCCTCTGTTTCTCGACCTCTGTTTCTCACCCTCTGTTTCTCGCCCTCTGTTTTTTCCCCTCTGTTTCTCGCCCTCTGTTTCAGCCCCTCTGTTTCTCGCCCTCTGTTTCAGCCCCTCTGTTTCTCGCCCTCTGTTTCAGCCCCTCTGTTTCAGCCACTCTGTTTCAGCCCCTCTGTTTCTCGCCCTCCGTTTCAGCCCCTCAGTTTCTCGCCCTCTGTTTCAGCCCCTCTGTTTCAGCCCCTCTGTTTCTCGCCCACTGTTTCTGCCCCTCTGTTTCTCGCCCTCTGTTTCAGCCCCTCTGTTTCTCGCCCTCTGTTTCAGCCCCGCTGATTCAGCCCCTCTGTTTCTCACCCTCTGTTTCAGCCACTCTGATTCTGCCCCTCTGATTCAGCCCCTCTGTTTCAGCCCCTCTGATTCAGCCCCTCTGTTTCTTGCCCTCTGTTTCAGCCCCTCTGTTTCTCGCCCTCTGTTTCAGCCCCTCTGTTTCAGCCCCTCTGTTTCTCGCCCTCTGTTTCAGCCCCTCTGTTTCTCGCCCTCTGTTTCAGCCCCTCTGTTTCTCGCCCTCTGTTTTAGCCCCTCTGATTCAGCCCCTCTGATTCAGCCCCTCTGTTTCAGCCCCTCTGTTTCAGCCCCTCTGTTTCTTGCCCTCTGCTTCAGCCCCTCTGTTTCTCGCCCTCTGTTTCAGCCCCTCTGTTTCTCGCCCTCTGTTTCAGCCCCTCTGTTTCAGCCACTCTGTTTCAGCCCCTCTGTTTCTCGCCCTCTGTTTCAGCCCCTCAGTTTCTCGCCCTCTGTTTCAGCCCCTCTGTTTCAGCCCCTCTGTTTCTCGCCCTCTGTTTCTGCCCCTCTGTTTCTCGCCCTCTGTTTCAGCCCCTCTGTTTCTCGCCCTCTGTTTCAGCCCCGCTGATTCAGCCCCTCTGTTTCTCACCCTCTGTTTCAGCCACTCTGATTCTGCCCCTCTGATTCAGCCCCTCTGTTTCAGCCCCTCTGATTCAGCCCCTCTGTTTCTTGCCCTCTGTTTCAGCCCCTCTGTTTCTCGCCCTCTGTTTCAGCCCCTCTGTTTCAGCCCCTCTGTTTCTCGCCCTCTGTTTCAGCCCCTCTGTTTCTCGCCCTCTGTTTCAGCCCCTCTGTTTCTCGCCCTCTGTTTCTGCCCCTCTGTTTCTCGCCCTCTGTTTCAGCCCCTCTGTTTCTCGCCCTCTGTTTCAGCCCCGCTGATTCAGCCCCTCTGTTTCACGCCCTCTGTTTCTCGCCCTCTGTTTCAGGCTCTCTGTTTCAGCCCCTCTGTTTCAGCCCCTCTGTTTCTCGACCTCTGTTTCTCACGCTCTGTTTCTCGCCCTCTGTTTCAGCCCCTCTGTTTCTCGCCCTCTGTTTTAGCCCCTCTGATTCAGCCCCTCTGATTCAGCCCCTCTGTTTCAGCCCCTCTGATTCAGCACCTCTGTTTCTCGCCCTCTGTTTCAGTCCCTCTGTTTCTCGCCCTCTGTTTCAGCCCCTCTGTTTCTCGCCCTCTGTTTCAGCCCCTCTGTTTCTCGACTACTGTTTCAGCCCCTCTGTTTCTCGCCCTCTGTTTCAGCCCCTCTGTTTCAGCCTCTCTGTTTCTCGCCCTCTGTTTCTGCCCCTCTGTTTCTCGCCCTCTGTTTCAGCCCCTCTGTTTCTCGCCCTCTGTTTAAGCCCCGCTGATTCAGCCCCTATGTTTCTCGCCCTCTGTTTCAGCCCCTCTGATTCAGCCCCTCTGATTCAGCCCCTCTGTTTAGCCCGTCTGATTCAGCCCCTCTGTTTCTCGCCCTCTGTTTCAGCCCCTCTGTTTCTCGCCCTCTGTTTCAGCCCCACAGATTCAGCCCCTCTGTTTCTCGCCCTCTGTTTCAGCCCCTCTGTTTCTCGCCCTCTGTTTCAGCCCCTCTGTTTCTCGCCCTCTGATTCTGCCCCTCTGATTTAGCCCCTCTGTATCAGACCCTCTGATTCAGCCCCTCTGTTTCAGCCCCTCTGTTTCAGCCCCTCAGTTTCATCCCCTCTGTTTCTTGCCCTCTGTTTCTCACCCTCTGTTTCTCGCCCTCTGTTTCAGCCCCTCTGTTTCTCGCCCTCTGTTTCTGCCCCTCTGTTTCTCGCCCTCTGTTTCAGCCCCTCTGTTTCTCGCCCTCTGTTTCAGCCCCACAGATTCAGCCCCTCTGTTTCTCGCCCTCTGTTTTAGCCCCTCTGATTCAGCCCCTCTGATTCAGCCCCTCTGTTTCAGTCCCTCTGATTCAGCCCCTCTGATTCAGCCCCTCTGTTTCTCGCCCTCTGTTTCTCGCCCTCTGTTTCAGCCCCTCTGTTTCAGCCCCTCTGTTTCTTGCCCTCTGCTTCAGCCCCTCTGTTTCTCGCCCTCTGTTTCAGCCCCTCTGTTTCTCGCCCTCTGTTTCAGCCCCTCTGTTTCAGCCACTCTGTTTCAGCCCCTCTGTTTCTCGCCCTCTGTTTCAGCCCCTCAGTTTCTCGCCCTCTGTTTCAGCCCCTCTGTTTCAGCCCCTTTGTTTCTCGCCCTCTGTTTCTGCCCCTCTGTTTCTCGCCCTCTGTTTCAGCCCCGCTGTTTCTCGCCCTCTGTTTCAGCCCCACAGATTCAGCCCCTCTGTTTCTCGCCCTCTGTTTTAGCCCCTCTGATTCAGCCCCTCTGATTCAGCCCCTCTGTTTCTCGCCCTCTGTTTCAGCCACTCAGATTCTGCCCCTCTGATTCTGCCCCTCTGTTTCAGCCCCTCTGATTCAGCCCCTCTGTTTCTCGCCCTCTGTTTCAGCCCCTCTGTTTCTCGTCATCTGTTTCAGCCCCTCTGTTTCAGAACCTCTGTTACGCGCCCTCTGTTTCAGCCCCTCTGTTTCTCGCCCTCTGTTTCAGCCCCTCTGTTTCTCGCCCTCTGTGTCAGCCCCTCTGTTTCTCACCCTTTGTTTCTGCCCCTCTGATTTAGCCCCTCTGTTTCAGCCCCACTGATTCAGCCCCTCTGTTTCAGCCCCTCTGTTTCAGCCCCTCAGTTTCATCCCCTCTGTTTCTCGCCCTCTCTTTCTCACCCTCTGTTTCTCGCCCTCTGTTTCAGCCCCTCTGTTTCTCGCCCTCTGTTTCTGCCCCTCTGTTTCAGCCCCTCTGTTTCTCGCCCTCTGTTTCAGCCCCTCTGTTTCTCGCCCTCTGTTTCAGCCCCTCTGTTTCAGCTCCTCTGTTTCTCGCCCTCTGTATCTGCCCCTCTGTTTCTCGCCCTCTGTTTCAGCCCCACTGTTTCTCGCCCTCTGTTTCAGCCCCACAGATTCAGCCCCTCTGTTTCTCGCCCTCTGTTTTAGCCCCTCTGATTCAACCCCTCTGATTCAGCCCCTCTGTTTCAGCCCCTCTGATTCAGCACCTCTGTTTCTCGCCCTCTGTTTCAGTCCCTCTGTTTCTCGCCCTCTGTTTCAGCCCCTCTGTTTCTCGCCCTCTGTTTCAGCCCCTCTGTTTCAGCCCCTCAGTTTCATCCCCTCTGTTTCTCGCCCTCTGTTTCTCACCCTCTGTTTCTCGCCCTCTGTTTCAGCCCCTCTGTTTCTCGCCCTCTGTTTCTGCCCCTCTGTTTCTCGCCCTCTGTTTCAGCCCCTCTGTTTCTCGCTCTCTGTTTCAGCCCCACAGATTCAGCCCCTCTGTTTCTCGCCCTCTGTTTTAGTCCCTCTGATTCAGCCCCTCTGATTCAGCCCCTCTGTTTCAGCCCCTCTGATTCAGCACCTCTGTTTCTCGCCCTCTGTTTCAGTCCTTCTGTTTCTCGCCCTCTGTTTCAGCCCCTCTGTTTCTCGCCCTCTGTTTCAGCCCCTCTGTTTCTCGCCCTCTGTTTCAGGCTCTCTGTTTCAGCCCCTCTGTTTCAGCCCCTCTGTTTCTCGACCTCTGTTTCTCACCCTCTGTTTCTCGCCCTCTGTTTTTTCCCCTCTGTTTCTCGCCCTCTGTTTCAGCCCCTCTGTTTCTCGCCCTCTGTTTCAGCCCCTCTGTTTCTCGTCCTCTGTTTCAGCCCCTCTGTTTCAGCCACTCTGTTTCAGCCCCTCTGTTTCTCGCCCTCCGTTTCAGACCCTCAGTTTCTCGCCCTCTGTTTCAGCCCCTCTGTTTCAGCCCCTCTGTTTCTCGCCCACTGTTTCTGCCCCTCTGTTTCTCGCCCTCTGTTTCAGCCCCTCTGTTTCTCGCCCTCTGTTTCAGCCCCGCTGATTCAGCCCCTCTGTTTCTCACCCTCTGTTTCAGCCACTCTGATTCTGCCCCTCTGATTCAGCCCCTCTGTTTCAGCCCCTCTGATTCAGCCCCTCTGTTTCTTGCCCTCTGTTTCAGCCCCTCTGTTTCTCGCCCTCTGTTTCAGCCCCTCTGTTTCAGCCCCTCTGTTTCTCGCCCTCTGTTTCAGCCCCTCTGTTTCTCGCCCTCTGTTTCAGCCCCTCTGTTTCTCGCCCTCTGTTTCAGCCCCTCTGATTCAGCCCCTCTGATTCAGCCCCTCTGTTTCAGCCCCTCTGTTTCAGCCCCTCTGTTTCACGCCCTCTGTTTCAGCCCCTCTGATTCAGCCCCTCTGATTCAGCCCCTCTGTTTCAGCCCCTCTGATTCAGCACCTCTGTTTCTCGCCCTCTGTTTCAGCCCCTCTGTTTCTCGCCCTCTGTTTTAGCCCCTCTGTTTCTCGCCCTCTGTTTCAGCCCCTCTGATTTAGCCCCTCTGTTTCAGCCCCTCTGATTCAGCCCCTCTGTTTCAGCCCCTCTGTTTCAGCCCCTCAGTTTCATCCCCTCTGTTTCTATCCCTCTGTTTCTCACCCTCTGTTTCTCGCCCTCTGTTTCAGCCCCTCTGATTTAGCCCCTCTGTTTCAGCCCCTCTGATTCAGCCCCTCAGTTTCATCCCCTCTGTTTCTCGCCCTCTCTTTCTCACCCTCTGTTTCTCGCCCTCTGTTTCAGCCCCTCTGTTTCTCGCCCTCTGTTTCAGGCCCTCTGTTTCAGCCCCTCTGTTTCTCACCCTCTGTTTCAGCCCCTCTGTTTCTCGCCCTCTGTTTCAGCCCCTCTGTTTCAGCTCCTCTGTTTCTCGCCCTCTGTTTCTGCCCCTCTGTTTCTCGCCCTCTGTTTCAGCCCCTCTGTTTCTCGCCCTCTGTTTCAGCCCCTCTGTTTCTCGCCCTCTGTTTTAGCCCCTCTGATTCAGCCCCTCTGATTCAGCCCCTCTGTTTCAGCCCCTCTGATTCAGCACCTCTGTTTCTCGCCCTCTGTTTCAGTCCCTCTGTTTCTCGCCCTCTGTTTCAGTCTCTCTGTTTCTCGCCCTCTGTTTCAGCCCCTCTGTTTCTCGCCCTCTGTTTCAGCCCCTCTGTTTCTCGCCCTCTGTTTCAGGCTCTCTGTTTCAGCCCCTCTGTTTCAGCCCCTCTGTTTCTCGACCTCTGTTTCTCACCCTCTGTTTCTCGCCCTCTGTTTCAGCCCCTCTGTTTCTCGCCCTCTGTTTCAGCCCCTCTGTTTCTCGCCCTCTGCTTCAGCCCCTCTGTTTCTCGCCCTCTGTTTCAGCCCCTCTGTTTCTCGCCCTCTGTTTCATCCCTACTGTTTCAGCCACTCTGTTTCAGCCCCTCTGTTTCTCGCCCTCTGTTTCAGCCCCTCTGTTTCTCGCCCTCTGTTTCAGCCCCTCTGTTTCAGCCTCTCTGTTTCTCGCCCTCTGTTTCTGCCCCTCTGTTTCTCGCCCTCTGTTTCAGCCCCTCTGTTTCTCTCCCTCTGTTTCAGCCCCGCTGATTCAGCCCCTCTGTTTCTCGCCCTCTGTTTCAGCGCCTCTGATTCAGCCCCTCTGATTCAGCCCCTCTGTTTAGCCCCTCTGATTCAGCCCCTCTGTTTCTCGCCCTCTGTTTCAGCCCCTCTGTTTCTCGCCCTCTGTTTCAGCCCCTCTGTTTCAGCCCCTCTGTTTCTCGCCCTCTGTTTCAGCCCCTCTGTTTCTCGCCCTCTGTTTCTGCCCCTCTGATTTAGCCCCTCTGTATCAGCCCCTCTGATTCAGCCCCTCTGTTTCAGCCCCTCTGTTTCAGCCCCTCAGTTTCATCCCCTCTGTTTCTCGCCCTCTGTTTCTCACCCTCTGTTTCTCGCCCTCTGTTTCAGCCCCTCTGTTTCTCGCCCTCTGTTTCTGCCCCTCTGTTTCTCGCCCTCTGTTTCAGCCCCTCTGTTTCTCGCTCTCTGTTTCAGCCCCACAGATTCAGCCCCACTGTTTCTCGCCCTCTGTTTTAGTCCCTCTGATTCAGCCCCTCTGATTCAGCCCCTCTGTTTCAGCCCCTCTGATTCAGCCCCTCTGTTTCTCGCCCTCTGTTTCAGGCTCTCTGTTTCAGCCCCTCTGTTTCAGCCCCTCTGTTTCTCGACCTCTGTTTCTCACCCTCTGTTTCTCGCCCTCTGTTTCAACCCCTCTGTTTCTCGCCCTCTGTTTCAGCCCCTCTGTTTCTCGACCTCTGTTTCTCACCCTCTGTTTCTCGCCCTCTGTTTCAGCCCCTCTGTTTCTCGCCCTCTGTTTCAGCCCCTCTGTTTCAGCCACTCTGTTTCAGCCCCTCTGTTTCTCGCCCTCCGTTTCAGACCCTCAGTTTCTCGCCCTCTGTTTCAGCCCCTCTGTTTCAGCCCCTCTGTTTCTCGCCCTCTGTTTCAGCCCCGCTGATTCAGCCCCTCTGTTTCTCACCCTCTGTTTCAGCCACTCTGATTCTGCCCCTCTGATTCAGCCCCTCTGTTTCAGCCCCTCTGATTCAGCCCCTCTGTTTCTCGCCCTCTCTTTCAGCCCCTCTGTTTCTCGCCCTCTGTTTCAGCCCCTCTGTTTCAGCCCCTCTGTTTCTCGCCCTCTGTTTCAGCCCCTCTGTTTCTCGCCCTCTGTTTCAGCCCCTCTGTTTCTCGCCCTCTGTTTCTGCCCCTCTGTTTCTCGCCCTCTGTTTCAGCCCCTCTGTTTCTCGCCCTCTGTTTCAGCCCCGCTGATTCAGCCCCTCTGTTTCACGCCCTCTGTTTCAGCCCCTCTGATTCAGCCCCTCTGATTCAGCCCCTCTGTTTCAGCCCCTCTGTTTCAGCCCCTCTGTTTCTTGCCCTCTGCTTCAGCCCCTCTGTTTCTCGCCCTCTGTTTCAGCCCCTCTGTTTCTCGCCCTCTGTTTCAGCCCCTCTGTTTCAGCCACTCTGTTTCAGCCCCTCTGTTTCTCGCCCTCTGTTTCAGCCCCTCAGTTTCTCGCCCTCTGTTTCAGCCCCTCTGTTTCAGCCCCTCTGTTTCTCGCCCTCTGTTTCTGCCCCTCTGTTTCTCGCCCTCTGTTTCAGCCCCGCTGTTTCTCGCCCTCTGTTTCAGCCCCACAGATTCAGCCCCTCTGTTTCTCGCCCTCTGTTTTAGCCCCTCTGATTCAGCCCCTCTGATTCAGCCCCTCTGTTTCTCGCCCTCTGTTTCAGCCACTCTGATTCTGCCCCTCTGATTCTGCCCCTCTGTTTCAGCCCCTCTGATTCAGCCCCTCTGTTTCTCGCCCTCTGTTTCAGCCCCTCTGTTTCTCGTCATCTGTTTCAGCCCCTCTGTTTCAGAACCTCTGTTACGCGCCCTCTGTTTCAGCCCCTCTGTTTCTCGCCCTCTGTTTCAGCCCCTCTGTTTCTCGCCCTCTGTGTCAGCCCCTCTGTTTCTCACCCTTTGTTTCTGCCCCTCTGATTTAGCCCCTCTGTTTCAGCCCCACTGATTCAGCCCCTCTGTTTCAGCCCCTCTGTTTCAGCCCCTCAGTTTCATCCCCTCTGTTTCTCGCCCTCTCTTTCTCACCCTCTGTTTCTCGCCCTCTGTTTCAGCCCCTCTGTTTCTCGCCCTCTGTTTCTGCCCCTCTGTTTCAGCCCCTCTGTTTCTCGCCCTCTGTTTCAGCCCCTCTGTTTCTCGCCCTCTGTTTCAGCCCCTCTGTTTCAGCTCCTCTGTTTCTCGCCCTCTGTATCTGCCCCTCTGTTTCTCGCCCTCTGTTTCAGCCCCACTGTTTCTCGCCCTCTGTTTCAGCCCCACAGATTCAGCCCCTCTGTTTCTCGCCCTCTGTTTTAGCCCCTCTGATTCAACCCCTCTGATTCAGCCCCTCTGTTTCAGCCCCTCTGATTCAGCACCTCTGTTTCTCGCCCTCTGTTTCAGTCCCTCCGTTTCTCGCCCTCTGTTTCAGCCCCTCTGTTTCTCGCCCTCTGTTTCAGCCCCTCTGTTTCTTGCCCTCTGTTTCAGGCTCTCTGTTTCAGCCCCTCTGTTTCAGCCCCTCTGTTTCTCGACCTCTGTTTCTCACCCTCTGTTTCTCGCCCTCTGTTTCAGCCCCTCTGTTTCTCGCCCTCTGTTTTAGCCCCTCTGATTCAGCCCCTCTGATTCAGCCCCTCTGTTTCAGCCCCTCTGATTCAGCACCTCTGTTTCTCGCCCTCTGTTTCAGTCCCTCTGTTTCTCGCCCTCTGTTTCAGCCCCTCTGTTTCTCGCCCTCTGTTTCAGCCCCTCTGTTTCTCGCCCTCTGTTTCAGCCCCTCTGTTTCTCGCCCTCTGTTTCAGCCCCTCTGTTTCAGCCTCTCTGTTTCTCGCCCTCTGTTTCTGCCCCTCTGTTTCTCGCCCTCTGTTTCAGCCCCTCTGTTTCTCGCCCTCTGTTTCAGCCCCGCTGATTCAGCCCCTCTGTTTCTCACCCTCTGTTTCAGCCACTCTGATTCTGCCCCTCTGATTCAGCCCCTCTGTTTCAGCCCCTCTGATTCAGCCCCTCTGTTTCTCGCCCTCTGTTTCAGCCCCTCTGTTTCTCGCCCTCTGTTTCAGCCCCTCTGTTTCAGCCCCTCTGTTTCTCGCCCTCTGTTTCAGCCCCTCTGTTTCCCGCCCTCTGTTTCAGCCCCTCTGTTTCTCGCCCTCTGTTTCAGCCCCTCTGTTTCTCGCCCTCTGTTTCTGCCCCTCTGTTTCTCGCCCTCTGTTTCAGCCCCTCTGTTTCTCGCCCTCTGTTTCAGCCCCGCTGATTCAGCCCCTCTGTTTCACGCCCTCTGTTTCAGCCCCTCTGATTCAGCCCCTCTGATTCAGCCCCTCTGTTTCAGCCCCTCTGATTCAGCACCTCTGTTTCTCGCCCTCTGTTTCAGCCCGTCTGTTTCTCGCCCTCTGTTTTAGCCCGTCTGTTTCTCGCCCTCTGTTTCAGCCCCTCTGATTTAGCCCCTCTGTTTCAGCCTCTCTGATTCAGCCCCTCAGTTTCAGCCCCTCTGTTTCAGCCCCTCAGTTTCATCCCCTCAGTTTCTATCCCTCTGTTTCTCACCCTCTGTTTCTCGCCCTCTGTTTCAGCCCCTCTGATTTAGCCCCTCTGTTTCAGCCCCTCTGATTCAGCCCCTCTGTTTCAGCCCCTCTGTTTCAGCCCCTCAGTTTCATCCCCTCTGTTTCTCGCCCTCTCTTTCTCACCCTCTGTTTCTCGCCCTCTGTTTCAGCCCCTCTGTTTCTCGCCCTCTGTTTCAGGCCCTCTGTTTCAGCCCCTCTGTTTCTCACCCTCTGTTTCAGCCCCTCTGTTTCTCGCCCTCTGTTTCAGCCCCTCTGTTTCAGCTCCTCTGTTTCTCGCCCTCTGTTTCTGCCCCTCTGTTTCTCGCCCTCTGTTTCAGCCCCTCTGTTTCTCGCCCTCTGTTTCAACCCCACAGATTCAGCCCCTCTGTTTCTCGCCCTCTGTTTTAGCCCCTCTGATTCAGCCCCTCTGATTCAGCCCCTCTGTTTCAGCCCCTCTGATTCAGCACCTCTGTTTCTCGCCCACTGTTTCAGTCCCTCTGTTTCTCGCCCTCTGTTTCAGCCCCTCTGTTTCTCGCCCTCTGTTTCAGCCCCTCTGTTTCTCGCCCTCTGTTTCAGGCTCTCTGCTTCAGCCCCTCTGTTTCAGCCCCTCTGTTTCTCGACCTCTGTTTCTCACCCTCTGTTTCTTGCCCTCTGTTTCAGCCCCTCTGTTTCTCGCCCTCTGCTTCAGCCCCTCTGTTTCTCGCCCTCTGCTTCAGCCCCTCTGTTTCTCGCCCTCTGTTTCAGCCCCTCTGTTTCTCGCCCTCTGTTTCATCCCTACTGTTTCAGCCACTCTGTTTCAGCCCCTCTGTTTCTCGCCCTCTGTTTCAGCCCCTCTGTTTCTCGCCCTCTGTTTCAGCCCCTCTGTTTCAGCCTCTCTGTTTCTCGCCCCCTGTTTCTGCCCCTCTGTTTCTCGCCCTCTGTTTCAGCCCCTCTGTTTCTCTCCCTCTGTTTCAGCCCCGCTGATTCAGCCCCTCTGTTTCTCGCCCTGTGTTTCAGAGCCTCTAATTCAGCCCCTCTGATTCAGCCCCTCTGTTTAGCCCCTCTGATTCAGCCCCTCTCTTTCTCGCCCTCTGTTTCAGCCCCTCTGTTTCAGCCCCTCTGTTTCTCGCCCTCTGTTTCAGCCCCTCTGTTTCTCACCCTCTGTTTCAGCCCCTCTGTTTCTCGCCCTCTGTTTCTGCCCCTCTGATTTAGCCCCTCTGTATCAGCCCCTCTGATTCAGCCCCTCTGTTTCAGCACCTCTGTTTCAGCCCCTCTGTTTCAGTCTCTCTGTTTCTCGCCCTCTGTTTCTGCCCCTCTGTTTCTCGCCCTCTGTTTCAGCCCCTCTGTTTCTCGCTCTCTGTTTCAGCCCCACAGATTCAGCCCCTCTGTTTCTCGCCCTCTGTTTTAGTCCCTCTGATTCAGCCCCTCTGATTCAGCCCCTCTGTTTCAGCCCCTCTGATTCAGCACCTCTGTTTCTCGCCCTCTGTTTCAGTCCTTCTGTTTCTCGCCCTCTGTTTCAGCCCCTCTGTTTCTCGCCCTCTGTTTCAGCCCCTCTGTTTCTCGCCCTCTGTTTCAGGCTCTCTGTTTCAGCCCCTCTGTTTCAGCCCCTCTGTTTCTCGACCTCTGTTTCTCACCCTCTGTTTCTCGCCCTCTGTTTCAACCCCTCTGTTTCTCGCCCTCTGTTTCAGCCCCTCTGTTTCTCGCCCTCTGTTTCAGCCCCTCTGTTTCTCGCCCTCTGTTTCAGCCCCTCTGTTTCAGCCACTCTGTTTCAGCCCCTCTGTTTCTCGCCCTCCGTTTCAGCCCCTCAGTTTCTCGCCCTCTGTTTCAGCCCCTCTGTTTCAGCCCCTCTGTTTCTCGCCCACTGTTTCTGCCCCTCTGTTTCTCGCCCTCTGTTTCAGCCCCTCTGTTTCTCGCCCTCTGTTTCAGCCCCGCTGATTCAGCCCCTCTGTTTCTCACCCTCTGTTTCAGCCACTCTGATTCTGCCCCTCTGATTCAGCCCCTCTGTTTCAGCCCCTCTGATTCAGCCCCTCTGTTTCTTGCCCTCTGTTTCAGCCCCTCTGTTTCTCGCCCTCTGTTTCAGCCCCTCTGTTTCAGCCCCTCTGTTTCTCGCCCTCTGTTTCAGCCCCTCTGTTTCTCGCCCTCTGTTTCAGCCCCTCTGTTTCTCGCCCTCTGTTTCTGCCCCTCTGTTTCTCGCCCTCTGTTTCAGCCCCTCTGTTTCTCGCCCTCTGTTTCAGCCCCGCTGATTCAGCCCCTCTGTTTCACGCCCTCTGTTTCAGCCCCTCTGATTCAGCCCCTCTGATTCAGCCCCTCTGTTTCAGCCCCTCTGTTTCAGCCCCTCTGTTTCTTGCCCTCTGCTTCAGCCCCTCTGTTTCTCGCCCTCTGTTTCAGCCCCTCTGTTTCTCGCCCTCTGTTTCAGCCCCTCTGTTTCAGCCACTCTGTTTCAGCCCCTCTGTTTCTCGCCCTCTGTTTCAGCCCCTCAGTTTCTCGCCCTCTGTTTCAGCCCCTCTGTTTCAGCCCCTCTGTTTCTCGCCCTCTGTTTCAGTCCCTCTGTTTCTCGCCCTCTGTTTCAGCCCCTCTGTTTCTCGCCCTCTGTTTCTGCCCCTCTGTTTCTCGCCCTCTGTTTCAGCCCCTCTGTTTCTCGCCCTCTGTTTCAGCCCCGCTGATTCAGCCCCTCTGTTTCACGCCCTCTGTTTCAGCCCCTCTGATTCAGCCCCTCTGATTCAGCCCCTCTGTTTCAGCCCCTCTGTTTCAGCCCCTCTGTTTCTTGCCCTCTGCTTCAGCCCCTCTGTTTCTCGCCCTCTGTTTCAGCCCCTCTGTTTCTCGCCCTCTGTTTCAGCCCCTCTGTTTCAGCCCCTCTGTTTCTCGCCCTCTGTTTCAGCCCCTCTGTTTCTCGCCCTCTGTTTCAGCCCCTCTGTTTCTCGCCCTCTGTTTCTGCCCCTCTGTTTCTCGCCCTCTGTTTCAGCCCCTCTGTTTCTCGCCCTCTGTTTCAGCCCCGCTGATTCAGCCCCTCTGTTTCACGCCCTCTGTTTCAGCCCCTCTGATTCAGCCCCTCTGATTCAGCCCCTCTGTTTCAGCCCCTCTGTTTCAGCCCCTCTGTTTCTTGCCCTCTGCTTCAGCCCCTCTGTTTCTCGCCCTCTGTTTCAGCCCCTCTGTTTCTCGCCCTCTGTTTCAGCCCCTCTGTTTCAGCCACTCTGTTTCAGCCCCTCTGTTTCTCGCCCTCTGTTTCAGCCCCTCAGTTTCTCGCCCTCTGTTTCAGCCCCTCTGTTTCAGCCCCTCTGTTTCTCGCCCTCTGTTTCTGCCCCTCTGTTTCTCGCCCTCTGTTTCAGCCCCTCTGTTTCTCGCCCTCTGTTTCAGCCCCACAGATTCAGCCCCTCTGTTTCTCGCCCTCTGTTTTAGCCCCTCTGATTCAGCCCCTCTGATTCAGCCCCTCTGTTTCTCGCCCTCTGTTTCAGCCACTCTGATTCTGCCCCTCTGATTCTGCCCCTCTGTTTCAGCCCCTCTGATTCAGCCCCTCTGTTTCTCGCCCTCTGTTTCAGCCCCTCTGTTTCTCGTCATCTGTTTCAGCCCCTCTGTTTCAGCCCCTCTGTTTCGCGCCCTCTGTTTCAGCCCCTCTGTTTCTCGCCCTCTGTTTCAGCCCCTCTGTTTCTCGCCCTCTGTGTCAGCCCCTCTGTTTCTCACCCTTTGTTTCTGCCCCTCTGATTTAGCCCCTCTGTTTCAGCCCCTCTGATTCAGCCCCTCTGTTTCAGCCCCTCTGTTTCAGCCCCTCAGTTTCATCCCCTCTGTTTCTCGCCCTCTCTTTCTCACCCTCTGTTTCTCGCTCTCTGTTTCAGCCCCTCTGTTTCTCGCCCTCTGTTACAGCCCCTCTGTTTCAGCCCCTCTGTTTCTCGCCCTCTGTTTCAGCCCCTCTGTTTCTCGCCCTCTGTTTCAGCCCCTCTGTTTCAGCTCCTCTGTTTCTCGCCCTCTGTATCTGCCCCTCTGTTTCTCGCCCTCTGTTTCAGCCCCTCTGTTTCTCGCCCTCTGTTTCAGCCCCACAGATTCAGCCCCTCTGTTTCTCGCCCTCTGTTTTAGCCCCTCTGATTCAACCCCTCTGATTCAGCCCCTCTGTTTCAGCCCCTCTGATTCAGCACCTCTGTTTCTCGCCCTCTGTTTCAGTCCCTCTGTTTCTCGCCCTCTGTTTCAGCCCCTCTGTTTCTCGCCCTCTGTTTCAGCCCCTCTGTTTCTTGCCCTCTGTTTCAGGCTCTCTGTTTCAGCCCCTCTGTTTCAGACCCTCTGTTTCTCGACCTCTGTTTCTCACCCTCTGTTTCTCGCCCTCTGTTTCAGCCCCTCTGTTTCTCGCCCTCTGTTTTAGCCCCTCTGATTCAGCCCCTCTGATTCAGCCCCTCTGTTTCAGCCCCTCTGATTCAGCACCTCTGTTTCTCGCCCTCTGTTTCAGTCCCTCTGTTTCACGCCCTCTGTTTCAGCCCCTCTGTTTCTCGCCCTCTGTTTCAGCCCCTCTGTTTCTCGCCCTCTGTTTCAGCCCCTCTGTTTCTCGCCCTCTGTTTCAGCCCCTCTGTTTCAGCCTCTCTGTTTCTCGCCCTCTGTTTCTGCCCCTCTGTTTCTCGCCCTCTGTTTCAGCCCCTCTGTTTCTCGCCCTCTGTTTCAGCCCCGCTGATTCAGCCCCTCTGTTTCTCGCCCTCTGTTTCAGCCCCGCTGATTCAGCCCCTCTGTTTCTCGCCCTCTGTTTCAGCCCCTCTGATTCAGCCCCTCTGATTCAGCCCCTCTGTTTAGCCCCTCTGATTCAGCCCCTCTGTTTCTCGCCCTCTGTTTCAGCCCCTCTGTTTCTCGCCCGCTGTTTCAGCCCCTCTGTTTCTCGCCCTCTGTTTCTGCCCCACTGATTTAGCCCCTCTGTATCAGCCCCTCTGATTCAGCCCCTCTGTTTCAGCCCCTCTGTTTCAGCCCCTCAGTTTCATCCCCTCTGTTTCTCGCCCTCTGTTTCTCACCCTCTGTTTCTCGCCCTGTTTCAGCCCCTCTGTTTCTCGCCCTCTGTTTCTGCCCCTCTGTTTCTCGCCCTCTGTTTCAGCCCCTCTGTTTCTCGCCCTCTGTTTCAGCCCCACAGATTCAGCCCCTCTCTTTCTCGCCCTCTGTTTTAGCCCCTCTGATTCAGCCCCTCTGATTCAGCCCCTCTGTTTCAGCCCCTCTGTTTCAGCCCCTCTGTTTCTCGCCCTCTGTTTCTGCCCCACTGATTTAGCCCCTCTGTATCAGCCCCTCTGATTCAGCCCCTCTGTTTCAGCCCCTCTGTTTCAGCCCCTCAGTTTCATCCCCTCTGTTTCTCGCCCTCTGTTTCTCACCCTCTGTTTCTCGCCCTGTTTCAGCCCCTCTGTTTCTCGCCCTCTGTTTCTGCCCCTCTGTTTCTCGCCCTCTGTTTCAGCCCCTCTGTTTCTCGCCCTCTGTTTCAGCCCCACAGATTCAGCCCCTCTCTTTCTCGCCCTCTGTTTTAGCCCCTCTGATTCAGCCCCTCTGATTCAGCCCCTCTGTTTCAGCCCCTCTGATTCAGCCCCTCTGTTTCTCGACCTCTGTTTCTCACCCTCTGTTTCTCGCCCTCAGTTTCAGCCCCTCTGTTTCTCGCCCTCTGTTTCAGCCCCTCTGTTTCTCGCCCTCTGCTTCAGCCCCTCTGTTTCTCGCCCTCTGTTTCAGCCCCTCTGTTTCAGCCACTCTGTTTCAGCCCCTCTGTTTCTCGCCCTCCGTTTCAGCCCCTCAGTTTCTCGCCCTCTGTTTCAGCCCCTCTGTTTCAGCCCCTCTGTTTCTCGCCCTCTGTTTCTGCCCCTCTGTTTCTCGCCCTCTGTTTCAGCCCCTCTGTTTCTCGCCCTCTGTTTCAGCCCCGCTGATTCAGCCCCTCTGTTTCTCGCCCTCTGTTTCAGCCCCTCTGATTCAGCCCCTGTGATTCAGCCCCTCTGTTTCAGCCCCTCTGTTTCAGCCCCTCTGTTTCTTGCCCTCTGCTTCAGCCCCTCTGTTTCAGCCCCTCAGTTTCATCCCCTCTGTTTCTCGCCCTCTCTTTCTCACCCTCTGTTTCTCGCTCTCTGTTTCAGCCCCTCTGTTTCTCGCCCTCTGTTACAGCCCCTCTGTTTCAGCCCCTCTGTTTCTCGCCCTCTGTTTCAGCCCCTCTGTTTCTCGCCCTCTGTTTCAGCCCCTCTGTTTCAGCTCCTCTGTTTCTCGCCCTCTGTATCTGCCCCTCTGTTTCTCGCCCTCTGTTTCAGCCCCTCTGTTTCTCGCCCTCTGTTTCAGCCCCACAGATTCAGCCCCTCTGTTTCTCGCCCTCTGTTTTAGCCCCTCTGATTCAACCCCTCTGATTCAGCCCCTCTGTTTCAGCCCCTCTGATTCAGCACCTCTGTTTCTCGCCCTCTGTTTCAGTCCCTCTGTTTCTCGCCCTCTGTTTCAGCCCCTCTGTTTCTCGCCCTCTGTTTCAGCCCCTCTGTTTCTTGCCCTCTGTTTCAGGCTCTCTGTTTCAGCCCCTCTGTTTCAGACCCTCTGTTTCTCGACCTCTGTTTCTCACCCTCTGTTTCTCGCCCTCTGTTTCAGCCCCTCTGTTTCTCGCCCTCTGTTTTAGCCCCTCTGATTCAGCCCCTCTGATTCAGCCCCTCTGTTTCAGCCCCTCTGATTCAGCACCTCTGTTTCTCGCCCTCTGTTTCAGTCCCTCTGTTTCACGCCCTCTGTTTCAGCCCCTCTGTTTCTCGCCCTCTGTTTCAGCCCCTCTGTTTCTCGCCCTCTGTTTCAGCCCCTCTGTTTCTCGCCCTCTGTTTCAGCCCCTCTGTTTCAGCCTCTCTGTTTCTCGCCCTCTGTTTCTGCCCCTCTGTTTCTCGCCCTCTGTTTCAGCCCCTCTGTTTCTCGCCCTCTGTTTCAGCCCCGCTGATTCAGCCCCTCTGTTTCTCGCCCTCTGTTTCAGCCCCGCTGATTCAGCCCCTCTGTTTCTCGCCCTCTGTTTCAGCCCCTCTGATTCAGCCCCTCTGATTCAGCCCCTCTGTTTAGCCCCTCTGATTCAGCCCCTCTGTTTCTCGCCCTCTGTTTCAGCCCCTCTGTTTCTCGCCCGCTGTTTCAGCCCCTCTGTTTCTCGCCCTCTGTTTCTGCCCCACTGATTTAGCCCCTCTGTATCAGCCCCTCTGATTCAGCCCCTCTGTTTCAGCCCCTCTGTTTCAGCCCCTCAGTTTCATCCCCTCTGTTTCTCGCCCTCTGTTTCTCACCCTCTGTTTCTCGCCCTGTTTCAGCCCCTCTGTTTCTCGCCCTCTGTTTCTGCCCCTCTGTTTCTCGCCCTCTGTTTCAGCCCCTCTGTTTCTCGCCCTCTGTTTCAGCCCCACAGATTCAGCCCCTCTCTTTCTCGCCCTCTGTTTTAGCCCCTCTGATTCAGCCCCTCTGATTCAGCCCCTCTGTTTCAGCCCCTCTGTTTCAGCCCCTCTGTTTCTCGCCCTCTGTTTCTGCCCCACTGATTTAGCCCCTCTGTATCAGCCCCTCTGATTCAGCCCCTCTGTTTCAGCCCCTCTGTTTCAGCCCCTCAGTTTCATCCCCTCTGTTTCTCGCCCTCTGTTTCTCACCCTCTGTTTCTCGCCCTGTTTCAGCCCCTCTGTTTCTCGCCCTCTGTTTCTGCCCCTCTGTTTCTCGCCCTCTGTTTCAGCCCCTCTGTTTCTCGCCCTCTGTTTCAGCCCCACAGATTCAGCCCCTCTCTTTCTCGCCCTCTGTTTTAGCCCCTCTGATTCAGCCCCTCTGATTCAGCCCCTCTGTTTCAGCCCCTCTGATTCAGCCCCTCTGTTTCTCGACCTCTGTTTCTCACCCTCTGTTTCTCGCCCTCAGTTTCAGCCCCTCTGTTTCTCGCCCTCTGTTTCAGCCCCTCTGTTTCTCGCCCTCTGCTTCAGCCCCTCTGTTTCTCGCCCTCTGTTTCAGCCCCTCTGTTTCAGCCACTCTGTTTCAGCCCCTCTGTTTCTCGCCCTCCGTTTCAGCCCCTCAGTTTCTCGCCCTCTGTTTCAGCCCCTCTGTTTCAGCCCCTCTGTTTCTCGCCCTCTGTTTCTGCCCCTCTGTTTCTCGCCCTCTGTTTCAGCCCCTCTGTTTCTCGCCCTCTGTTTCAGCCCCGCTGATTCAGCCCCTCTGTTTCTCGCCCTCTGTTTCAGCCCCTCTGATTCAGCCCCTGTGATTCAGCCCCTCTGTTTCTCTCCCTCTGTTTCAGCCCCTCTATTTCTCGCCCTCTGTTTCAGCCCCACTGTTTCTCGACCTCTCTTTCAGCCCCTCTATTTCTCGCCCACTGTTTCAGCCCCTCTGTTTCAGGCCCTCTGTTTCAGCTCCTCTGTTTCAGCCCCTCTGTTTCTCGCCCTCTGTTTTAGCCCCTCTGTTTCTCGCCCTCTGTTTCAGCCCCTCTGATTTAGCCCCTCTGTTTCAGCCCCTCTGATTCAGCCCCTCTGTTTCAGCCCCTCTGTTTCAGCCCCTCAGTTTCATCCCCTCTGTTTCTATCCCTCTGTTTCTCACCCTCTGTTTCTCGCCCTCTGTTTCAGCTCCTCTGTTTCTCGCCCTCTGTTTCTGCCCCTCTGTTTCTCGCCCTCTGTTTCAGCCCCTCTGTTTCTCGACCTCTGTTTCAGCCCCGCTGATTCAGCCCCTCTGTTTCTCGCCCTCTGTTTCAGCCCCTCTGATTCAGCCCCTCTGATTCAGCCCCTCTGTTTCAGCCCCTGTGATTCAGCCCCTCTGTTTCTCTCCCTCTGTTTCAGCCCCTCTGTTTCTCGCCCTCTGTTTCAGCCCCACTGTTTCTCGCCCTCTCTTTCAGCCCCTCTGTTTCTCGCCCTCTGTTTTAGCCCCTCTGATTCAGCCCTTCTGATTCAGCCCCTCTGTTTCAGCCCCTCTGATTCAGCACCTCTGTTTCTCGCCCTCTGTTTCAGTCCCTCAGTTTCTCGCCCTTTGTTTCAGCCCCTCTGTTTCTCGCCCTCTGTTTCAGCCCCTCTGTTTCTCGCCCTCTGTTTCAGCCCCTCTGTTTCTCGCCCTCTGTTTCAGCCCCTCTGTTTCAGCCTCTCTGTTTCTCGCCCTCTGTTTCTGCCCCTCTGTTTCTCGCCCTCTGTTTCAGCCCCTCTGTTTCTCGCCCTCTGTTTCAGCCCCGCTGATTCAGCCCCTCTGTTTCTCGCCCTCTGTTTCAGCCCCTCTGATTCAGCCCCTCTGATTCAGCCCCTCTGTTTAGCCCCTCTGCTTCAGCCCCTCTGTTTCAGCCCCTCAGTTTCATCCCCTCTGTTTCTCGCCCTCTCTTTCTCACCCTCTGTTTCTCGCTCTCTGTTTCAGCCCCTCTGTTTCTCGCCCTCTGTTACAGCCCCTCTGTTTCAGCCCCTCTGTTTCTCGCCCTCTGTTTCAGCCCCTCTGTTTCTCGCCCTCTGTTTCAGCCCCTCTGTTTCAGCTCCTCTGTTTCTCGCCCTCTGTATCTGCCCCTCTGTTTCTCGCCCTCTGTTTCAGCCCCTCTGTTTCTCGCCCTCTGTTTCAGCCCCACAGATTCAGCCCCTCTGTTTCTCGCCCTCTGTTTTAGCCCCTCTGATTCAACCCCTCTGATTCAGCCCCTCTGTTTCAGCCCCTCTGATTCAGCACCTCTGTTTCTCGCCCTCTGTTTCAGTCCCTCTGTTTCTCGCCCTCTGTTTCAGCCCCTCTGTTTCTCGCCCTCTGTTTCAGCCCCTCTGTTTCTTGCCCTCTGTTTCAGGCTCTCTGTTTCAGCCCCTCTGTTTCAGACCCTCTGTTTCTCGACCTCTGTTTCTCACCCTCTGTTTCTCGCCCTCTGTTTCAGCCCCTCTGTTTCTCGCCCTCTGTTTTAGCCCCTCTGATTCAGCCCCTCTGATTCAGCCCCTCTGTTTCAGCCCCTCTGATTCAGCACCTCTGTTTCTCGCCCTCTGTTTCAGTCCCTCTGTTTCACGCCCTCTGTTTCAGCCCCTCTGTTTCTCGCCCTCTGTTTCAGCCCCTCTGTTTCTCGCCCTCTGTTTCAGCCCCTCTGTTTCTCGCCCTCTGTTTCAGCCCCTCTGTTTCAGCCTCTCTGTTTCTCGCCCTCTGTTTCTGCCCCTCTGTTTCTCGCCCTCTGTTTCAGCCCCTCTGTTTCTCGCCCTCTGTTTCAGCCCCGCTGATTCAGCCCCTCTGTTTCTCGCCCTCTGTTTCAGCCCCGCTGATTCAGCCCCTCTGTTTCTCGCCCTCTGTTTCAGCCCCTCTGATTCAGCCCCTCTGATTCAGCCCCTCTGTTTAGCCCCTCTGATTCAGCCCCTCTGTTTCTCGCCCTCTGTTTCAGCCCCTCTGTTTCTCGCCCGCTGTTTCAGCCCCTCTGTTTCTCGCCCTCTGTTTCTGCCCCACTGATTTAGCCCCTCTGTATCAGCCCCTCTGATTCAGCCCCTCTGTTTCAGCCCCTCTGTTTCAGCCCCTCAGTTTCATCCCCTCTGTTTCTCGCCCTCTGTTTCTCACCCTCTGTTTCTCGCCCTGTTTCAGCCCCTCTGTTTCTCGCCCTCTGTTTCTGCCCCTCTGTTTCTCGCCCTCTGTTTCAGCCCCTCTGTTTCTCGCCCTCTGTTTCAGCCCCACAGATTCAGCCCCTCTCTTTCTCGCCCTCTGTTTTAGCCCCTCTGATTCAGCCCCTCTGATTCAGCCCCTCTGTTTCAGCCCCTCTGTTTCAGCCCCTCTGTTTCTCGCCCTCTGTTTCTGCCCCACTGATTTAGCCCCTCTGTATCAGCCCCTCTGATTCAGCCCCTCTGTTTCAGCCCCTCTGTTTCAGCCCCTCAGTTTCATCCCCTCTGTTTCTCGCCCTCTGTTTCTCACCCTCTGTTTCTCGCCCTGTTTCAGCCCCTCTGTTTCTCGCCCTCTGTTTCTGCCCCTCTGTTTCTCGCCCTCTGTTTCAGCCCCTCTGTTTCTCGCCCTCTGTTTCAGCCCCACAGATTCAGCCCCTCTCTTTCTCGCCCTCTGTTTTAGCCCCTCTGATTCAGCCCCTCTGATTCAGCCCCTCTGTTTCAGCCCCTCTGATTCAGCCCCTCTGTTTCTCGACCTCTGTTTCTCACCCTCTGTTTCTCGCCCTCAGTTTCAGCCCCTCTGTTTCTCGCCCTCTGTTTCAGCCCCTCTGTTTCTCGCCCTCTGCTTCAGCCCCTCTGTTTCTCGCCCTCTGTTTCAGCCCCTCTGTTTCAGCCACTCTGTTTCAGCCCCTCTGTTTCTCGCCCTCCGTTTCAGCCCCTCAGTTTCTCGCCCTCTGTTTCAGCCCCTCTGTTTCAGCCCCTCTGTTTCTCGCCCTCTGTTTCTGCCCCTCTGTTTCTCGCCCTCTGTTTCAGCCCCTCTGTTTCTCGCCCTCTGTTTCAGCCCCGCTGATTCAGCCCCTCTGTTTCTCGCCCTCTGTTTCAGCCCCTCTGATTCAGCCCCTGTGATTCAGCCCCTCTGTTTCTCTCCCTCTGTTTCAGCCCCTCTATTTCTCGCCCTCTGTTTCAGCCCCACTGTTTCTCGACCTCTCTTTCAGCCCCTCTATTTCTCGCCCACTGTTTCAGCCCCTCTGTTTCAGGCCCTCTGTTTCAGCTCCTCTGTTTCAGCCCCTCTGTTTCTCGCCCTCTGTTTTAGCCCCTCTGTTTCTCGCCCTCTGTTTCAGCCCCTCTGATTTAGCCCCTCTGTTTCAGCCCCTCTGATTCAGCCCCTCTGTTTCAGCCCCTCTGTTTCAGCCCCTCAGTTTCATCCCCTCTGTTTCTATCCCTCTGTTTCTCACCCTCTGTTTCTCGCCCTCTGTTTCAGCTCCTCTGTTTCTCGCCCTCTGTTTCTGCCCCTCTGTTTCTCGCCCTCTGTTTCAGCCCCTCTGTTTCTCGACCTCTGTTTCAGCCCCGCTGATTCAGCCCCTCTGTTTCTCGCCCTCTGTTTCAGCCCCTCTGATTCAGCCCCTCTGATTCAGCCCCTCTGTTTCAGCCCCTGTGATTCAGCCCCTCTGTTTCTCTCCCTCTGTTTCAGCCCCTCTGTTTCTCGCCCTCTGTTTCAGCCCCACTGTTTCTCGCCCTCTCTTTCAGCCCCTCTGTTTCTCGCCCTCTGTTTTAGCCCCTCTGATTCAGCCCTTCTGATTCAGCCCCTCTGTTTCAGCCCCTCTGATTCAGCACCTCTGTTTCTCGCCCTCTGTTTCAGTCCCTCAGTTTCTCGCCCTTTGTTTCAGCCCCTCTGTTTCTCGCCCTCTGTTTCAGCCCCTCTGTTTCTCGCCCTCTGTTTCAGCCCCTCTGTTTCTCGCCCTCTGTTTCAGCCCCTCTGTTTCAGCCTCTCTGTTTCTCGCCCTCTGTTTCTGCCCCTCTGTTTCTCGCCCTCTGTTTCAGCCCCTCTGTTTCTCGCCCTCTGTTTCAGCCCCGCTGATTCAGCCCCTCTGTTTCTCGCCCTCTGTTTCAGCCCCTCTGATTCAGCCCCTCTGATTCAGCCCCTCTGTTTAGCCCCTCTGATTCAGCCCCTCTGTTTCTCGCCCTCTGTTTCAGCCCCTCTGTTTCTCGCCCTCTGTTTCAGCCCCTCTGTTTCAGCCCCTCTGTTTCTCGCCCTCTGTTTCAGCCCCTCTGTTTCTCGCCCTCTTTTTCAGCCCCTCTGTTTCTCGCCCTCTGTTTCTGCCCCTCTGATTTAGCCCCTCTGTATCAGCCCCTCTGATTCAGCCCCTCTGTTTCAGCCCCTCTGTTTCAGCCCCTCAGTTTCATCCCCTCTGTTTCTCGCCCTCTGTTTCTCACCCTCTGTTTCACGCCCTGTTTCAGCCCCTCTGTTTCTCGCCCTCTGTTTCTGCCCCTCTGTTTCTCGCCCTCTGTTTCAGCCCCTCTGTTTCTCGCCCTCTGTTTCAGCCCCACAAATTCAGCCCCTCTCTTTCTCGCCCTCTGTTTTAGCCCCTCTGATTCAGCCCCTCTGATTCAGCCCCTCTGTTTCAGCCCCTCTGATTCAGCCCCTCTGTTTCTCGACCTCTGTTTCTCACCCTCTGTTTCTCGCCCTCAGTTTCAGCCCCTCTGTTTCTCGCCCTCTGTTTCAGCCCCTCTGTTTCTCGCCCTCTGCTTCAGCCCCTCTGTTTCTCGCCCTCTGTTTCAGCCCCTCTGTTTCAGCCACTCTGTTTCAGCCCCTCTGTTTCTCGCCCTCCGTTTCAGCCCCTCAGTTTCTCGCCCTCTGTTTCAGCCCCTCTGTTTCAGCCCCTCTGTTTCTCGCCCTCTGTTTCTGCCCCTCTGTTTCTCGCCCTCTGTTTCAGCCCCTCTGTTTCTCGCCCTCTGTTTCAGCCCCGCTGATTCAGCCCCTCTGTTTCTCGCCCTCTGTTTCAGCCCCTCTGATTCAGCCCCTGTGATTCAGCCCCTCTGTTTCTCTCCCTCTGTTTCAGCCCCTCTATTTCTCGCCCTCTGTTTCAGCCCCACTGTTTCTCGACCTCTCTTTCAGCCCCTCTATTTCTCGCCCACTGTTTCAGTCCCTCTGTTTCAGGCCCTCTGTTTCAGCTCCTCTGTTTCAGCCCCTCTGTTTCTCGCCCTCTGTTTTAGCCCCTCTGTTTCTCGCCCTCTGTTTCAGCCCCTCTGATTTAGCCCCTCTGTTTCAGCCCCTCTGATTCAGCCCCTCTGTTTCAGCCCCTCTGTTTCAGCCCCTCAGTTTCATCCCCTCTGTTTCTATCCCTCTGTTTCTCACCCTCTGTTTCTCGCCCTCTGTTTCAGCTCCTCTGTTTCTCGCCCTCTGTTTCTGCCCCTCTGTTTCTCGCCCTCTGTTTCAGCCCCTCTGTTTCTCGACCTCTGTTTCAGCCCCGCTGATTCAGCCCCTCTGTTTCTCGCCCTCTGTTTCAGCCCCTCTGATTCAGCCCCTCTGATTCAGCCCCTCTGTTTCAGCCCCTGTGATTCAGCCCCTCTGTTTCTCCCCCTCTGTTTCAGCCCCTCTGTTTCTCGCCCTCTGTTTCAGCCCCACTGTTTCTCGCCCTCTCTTTCAGCCCCTCTGTTTCTCGCCCTCTGTTTTAGCCCCTCTGATTCAGCCCTTCTGATTCAGCCCCTCTGTTTCAGCCCCTCTGATTCAGCACCTCTGTTTCTCGCCCTCTGTTTCAGTCCCTCAGTTTCTCGCCCTTTGTTTCAGCCCCTCTGTTTCTCGCCCTCTGTTTCAGCCCCTCTGTTTCTCGCCCTCTGTTTCAGCCCCTCTGTTTCTCGCCCTCTGTTTCAGCCCCTCTGTTTCAGCCTCTCTGTTTCTCGCCCTCTGTTTCTGCCCCTCTGTTTCTCGCCCTCTGTTTCAGCCCCTCTGTTTCTCGCCCTCTGTTTCAGCCCCGCTGATTCAGCCCCTCTGTTTCTCGCCCTCTGTTTCAGCCCCTCTGATTCAGCCCCTCTGATTCAGCCCCTCTGTTTAGCCCCTCTGATTCAGCCCCTCTGTTTCTCGCCCTCTGTTTCAGCCCCTCTGTTTCAGCTCCTCTGTTTCAGCCCCTCTGTTTCTCGCCCTCTGTTTCAGCCCCTCTGTTTCTCGCCCTCTTTTTCAGCCCCTCTGTTTCTCGCCCTCTGTTTCTGCCCCTCTGATTTAGCCCCTCTGTATCAGCCCCTCTGATTCAGCCCCTCTGTTTCAGCCCCTCTGTTTCAGCCCCTCAGTTTCATCCCCTCTGTTTCTCGCCCTCTGTTTCTCACCCTCTGTTTCTCGCCCTCTGTTTCAGCCCCTCTGTTTCTCGCCCTCTGTTTCTGCCCCTCTGTTTCTCGCCCTCTGTTTCAGCCCCTCTGTTTCAGCCCCACAGATTCAGCCCCTCTGTTTCTCGCCCTCTGTTTTAGCCCCTCTGATTCAGCCCCTCTGATTCAGCCCCTCTGTTTCAGCCCCTCTGATTCAGCACCTCTGTTTCTCGCCCTCTGTTTCAGTCCCTCTGTTTCTCGCCCTCTGTTTCAGCCCCTCTTCTTCTCGCCCTCTGTTTCAGCCCCTCTGTTTCTCGCCCTCTGTTTCAGGCTCTCTGTTTCAGCCCCTCTGTTTCTCGACCTCTGTTTCTCACCCTCTGTTTCTCGCCCTCTGTTTCAGCCCCTCTGTTTCTCGCCCTCTGTTTCAGCCCCTCTGTTTCTCGCCCTCTGCTTCAGCCCCTCTGTTTCTCGCCCTCTGTTTCAGCCCCTCTGTTTCAGCCACTCTGTTTCAGCCCCTCTGTTTCTCGCCCTCCGTTTCAGCCCCTCAGTTTCTCGCCGTCTGTTTCAGCCCCTCTGTTTCAGCCTCTCTGTTTCTCGCCCTCTGTTTCTGCCCCTCTGTTTCTCGCCCTCTGTTTCAGCCCCTCTGTTTCTCGCCCTCTGTTTCAGCCCCGCTGATTCAGCCCCTCTGTTTCTCACCCTCTATTTCAGCCACTCTGATTCTGCCCCTCTGATTCAGCCCCTCTGTTTCAGCCCCTCTGTTTCTGCCCCTCTGTTTCTCGCCCTCTGTTTCAGCCCCTCTGTTTCTCGCCCTCTGTTTCAGCCCCACAGATTCAGCCCCTCTGTTTCTCGCCCTCTGTTTTAGCCCCTCTGATTCAGCCCCTCTGATTCAGCCCCTCTGTTTCTCGCCCTCTGTTTCAGCCACTCTGATTCTGCCCCTCTGATTCTGCCCCTCTGTTTCAGCCCCTCTGATTCAGCCCCTCTGTTTCTCGCCCTCTGTTTCAGCCCCTCTGTTTCTCGTCATCTGTTTCAGCCCCTCTGTTTCAGCCCCTCTGTTTCGCGCCCTCTGTTTCAGCCCCTCTGTTTCTCGCCCTCTGTTTCAGCCCCTCTGTTTCTCGCCCTCTGTGTCAGCCCCTCTGTTTCTCACCCTTTGTTTCTGCCCCTCTGATTTAGCCCCTCTGTTTCAGCCCCTCTGATTCAGCCTCTCTGTTTCAGCCCCTCTGTTTCAGCCCCTCAGTTTCATCCCCTCTGTTTCTCGCCCTCTCTTTCTCACCCTCTGTTTCTCGCCCTCTGTTTCAGCCCCTCTGTTTCTCGCCCTCTGTTACAGCCCCTCTGTTTCAGCCCCTCTGTTTCTCGCCCTCTGTTTCAGACCCTCTGTTTCTCGCCCTCTGTTTCAGCCCCTCTGTTTCAGCTCCTCTGTTTCTCGCCCTCTGTATCTGCCCCTCTGTTTCTCGCCCTCTGTTTCAGCCCCTCTGTTTCTCGCCCTCTGTTTCAGCCCCACAGATTCAGCCCCTCTGTTTCTCGCCCTCTGTTTTAGCCCCTCTGATTCAACCCCTCTGATTCAGCCCCTCTGTTTCAGCCCCTCTGATTCAGCACCTCTGTTTCTCGCCCTCTGTTTCAGTCCCTCTGTTTCTCGCCCTCTGTTTCAGCCCCTCTGTTTCTCGCCCTCTGTTTCAGCCCCTCTGTTTCTTGCCCTCTGTTTCAGGCTCTCTGTTTCAGCGCCTCTGTTTCAGACCCTCTGTTTCTCGACCTCTGTTTCTCACCCTCTGTTTCTCGCCCTCTGTTTCAGCCCCTCTGTTTCTCGCCCTCTGTTTTAGCCCCTCTGATTCAGCCCCTCTGATTCAGCCCCTCTGTTTCAGCCCCTCTGATTCAGCACCTCTGTTTCTCGCCCTCTGTTTCAGTCCCTCTGTTTCACGCCCTCTGTTTCAGCCCCTCTGTTTCTCGCCCTCTGTTTCAGCCCCTCTGTTTCTCGCCCTCTGTTTCTGCCCCTCTGTTTCTCGCCCTCTGTTTCAGCCCCTCTGTTTCTCGCCCTCTGTTTCAGCCCCGCTGATTCAGCCCCTCTGTTTCTCGCCCTCTGTTTCAGCCCCTCTGATTCAGCCCCTCTGATTCAGCCCCTCTGTTTAGCCCCTCTGATTCAGCCCCTCTGTTTCTCGCCCTCTGTTTCAGCCCCTCTGTTTCTCGCCCTCTGTTTCAGCCCCTCTGTTTCAGCCCCTCTGTTTCTCGCCCGCTGTTTCAGCCCCTCTGTTTCTCGCCCTCTGTTTCTGCCCCACTGATTTAGCCCCTCTGTATCAGCCCCTCTGATTCAGCCCCTCTGTTTCAGCCCCTCTGTTTCAGCCCCTCAGTTTCATCCCCTCTGTTTCTCGCCCTCTGTTTCTCACCCTCTGTTTCTCGCCCTGTTTCAGCCCCTCTGTTTCTCGCCCTCTGTTTCTGCCCCTCTGTTTCTCGCCCTCTGTTTCAGCCCCTCTGTTTCTCGCCCTCTCTTTCAGCCCCACAGATTCAGCCCCTCTCTTTCTCGCCCTCTGTTTTAGCCCCTCTGATTCAGCCCCTCTGATTCAGCCCCTCTGTTTCAGCCCCTCTGATTCAGCCCCTCTGTTTCTCGACCTCTGTTTCTCACCCTCTGTTTCTCGCCCTCAGTTTCAGCCCCTCTGTTTCTCGCCCTCTGTTTCAGCCCCTCTGTTTCTCGCCCTCTGCTTCAGCCCCTCTGTTTCTCGCCCTCTGTTTCAGCCCCTCTGTTTCAGCCACTCTGTTTCAGCCCCTCTGTTTCTCGCCCTCCGTTTCAGCCCCTCAGTTTCTCGCCCTCTGTTTCAGCCCCTCTGTTTCAGCCCCTCTGTTTCTCGCCCTCTGTTTCTGCCCCTCTGTTTCTCGCCCTCTGTTTCAGCCCCTCTGTTTCTCGCCCTCTGTTTCAGCCCCGCTGATTCAGCACCTCTGTTTCTCGCCCTCTGTTTCAGCCCCTCTGATTCAGCCCCTCTGATTCAGCCCCTCTGTTTCAGCCCCTGTGATTCAGCCCCTCTGTTTCTCTCCCTCTGTTTCAGTCCCTCTATTTCTCGCCCTCTGTTTCAGCCCCACTGTTTCTCGACCTCTCTTTCAGCCCCTCTATTTCTCGCCCACTGTTTCAGCCCCTCTGTTTCAGGCCCTCTGTTTCAGCTCCTCTGTTTCAGCCCCTCTGTTTCTCGCCCTCTGTTTTAGCCCCTCTGTTTCTCGCCCTCTGTTTCAGCCCCTCTGATTTAGCCCCTCTGTTTCAGCCCCTCTGATTCAGCCCCTCTGTTTCAGCCCCTCTGTTTCAGCCCCTCAGTTTCATCCCCTCTGTTTCTATCCCTCTGTTTCTCACCCTCTGTTTCTCGCCCTCTGTTTCAGCTCCTCTGTTTCTCGCCCTCTGTTTCTGCCCCTCTGTTTCTCGCCCTCTGTTTCAGCCCCTCTGTTTCTCGACCTCTGTTTCAGCCCCGCTGATTCAGCCCCTCTGTTTCTCGCCCTCTGTTTCAGCCCCTCTGATTCAGCCCCTCTGATTCAGCCCCTCTGTTTCAGCCCCTGTGATTCAGCCCCTCTGTTTCTCTCCCTCTGTTTCAGCCCCTCTGTTTCTCGCCCTCTGTTTCAGCCCCACTGTTTCTCGCCCTCTCTTTCAGGCCCTCTGTTTCTCGCCCTCTGTTTTAGCCCCTCTGATTCAGCCCTTCTGATTCAGCCCCTCTGTTTCAGCCCCTCTGATTCAGCACCTCTGTTTCTCGCCCTCTGTTTCAGTCCCTCAGTTTCTCGCCCTTTGTTTCAGCCCCTCTGTTTCTCGCCCTCTGTTTCAGCCCCTCTGTTTCTCGCCCTCTGTTTCAGCCCCTCTGTTTCTCGCCCTCTGTTTCAGCCCCTCTGTTTCAGCCTCTCTGTTTCTCGCCCTCTGTTTCTGCCCCTCTGTTTCTCGCCCTCTGTTTCAGCCCCTCTGTTTCTCGTCCTCTGTTTCAGCCCCGCTGATTCAGCCCCTCTGTTTCTCGCCCTCTGTTTCAGCCCCTCTGATTCAGCCTCTCTGATTCAGCCCCTCTGTTTAGCCCCTCTGATTCAGCCCCTCTGTTTCTCGCCCTCTGTTTCAGCCCCTCTGTTTCTCGCCCTCTGTTTCAGCCCCTCTGTTTCAGCCCCTCTGTTTCTCGCCCTCTGTTTCAGCCCCTCTGTTTCTCGCCCTCTTTTTCAGCCCCTCTGTTTCTCGCCCTCTGTTTCTGCCCCTCTGATTTAGCCCCTCTGTATCAGCCCCTCTGATTCAGCCCCTCTGTTTCAGCCCCTCTGTTTCAGCCCCTCAGTTTCATCCCCTCTGTTTCTCGCCCTCTGTTTCTCACCCTCTGTTTCTCGCCCTCTGTTTCAGCCCCTCTGTTTCTCGCCCTCTGTTTCTGCCCCTCTGTTTCTCGCCCTCTGTTTCAGCCCCTCTGTTTCAGCCCCACAGATTCAGCCCCTCTGTTTCTCGCCCTCTGTTTTAGCCCCTCTGATTCAGCCCCTCTGATTCAGCCCCTCTGTTTCAGCCCCTCTGATTCAGCACCTCTGTTTCTCGCCCTCTGTTTCAGTCCCTCTGTTTCTCGCCCTCTGTTTCAGCCCCTCTTCTTCTCGCCCTCTGTTTCAGCCCCTCTGTTTCTCGCCCTCTGTTTCAGGCTCTCTGTTTCAGCCCCTCTGTTTCTCGACCTCTGTTTCTCACCCTCTGTTTCTCGCCCTCTGTTTCAGCCCCTCTGTTTCTCGCCCTCTGTTTCAGCCCCTCTGTTTCTCGCCCTCTGCTTCAGCCCCTCAGTTTCTCGCCCTCTGTTTCAGCCCCTCTGTTTCAGCCACTCTGTTTCAGCCCCTCTGTTTCTCGCCCTCCGTTTCAGCCCCTCAGTTTATCGCCGTCTGTTTCAGCCCCTCTGTTTCAGCCTCTCTGTTTCTCGCCCTCTGTTTCTGCCCCTCTGTTTCTCGCCCTCTGTTTCAGCCCCTCTGTTTCTCGCCCTCTGTTTCAGCCCCGCTGATTCAGCCCCTCTGTTTCTCACCCTCTATTTCAGCCACTCTGATTCTGCCCCTCTGATTCAGCCCCTCTGTTTCAGCCCCTCTGATTCAGCCCCTCTGTTTCTCGCCCTCTGTTTCAACCCCTCTGTTTCTCGCCCTCTGTTTCAGCCCCTCTGTTTCTCGCCCTCTGTTTCAGCCCCTCTGTTTCTCGCCCTCTGTTTCAGCCCCTCTGTTTCTCGCCCTCTGTTTCAGCCCCTCTGTTTCTCGCCCTCTGTTTCAGCCCCTCTGTTTCTCGCCCTCTGTTTCTGCCCCTCTGTTTCTCGCCCTCTGTTTCAGCCCCTCTGTTTCTCGCCCTCTGTTTCAGCCCCGCTGATTCAGCCCCTCTGTTTCACGCCCTCTGTTTCAGCCCCTCTGATTCAGCCCCTCTGATTCAGCCCCTCTGTTTCAGCTCCTCTGATTCAGCACCTCTGTTTCTCGCCCTCTGTTTCAGCCCCTCTGTTTCTCGCCCTCTGTTTTAGCCCCTCTGTTTCTCGCCCTCTGTTTCAGCCCCTCTGATTTAGCCCCTCTGTTTCAGCCCTTCTGATTCAGCCCCTCTGTTTCAGCCCCTCTGTTTCAGCCCCTCAGTTTCATCCCCTCTGTTTCTATCCCTCTGTTTCTCAATCTGTTTCTCGCCCTCTGTTTCAGCTCCTCTGTTTCTCGCCCTCTGTTTCTGCCCCTCTGTTTCTCGCCCTCTGTTTCAGCCCCTCTGTTTCTCGCCCTCTGTTTCAGCCCCGCTGATTCAGCCCCTCTGTTTCTCGCCCTCTGTTTCAGCCCCTCTGATTCAGCCCCTCTGATTCAGCCCCTCTGTTTCAGCCCCTGTGATTCAGCCCCTCTGTTTCACTCCCTCTGTTTCAGCCCCTCTGTTTCTCGCCCTCTGTTTCAGCCCCACTGTTTCTCGCCCTCTCTTTCAGCCCCACTATTTCTCGCCCACTGTTTCAGCCCCTCTGTTTCAGGCCCTCTGTTTCAGCTCCTCTGTTTCAGCCCCTCTGTTTCTCGCCCTCTGTTTCAGCCCCTCTGTTTCTCGCCCTCTGTTTCAGCCCCTCCATTCCTCGCCCTCTGTTTCAGCACCTCTGATTCAGCCCCTCTGTTTCAGCCCCTCTGATTCAGCCCCTCTGATTCAGCCCCTCTGATTCAGCCCCTCTGTTTCTCGCCATCTGTTTAAGCCCCTCTGTTTAAGCCCCTCTGTTTCAGCCCCTCTGTTTCTCGCCCTCTGTTTTAGCCCCTCTGATTCAGCCCCTCTGATTCAGCCCCTCTGTTTCAGCCCCTCTGATTCAGCACCTCTGTTTCTCGCCCTCTGTTTCAGTCCCTCTGTTTCTCGCCCTCTGTTTCAGCCCCTCTTCTTCTCGCCCTCTGTTTCAGCCCCTCTGTTTCTCGCCCTCTGTTTCAGGCTCTCTGTTTCAGCCCCTCTGTTTCTCGACCTCTGTTTCTCACCCTCTGTTTCTCGCCCTCTGTTTCAGCCCCTCTGTTTCTCGCCCTCTGTTTCAGCCCCTCTGTTTCTCGCCCTCTGCTTCAGCCCCTCTGTTTCTCGCCCTCTGTTTCAGCCCCTCTGTTTCAGCCACTCTGTTTCAGCCCCTCTGTTTCTCGCCCTCCGTTTCAGCCCCTCAGTTTATCGCCGTCTGTTTCAGCCCCTCTGTTTCAGCCTCTCTGTTTCTCGCCCTCTGTTTCTGCCCCTCTGTTTCTCGCCCTCTGTTTCAGCCCCTCTGTTTCTCGCCCTCTGTTTCAGCCCCGCTGATTCAGCCCCTCTGTTTCTCACCCTCTATTTCAGCCACTCTGATTCAGCCCCTCTGATTCAGCCCCTCTGTTTCAGCCCCTCTGATTCAGCCCCTCTGTTTCTCGCCCTCTGTTTCAACCCCTCTGTTTCTCGCCCTCTGTTTCAGCCCCTCTGTTTCTCGCCCTCTGTTTCAGCCCCTCTGTTTCTCGCCCTCTGTTTCAGCCCCTCTGTTTCTCGCCCTCTGTTTCAGCCCCTCTGTTTCTCGCCCTCTGTTTCTGCCCCTCTGTTTCTCGCCCTCTGTTTCAGCCCCTCTGTTTCTCGCCCTCTGTTTCAGTCCCGCTGATTCAGCCCCTCTGTTTCACGCCCTCTGTTTCAGCCCCTCTGATTCAGCCCCTCTGATTCAGCCCCTCTGTTTCAGCCCCTCTGATTCAGCACCTCTGTTTCTCGCCCTCTGTTTAAGCCCCTCTGTTTCTCGCCCTCTGTTTTAGCCCCTCTGTTTCTCGCCCTCTGTTTCAGCCCCTCTGATTTAGCCCCTCTGTTTCAGCCCTTCTGATTCAGCCCCTCTGTTTCAGCCCCTCTGTTTCAGCCCCTCAGTTTCATCCCCTCTGTTTCTATCCCTCTGTTTCTCAATCTGTTTCTCGCCCTCTGTTTCAGCTCCTCTGTTTCTCGCCCTCTGTTTCTGCCCCTCTGTTTCTCGCCCTCTGTTTCAGCCCCTCTGTTTCTCGCCCTCTGTTTCAGCCCCGCTGATTCAGCCCCTCTGTTTCTCGCCCTCTGTTTCAGCCCCTCTGATTCAGCCCCTCTGATTCAGCCCCTCTGTTTCAGCCCCTGTGATTCAGCCCCTCTGTTTCACTCCCTCTGTTTCAGCCCCTCTGTTTCTCGCCCTCTGTTTCAGCCCCACTGTTTCTCGCCCTCTCTTTCAGCCCCACTATTTCTCGCCCACTGTTTCAGCCCCTCTGTTTCAGGCCCTCTGTTTCAGCTCCTCTGTTTCAGCGCCTCTGTTTCTCGCCCTCTGTTTCAGCCCCTCTGTTTCTCGCCCTCTGTTTCAGCCCCTCCATTCCTCGCCCTCTGTTTCAGCACCTCTGATTCAGCCCCTCTGTTTCAGCCCCTCTGATTCAGCCCCTCTGATTCAGCCCCTCTGATTCAGCCCCTCTGTTTCTCGCCATCTGTTTAAGCCCCTCTGTTTCAGCCCCTCTGTTTCTCGCCCTCAGTTTCAGCCCCTCTGAATCAGCCCCTCTGATTCAGCCCCTCTCTTTCAGCCCCTCTGTTTTAGCCCCTCTGTTTCAGCCCCTCTGTTTCTCGCCCTCTGTTTCAGCCCCTCTGTTTCTCGCCCTCTGTTTCAGCCCCTCCGTTTCTCGCAATCTGTTTCAGCCACTCTGATTCAGCACCTCTGTTTCAGCCCCTCTGATTCAGCCCCTCTGATTCAGCCCCTCTGTTTCTCGCCCTCTGTTTCAGCCCCTCTGTTTCAGCCCCTCTGATTCAGCCCCTCTGTTTCTCACCCTCTGTTTCAGCCCCTCTGATTCAGCCCCTCTGATTCAGCCCCTCTGATTCAGCCCCTCTGTTTTCCGCCCCTCTGTTTCAGCCCCTCTGTCTCTCGCACTCTGTTTCAGCCCCTCTCTTTCAGCCCCTCTGTTTCAGCCCCTCTGTTTCTCGCCCTCTGTTTCAGCCCCTCTGTTTCTCGCCCTCTGTTTCAGCCCCTTTGTTTTTCGCCCACTGTTTCAGCCCCTCTGTTTCTCGCCCTCTGTATCAGCCCCTCTGTTTCAGCCCCTCTGTTTCAGCCCCTCTGTTTCTGTTCCTCTGTTTCTCGCCCTCTGTTTATCGCCCTCTGTTTCCGCCCCTCAGTTTCTCGCCCTCTGTTTCAGCCCCTCTGTTTCAGCCCCTCTGTTTCTCGCCCTCTGTTTCTGCCCCTCTGTTTCTCGCCCTCTGTTTCAGCCCCGCTGATTCAGCCCCTCTGTTTCTCACCCTCTGTTTCAGCCACTCTGATTCTGCACCTCTGATTCAGCCCCTCTGTTTCAGCCCCTCTGATTCAGCCCCTCTGTTTCTCGCCCTCTGTTTCAGCCCCTCTGTTTCTCGCCCTCTGTTTCAGCCCCTCTGTTTCAGCCCCTCTGTTTCTCGCCCTCTGTTTCAGCCCCTCTGTTTCTCGCTCTCTGTTTCTGCCACTCTGTTTCTCGCCCTCTGTTTCAGGCCCTCTGTTTCTCGCCCTCTGTTTCAGCCCCTCTGATTCAGCCCCTCTGATTCAGCCCCTCTGTTTCAGCACCTCTGATTCAGCACCTCTGTTTCTCGCCCTCTGTTTCAGCCCCTCTGTTTCTCGCCCTCTGTTTCAGCCCCTCTGTTTCTCGCCCTCTGTTTCAGCCCCTCTGATTTAGCCCCTCTGTTTCAGCCCCTCTGATTCAGCCCCTCTGTTTCAGCCCCTCTGTTTCAGCCCCTCTGTTTCATCCCCTCTGTTTCTATCCCTCTGTTTCTCACCCTCTGTTTCTCGCCCTCTGTTTCAGCCTCTCTGTTTCTCGCCCTCTGTTTCTGCCCCTCTGTTTCTCGCCCTCTGTTTCAGCCCCTCTGTTTCTCGCCCTCTGTTTCAGCCCCGCTGATTCAGCCCCTCTGTTTCTCGCCCTCTGTTTCAGCCCCTCTGATTCAGCCCCTCTGATTCAGCCCCTCTGTTTCAGCCCCTCTGTTTCTCGCCCTCTGTTTCAGCCACTCTGTTTCTCGCCCTCTGTTTCAGCCCCTCCATTTCTCGCCCTCTGTTTCAGCACCTCTGATTCAGCCCCTCTGTTTCAGCCCCTCTGATTCAGCCCCTCTGATTCAGCCCCTCTGATTCAGCCCCTCTGTTTCTCGCCATCTGTTTAAGCCCCTCTGTTTCAGCGCCTCTGTTTCTCGCCCTCAGTTTCAGCCCCTCTGAATCAGCCCCTCAGATTCAGCCCCTCTCTTTCAGCCCCTCTGTTTTAGCCCCTCTGTTTCAGCCCCTCTGTTTCTCGCCCTCTGTTTCAGCCCCTCTGTTTCTCGCCCTCTGTTTCAGCCCCTCCGTTTCTCGCAATCTGTTTCAGCCACTCTGATTCAGCCCCTCTGTTTCAGCCCCTCTGATTCAGCCCCTCTGATTCAGCCCCTCTGTTTCTCGCCCTCTGTTTCAGCCCCTCCGTTTCAGCCCCTCTGATTCAGCCCCTCTGTTTCTCACCCTCTGTTTCAGCCCCTCTGATTCAGCCCCTCTGATTCAGCCCCTCTGATTCAGCCCCTCTGTTTTCCGCCCCTCTGTTTCAGCCCCTCTGTTTCTCGCCCTCTGTTTCAGCCCCTCTGTTTCTCGCCCTCTGTTTCAGCCCCTCTGTTTCTCGCCCTCTGTTTCTGCCCCTCTGTTTCTCGCCCTCTGTTTCAGCCCCTCTGTTTCTCGCCCTCTGTTTCAGCCCCTCTGATTCAGCCCCTCTGTATCACGCCCTCTGTTTCAGCCCCTCTGATTCAGCCCCTCTGATTCAGCCCCTCTGTTTCAGCCCCTCTGATTCAGCACCTCTGTTTCTCGCCCTCTGTTTCAGCCCCTATGTTTCTCGCCCTCTGTTTTAGCCCCTCTGTTTCTCGCCCTCTGTTTCAGCCCCTCTGTTTCTCGCCCTCTGTTTCTGCCCCTCTGTTTCTCGCCCTCTGTTTCAGCCCCTCTGTTTCTCGCCCTCTGTTTCAGCCCCGCTGATTCAGCCCCTCTGTTTCTCGCCCTCTGTTTAAGCCCCTCTGATTCAGCCCCTCTGATTCAGCCCCTCTGTTTCAGCCCCTCTGATTCAGCCCCTCTGTTTCTCGCCCTCTGTTTCAGCCCCTCTGTTTCTCGCCCTCTGTTTCAGCCCCACTGTTTCTCGCCCTCTCTTTCAGCCCCTCTATTTCTCGCCCTCTGTTTCAGCCCCTCTGTTTCAGGCCCTCTGTTTCAGCTCCTCTGTTTCAGCCCCTCTGTTTCTCGCCCTCTGTTTCAGCCCCTCTGTTTCTCGCCCTCTGTTTCAGCCCCTCCATTTCTCGCCCTCTGTTTCAGCACCTCTGATTCAGCCCCTCTGTTTCAGCCCCTCTGATTCTGCCCCTCTGATTCAGCCCTCTGATTCAGCCCCTCTGTTTCTCGCCATCTATTTAAGCCCCTCTGTTTCAGCGCCTCTGTTTCTCGCCCTCAGTATCAGCCCCTCTGAATCAGCCCCTCAGATTCAGCCCCTCTCTTTCAGCCCCTCTGTTTTAGCCCCTCTGTTTCAGCCCCTCTGTTTCTCGCCCTCTGTTTCAGCACCTCTGTTTCTCGCCCTCTGTTTCAGCCCCTCCGTTTCTCGCAATCTGTTTCAGAAACTCTGATTCAGCCCCTCTGTTTCAGCCCCTCTGATTCAGCCCCTCTGATTCAGCCCCTCTGTTTCTCGCCCTCTGTTTCAGCCCCTCTGTTTTCCGCCCCTCTGTTTCAGCCCCTCTGTTTCTGCCCCTCTGTTTCAGCCCCTCTGTTTCTCGCCCTCTGTTTCTGCCCCTCTGTTTCTCGCCCTCTGTTTCAGGCCCTCTGTTCCTCGCCCTCTGTTTCAGCCCCGCTGATTCAGCCCCTCTGTTTCACGCCCTCTGTTTCAGCCCCTCTGATTCAGCCCCTCTGATTTAGCCCCTCTGTTTCAGCACCTCTGATTCAGCACCTCTGTTTCTCGCCCTCTGTTTCAGCCCCTCTGTTTCTCGCCCTCTGTTTTAGCCCCTCTGTTTCTCGCCCTCTGTTTCAGCCCCTCTGATTTAGCCCCTCTGTTTCAGCCCCTCTGATTCAGCCCCTCTGTTTCAGCCCCTCTGTTTCAGCCCCTCAGTTTCATCCCCTCTGTTTCTATCCCTCTGTTTCTCACCCTCTGTTTCTCGCCCTCTGTTTCAGCCCCTCTGTTTCTCGCCCTCTGTTTCTGCCCCTCTGTTTCTCGCCCTCTGTTTCAGCCCCTCTGTTTCTCGCCCTCTGTTTCAGCCCCGCTGATTCAGCCCCTCTGTTTCTCGCCCTCTGTTTCAGCCCCTCTGATTCAGCCCCTCTGATTCAGCCCCTCTGTTTCAGCCCCTGTAATTCAGCCCCTCTGTTTCTCTCCCTCTGTTTCAGCCCCTCTGTTTTTCGCCCTCTGTTTCAGCCCCACTGTTTCTCGCCCTCTCTTTCAGCCCCTCTATTTCTCGCCCACTGTTTCAGCCCCTCTGTTTCAGGCCCTCTTTTTCAGCTCCTCTGTTTCAGCCCCTCTGTTTCTCGCCCTCTGTTTCAGCCCCTCTGTTTCTCGCCCTCTGTTTCAGCCCCTCCATTTCTCGCCCTCTGTTTCAGCACCTCTGATTCAGCCCCTCTGTTTCAGCCCCTCTGATTCAGCCCCTCTGATTCAGCCCCTCTGATTCAGCCCCTCTGTTTCTCGCCATCTGTTTAAGACCCTCTGTTTCAGCGCCTCTGTTTCTCGCCCTCAGTATCAGCCCCTCTGAATCAGCCCCTCAGATTCAGCCCCTCTCTTTCAGCCCCTCTGTTTTAGCCCCTCTGTTTCAGCCCCTCTGTTTCTCGCCCTCTGTTCCAGCCCCTCTGTTTCTCGCCCTCTGTTTCAGCCCCTCCGTTTCTCGCAATCTGTTTCAGCCACTCTGATTCAGCCCCTCTGTTTCAGCCCCTCTGATTCAGCCCCTCTGATTCAGCCCCTCTGTTTCTCGCCCTCTGTTTCAGCCCCTCTGTTTTCCGCCCCTCTGTTTCAGCCCCTCTGTTTCTGCCCCTCTGTTTCAGCCCCTCTGTTTCTCGCCCTCTGTTTCTGCCCCTCTGTTTCTCGCCCTCTGTTTCAGGCCCTCTGTTTCTCGCCCTCTGTTTCAGCCCCGCTGATTCAGCCCCTCTGTTTCACGCCCTCTGTTTCAGCCCCTCTGATTCAGCCCCTCTGATTCAGCCCCTCTGTTTCAGCACCTCTGATTCAGCACCTCTGTTTCTCGCCCTCTGTTTCAGCCCCTCTGTTTCTCGCCCTCTGTTTTAGCCCCTCTGTTTCTCGCCCTCTGTTTCAGCCCCTCTGATTTAGCCCCTCTGTTTCAGTCCCTCTGATTCAGCCCCTCTGTTTCAGCCCCTCTGTTTCAGCCCCTCAGTTTCATCCCCTCTGTTTCTATCCCTCTGTTTCTCACCCTCTGTTTCTCGCCCTCTGTTTCAGCCCCTCTGTTTCTCGCCCTCTGTTTCTGCCCCTCTGTTTCTCGCCCTCTGTTTCAGCCCCTCTGTTTCTCGCCCTCTGTTTCAGCCCCGCTGATTCAGCCCCTCTGTTTCTCGCCCTCTGTTTCAGCCCCTCTGATTCAGCCCCTCTGATTCAGCCCCTCAGTTTCAGCCCCTGTGATTCAGCCCCTCTGTTTCTCTCCCTCTGTTTCAGCCCCTCTGTTTCTCGCCCTCTGTTTCAGCCCCACTGTTTCTCGCCCTCTCTTTCAGCCCCTCTATTTCTCGCCCACTGTTTCAGCCCCTCTGTTTCAGGCCCTCTGTTTCAGCTCCTCTGTTTCAGCCCCTCTGTTTCTCGCCCTCTGTTTCAGCCCCTCTGTTTCTCGCCCTCTGTTTCAGCCCCTCCATTTCTCGCCCTCTGTTTCAGCACCTCTGATTCAGCCCCTCTGTTTCAGCCCCTCTGATTCAGCCCCTCTGATTCAGCCCCTCTGATTCAGCCCCTCTGTTTCTCGCCATCTGTTTAAGACCCTCTGTTTCAGCCCCTCTGTTTCTCGCCCTCAGTTTCAGCCCCTCTGAATCAGCCCCTCTGATTCAGCCCCTCTCTTTCAGCCCCTCTGTTTTAGCCCCTCTGTTTCAGCCCCTCTGTTTCTCGCCCTCTGTTTCAGCCCCTCTGTTTCTCGCCCTCTGTTTCCGCCCCTCAGTTTCTCGCCCTCTGTTTCAGCCCCTCTGTTTCAGCCCCTCTGTTTCTCGCCCTCTGTTTCTGCCCCTCTGTTTCTCGCCCTCTGTTTCAGCCCCTCTGTTTCTCGCCCTCTGTTTCAGCCCCGCTGATTCAGCCCCTCTGTTTCTCACCCTCTGTTTCAGCCACACTGATTCTGCCCCTCTAATTCAGCCCCTCTGTTTCAGCCCCTCTGATTCAGCCCCACTGTTTCTCGCCCTCTGTTTCAGCCCCTCTGTTTCGCGCCCTCTGTTTCAGCCCCTCTGTTTCAGCCCCTCTGTTTCTCGCCCTCTGTTTCAGCCCCTCTGTTTCTCGCCCTCTGTTTCAGCCCCTCTGATTCTCGCTCTCTGTTTCTGCCACTCTGTTTCTCGCCCTCTGTTTCAGGCCCTCTGTTTCTCGCCCTCTGTTTCAGCCCCGCTGATTCAGCCCCTCTGTTTCACGCCCTCTGTTTCAGCCCCTCTGATTCAGCCCCTCTGATTCAGCCCCTCTGTTTCAGCCCCTCTGATTCAGCACCTCTGTTTCTCGCCCTCTGTTTCAGCCCCTCTGTTTCTCGCCCTCTGTTTCAGCCCCTCTGTTTCTCGCCCTCTGTTTCAGCCCCTCTGATTTAGCCCCTCTGTTTCAGCCCCTCTGATTCAGCCCCTCTGTTTCAGCCCCTCTGTTTCAGCCCCTCAGTTTCATCCCCTCTGTTTCTATCCCTCAGTTTCTCACCCTCTGTTTCTCGCCCTCTGTTTCAGCCCCTCTGTTTCTCGCCCTCTGTTTCTGCCCCTCTGTTTCTCGCCCTCTGTTTCAGCCCCTCTGTTTCTCGCCCTCTGTTTCAGCCCCGCTGATTCAGCCCCTCTGTTTCTCGCCCTCTGTTTCAGCCCCTCTGATTCAGCCCCTCTGATTCAGCCCCTCTGTTTCAGCCCCTGTGATTCATCCCCTCTGTTTCTCTCCCTCTGTTTCAGCACCTCTGTTTCTCGCCCACTGTTTCAGCCCCACTGTTTCTCGCCCTCTCTTTCAGCCCCTCTATTTCTCGCCCTCTGTTTCAGCCCCTCTGTTTCAGGCCCTCTGTTTCAGCTCCTCTGTTTCAGCCCCTCTGTTTCTCGCACTCTGTTTCAGACCCTCTGTTTCTCGCCCTCTGTTTCAGCCCCACTGTTTCTCGCCCTCTCTTTCAGCCCCTCTATTTCTCGCCCTCTGTTTCAGCCCCTCTGTTTCAGGTCCTCTGTTTCAGCTCCTCTGTTTCAGCCCCTCTGTTTCTCGCCCTCTGTTTCAGCCCCTCTGTTTCTCGCCCTCTGTTTCAGCCCCTCCATTTCTCGCCCTCTGTTTCAGCACCTCTGATTCAGCCCCTCTGTTACAGCCCCTCTGATTCAGCCCCTCTGATTCAGCCCCTCTGATTCAGCCCCTCTGTTTCTCGCCATCTGTTTAAGCCCCTCTGTTTCAGCGCCTCTGTTTCTCGCCCTCAGTTTCAGCCCCTCTGAATCAGCCCCTCTGATTCAGCCCCTCTCTTTCAGCCCCTCTGTTTTAGCCACTCTGTTTCAGCCCCTCTGTTTCTCGCCCTCTGTTTCAGCCCCTCTGTTTCTCGCCCTCTGTTTCAGCCCCTCCGTTTCTCGCAATCTGTTTCAGCCACTCTGATTCAGCCCCTCTGTTTCAGCCCCTCTGATTCAGCCCCTCTGATTCAGCCCCTCTGTTTCTCGCCCTCTGTTTCAGCCCCTCTGTTTCAGCCCCTCTGATTCAGCCCCTCTGTTTCTCACCCTCTGTTTCAGCCCCTCTGATTCAGCCCCTCTGGTTCAGCCCCTCTGATTCAGCCCCTCTGTTTTCCGCCCCTCTGCTTCAGCCCCTCTGTTTCTCGCACTCTGTTTCAGCCCCTCTCTTTCAGCCCCTCTGTTTCAGCCCCTCTGTTTCTCGCCCTCTGTTTCAGCCCCTCTGTTTCTCGCCCTCTGTTTCAGCCCCTTTGTTTTTCGCCCTCTGTTTCAGCCCCTCTGTTTCTCGCCCTCTGTATCAGCCCCTCTGTTTCAGCCCCTCTGTTTCAGCCCCTCTGTTTCAGTCACTCTGTTTCTCGCCCTCTGTTTCTTGCCCTCTGTTTCCGCCCCTCAGTTTCTCGCCCTCTGTTTCAGCCCCTCTGTTTCAGCCCCTCTGTTTCTCGCCCTCTGTTTCTGCCCCTCTGTTTCTCGCCCTCTGTTTTAGCCCCGCTGATTCAGCCCCTCTGTTTCTCACCCTCTGTTTCAGCCACTCTGATTCTGCCCCTCTGATTCAGCCCCTCTGTTTCAGCCCTTCTGATTCAGCCCCTCGGTTTCTCGCCCTCTGTTTCAGCCCCTCTGTTTCTCGCCCTCTGTTTCAGCCCCTCTGTTTCAGCCCCTCTGTTTCTCGCCCTCTGTTTCAGCCCCTCTGTTTCTCGCCCTCTGTTTCAGCCCCTCTGTTTCTCGCCCTCTGTTTCAGCCCCTCTGATTCTCGCTCTCTGTTTCTGCCACTCTGTTTCTCGCCCTCTGTTTCAGGCCCTCTCTTTCTCGCCCTCTGTTTCAGCCCCGCTGATTCAGCCCCTCTGTTTCACGCCCTCTGTTTCAGCCCCTCTGATTCAGCCCCTCTGTTTCAGCACCTCTGATTCAGCACCTCTGTTTCTCGCCCTCTGTTTCAGCCCCTCTGTTTCTCGCCCTCTGTTTCAGCCCCTCTGTTTCTCACACTCTGTTTCAGCCCCTCTGATTTAGCCCCTCTGTTTCAGCCCCTCTGATTCAGCCCCTCTGTTTCAGCCCCTCTGTTTCAGCCCCTCAGTTTCATCCCCTCTGTTTCTATCCCTCTGTTTCTCACCCTCTGTTTCTCGCCCTCTGTTTCAGCCCCTCTGTTTCTCGCCCTCTGTTTCTGCCCCTCTGTTTCTCGCCCTCTGTTTCAGCCACTCTGTTTCTCGCCCTCTGTTTCAGCCCCGCTGATTCAGCCCCTCTGTTTCTCGCCCTCTGTTTCAGCCCCTCTGATTCAGCCCCTCTGATTCAGCCCCTCTGTTTCAGCCCCTGTGATTCAGCCCCTCTGTTTCTCTCCCTCTGTTTCAGCCCCTCTGTTTCTCGCCCTCTGTTTCAGCCCCACTGTTTCTCGCCCTCTCTTTCAGCCCCTCTATTTCTCGCCCTCTGTTTCAGCCCCTCTGTTTCAGGCCCTCTGTTTCAGCTCCTCTGTTTCAGCCCCTCTGTTTCTCGCCCTCTGATTCAGCCCCTCTGTTTCAGCCCCTCTGATTCAGCCCCTCTGATTCAGCCCCTCTGATTCAGCCCCTCTGTTTCTCGCCCTCTGTTTAAGCCCCTCTGTTTCAGCCCCTCTGTTTCTCGCCCTCAGTTTCAGCCCCTCTGAATCAGCCCCTCTGATTCAGCCCCTCTCTTTCAGCCCCTATGTTTTAGCCCCTCTGTTTCAGCCCCTCTGTTTCTCGCCCTCTGTTTCAGCCCCTCTGTTTCTCGCCCTCTGTTTCAGCCCCTCCGTTTCTCGCAATCTGTTTCAGCCACTCTGATTCAGCCCCTCTGTTTCAGCCCCTCTGATTCAGCCCCTCTGATTCAGCCCCTCTGTTTCTCGCCCTCTGTTTCAGCGCCTCTGTTTCAGCCCCTCTGATTCAGCCCCTCTGTTTCTCACCCTCTGTTTCAGCCCCTCTGATTCAGCGCCTCTGATTCAGCCCCTCTGATTCAGCCCCTCTGTTTTCCGCCCCTCTGTTTCAGCCCCTCTGTTTCTCGCACTCTGTTTCAGCCTCTCTCTTTCAGCCCCTCTGTTTCAGCCCCTCTGTTTCTCGCCCTCTGTTTCAGCCCCTCTGTTTCTCGCTCTCTGTTTCAGCCCCTTTGTTTTTCGCCCTCTGTTTCATCCCCTCTGTTTCTCGCCCTCTGTATCAGCCCCTCTGTTTCAGCCCCTCTGTTTCAGCCCCTCTGTTTCAGTCCCTCTGTTTCTCGCCCTCTGTTTCTCGCCCTCTGTTACCGCCCCTCTGTTTCTCGCCCTCTGTTTCAGCCCCTCTGTTTCAGCCGGTCGGAATCAGCTCCTCTGATTTAGCCCCTCTGTTTCTCGCCCTCTGTTTCAGCCCCTCTGTTTCAGCCCTTCTGTTTCACCCCTCTGTTTCAGCCCCTCTGTTTCTCTCCCTCTGTTTCAGCCCCTCTGTTTCTCGCCCTCTGTATCAGCCCCTCTGTTTCAGCCCCTCTGTTTCAGCCCCTCTGTTTCAGTCACTCTGTTTCTCACCCTCTGTTTCTTGCCCTCTGTTTCCGCCCCTCAGTTTCTCGCCCTCTGTTTCAGCCCCTCTGTTTCAGCCCCTCTGTTTCTCGCCCTCTGTTTCTGCCCCTCTGTTTCTCGCCCTCTGTTTCAGCCCCTCTGTTTCTCGCCCTCTGTTTCAGCCCTGCTGATTCAGCCCCTCTGTTTCTCACCCTCTGTTTCAGCCACTCTGATTCTGCCCCTCTGATTCAGCCCCTCTGTTTCAGCCCTTCTGATTCAGCCCCTCGGTTTCTCGCCCTCTGTTTCAGCCCCTCTGTTTCTCGCCCTCTGTTTCAGCCCCTCTGTTTCAGCCCCTCTGTTTCTCGCCCTCTGTTTCAGCCCCTCTGTTTCTCGCCCTCTGTTTCAGCCCCTCTGTTTCTCGCCCTCTGTTTCAGCCCCTCTGATTCTCGCTCTCTGTTTCTGCCACTCTGTTTCTCGCCCTCTGTTTCAGGCCCTCTCTTTCTCGCCCTCTGTTTCAGCCCCGCTGATTCAGCCCCTCTGTTTCACACCCTCTGTTTCAGCCCCTCTGATTCAGCCGCTCTGTTTCAGCACCTCTGATTCAGCACCTCTGTTTCTCGCCCTCTGTTTCAGCCCCTCAGTTTCTCGCCCTCTGTTTCAGCCCCTCTGTTTCTCACACTCTGTTTCAGCCCCTCTGATTTAGCCCCTCTGTTTCAGCCCCTCTGATTCAGCCCCTCTGTTTCAGCCCCTCTGTTTCAGCCCCTCAGTTTCATCACCTCTGTTTCTATCCCTCTGTTTCTCACCCTCTGTTTCTCGCCCTCTGTTTCAGCCCCTCTGTTTCTCGCCCTCTGTTTCTGCCCCTCTGTTTCTCGCCCTCTGTTTCAGCCACTCTGTTTCTCGCCCTCTGTTTCAGCCCCGCTGATTCAGCCCCTCTGTTTCTCGCCCTCTGTTTCAGCCCCTCTGATTCAGCCCCTCTGATTCAGCCCCTCTGTTTCAGCCCGTGTGATTCAGCCCCTCTGTTTCTCTCCCTCTGTTTCAGCCCCTCCGTTTCTCGCCCTCTGTTTCAGCCCCACTGTTTCTCGCCCTCTCTTTCAGCCCCTCTATTTCTCGCCCTCTGTTTCAGCCCCTCTGTTTCAGGCCCTCTGTTTCAGCTCCTCTGTTTCAGCCCCTCTGTTTCTCGCCCTCTGATTCAGCCCCTCTGTTTCAGCCCCTCTGATTCAGCCCCTCTGATTCAGCCCCTCTGATTCAGCCCCTCTGTTTCTCGCCCTCTGTTTAAGCCCCTCTGTTTCAGCCCCTCTGTTTCTCGCCCTCAGTTTCAGCCCCTCTGAATCAGCCCCTCTGATTCAGCCCCTCTCTTTCAGCCCCTATGTTTTAGCCCCTCTGTTTCAGCCCCTCTGTTTCTCGCCCTCTGTTTCAGCCCCTCTGTTTCTCGCCCTCTGTTTCAGCCCCTCCGTTTCTCGCAATCTGTTTCAGCCACTCTGATTCAGCCCCTCTGTTTCAGCCCCTCTGATTCAGCCCCTCTGATTCAGCCCCTCTGTTTCTCGCCCTCTGTTTCAGCGCCTCTGTTTCAGCCCCTCTGATTCAGCCCCTCTGTTTCTCACCCTCTGTTTCCGCCCCTCTGATTCAGCCCCTCTGATTCAGCCCCTCTGATTCAGCCCCTCTGTTTTCCGCCCCTCTGTTTCAGCCCCTCTGTTTCTCGCACTCTGTTTCAGCCTCTCTCTTTCAGCCCCTCTGTTTCAGCCCCTCTGTTTCTCGCCCTCTGTTTCAGCCCCTCTGTTTCTCGCCCTCTGTTTCAGCCCCTTTGTTTTTCGCCCTCTGTTTCATCCCCTCTGTTTCTCGCCCTCTGTATCAGCCCCTCTGTTTCAGCCCCTCTGTTTCAGCCCCTCTGTTTCAGTCCCTCTGTTTCTCGCCCTCTGTTTCTCGCCCTCTGTTTCCGCCCCTCTGTTTCTCGCCCTCTGTTTCAGCCCCTCTGTTTCAGCCGGTCGGATTCAGCTCCTCTGATTTAGCCCCTCTGTTTCTCGCCCTCTGTTTCAGCCCCTCTGTTTCAGCCCTTCTGTTTCAGCCCCTCTGTTTCAGCCCCTCTGTTTCTCTCCCTCTGTTTCAGCCCCTCTGTTTATCGCCCTCTGTTTCAGCCCCTCTGATTCCGCCCCTCTGTTTCAGCCCCTCTGATTCAGCCCCTCTGTTTCTCACCCTCTGTTTCTCGCCCGCTGTTTCAGCCCCTCTGTTTCTCGCCCTCTGTTTCAGGCTCTCTGTTTCAGCCCCTCTGTTTCAGCCCCTCTGTTTCTCGCCCTCTGTTTCAGCCCCTCTGTTTCTCGCCCTCTGTTTCAGCCCCTCTGTTTCTCGCCCTCTGTTTCAGCCCCTCTGTTTCTTGCACTCTGCTTCAGCCCCTCTGTTTCTCGCCCTCTATTTCAGCCCCTCTGTTTCTCGCCCTCTGTTTCAGCCCCTCTGTTTCAGCCACTCTGTTTCAGCCCATCTGTTTCTCGCCCTCTGTTTCAGCCCCTCAGTTTCTCGCCCTCTGTTTCAGCCCCTCTGTTTCAGCCCCTCTGTTTCTCGCCATCTGTTTCTGCCCCTCGGTTTCTCGCCCTGTGTTGCAGCCCCTCTGTTTCTCGCCCTCTGTTTCAGCCCCACAGATTCAGCCCCTCTGTTTCTCGCCCTCTGTTTTAGCCCCTCTGATTCAGCCCGTCTGATTCAGCCCCTCTGTTTCTCGCCCTCTGTTTCAGCCACTCTGATTCTCCCCCTCTGATTCTGCCCCTCTGTTTCAGCCCCTCTGATTCAGCCCCTCTGTTTCTCGCCCTCTGTTTCAGCCCCTCTGTTTCTCGTCATCTGTTTCAGCCCCTCTGTTTCAGCCCCTCTGTTTCGCGCCCTCTGTTTCAGCCCCTCTGTTTCTCGCCCTCTGATTCAGCCCCTCTGTTTCTCGCCCTCTGTTTCAGCCCCTCTGTTTCTCGCCCTTTGTTTCTGCCCCTCTGATTTAGCCCCTCTGTTTCAGCCCCTCTGATTCAGCCCCTCTGTTTCAGCCCCTCTGTTTCAGACCCTCAGTTTCATCCCCTCTGTTTCTCGCCCTCTGTTTCTCACCCTCTGTTTCTCGCCCTCTGTTTCAGCCCCTCTGTTTCTCGCCCTCTGTTTCATCCCCTCTGTTTCAGCCCCTCTGTTTCTCGCCCTCTGTTTCAGCCCCTCTGTTTCTCGCCCTCTGTTTCAGCCCCTCTGTTTCAGCTCCTCTGTTTCTCGCCCTCTGTTTCTGCCCCTCTGTTTCTCGCCCTCTGTTTCGGCCCCTCTGTTTCTCGCCCTCTGTTTCAGCCCCACAGATTCAGCCCCTCTGTTTCTCGCCCTCTGTTTTAGCCCCTCTGATTCAGCCCCTCTGATTCAGCCCCTCTGTTTCAGCCCCTCTGATTCAGCACCTCTGTTTCTCGCCCTCTGTTTCAGACCCTCTGTTTCTCGCCCTCTGTTTCAGCCCCTCTGTTTCTCGCCCTCTGTTTCAGCCCCTCTGTTTCTCGCCCTCTGTTTCAGGCTCTCTGTTTCAGCCCCTCTGTTTCAGCCCCTCTGTTTCTCGACCTCTGTTTCTCACCCTCTGTTTCTCGCCCTCTGTTTCAGCCCCTCTGTTTCTCGCCCTCTGTTTCAGCCCCTCTGTTTCTCGCCCTCTGCTTCAGCCCCTCTGTTTCTCGCCCTCTGTTTCAGCCCCTCTGTTTCTCGCTCTCTGTTTCATCGCTACTGTTTCAGCCACTCTGTTTCAGCCCCTCTGTTTCTCGCCCTCTGTTTCAGCCCCTCTGTTTCTCGCCCTCTGTTTCAGCCCCTCTGTTTCAGCCTCTCTGTTTCTCGCCCTCTGTTTCTGCCCCTCTGTTTCTCGCCCTCTGTTTCAGCCCCTCTGTTTCTCGCCCTCTGTTTCAGCCCCGCTGATTCAGCCCCTCTGTTTCTCGCCCACTGTTTCAGCCCCTCTGATTCAGCCCCTCTGATTCAGCCCCTCTGTTTAGCCCCTCTGATTCAGCCCCTCTGTTTCTCGCCCTCTGTTTCAGCCCCTCTGTTTCTCGCCCTCTGTTTCAGCCCCTCTGTTTCAGCCCCTCTGTTTCTCGCCCTCTGTTTCAGCCCCTCTGTTTCTCGCCCTCTTTTTCAGCCCCTCTGTTTCTCGCCCTCTGTTTCTGCCCCTCTGATTTAGCCCCTCTGTATCAGCCCCTCTGATTCAGCCCCTCTGTTTCAGCCCCTCTGTTTCAGCCCCTCAGTTTCATCCCCTCTGTTTCTCGCCCTCTGTTTCTCACCCTCTGTTTCTCGCCCTCTGTTTCTGCCCCTCTGTTTCTCGCCCTCTGTTTCAGCCCCTCTGTTTCTCGCGCGCTGTTTCAGCCCCACAGATTCAGCCCCTCTGTTTCTCGCCCTCTGTTTTAGCCCCTCTGATGCAGCCCCTCTGATTCAGCCCCTCTGTTTCAGCCCCTCTGATTCAGCACCTCTGTTTCTCGCCCTCTGTTTCAGTCCCTCTGTTTCTCGCCCTCTGTTTCAGCCCCTCTGTTTCAGCCCCTCTGTTTCGCGCTCTCTGTTTCAGCCCCTCTGTTTCTCGCCCTCTGATTCAGCCCCTCTGATTCAGCCCCTCTGTTTAGCCCCTCTGATTCAGCCCCTCTGTTTCTCGCCCTCTGTTTCAGCCCCTCTGTTTCTCGCCCTCTGTTTCAGCCCCTCTGTTTCAGCCCCTCTGTTTCTCGCCCTCTGTTTCAGCCCCTCTGTTTCTCGCCCTCTGTTTCTGCCCCTCTGATTTAGCCCCTCTGTATCAGCCCCTCTGATTCAGCCCCTCTGTTTCAGCCCCTCTGTTTCAGCCCCTCAGTTTCATCCCCTCTGTTTCTCGCCCTCTGTTTCTCACCCTCTGTTTCTCGCCCTCTGTTTCAGCCCCTCTGTTTCTCGCCCTCTGTTTCTGCCCCTCTGTTTCTCGCCCTCTGTTTCAGCCCCTCTGTTTCTCGCCCGCTGTTTCAGCCCCACAGATTCAGCCCCTCTGTTTCTCGCCCTCTGTTTTAGCCCCTCTGATTCAGCCCCTCTGTTTCAGCCCCTCTGATTCAGCACCTCTGTTTCTCGCCCTCTGTTTCAGTCCCTCTGTTTCTCGCCCTCTGTTTCAGCCCCTCTGTTTCTCGCCCTCTGTTTCAGCCCCTCTGTTTCTCGCCCTCTGTTTCAGGCTCTCTGTTTCAGCCCCTCTGTTTCAGCCCCTCTGTTTCTCGACCTCTGTTTCTCACCCTCTGTTTCTCGCCCTCTGTTTCAGCCCCTCTGTTTCTCGCCCTCTGTTTCTGCCCCTCTGATTTAGCCCCTCTGTATCAGCCCCTCTGATTCAGCCCCTCTGTTTCAGCCCCTCTGTTTCAGCCCCTCAGTTTCATCCCCTCTGTTTCTCGCCCTCTGTTTCTCACCCTCTGTTTCTCGCCCTCTGTTTCTGCCCCTCTGTTTCTCGCCCTCTGTTTCAGCCCCTCGGTTTCTCGCCCGCTGTTTCAGCCCCACAGATTCAGCCCCTCTGTTTCTCGCACTCTGTTTTAGCCCCGCTGATTCAGCCCCTCTGTTTCTCGCCCTCTGTTTCAGCCCCTCTGATTCAGCCCCTCTGATTCAGCCCCTCTGTTTAGCCCCTCTGATTCAGCCCCTCTGTTTCTCGCCCTCTGTTTCAGCCCCTCTGTTTCTCGCCCTCTGTTTCAGCCCCTCTGTTTCAGCCCCTCTGTTTCTCGCCCTCTGTTTCAGCCCCTCTGTTTCTCGCCCTCTGTTTCAGCCCCTCTGTTTCTCGCCCTCTGTTTCTGCCCCTCTGATTTAGCCCCTCTGTATCAGCCCCTCTGATTCAGCCCCTCTGTTTCTCGCCCTCTGTTTCTCGCCCGCTGTTTCAGCACCTCTGTTTTTAGCCCTCTGTTTCAGCTCCTCTGTTTCTCGTCCTCTGTTTCAGCCCCTCTGTATCAGCCCCTCTGTTTCAGGCTCTCTGTTTCAGCCCGTCTGTTTCAGCCCCTCTGTTTCAGCCCCTCTGTTTCAGCCCCTCTGTTTCTCGCCCTCTGTATCAGCCCCTCTGTTTCTCGCCCTCTGTTTCAGCCCCTCTGTTTCAGCCCCTTTGTTTCAGTCCCTCTGTTTCTCACTCTCTGTTTCTCGCCCTCTGTTTCAGCCCCTCTGTTTCTTGCCCTCTGTTTCAGCCCCTCTGTTTCTCGCCCTCTGTTTCAGCCCCTCTGTATCAGCCCCTCTGTTTCAGCCACTCTGTTTAAGCCCCTCTGTTTCAGCCCCTCTGTTTCAGCCCCTCTGTTTCTCACCCTCTGTTTCTCGCCCTCTGTTTCAGCCCCTTTGTTTCTCGCCCTCTGTTTCAGGCTCTCTGTTTCAGCCCGTCAGTTTCAGCCCCTCTGTTTCAGCCCCTCTGTTTCTCGCCCTCTGTTTCTCACCCGCTGTTTCAGCACCACTGTTTTTAGCCCTCTGTTTCTTAACCTCTGTTTCAGCCCCTCTGTTTCTCGCCCTCTGTTTCAGCACCTCTGTGTCTCGCCCTCTGTTTCAGCCCCTCTGTATCAGCCCCTCTGTTTCAGCCCCTCTGTTTAAGCCCCTCTGTGTCAGCCCCTCTGTTTCAGGCCCTCTGTTTCTCACCCTCTGTTTCTCGCCCTCTGTTTCACCCCCTCTGTTGCTCACACTCTGTTTCAGGCTCTCTCTTTCAGACAGTCTGATTCAGCCCCTCTGTTTCAGCCCCTCTGTTTCTCGCCCTCTGTTTCTCGCCAGCTATTTCAGCCCCTCTGTTTCTCGCCCTCTGTTTCAGCCCCTCTGTATCAGCCCCTCTGTTTCAGGCCCTCTGTTTCTCACCCTCTGTTTCTCGCCCTCTGTTTCACCCCCTCTGTTGCTCACACTCTGTTTCAGGCTCTCTGTTTCAGCCAGTCTGATTCAGCCCCTCTGTTTCAGCCCCTCTGTTTCTCGCCCTCTGTTTCTCGACCGCTGTTTCAGCCCCTCTGTTTCCCGAAGTCTGTTGGAGCCTCTCTGCTTCTCGCCCTCTGTTTCAGAACCCTCTGTTTCAGCCCCGCTGTCTCTCGCCCTCTGTTTCTGCCCCTCTGTTTCTCGCCCTCTGTTTCAGCCCCTCTGTTTCTCGCCCTCTGTTTCAGCCCCGCTGATTCAGCCCCTCTGTTTCACGCCCTCTGTTTCAGCCCCTCTGATTCAGCCCCTCTGATTCAGCCCCTCTGTTTCAGCCCCTCTGATTCAGCACCTCTGTTTCTCGCCCTCAGTTTCAGCCCCTCTGTTTCTCGCCCTCTGTTTCAGCCCCTCTGTTTCTCACCCTCTGTTTCAGCCCCTCTGATTTAGCCCCTCTGTTTCAGCCCCTCTGATTCAGCCCCTCTGTTTCAGCCCCTCTGTTTCAGCCCCTCAGTTTCATCCCCTCTGTTTCTATCCCTCTGTTTCTCACCCTCTGTTTCTCGCCCTCTGTTTTAGCCCCTCTGTTTCTCGCCCTCTGTTTCTGCCCCTCTGTTTCTCGCCCTCTGTTTCAGCCCCACTGATTCAGCCCCTCTGTTTCTCGCCCTCTGTTTCAGCCCCTCTGATTCAGCCCCTCTGATTCAGCCCCTCTGTTTCAGCCCCTCTGATTCAGCCCCTCTGTTTTTCGCCCTCTGTTTCAGCCCCTCTGTTTCTCGCCCTCTGTTTCAGCCCCACTGTTTCTCGCCCTCTCTTTCAGCCCCTCTATTTCTCGCCCTCTGTTTCAGCCCTTCTGTTTCAGGCCCTCTGTTTCAGCTCCTCTGTTTCAGCCCCTCTGTTTCTCGCCCTCTGTTTCAGCCCCTCTGTTTCTCGCCCTCTGTTTCAGCCCCTCCATTTCTCGCCCTCTGTTTCAGCACCTCTGATTCAGCCCCTCTGTTTCAGCCCCTCTGATTCAGCCCCTCTGATTCAGCCCCTCTGATTCAGTCCCTCTGTTTCTCGCCCTCTGTTTAAGCCCCTCTGTTTCAGCCCCTCTGTTTCTCGCCCTCTGTTTCAGCCCCACCATTTCTCGCCCTCTGTTTCAGCACCTCTGATTCAGCCCCTCTGTTTCAGCCCCTCTGATTCAGCCCCTCTGATTCAGCCCCTCTGATTCAGTCCCTCTGTTTCTCGCCCTCTGTTTAAGCCCCTCTGTTTCAGCACCTCTGTTTCTCGCCCTCTGTTTCAGCCCCTCTGAATCAGCCCCTCTGATTCAGCCCCTCTCTTTCAGCCCCTCTGTTTTAGCCCCGCTGTTTCAGCCCCTCTGTTTCTCGCCCTCTGTTTCAGCCCCTCTGTTTCTCGCCCTCTGTTTCAGCCCCTCCGTTTCTCGCAATCTGTTTCAGCCCCTCTGATTCAGCCCCTCTGTTTCAGCCCCTCTGATTCAGCCCCTCTGTTTCAGCCCCTCTGATTCAGCCCCTCTGTATCTCGCCCACTGTTTCAGCCCCTCTGTTTCAGCCCCTCTGATTCAGCCCCTCTGTTTCTCACCCTCTGTTTCAGCCCCTCTGATTCAGCCCCTCTGATTCAGCCCCTCTGATACAGCCCCTCTGATTCAGCCCCTCTGTTTTCCGCCCCTCTGTTTCAGCCCCTCTGTTTCTCGCCCTCTGTTTCAGCCCCTCTGTTTCTCGCCCTCTGTTTCAGCCCCTCTGTTTCTCGCCCTCTGTTTCAGCCCCTCTGTTTCTCGCCCTCTGTTTCAGCCCCTTTGTATTTCGCCCTCTGTTTCAGCCCCTCTGTTTCTCGCCCTCTGTATCAGCCCCTCTGTTTCAGCCCCTCTGTTTCAGCCCCTCTGTTTCAGTCCCTCTGTTTCTCGCCCTCTGTTTCTCACCCCCTGTTTCAGACCCTCTGTTTCTCGCCCTCTGTTTCAGCCCCTCTGTTTCAGCCGCTCGGATTCAGCTCCTCTGATTCAGCCCCTCTGCTTCTCGCCCTCTGTTTCAGCCCCTCTGTTCCAGCCCTTCTGTTTCAGCCCCTCTGTTTCAGCCCCTCTGTTTCTCGCCCTCTGTTTCAGCCCCTCTGATTCCGCCCCGCTGTTTCAGCCCCTCTGATTCAGCCCCTCTGTTTCTCGCCCTCTGTTTCTCGCCCGCTGTTTCAGCCCCTCTGTTTTTTGCCCTCTGTTTCAGCCCCTCTGTTTCTCGCCCTCTGTTTCAGGCTCTCTGTTTCAGCCCCTCTGTTTCAGCCCCTCTGTTTCTCGACCTCTGTTTCTCACCCTCTGTTTCTCGCCCTCTGTTTCAGCCCCTCTGTTTCTCGCCCTCTGTTTCAGCCCCTCTGTTTCTCGCCCTCTGCTTCAGCCCCTTTGTTTCTCGCCCTCTGTTTCAGCCCCTCTGTTTCAGCCACTCTGTTTCAGCCACTCTGTTTCTCGCCCTCTGTTTCAGCCCTCAGTTTCTCGCCCTCTGTTTCAGCCCCTCTGTTTCAGCCCCTCTGTTTCTCGCCCTCTGTTTCTGCCCCTCTGTTTCTCGCCCTCTGTTTCAGCCCCTCTGTTTCTCGCCCTCTGTTTCAGCCCCGCTGATTCAGCCCCTCTGTTTCAGCCCCTCTGATTCAGCCCCTCTGTTTCTCGCCCTCTGTTTCAGCCCCTCTGTTTCTCGCCCTCTGTTTCAGCCCCTCTGTTTCTCGCCCTCTGTTTCAGCCCCTCTGTTTCTCGCCCTCTGTTTCAGCCCCTCTGTTTCTCGCCCTCTATTTCAGCCCCTCTGTTTCTCGCCCTCTGTTTCTGCCCCTCTGTTTCTCGCCCTCTGTTTCAGCCCCTCTGTTTCTCGCCCTCTGTTTCAGCCCCGCTGATTCAGCCCCTCTGTTTCACGCCCTCTGTTTCAGCCCCTCTGATTCAGCCCCTCTGATTCAGCCCCTCTGTTTCAGCCCCTCTGTTTCAGCACCTCTGTTTCTCGCCCTCTGTTTCAGCCCCTCTGTTTCTCGCCCTCTGTTTCAGCACCCTCTGTTTCTCGCCCTCTGTTTCAGCCCCTCTGATTTAGCCCCTCTTTTTCAGCCCCTCTGATTCAGCCCCTCTGTTTCAGCCCCTCTGTTTCAGCCCCTCTGTTTCATCCCCTCTGTTTCTATCCCTCTGTTTCTCACCCTCTGTTTCTCGCCCTCTGTTTCAGCCCCTCTGTTTCTCGCCCTCTGTTTCTGCCGCTCTGTTTCTCGCCCTCTGTTTCAGCCCCTCTGTTTCTCGCCCTCTGTTTCAGCCCCGCTGATTCAGCCCCTCTGATTCAGCCCCTCTGTTTCAGCCCCTGTGATTCAGCCCCTCTGTTTCTCTCCCTCTGTTTCAGCCCCTCTGTTTCAGCCCCACTGTTTCTCGCCCTCTCTTTCAGCTCCTCTATTTCTCGCCCTCTGTTTCAGCACCTCTGTTTCAGGCCCTCTGTTTCAGCTCCTCTGTTTCAGCCCCTCTGTTTCTCGCCCTCTGTTTCAGCCCCTCTGTTTCTCGCCCTCTGTTTCAGCCCCTCCATTTCTCGCCCTCTGTTTCAGCACATCTGATTCAGCCCCTCTGTTTCAGCCCCTCTGATTCAGCCCCTCTGATTCAGCCCCTCTGATTCAGCCCCTCTGTTTCTCGCCCTCTGTTTAAGCCCCTCTGTTTCAGCCCCTCTGTTTCTCGCCCTCAGTTTCAGCCCCTCTGAATCAGCCCCTCTGATTCAGCCCCTCTCTTTCAGCCCCTCTGTTTTAGCCCCTCTGTTTCAGCCCCTCTGTTTCTCGCCCTCTGTTTCAGCCCCTCTGTTTCTCGCCCTCTGTTTCAGCCCCTCCGTTTCTCGCAATCTGTTTCAGCCCCTCTGATTCAGCCCCTCTGTTTCAGCCCCTCAGATTCAGCCCCTCTGTTTCAGCCCCTCTGATTCAGCCCCTCTGTTTCTCGACCACTGTTTCAGCCCCTCTGTTTCATCCCCTCTGATTCAGCCCCTCTGTTTCTCACCCTCTGTTTCAGCCCCTCTGATTCAGCCCCTCTGATTCAGCCCCTCTGATACAGCCCCTCTGATTCAGCCCCTCTCTTTTCCGCCCCTCTGTTTCACCCCCTCTGTTTCTCGCCATCTGTTTCAGCCCCTCTCTTTCAGCCCCTCTGTTTCAGCCCCTCTGTTTCTCGCCCTCTGTTTCAGCCCCTCTGTTTCTCGCCCTCTGTTTCAGCCCGTTTATTTTTCGCCCTCTGTTTCAGCCCCTCTGTTTCTCGCCCTCTGTATCAGCCCCTCTGTTTCAGCCCCTCTGTTTCAGCCCCTCTGTTTCAGTCCCTCTGTTTCTCGCCCTCTGTTTCTCGCCCTCTGTTTCAGACCCTCTGTTTCTCGCCCACTGTTTCAGCCCCTCTGTTTCAGCCGCTCGGATTCAGCTCCTCTGATTCAGCCCCTCTGTTTCTCGCCCTCTGTTTCAGCCCCTCTGTTTCAGCCCTTCTGTTTCAGCCCCTCTGGTTCAGCCCCTCTGTTTCTCGCCCTCTGTTTCAGCCCCTCTGTTTATCGCCCTCTGTTTCAGCCCCTCTGATTCCGCCCCTCTGTTTCAGCCCCTCTGATTCAGCCCCTCTGTTTCTCGCCCTCTGTTTCTCGCCCGCTGTTTCAGCCCCTCTGTTTTTCGCCCTCTGTTTCAGCTTCTCTGTTTCTCGCCCTATGTTTCAGGCTCTCTGTTTCAGCCCCTCTGTTTCAGCCCCTCTGTTTCTCGACCTCTGTTTCTCACCCTCTGTTTCTCGCCCTCTGTTTCAGCCCCTCTGTTTCTCGCCCTCTGTTTCTCGCCCTCTGCTTCAGCCCCTCTGTTTCTCGCCCTCTGTTTCAGCCCCTCTGTTTCAGCCACTCTGTTTCAGCGCCTCTGTTTCTCGCCCTCTGTTTCAGCCCCTCAGTTTCTCGCCCTCTGTTTCAGCCCCTCTGTTTCTCGCCCTCTGTTTCTGCCCCTCTGTTTCTCGCCCTCTGTTTCAGCCCCTCTGTTTCTCGCCCTCTGTTTCAGCCCCGCTGATTCAGCCCCTCTGTTTCTCACCCTCTGTTTCAGAAACTCTGATTCTGCCCCTCTGGTTCAGCCCCTCTGTTTCAGCCCCTCTGATTCAGCCCCTCTGTTTCTCGCCCTCTGTTTCAGCCCCTCTGTTTCTCGCCCTCTGTTTCAGCCACTCTGTTTCAGCCCCTCTGTTTCTCGCCCTCTGTTTCAGCCCCTCTGTTTCTCGCCCTCTGTTTCAGCCCCTCTGTTTCTCGCCCTCTGTTTCAGACCCTATGTTTCTCGCCCTCTGTTTCTGCCCCTCTGATTTAGCCCCTCTATTTTAGCCCCTCTGATTCAGCCCCTCTGTTTCAGCCCCTCTGTTTCAGCCCCTCAGTTTCATCCCCTCTGTTTCTCGCCCTCTGTTTCTCACACTCTGTTTCTCGCCCTCTGTTTCAGCCCCTCTGTTTCTCGCCCTCTGTTTCAGCCCCTCTGTTTCAGCCCCTCTGTTTCTCGCCCTCTGTTTCAGCCCCTCTGTTTCTCGCCCTCTGTTTCAGCCCCTCTGTTTCTCGCCCTCTGTTTCAGCCCCGCTGATTCAGCCCCTCTGTTTCTCCCCCTCTGTTTCAGCCCCTCTGATGCAGCCCCTCTGATTCAGCCCCTCTGTTTCAGCCCCTCTGATTCAGCACCTCTGTTTCTCGCCCTCTGTTTCAGTCCCTCTCTTTCTCGCCCTCTGTTTCAGATCCTCTGTTTCAGGCTCTCCGTTTCAGCCCGTCTGTTTCAGCCCCTCTGTTTCAGCCCCTCTGTTTCTCGCCCTCTGTTTCAGCCCCTCTGATTTAGCCCCTCTGTTTCATCCCCTCTCTTTCTCCACCTCTGTTTCTCACCATCTGTTTCTCGCCCTCTGTTTCAGCCCCTCTGTTTTTCGCCCTCTGTTTCAGCCCCTCTGTTTCTCGCCCTCTGTTTCAGGCTCTCGGTTTCAGCCCGTCTGTTTCAGCCCCTCTGTTTCAGCCCCTCTGTTTCTCACCCTCTGTTTCTCGCCCTCTGTTTCAGCCCCTCTGTTTCTTTCCCTCTGTTTCAGCCCCTCTGTTTCAGTCCCTCTGTTTCTCACTCTCTGTTTCTCGCCCTCTGTTTCAGCCCCTCTGTTTCTCGCCCTCTGTTTCAGCCCCTCTGTTTCTCGCCCTCTGTTTCAGCCCCTCTGTATCAGCCCCTCTGTTTCAGCCCCTCTGTTTAAGCCCCTCTGTTTCTCACCCTCTGTTTCTCGCCCTCTGTTTCAGCCCCTTTGTTTCTCGCCCTCTGTTTCAGGCTCTCTGTTTCAGCCCGTCTGTTTCAGCCCCTCTGTTTCAGCCCCTCTGTTTCTCGCCCTCTGTTTCTCGCCCGCTGTTTCAGCACCTCTGTTTTTAGCCCTCTGTTTCAGCCCCTCTGTTTCTCGCCCTCTGTTTCAGCCCCTCTGTTTCTCGCCCTCTGTTTCTGCCCCTCTGTTTCTCGCCCTTTGTTTCAACCCTCTGTATCAGCCCCTCTGTTTCAGCTGAAACAAAGGGCGAGAAACAGAGGGGCTGAAACAGAGGGCGAGAAACAGAGGGGCTGAAACAGAGGGGCTGAAACAGCGGGCGAGAAACAGAGGGCGAGAAACAGAGGGGCTGAATCAGAGGGGCTGAAACAGAGGGGCGGAATCAGAGGGGCTGAAACAGAGGGCGATAAACAGAGGGGCTGAAACAGAGGGCGAGAAACAGAGGGGCTGAAACAGAGGGGCTGAAACAGAAGGGCTGAAACAGAGGGGCTGAAGCAGAGGGCGAGAAACAGAGGGGCTGAATCAGAGGAGCTGAATCGGAGCGGCTGAAACAGAGGGGCTGAAACAGTGGGCGAGAAACAGAGGGTCTGAAACAGAGGGCGAGAAACAGAGGGCGAGAAACAGAGGGACTGAAACAGAGGGGCTGAAACAGAGGGGCTGAAACAGAGGGGCTGATACAGAGGGCGAGAAACCGAGGGGCTGAAACAGAGGGCGAAAAACAAACGGGCTGAAACAGAGGGCGAGAAACAGAGGGGCTGAAACAGAGGGCGAGAAACAGAGGGGCTGAAACAGAGGGGCTGAAAGAGAGGGGCTGAAACAGAGGGCGAGAAACAGAGGGGGTGAAACAGAGGGGCGGAAAACAGAGGGGCTGAATCAGAGGGGCTGTATCAGAGGGGCTGAATCAGAGGGACTGAATCAGAGGGGCTGAAACAGAGGGTGAGAAACAGAGGGGCTGAATCAGAGGGGCTGAAACAGTGGGCGAGAAACAGAGGGGCTGAATCAGAGGGGCTGAATCAGAGGGGCTGAATCAGAGGGGCTGAAACAGAGGGGCTGAATCAGAGGGGCTGAAACAGATTGCGAGAAACGGAGGGGCTGAAACAGAGGGCGAGAAACAGAGGGGCTGAAACAGAGGGCGAGAAACAGAGGGGCTGAATCAGAGGGGCTAAACAGAGGGGCTGAATCAGAGGGGCTGAATCAGAGGGGCTGAAACAGAGGGCGAGAAACAGAGGGGCTGAATCAGCGGGGCTGAAACAGAGGGCGAGAAACAGAGGGGCTGATACAGAGGGCGAGAAACAGAGGGGCAGAAACAGAGGGCGAGAAACAGAGAGGCTGAAACAGAGGGGCTGAAACAGAGGGCGAGAAACAGAGGGGCTGAAACAGAGGGCGAGAAACAGAGGGGCTGAAACAGAGGGGCTGAAAGAGAGGGGCTGAAACAGTGGGCGAGAAAGAGAGGAGCTGAAACAGCGGGCGAGAAACAGAGGGCGAGAAACAGAGGGGCTGAAACAGAGGGGCTGAATCAGACGTCTGAAACAGAGAGCCTGAAACAGAGGGTGAGAAACAGAGGGGGTGAAACAGAGGGCGAGAAACAGAGGGTGAGAAACAGAGGGGCTGAAACAGAGGGGCTGACACAGATGGGCTTAAACAGAGGGGCTGAAACAGAGGGGTTGATACAGAGGGGCTGATACAGAGGGGCTGAAACAAAGGGCGAGAAACAGAGGGGCTGAAACAGAGGGCGAGAAACAGAGGGGCTGAAACAGAGGGCGAGAAACAGAGGGGCTGAAACAGAGGGCGAAAAACAGAGGTGCTGAAACATCGGGTGAGAAACAGAGGGGCTGAAACAGAGGGGCTGAAACAGAGGGGCTGAAACAGACGGGCTGAATCAGAGAGCCTGAAACAGAGGGCGAGAAACAAAGGGGCTGAAACAGAGGGCGAGAAACAGAGGGTGAGAAACAGAGGGGCTTAAACAGAGGGGCTGAAACAGAGGGGCTGATACAGAGGGGCTGAAACAGAGGGCGAGAAACAGAGGGGCTGAAACAGAGGGCGAGAAACAGAGGGGCTGAAACAGAGGGCGAGAAACAGAGAGTGAGAAACAGAGGGACTGAAACAGAGGGGCTGAAACAGAGGGAAAGAAACAGAGGGGCTGAAACAGAGGGCGAGAAACAGAGGGGCTGAAACAGAGGGGCTGAAACAGAGGGGCTGAAACAGACGGGCTGAAACCGAGAGCCTGAAACAGAGGGCGAGAAACAGAGGGGCTGAAACAGAGGGCGAGAAACAGAGGTGCTGAATCAGAGGGGCTGAAACAGAAGGGCTGAAACAGAGGTGGAGAACAGAGGGGATGAAATAGAGGGGCTGAATCAGAGGAGCTGAATCCGAGCGGCTGAAACAGAGGGGCTGAAACAGTGGGCGAGAAACAGAGGGTCTGAAACAGAGGGGCTGAATCAGAGGGGCTGAAACAGAGGGGCGGAATCAGAGGGGCTGAAACAGAGGTCGATAAACAGAGGGGCTGAAACAGAGGGCGAGAAACAGAGGGGCTGAAACAGAGGGGCTGAAACAGAAGGGCTGAAACAGAGGGGCTGAAACAGAGGGCGAGAAACAGAGGATGAATCAGAGGAGCTGAATCCGAGCGGGCTGAAACAGAGGGGCTGAAACAGTGGGCGAGAAACAGAGGGTCTGAAACAGAGAGCGAGAAACAGAGGGCGAGAAACAGAGGGACTGAAACAGAGGGGCTGAAACAGAGGGGCTGAAACAGAGGGGCTTAAACAGAGGGGCTGAAACAGAGGGGCTGATACAGAGGGGCTGAAACAAAGGGCGAGAAACAGAGGGGCTGAAACAGAGGGCGAGAAACAGAGGGGCTGAAACAGAGGGCGAGAAACAGAGGGGCTGAAACAGAGGGCGAAAAACAGAGGTGCTGAAACATCGGGCGAGAAACAGAGGGCGAGAAACAGAGGGGCTGAAACAGAGGGGCTGAAACAGACGGGCTGAATCAGAGAGCCTGAATCAGAGGGCGAGAAACAAAGGGGCTGAAACAGAGGGCGAGAAACAGAGGGGTGAGAAACAGAGGGGCTGAAACAGAGGGGCTGAAACAGACGGGCTGAATCAGAGAGCCTGAAACAGAGGGCGAGAAACAAAGGGGCTGAAACAGAGGGGCTGAAACAGAGGGGCTGACACAGATGGGGCTTAAACAGAGGGGCTGAAACAGAGGGGCTGATACAAAGGGTTTTAAACAAAGGGGCGAGAAACAGAGGGGCTGAAACAGAGGGCGAGAAACAGAGGGGCTGAAACAGAGGGCGAGAAACAGAGGGGCTGAAACAGAGGGCGAAAAACAGAGGTGCTGAAACATCGGGCGAGAAACAGAGGGCGAGAAACAGAGGGGCTGAAACAGAGGGGCTGATACAGAGGGGCTGAAACAGAGGGAGAGAAACAGAGGGGCTGAAACAGAGGGCGAGAAACAGAGGTGCTGAAACATCGGGCGAGAAACAGAGGGCGAGAAACAGAGGGGCTGAAACAGAGGGGCTGAAACAGACGGGCTGAATCAGAGAGCCTGAAACAGAGGGCGAGAAACAAAGGGGCTGAAACAGAGGGGCTGAAACAGAGGGGCTGACACAGATGGGCTTAAACAGAGGGGCTGAAACAGAGGGGCTGATACAGAGGGGCTGAAACAAAGGGCGAGAAACAGAGGGGCTGAAACAGAGGGCGAGAAACAGAGGGGCTGAAACAGAGGGCGAGAAACAGAGGGGCTGAAACAGAGGGCGAAAAACAGAGGTGCTGAAACATCGGGCGAGAAACAGAGGGCGAGAAACAGAGGGGCTGAAACAGAGGGGCTGATACAGAGGGGCTGAAACAGAGGGCGAGAAACAGAGGGGCTGAAACAGAGGGCGAGAAACAGAGGGGCTGAAACAGAGGGCGAGAAACAGAGAGTGAGAAACAGAGGGACTGAAACAGAGGGGCTGAAACAGAGGGAAAGAAACAGAGGGGCTGAAACAGAGGGCGAGAAACAGAGGGGCTGAAACAGAGGGGCTGAAACAGAGGGGCTGAAACAGACGGGCTGAAACCGAGAGCCTGAAACAGAGGGCGAGAAACAGAGGGGCTGAAACAGAGGGCGAGAAACAGAGGGGCTGAAACAGAGGGGCTGAAACAGAAGGGTTGAAACAGAGGTGGAGAAACAGAGGGGATGAAATAGAGGGGCTGAATCAGAGGAGCTGAATCCGAGCGGCTGAAACAGAGGGGCTGAAACAGTGGGCGAGAAACAGAGGGTCTGAAACAGAGGGGCTGAATCAGAGGGGCTGAAACAGAGGGGCGGAATCAGAGGGGCTGAAACAGAGGTCGATAAACAGAGGGGCTGAAACAGAGGGCGAGAAACAGAGGGGCTGAAACAGAGGGGCTGAAACAGAAGGGCTGAAACAGAGGGGCTGAAACAGAGGGCGAGAAACAGAGGGGCTGAATCAGAGGAGCTGAATCCGAGCGGCTGAAACAGAGGGGCTGAAACAGTGGGCGAGAAACAGAGGGTCTGAAACAGAGAGCGAGAAACAGAGGGCGAGAAACAGAGGGACTGAAACAGAGGGGCTGAAACAGAGGGGCTGAAACAGAGGGGCTGATACAGAGGGCGAGAAACAGAGTGGCTGAAACAGAGGGCGAAAAACAAACGGGCTGAAACAGAGGGCGAGAAACAGAGGGGCTGAAACAGAGGGCGAGAAACAGAGGGGCTGAAACAGAGGGGCTGAAAGAGAGGGGCTGAAACAGAGGGCGAGAAACAGAGGGGGTGAAACAGAGGGGCGGAAAACAGAGGGGCTGAATCAGAGGGGCTGTATCAGAGGGGCTGAATCAGAGGGGCTGAATCAGAGGGGTTGAAACAGAGGGTGAGAAACAGAGGGGCTGAATCAGAGGGGCTGAAACAGAGGGGCTGAAACAGTGGAGAAGAAACAGAGGGGCTGAATCAGAGGGGCTGAATCAGAGGGGCTGAATCCGAGGGGCTGAAACAGAGGGGCTGAATCAGAGGGGCTGAAACAGATTGCGGGAAACGGAGGGACTGAAACAGAGGGCGAGAAACAGAGGGGCTGAAACAGAGGGCGAGAAACAGAGGGGCTGAATCAGAGGGGCTAAACAGAGGGGCTGAATCAGAGGGGCTGAATCAGAGGGGCTGAAACAGAGGGCGAGAAACAGAGGGGCTGAATAAGCGGGGCTGAAACAGAGGGCGAGAAACAGAGGGGCTGAAACAGAGGGCGAGAAACAGAGGGGCTGAATCAGAGGGGCTAAACAGAGGGGCTGAATCAGAGGAGCTGAATCCGAGCGGCTGAAACAGAGGGGCTGAAACAGTGGGCGAGAAACAGAGGGTCTGAAACAGAGGGCGAGAAACAGAGGGCGAGAAACAGAGGGACTGAAACAGAGGGGCTGAAACAGAGGGGCTGAAACAGAGGGGCTGATACAGAGGGCGAGAAACAGAGGGGCTGAAACAGAGGGCGAAAAACAAACGGGCTGAAACAGAGGGCGAGAAACAGAGGGGCTGAAACAGAGGGCGAGAAACAGAGGGGCTGAAACAGAGGGGCTGAAAGAGAGGGGCTGAAACAGAGGGCGAGAAACAGAGTGGGTGAAACAGAGGGGCGGAAATCAGAGGGGCTGAATCAGAGGGGCTGTATCAGAGGGGCTGAATCAGAGGGGCTGAATCAGAGGGGCTGAAACAGAGGGTGAGAAACAGAGGGGCTGAATCAGAGGGGATGAAACAGAGGGGCTGAAACAGTGGGCGAGAAACAGAGGGGCTAAATCAGAGGGGCTGAAACAGAGGGGCTGAATCTGAGGGGCTGAAACAGAGGGGCTGAATCAGAGGGGCTGAAACAGATTGCGAGAAACGGAGGGGCTGAAACAGAGGGCGAGAAACAGAGGGGCTGAAACAGAGGGCGAGAAACAGAGGGGCTGAAACAGAGGGGCTAAAACAGAGGGGCTGAAAGAGAGGGGCTGAATCAGAGGGGCTGATTCAGAGGGGCTGAAACTGAGGGCGAGAAACAGAGGGGCTGAAACAGAGGGGCTTAAACAGAGGGCGAGAAACAGAGGGGCTGAATCAGAGGGGCTGAATCAGAGGGGCTGAATCAGAGGGGCTGAAACAGAGGGGCTGAATCAGAGGTGCTGAAACAGAGGGCGAGAAATGGAGGGGCTGAAACAGACGGCGAGAAACAGAGGGGCTGAAACAGAGGGCGAGAAACAGAGGGGCTGAAACAGAGGAGCTGAAACAGAGGCCCTGAAACAGAGGGGCTGAAACAGAGGGCGAGAAATAGAGGGGCTGAAAGAGAGGGCGAGAAACAGTGGGGCTGAAACAGAGGGCGAGAAACAGAGGGGCTGAAACAGAGGGAGAGAAACAGAGGGGCTGAATCACAGGGGCTGAAACAGAGGGGCTGTATCAGAGGGGCTGAATCAGAGGGGCTGAAACAGAGGGCGAGAAACAGAGGGGCTGAATCAGCGGGGCTGAAACAGAGGGCGAGAAACAGAGGGGCTGAAACAGAGGGCGAGAAACAGAGCGGCAGAAACAGAGGGCGAGAAACAGAGGGGCTGAAACAGAGGACGAGAAACAGAGGGTGAGAAACAGAGGGATAGAAACAGAGGGGATGAAACAGAGGGGCTGAAACAGAGGGGCTGAAACAGAGGGGCTGAATCAGAGGGGCTGAAAAAGAGGGGCTAAATCAGAGGGGCTGAAACAGAGGGCGAGAAACAGAGGGTGCGGAAACAGAGGGCGAGAAACAGAGGGGCTGAAACAGAGGGCGAGAAACAGAGGTGCTGAATCAGAGGGGCTGAAACAGAGGGGCTGAATCAGAGGGGCTGAATTAGAGGGGCTGAAACAGAGGGCGTGAAACAGAGGGGCTGAATCAGCGGGGCTGAAACAGAGGGCGAGAAACAGAGGGGCTGAAACAGAGGGCGAGAAACAGAGCGGCAGAAACAGAGGGCGAGAAACAGAGGGGCTGAAACAGAGGGCGAGAAACAGAGGGTGAGAAACAGAGGGATAGAAACAGAGGGGATGAAACAGAGGGGCTGAAACAGAGGGGCTGAAACAGAGGGGCTGAATCAGAGGGGCTGAAAAAGAGGGGCTAAATCAGAGGGGCTGAAACAGAGGGCGAGAAACAGAGGGTGCTGAAACAGAGGGCGAGAAACAGAGGGGCTGAAACAGAGGGCGAGAAACAGAGGTGCTGAATCAGAGGGGCTGAAACAGAGGGGCTGAATCAGAGGGGCTGAATTAGAGGGGCTGAAACAGAGGGCGTGAAACAGAGGGGCTGAATCAGCGGGGCTGAAACAGAGGGCGAGAAACAGAGGGGCTGAAACAGAGGGCGAGAAACAGAGGGGCAGAAACCGAGGGCGAGAAACAGAGGGGCTGAAACAGAGGGCGAGAAACAGAGGGGCTGAAACAGAGGGCGAGAAACAGAGGGGCTGAAACAGAGGGCGAGAAACAGAGGGGCTGAAACAGAGGGCGAGAAACAGAGGGGCTGAATCAGAGGGGCTGAAACAGAGGGACTGAATCAGAGGGGCAGAATCAGAGTGGCTGAAACAGAGGGTTAGAAACAGAGGGGCTGAATCAGCGGGGCTGAAACAGAGGGCGAGAAACAGAGGGGCTGAAACAGAGGGCGAGAAACAGAGGGGCAGAAACAGAGGGCGAGAAACAGAGGGGCTGAAACAGAGGGGCTGAAACAGAGGGCGAGAAACTGAGGGCTGAAACAGAGGGCGAGAAACAGAGGGGCTGAAACAGAGTGGCTGAAACAGAGGGGCTGAAACAGAGGGCGAGAAACAAAGGGGCTGAAGCAGAGGGCGAGAAACAGAGGGGCTGAAACAGAGGGCGAGAAACAGAGGGGCTGAAACAGAGGGCGAGAAACAGAGGGTGAGAAACAGAGGTCGAGAAACAGAGGGGCTGAAACAGAGGGGCTGAAACAGAGAGCCTGAAACAGAGGGCGAGAAACAGAGGGGCTGAAACAGAGGGCAAAAAACAGAGGGGCTGAAACAGCGGGCGAGAAACAGAGGGCGAGAAACAGAGGGGCTGAATCAGAGGGGCTGAAACAGAGGGGCGGAATCAGAGGGGCTGAAACAGAGGGCGAGAAACAGAGGGGCTGAAACAGAGGGGCTGAAACAGAAGGGCTGAAACAGAGGGGCTGAAACATAGGGCGAGAAACAGAGGGGCTGAATCAGAGGAGCTGAATCCGAGCGGCTGAAACAGAGGGGCTGAAACAGAGGGCGAGAAACAGAGGGTCTGAAACAGGGGGTGAGAAACAGAGGGCGAGAAACAGAGGGACTGAAACAGAGGGGCTGAAAAAGAGGGGCTGAAACAGAGGGGCTGATACAGAGGGCGAGAAACAGAGGGGCTGAAACAGAGGGCGAAATACAAAGGGGCTGAAACAGAGGGCGAGAAACAGAGGGGCTGAAACAGAGGGCGAGAAACAGAGGGGCTGAAACAGAGGGGCTGAAAGAGAGGGGCTGAAACAGAGGGCGAGAAACAGAGGGGGTGAAACAGAGGGGCGGAAAACAGAGGGGCTGAATCAGAGGGGCTGTATCAGAGGGGCTGAATCAGAGGGGCTGAATCAGAGGGGCTGAAACAGAGGGTGAGAAACAGAGGGGCTGAATCAGAGGGGCTGAAACAGAGGGGCTGAAACAGTGGGCGAGAAACAGAGGGGCTGAATCAGAGGGGCTGAAACAGAGGGGCTGAATCAGAGGGGCTGAAACAGAGGGGCTGAATCAGAGGGGCTGAAACAGAGGGGCTAAAACAGAGGGGCTGAAAGAGAGGGGCTGAATCAGAGGGGCTGATTCAGAGGGGCTGAAACAGAGGGCGAGAAACAGAGGGGCTGAAACAGAGGGGCTTAAACAGAGGGCGAGAAACAGAGGGACTGAATCAGAGGGGCTGAATCAGAGGGGCTGAATCAGAGGGGCTGAAACAGAGGGGCTGAATCAGAGGTGCTGAAACAGAGGGCGAGAAACAGAGGGGCTGAAACAGAGGGCGAGAAACAGAGGGGCTGAAACAGAGGGGCTAAAACAGAGGGGCTGAAAGAGAGGGGCTGAATCAGAGGGGCTGATTCAGAGGGGCTGAAACAGAGGGCGAGAAACAGAGGGGCTGAAACAGAGGGGCTTAAACAGAGGGCGAGAAACAGAGGGACTGAATCAGAGGGGCTGAATCAGAGGGGCTGAATCAGAGGGGCTGAAACAGAGGGGCTGAATCAGAGGTGCTGAAACAGAGGGCGAGAAATGGAGGGGCTGAAACAGAGGGCGAGAAACAGAGGGGCTGAAACAGAGGGCGAGAAACAGAGGGGCTGAAACAGAGGAGCTGAAACAGAGGGCCTGAAACAGAAGGGCTGAAACAGTGGGCGAGAAATAGAGGGGCTGAAAGAGAGGGCGAGAAACAGTGGGGCTGAAACAGAGGGCGAGAAACAGAGGGGCTGAAACAGAGGGCGAAAAACAGAGGGGCTGAATCAGAGGGGCTGAAACAGAGGGGCTGAATCAGAGGGGCTGAATCAGAGGGGCTGAAACAGAGGGCGAGAAACAGAGGGGCTGAATCAGCGGGGCTGAAACAGAGGGCGAGAAACAGAGGGGCTGAAACAGAGGGCGAGAAACAGAGGGGCAGAAACAGAGGGCGAGAAACAGAGGGGCTGAAACAGAGGGCGAGAAACAGAGGGTGAGAAACAGAGGGATAGAAACAGAGGGGATGAAACTGAGGGGCTGAAACAGAGGGGCTGAAACAGAGGGGCTGAATCAGAGGGGCTGAAACAGAGGGGCTAAATCAGAGGGGCTGAAACAGAGGGCGCGAAACAGAGGGGCTGAAACAGAGGGCGAGAAACTGAGGGGCTGAAACTGAGGGCGAGAAACAGAGGTGCTGAATCAGAGGGGCTGAAACAGAGGGGCTGAATCAGAGGGGCTGAATCAGAGGGGCTGAAACAGAGGGCGTGAAACAGAGGGGCTGAATCAGCGGGGCTGAAACAGAGGGCGAGAAACAGAGGGGCTGAAACAGAGGGCGAGAAACAGAGGGGCAGAAACAGAGGGCGAGAGACAGCGGGGCTGAAACAGAGGGTTCTGAAACAGAGGGCGAGAAGCAGAGAGGCTCCAACAGACTTCGGGAAACAGAGGGGCTGAAACAGCGGGCGAGAAACAGAGGGCGAGAAACAGAGGGGCTGAAACAGAGGGGCTGAATCAGACTGGCTGAAACAGAGAGCCTGAAACAGAGTGTGAGCAACAGAGGGGGTGAAACAGAGGGCGAGAAACAGTGGGTGAGAAACAGAGGGCCTGAAACAGAGGGGCTGACACAGAGGGGCTTAAACAGAGGGGCTGAAACAGAGGGGCTGATACAGCGGGACTGAAACAGACGGCGAGAAACAGAGGGGCTGAAACAGCTGGCGAGAAACAGAGGTCGAGAAACAGAGGGGCTGAAACAGAGGGGCTGAATCAGACTGGCTGAAAGAGAGAGCCTGAAACAGAGTGTGAGCAACAGAGGGGGTGAAACAGAGGGGCTTAAACAGAGGGCGAGAAACAGAGGGACTGAATCAGAGGGGCTGAATCAGAGGGGCTGAATCAGAGGGGCTGAAACAGAGGGGCTGAATCAGAGGTGCTGAAACAGAGGGCGAGAAACAGAGGGGCTGAAACAGAGGGCGAGAAACAGAGGGGCTGAAACAGAGGGGCTAAAACAGAGGGGCTGAAAGAGAGGGGCTGAATCAGAGGGGCTGATTCAGAGGGGCTGAAACAGAGGGCGAGAAACAGAGGGGCTGAAACAGAGGGGCTTAAACAGAGGGCGAGAAACAGAGGGACTGAATCAGAGGGGCTGAATCAGAGGGGCTGAATCAGAGGGGCTGAAACAGAGGGGCTGAATCAGAGGTGCTGAAACAGAGGGCGAGAAATGGAGGGGCTGAAACAGAGGGCGAGAAACAGAGGGGCTGAAACAGAGGGCGAGAAACAGAGGGGCTGAAACAGAGGAGCTGAAACAGAGGGCCTGAAACAGAAGGGCTGAAACAGTGGGCGAGAAATAGAGGGGCTGAAAGAGAGGGCGAGAAACAGTGGGGCTGAAACAGAGGGCGAGAAACAGAGGGGCTGAAACAGAGGGCGAAAAACAGAGGGGCTGAATCAGAGGGGCTGAAACAGAGGGGCTGAATCAGAGGGGCTGAATCAGAGGGGCTGAAACAGAGGGCGAGAAACAGAGGGGCTGAATCAGCGGGGCTGAAACAGAGGGCGAGAAACAGAGGGGCTGAAACAGAGGGCGAGAAACAGAGGGGCAGAAACAGAGGGCGAGAAACAGAGGGGCTGAAACAGAGGGCGAGAAACAGAGGGTGAGAAACAGAGGGATAGAAACAGAGGGGATGAAACTGAGGGGCTGAAACAGAGGGGCTGAAACAGAGGGGCTGAATCAGAGGGGCTGAAACAGAGGGGCTAAATCAGAGGGGCTGAAACAGAGGGCGCGAAACAGAGGGGCTGAAACAGAGGGCGAGAAACTGAGGGGCTGAAACTGAGGGCGAGAAACAGAGGTGCTGAATCAGAGGGGCTGAAACAGAGGGGCTGAATCAGAGGGGCTGAATCAGAGGGGCTGAAACAGAGGGCGTGAAACAGAGGGGCTGAATCAGCGGGGCTGAAACAGAGGGCGAGAAACAGAGGGGCTGAAACAGAGGGCGAGAAACAGAGGGGCAGAAACAGAGGGCGAGAGACAGCGGGGCTGAAACAGAGGGTTCTGAAACAGAGGGCGAGAAGCAGAGAGGCTCCAACAGACTTCGGGAAACAGAGGGGCTGAAACAGCGGGCGAGAAACAGAGGGCGAGAAACAGAGGGGCTGAAACAGAGGGGCTGAATCAGACTGGCTGAAACAGAGAGCCTGAAACAGAGTGTGAGCAACAGAGGGGGTGAAACAGAGGGCGAGAAACAGTGGGTGAGAAACAGAGGGCCTGAAACAGAGGGGCTGACACAGAGGGGCTTAAACAGAGGGGCTGAAACAGAGGGGCTGATACAGCGGGACTGAAACAGACGGCGAGAAACAGAGGGGCTGAAACAGCTGGCGAGAAACAGAGGTCGAGAAACAGAGGGGCTGAAACAGAGGGGCTGAATCAGACTGGCTGAAAGAGAGAGCCTGAAACAGAGTGTGAGCAACAGAGGGGGTGAAACAGAGGGCGAGAAACAGAGGGTGAGAAACAGATGGCCTGAAACAGAGGGGCTGACACAGAGGGGCTTAAACAGAGGGGCTGAAACAGAGGGGCTGATACAGAGGGGCTGAAACAGAGGGCGAGACACAGAGGTGCTGAAACAGAGGGCGAGAAACAGAGGGGCTGAAACAGAGGTTAAGAAACAGAGGGACTGAAACAGAGGGCTAAAAACAGAGGTGCTGAAAAAGCGGGCGAGAAACAGAGGGCGAGAAACAGAGGGGCTGAAACAGAGGGGCTGAAACAGACTGGCTGAAACAGAGAGCCTGAAACAGAGGGCCAGAAACAGAGGGGCTGAATCAGCGGGCGAGAAACAGAGGGCGAGAAAGAGAGGGGTTGAAACAGAGGGGCTGAATCAGACTGCCTGAAACAGAGAGCCTGAAACAGAGGGTGAGAAACAGAGGGGGTGCAACAGAGGGCGAGAAACAGATGGTGAGAAACAGAGGGCCTGAAACAGAGGGGCTGACACAGAGGGGCTTAAACAGAGCGGCTGAAACAGAGGGGCTGATACAGTGGGGCTGAAACAGAGGGCGAGAAACAGAGGGGCTGAAACAGAGGGCTAAAAACAGAGGTGCTGAAACAGCGGGCGAGAAACAGAGGGCGAGAAACAGAGGGGCTGAAACAGAGGGGCTGAAACTGACGGGCTGAAACAGAGAGCCTGAAACAGAGTGCGAGAAACAAAGGGGCTGAAACAGAGGGCGAGAAACAGAGGGTGAGAAACAGAGGGGCTGAAACAGAGGGGCTGAAACAGAGGGGCTTAAACAGAGTGGCTGAAACAGAGGGGCTGATACAGAGGGGCTGAAACAGAGGGCGAGAAACAGAGGGGCTGAAACAGAGGGCAAGAAACAGAGGGGCTGAAACAGAGGGCGAGAAACAGAGAGTGAGAAACAGAGGGACTGAAACAAAGGGGCTGAAACAGAGGGGCTGAAACAGAGGGCGAGAAACAGAGGGGCTGAAACAGAGGGCGAGAAACAGAGGGGCTGAAACAGAGGGGCCGAAACAGAGGGGCTGAAACAGACGGGCTGAAACAGAGAGCCTGAAACAGAGGGCGAGAAACAGAGGGGCTGAAACAGAGGGCGAAAAACACAGGGGCTGAAACAGAGGGCGAGAAACAGATGGTGAGAACCAGAGGGCGAGAAACAGAGGGGCTGAAACAGAGGGGCTGAAACAGAGGGCGACAAACAGAGGGGCTGAATCAGAGGGCGAGAAACAGAGGGGCCTAAACAGAGGGGCTGAAACAGAGGGCGAGAAACAGAGGGGCTGAAACAGAGGGCGAGAAACAGAGGGTGAGAAACAGAGGGCGAGAAACAGAGGGGATGAAACTGAGGGGCTGAAACAGAGGGGCTGAAACAGAGGGGCTGAAACAGAGGGGCTAAATCAGAGGGGCTGAAACAGAGGGCGAGAAACAGAGGGGCTGAAACAGAGGGCGAGAAACAGAGGGGCTGAAACAGAGGGCGAGAAATAGAGGTGCTGAATCAGAGCGGCTGAAACTGAGGGGCTGAATCAGAGGGGCTGAAACAGAGGGCGAGAAACAGAGGGGCTGAATCAGCGGGGCGAGAAACAGAGGGGCAGAAACAGAGGGCGAGAAACAGAGGAGCTGAAACAGAGGGGCTGAAACAGAGGGCGACAAACAGAGGGGCTGAAACAGAGGGCGAGAAACAGAGGGGCTGAAACAGAGGGGCTGAAACAGAGGGCGAGAAACAGAGGGGCTGAAACAGAGGGCGAGAAACAGAGGGGCTGAAACAGAGGGGCTAAAACAGAGGGGCTGAAAGAGAGGGGCTGAATCAGAGGGGCTGATTCAGAGGGGCTGAAACAGAGGGCGAGAAACAGAGGGGCTGAAACAGAGGGGCTTAAACAGAGGGCGAGAAACAGAGGGACTGAATCAGAGGGGCTGAATCAGAGGGGCTGAATCAGAGGGGCTGAAACAGAGGGGCTGAATCAGAGGTGCTGAAACAGAGGGCGAGAAATGGAGGGGCTGAAACAGAGGGCGAGAAACAGAGGGGCTGAAACAGAGGGCGAGAAACAGAGGGGCTGAAACAGAGGAGCTGAAACAGAGGGCCTGAAACAGAAGGGCTGAAACAGTGGGCGAGAAATAGAGGGGCTGAAAGAGAGGGCGAGAAACAGTGGGGCTGAAACAGAGGGCGAGAAACAGAGGGGCTGAAACAGAGGGCGAAAAACAGAGGGGCTGAATCAGAGGGGCTGAAACAGAGGGGCTGAATCAGAGGGGCTGAATCAGAGGGGCTGAAACAGAGGGCGAGAAACAGAGGGGCTGAATCAGCGGGGCTGAAACAGAGGGCGAGAAACAGAGGGGCTGAAACAGAGGGCGAGAAACAGAGGGGCAGAAACAGAGGGCGAGAAACAGAGGGGCTGAAACAGAGGGCGAGAAACAGAGGGTGAGAAACAGAGGGATAGAAACAGAGGGGATGAAACTGAGGGGCTGAAACAGAGGGGCTGAAACAGAGGGGCTGAATCAGAGGGGCTGAAACAGAGGGGCTAAATCAGAGGGGCTGAAACAGAGGGCGCGAAACAGAGGGGCTGAAACAGAGGGCGAGAAACTGAGGGGCTGAAACTGAGGGCGAGAAACAGAGGTGCTGAATCAGAGGGGCTGAAACAGAGGGGCTGAATCAGAGGGGCTGAATCAGAGGGGCTGAAACAGAGGGCGTGAAACAGAGGGGCTGAATCAGCGGGGCTGAAACAGAGGGCGAGAAACAGAGGGGCTGAAACAGAGGGCGAGAAACAGAGGGGCAGAAACAGAGGGCGAGAGACAGCGGGGCTGAAACAGAGGGTTCTGAAACAGAGGGCGAGAAGCAGAGAGGCTCCAACAGACTTCGGGAAACAGAGGGGCTGAAACAGCGGGCGAGAAACAGAGGGCGAGAAACAGAGGGGCTGAAACAGAGGGGCTGAATCAGACTGGCTGAAACAGAGAGCCTGAAACAGAGTGTGAGCAACAGAGGGGGTGAAACAGAGGGCGAGAAACAGTGGGTGAGAAACAGAGGGCCTGAAACAGAGGGGCTGACACAGAGGGGCTTAAACAGAGGGGCTGAAACAGAGGGGCTGATACAGCGGGACTGAAACAGACGGCGAGAAACAGAGGGGCTGAAACAGCTGGCGAGAAACAGAGGTCGAGAAACAGAGGGGCTGAAACAGAGGGGCTGAATCAGACTGGCTGAAAGAGAGAGCCTGAAACAGAGTGTGAGCAACAGAGGGGGTGAAACAGAGGGCGAGAAACAGAGGGTGAGAAACAGATGGCCTGAAACAGAGGGGCTGACACAGAGGGGCTTAAACAGAGGGGCTGAAACAGAGGGGCTGATACAGAGGGGCTGAAACAGAGGGCGAGACACAGAGGTGCTGAAACAGAGGGCGAGAAACAGAGGGGCTGAAACAGAGGTTAAGAAACAGAGGGACTGAAACAGAGGGCTAAAAACAGAGGTGCTGAAAAAGCGGGCGAGAAACAGAGGGCGAGAAACAGAGGGGCTGAAACAGAGGGGCTGAAACAGACGGGCTGAAACAGAGAGCCTGAAACAGAGGGCCAGAAACAGAGGGGCTGAATCAGCGGGCGAGAAACAGAGGGCGAGAAAGAGAGGGGTTGAAACAGAGGGGCTGAATCAGACTGCCTGAAACAGAGAGCCTGAAACAGAGGGTGAGAAACAGAGGGGGTGCAACAGAGGGCGAGAAACAGATGGTGAGAAACAGAGGGCCTGAAACAGAGGGGCTGACACAGAGGGGCTTAAACAGAGCGGCTGAAACAGAGGGGCTGATACAGTGGGGCTGAAACAGAGGGCGAGAAACAGAGGGGCTGAAACAGAGGGCTAAAAACAGAGGTGCTGAAACAGCGGGCGAGAAACAGAGGGCGAGAAACAGAGGGGCTGAAACAGAGGGGCTGAAACTGACGGGCTGAAACAGAGAGCCTGAAACAGAGTGCGAGAAACAAAGGGGCTGAAACAGAGGGCGAGAAACAGAGGGTGAGAAACAGAGGGGCTGAAACAGAGGGGCTGAAACAGAGGGGCTTAAACAGAGTGGCTGAAACAGAGGGGCTGATACAGAGGGGCTGAAACAGAGGGCGAGAAACAGAGGGGCTGAAACAGAGGGCAAGAAACAGAGGGGCTGAAACAGAGGGCGAGAAACAGAGAGTGAGAAACAGAGGGACTGAAACAAAGGGGCTGAAACAGAGGGGCTGAAACAGAGGGCGAGAAACAGAGGGGCTGAAACAGAGGGCGAGAAACAGAGGGGCTGAAACAGAGGGGCCGAAACAGAGGGGCTGAAACAGACGGGCTGAAACAGAGAGCCTGAAACAGAGGGCGAGAAACAGAGGGGCTGAAACAGAGGGCGAAAAACACAGGGGCTGAAACAGAGGGCGAGAAACAGATGGTGAGAACCAGAGGGCGAGAAACAGAGGGGCTGAAACAGAGGGGCTGAAACAGAGGGCGACAAACAGAGGGGCTGAATCAGAGGGCGAGAAACAGAGGGGCCTAAACAGAGGGGCTGAAACAGAGGGCGAGAAACAGAGGGGCTGAAACAGAGGGCGAGAAACAGAGGGTGAGAAACAGAGGGCGAGAAACAGAGGGGATGAAACTGAGGGGCTGAAACAGAGGGGCTGAAACAGAGGGGCTGAAACAGAGGGGCTAAATCAGAGGGGCTGAAACAGAGGGCGAGAAACAGAGGGGCTGAAACAGAGGGCGAGAAACAGAGGGGCTGAAACAGAGGGCGAGAAATAGAGGTGCTGAATCAGAGCGGCTGAAACTGAGGGGCTGAATCAGAGGGGCTGAAACAGAGGGCGAGAAACAGAGGGGCTGAATCAGCGGGGCGAGAAACAGAGGGGCAGAAACAGAGGGCGAGAAACAGAGGAGCTGAAACAGAGGGGCTGAAACAGAGGGCGACAAACAGAGGGGCTGAAACAGAGGGCGAGAAACAGAGGGGCTGAAACAGAGGGGCTGAAACAGAGGGCGAGAAACAGAGGGGCTGAAACAGAGGGCGAGAAACAGAGGGTGAGAAACAGAGGGCGAGAAACAGAGGGGCTGAAACAGAGGGTGAGAAACAGACGGGCTGAAACAGAGGGCGAGAAACAGAGGGGCTGAAAGAGAGGGCGAGAAACAGTGGGGCTGAAACAGAGGGCGAGAAACAGAGGGGCTGAAACAGAGGGCGAAAAACAGAGGGGCTGAATCAGAGGGGCTGAAACAGAGGGGCTGAATCAGAGGGGCTGAATCAGAGGGGCTGAAACAGAGGGCGAGAAACAGAGGGGCTGAATCAGCGGGGCTGAAACAGAGGGCGAGAAACAGAGGGGCTGAAACAGAGGGCGAGAAACAGAGGGGCAGAAACAGAGGGCGAGAAACAGAGGGGCTGAAACAGAGGGCGAGAAACAGAGGGTGAGAAACAGAGGGATAGAAACAGAGGGGATGAAACTGAGGGGCTGAAACAGAGGGGCTGAAACAGAGGGGCTGAATCAGAGGGGCTGAAACAGAGGGGCTAAATCAGAGGGGCTGAAACAGAGGGCGCGAAACAGAGGGGCTGAAACAGAGGGCGAGAAACTGAGGGGCTGAAACTGAGGGCGAGAAACAGAGGTGCTGAATCAGAGGGGCTGAAACAGAGGGGCTGAATCAGAGGGGCTGAATCAGAGGGGCTGAAACAGAGGGCGTGAAACAGAGGGGCTGAATCAGCGGGGCTGAAACAGAGGGCGAGAAACAGAGGGGCTGAAACAGAGGGCGAGAAACAGAGGGGCAGAAACAGAGGGCGAGAGACAGCGGGGCTGAAACAGAGGGTTCTGAAACAGAGGGCGAGAAGCAGAGAGGCTCCAACAGACTTCGGGAAACAGAGGGGCTGAAACAGCGGGCGAGAAACAGAGGGCGAGAAACAGAGGGGCTGAAACAGAGGGGCTGAATCAGACTGGCTGAAACAGAGAGCCTGAAACAGAGTGTGAGCAACAGAGGGGGTGAAACAGAGGGCGAGAAACAGTGGGTGAGAAACAGAGGGCCTGAAACAGAGGGGCTGACACAGAGGGGCTTAAACAGAGGGGCTGAAACAGAGGGGCTGATACAGCGGGACTGAAACAGACGGCGAGAAACAGAGGGGCTGAAACAGCTGGCGAGAAACAGAGGTCGAGAAACAGAGGGGCTGAAACAGAGGGGCTGAATCAGACTGGCTGAAAGAGAGAGCCTGAAACAGAGTGTGAGCAACAGAGGGGGTGAAACAGAGGGCGAGAAACAGAGGGTGAGAAACAGATGGCCTGAAACAGAGGGGCTGACACAGAGGGGCTTAAACAGAGGGGCTGAAACAGAGGGGCTGATACAGAGGGGCTGAAACAGAGGGCGAGACACAGAGGTGCTGAAACAGAGGGCGAGAAACAGAGGGGCTGAAACAGAGGTTAAGAAACAGAGGGACTGAAACAGAGGGCTAAAAACAGAGGTGCTGAAAAAGCGGGCGAGAAACAGAGGGCGAGAAACAGAGGGGCTGAAACAGAGGGGCTGAAACAGACGGGCTGAAACAGAGAGCCTGAAACAGAGGGCCAGAAACAGAGGGGCTGAATCAGCGGGCGAGAAACAGAGGGCGAGAAAGAGAGGGGTTGAAACAGAGGGGCTGAATCAGACTGCCTGAAACAGAGAGCCTGAAACAGAGGGTGAGAAACAGAGGGGGTGCAACAGAGGGCGAGAAACAGATGGTGAGAAACAGAGGGCCTGAAACAGAGGGGCTGACACAGAGGGGCTTAAACAGAGCGGCTGAAACAGAGGGGCTGATACAGTGGGGCTGAAACAGAGGGCGAGAAACAGAGGGGCTGAAACAGAGGGCTAAAAACAGAGGTGCTGAAACAGCGGGCGAGAAACAGAGGGCGAGAAACAGAGGGGCTGAAACAGAGGGGCTGAAACTGACGGGCTGAAACAGAGAGCCTGAAACAGAGTGCGAGAAACAAAGGGGCTGAAACAGAGGGCGAGAAACAGAGGGTGAGAAACAGAGGGGCTGAAACAGAGGGGCTGAAACAGAGGGGCTTAAACAGAGTGGCTGAAACAGAGGGGCTGATACAGAGGGGCTGAAACAGAGGGCGAGAAACAGAGGGGCTGAAACAGAGGGCAAGAAACAGAGGGGCTGAAACAGAGGGCGAGAAACAGAGAGTGAGAAACAGAGGGACTGAAACAAAGGGGCTGAAACAGAGGGGCTGAAACAGAGGGCGAGAAACAGAGGGGCTGAAACAGAGGGCGAGAAACAGAGGGGCTGAAACAGAGGGGCCGAAACAGAGGGGCTGAAACAGACGGGCTGAAACAGAGAGCCTGAAACAGAGGGCGAGAAACAGAGGGGCTGAAACAGAGGGCGAAAAACACAGGGGCTGAAACAGAGGGCGAGAAACAGATGGTGAGAACCAGAGGGCGAGAAACAGAGGGGCTGAAACAGAGGGGCTGAAACAGAGGGCGACAAACAGAGGGGCTGAATCAGAGGGCGAGAAACAGAGGGGCCTAAACAGAGGGGCTGAAACAGAGGGCGAGAAACAGAGGGGCTGAAACAGAGGGCGAGAAACAGAGGGTGAGAAACAGAGGGCGAGAAACAGAGGGGATGAAACTGAGGGGCTGAAACAGAGGGGCTGAAACAGAGGGGCTGAAACAGAGGGGCTAAATCAGAGGGGCTGAAACAGAGGGCGAGAAACAGAGGGGCTGAAACAGAGGGCGAGAAACAGAGGGGCTGAAACAGAGGGCGAGAAATAGAGGTGCTGAATCAGAGCGGCTGAAACTGAGGGGCTGAATCAGAGGGGCTGAAACAGAGGGCGAGAAACAGAGGGGCTGAATCAGCGGGGCGAGAAACAGAGGGGCAGAAACAGAGGGCGAGAAACAGAGGAGCTGAAACAGAGGGGCTGAAACAGAGGGCGACAAACAGAGGGGCTGAAACAGAGGGCGAGAAACAGAGGGGCTGAAACAGAGGGGCTGAAACAGAGGGCGAGAAACAGAGGGGCTGAAACAGAGGGCGAGAAACAGAGGGTGAGAAACAGAGGGCGAGAAACAGAGGGGCTGAAACAGAGGGTGAGAAACAGACGGGCTGAAACAGAGGGCGAGAAACAGAGGGGCTGAAACAGAGGGCGAGAAACAGAGGGGCTGAATCAGAGGGGCTAAACAGAGGGGCTGAATCAGAGGGGCTGAATCAGAGGGGCTGAAACAGAGCGCGAGAAACAGAGGGGCTGAATCAGCGGGGCTGAAACAGAGGGCGAGAAACAGAGGGGCTGAAACAGAGGGCGAGAAACAGAGGGGCAGAAACAGAGGGCGAGAAACAGAGAGGCTGAAACAGAGGGGCTGAAACAGAGGGCGAGAAACAGAGGGGCTGAAACAGAGGGCGAGAAACAGAGGGGCTGAAACAGAGGGGCTGAAAGAGAGGGGCTGAAACAGTGGGCGAGAAAGAGAGGGGCTGAAACAGCGGGCGAGAAACAGAGGGGCTGAAGCAGAGGGCGAGAAACAGAGGGGCTGAAACAGAGGGCGAGAAACAGAGGGTGAGAAACAGAGGTCGAGAAACAGAGGGGCTGAAACAGAGGGGCTGAAACAGAGAGCCTGAAACAGAGGGCGAGAAACAGAGGGGCTGAAACAGAGGGCGAGAAACAGAGGGGCTGAAACAGAGGGCGAGAAACAGAGGGACTGAAACAGAGGGCGAGAAACAGAGGTGCTGAATCAGAGGGGCTGAAACAGAGGGGCTGAATCAGAGGGGCTGAATCAGAGGGGCTAAAACAGAGGGCGAGAAACAGAGGGGCTGAATCTGTGGGGCTGAAACAGCAGGCGAGAAACAGAGGGGCTGAAACAGAGGGCGAGAAACAGAGGGGCAGAAACAGAGGGCGAGAAACAGAGGGGCTGAAACAGAGGGCGAGAAACAGAGGGTGAGAAACAGAGGGCGAGAAACAGAGGGGATGAAACTGAGGGGCTGAAACTGAGGGGCTGAAACAGAGGGGCTGAATCAGAGGGGCTGATACAGAGGGGCTAAATCAGAGGGGCAGAAACAGAGGGCGAGAAACAGAGGGGCTGAAACAGAGGGCGAGAAACAGAGGGGCTGAAACAGAGGGCGAGAAACAGAGGGGCTGAAACAGAGGGGCTGAAACAGAGGGCGAGAAACAGAGGGGCTGAAACAGAGGGCGAGAAACAGAGGGGCTGAATCAGAGGGGCTAAACAGAGGGGCTGAATCAGAGGGGCTGAATCAGAGGGGCTGAAACAGAGGGCGAGAAACAGAGGGGCTGAATCAGCGGGGCTGAAACAGAGGGCGAGAAACAGAGGGGCTGAAACAGAGGGCGAGAAACAGAGGGGCAGAAACAGAGGGCGAGAAACAGAGAGGCTGAAACAGAGGGGCTGAAACAGAGGGCGAGAAACAGAGGGGCTGAAACAGAGTGGCTGAAACAGTAGGGATGAAACAGAGGGCGAGAAACAGAGGGGCTGAAACAGAGGGCGAGAAACAGAGGGGCTGAAGCAGAGGGCGAGAAACAGAGGGGCTGAAACAGAGGGCGAGAAACAGAGGGGCTGAAACAGAGGGCGAGAAACAGAGGGTGAGAAACAGAGGTCGAGAAACAGAGGGGCTGAAACAGAGGGGCTGAAACAGAGAGCCTGAAACAGAGGGCGAGAAACAGAGGGGCTGAAACAGAGGGCGAGAAACAGAGGGGCTGAAACAGAGGGCGAGAAACAGAGGGACTGAAACAGAGGGCGAGAAACAGAGGTGCTGAATCAGAGGGGCTGAAACAGAGGGGCTGAATCAGAGGGGCTGAATCAGAGGGGCTAAAACAGAGGGCGACAAACAGAGGGGCTGAATCTGTGGGGCTGAAACAGAGGGCGAGAAACAGAGGGGCTGAAACAGAGGGCGAGAAACAGAGGGGCAGAAACAAAGGGCGAGAAACAGAGGAGCTGAAACAGAGGGTCTGAAACAGAGGGCGAGAAACAGAGGGGCTGAAACAGAGGGCGAGAAACAGAGGGGCTGAAACAGAGGGGCTGAAACAGAGGGCGATAAACAGAGGGGCTGAAACAGAGGGCGAGAAACAGAGGGTGAGAAAGAGAGGGCGAGAAACAGAGGGGATGAAACTGAGGGGCTGAAACAGAGGGGCTGAAACAGAGGGGCTGAATCAGAGGGTCTGAAACAGAGGGGCTAAATCAGAGGGGCAGAAACAAAGGGCGAGAAACAGAGGGGCTGAAACAGAGGGCGAGAAACAGAGGGGCTGAATCAGAGGGCGAGAAACAGAGGGGCTGAAACAGAGGGCGCGAAACAGAGGGGCTGAAACAGAGGGGCTGAAACAGATGACGAGAAACAGAGGGGCTGAAACAGAGGGCGAGAAACAGAGGGACTGAAACAGAGGGCGAGAAACAGAGGTGCTGAATCAGAGGGGCTGTAACAGAGGGGCTGAATCAGAGGGGCTAAAACAGAGGGCGAGAAACAGAGGGGCTGAATCTGTGGGGCTGAAACAGCGGGCGAGAAACAGAGGGGCTGAAACAGAGGGCGAGAAACAGAGGGTGAGAAACAGAGGGCGAGAAACAGAGGGGATGAAACTGAGGGGCTGAAACAGAGGGGCTGAAACAGAGGGGCTGAATCAGAGGGGCTGATACAGAGGGGCTAAATCAGAGGGGCAGAAACAGAGGGCGAGAAACAGAGGGGCTGAAACAGAGGGCGAGAAACAGAGGGGCTGAAACAGAGGGCGAGAAACAGAGGGGCTGAAACAGAGGGGCTGAAACAGAGGGCGAGAAACAGAGGGGCTGAAACAGAGTGCGAGAAACAGAGGGGCTGAATCAGAGGGGCTAAACAGAGGGGCTGAATCAGAGGGGCTGAATCAGAGGGGCTGAAACAGAGGGCGAGAAACAGAGGGGCTGAATCAGCGGGGCTGAAACAGAGGGCGAGAAACAGAGGGGCTGAAACAGAGGGCGAGAAACAGAGGGGCAGAAACAGAGGGCGAGAAACAGAGAGGCTGAAACAGAGGGGCTGAAACAGAGGGCGAGAAACAGAGGGGCTGAAACAGAGTGGCTGAAACAGTAGGGATGAAACAGAGGGCGAGAAACAGAGGGGCTGAAACAGAGGGGCTGAAACAGAGGGCGAGAATCAGAGGGGCTGAAACAGAGGGCGAGAAACAGAGGGGCTGAATCAGCGGGGCTGAAACAGAGGGCGAGAAACAGAGGGGCTGAAACAGAGGGCGAGAAACAGAGGGGCAGAAACAGAGGGCGAGAAACAGAGAGGCTGAAACAGAGGGGCTGAAACAGAGGGCGAGAAACAGAGGGGCTGAAACAGAGTGGCTGAAACAGTAGGGATGAAACAGAGGGCGAGAAACAGAGAGGCTGAAACAGAGGGGCTGAAACAGAGGGCGAGAATCAGAGGGGCTGAAACAGAGGGCGAGAAACAGAGGGGCTGAAACAGAGTGGCTGAAACAGTAGGGATGAAACAGAGGGCGAGAAACAGAGGGGCTGAAACAGAGGGCGAGAAACAGAGGGGCTGAAGCAGAGGGCGAGAAACAGAGGGGCTGAAACAGAGGGCGAGAAACAGAGGGGCTGAAACAGAGGGCGAGAAACAGAGGGTGAGAAACAGAGGTCGAGAAACAGAGGGGCTGAAACAGAGGGGCTGAAACACAGAGCCTGAAACAGAGGGCGAGAAACAGAGGGGCTGAAACAGAGGGCGAGAAACAGAGGGGATGAAACAGAGGGCGAGAAACAGAGGGACTGAAACAGAGGGCGAGAAACAGAGGTGCTGAATCAGAGGGGCTGAAACAGAGGGGCTGAATCAGAGGGGCTGAATCTGTGGGGCTGAAACAGAGGGCGAGAAACAGAGGGGCTGAATCTGTGGGGCTGAAACAGAGGGCGAGAAACAGAGGGGCTGAAACAGAGGGCGAGAAACAGAGGGGCAGAAACAGAGGGCGAGAAACAGAGGAGCTGAAACAGAGGGGCTGAAACAGAGGGCGAGAAACAGAGGGGCTGAAACAGAGGGCGAGAAACAGAGGGGCTGAAACAGAGGGGCTGAAACAGAGGGCGAGTAACAGAGGGGCTGAAACAGAGGGCGAGAAACAGAGGGTGAGAAAGAGAGGGCGAGAAACAGAGGGGATGAAACTGAGGGGCTGAAACAGAGGGGCTGAAACAGAGGGGCTGAATCAGAGGGGCTGAAACAGAGGGGCTAAATCAGAGGGGCAGAAACAAAGGGCGAGAAACAGAGGGGCTGAAACAGAGGGCGAGAAACAGAGGGGCTGAATCAGAGGGCGAGAAACAGAGGGGCTGAAACAGAGGGCGCGAAACAGAGGGGCTGAAACAGAGGGGCTGAAACAGATGACGAGAAACAGAGGGGCTGAAACAGAGGGCGAGAAACAGAGGGGCTGAATCAGAGGGGCTGAAACTGAGGGGCAGAATCAGAGGGGCAGAATCAGAGTGGCTGAAACAGAGGGCGAGAAACAGAGAGGCTGAATCAGAGGGGCTGAATCAGAGGGGCTAAAACAGAGGGCGAGAAACAGAGGGGCTGAATCTGTGGGGCTGAAACAGAGGGCGAGAAACAGAGGGGCTGCAACATAGGGCGAGAAACCGAGGGGCAGAAACAGAGGGCGAGAAACAGAGGGGCTGAAACAGAAGGGCTGAAACAGAGGGCGAGAAAGTGAGGGGCTGAAACAGAGGGCGAGACAAAGAGGGGCTGAAACAGAGTGGCTGAAACAGAGGGGCTGAAACAGAGGGCGAGAAACAGAGGGGCTGAAACAGAGGGCGAGAAACAGAGGGGCTGAAGCAGAGGGCAAGAAACAGAGGGGCTGAAACAGAGGGCGAGAAACAGAGGGGCTGAAACAGAGGGCGAGAAACAGAGGGGCTGAAACAGAGGGCGAGAAACAGAGGGGCTGAAACAGAGGGGCTGAAACAGAGAGCCTGAAACAGAGGGCGAGAAACAGAGGGGCTGAAACAGAGGGCGATAAACAGAGGGGCTGATACAGAGGGGCTGAAAGAGAGAGGCTGAAACAGAGTGCGAGAAACAGAGGGGCTGAAACAGCGGGGCGGAAAACAGAGGGGCTGAAACAGAGGGGCTGAAACAGAAGGGCTGAAACAGAGGGTCTGAAACAGAGGGCGAGAAACAGAGGGGCTAAATCAGAGGAGCTGAATCCGACCGGCTGAAACAGAGGGGCTGAAACAGAGGGCGAGAAACAGAGGGGCGGAAACAGAGGGCGAGAAACAGAGGGCGAGAAACAGAGGGACTGAAACAGAGGGGCTGAAACAGACAGGAAAAAACAGAGGGGCTGATACAGAGGGAGAGAAACAGAGGGGCTGAAACAGAGGGCGAAAAACAAAGGGGCTGAAACAGAGGGCGAGAAACAGAGGGGCTGAAACAGAGGGCGAGAAACAGAGGGGCTGATACAGAGGGGCTGAAAGAGAGAGGCTGAAACAGAGTGCGAGAAACAGAGGGGCTGAAACAGCGGGGCGGAAAACAGAGGGGCTGAATCAGAGGGGCTGAATCAGAGGGGCTGAATCAGAGGGGCTGAAACAGAGGGTGAGAAACAGAGGGGCTGAATCAGAGGGGCTGAAACAGAGGCGCTGAAACAGAGGGCGAGAAACAGAGGGGCTGAATCAGAGGGGCTGAATCAGAGGGGCTGAAACAGAGGGGCTGAATCAGAGTGGCTGAAACAGATTGCGAGAAACGGAGCGGCTGAAACAGAGGGCGAGAAACAGAGGGGCTGAAACAGAGGGCGAGCAACAGAGGGGCTGAAACAGAGGGGCTAAAACATAGGGGCTGAAAGAGAGGGGCTGAATCAGAGGGGCTGATTCAGAGGGGCTGAAACTGAGGGCGAGAAACAGAGGGGCTGAAACAGAGGGGCTTAAACAGAGGGCGAGAAACAGAGGGGCTGAATCAGAGGGGCTGAATCAGAGGGGCTGAATCAGAGGGGCTGAAACAGAGGGGCTGAATCAGAGGTGCTGAAACAGAGGGCGAGAAATGGAGGGGCTGAAACAGAGGGCGAGAAACAGAGGGGCTGAAACAGAGGGCGAGAAACAGAGGGGCTGAAACAGAGGAGCTGAAACAGAGGGCCTGAAACAGAGGGGCTGAAACATAGGGCGAGAAATAGAGGGGCTGAAAGAGAGGGCGAGAAACAGTGGGGCTGAAACAGAGGGCGAGAAACAGAGGGGCTGAAACAGAGGGAGAGAAACAGAGGGGCTGAATCACAGGGGCTGAAACAGAGGGGCTGAATCAGAGGGGCTGAATCAGAGGGGCTGAAACAGAGGGCGAGAAACAGAGGGGCTGAATCAGCGGGGCTGAAATAGAGGGCGAGAAACAGAGGCGCTGAAACAGAGGGCGAGAAACAGAGGGGCTGAAACAGAGGGCGAGAAACAGAGGGTGAGAAACAGAGGGATAGAAACAGAGGGGATGAAACTGAGGGGCTGAAACAGAGGGGCTGAAACAGAGGGGCTGAATCAGAGGGGCTGAAACAGAGGGGCTAAATCAGAGGGGCTGAAACAGAGTGTGAGAAACAGAGGGGCTGAAACAGAGGGCGAGAAACAGAGGGGCTGAAACAGAGGGCGAGAAACAGAGGTGCTGAATCAGAGGTGCTGAAACAGAGGGGCTGAATCAGGGGGGCTGAATCAGAGGGGCTGAAACAGAGGGCGTGAAACAGAGGGGCTGAATCAGCGGGGCTGAAACAGAGGGCGAGAAACAGAGGGCCTGAAACAGAGGGCGAGAAACAGAGTGGCAGAAACAGAGAGCGAGAATCAGAGGGGCTGAAACAGAGGGCGAGAAACAGAGGGGCTGAAACAGAGGGCGAGAAACAGAGGGGCTGAAACAGAGGGCGAGAAACAGAGGGGCTGAAACAGAGGGGCTGAAACAGAGGGCGAGAAACAGAGGGGCTGAAACAGAGGGCGAGAAACCGAGGGGTTGAATCAGAAGGGCTGAAACAGAGGGGCTGAATCAGAGGGGCAGAATCAGAGTGGCTGAAACAGAGGGTGAGAAAGAGAGGGGCTGAATCAGCGGGGCTGAAACAGAGGGCGAGAAACAGAGGGGCTGAAACAGAGGACGAGAAACAGAGGGGCAGAAACAGAGGGCGAGAAACAGAGGGGCTGAAACAGAGGGGCTGAAACAGAGGGCGAGAAACTGAGGGGCGGAAACAGAGGGCGAGAAACAGAGGGCGAGAAACAGAGTGACTGAAACAGAGGGGCTGAAACAGAAGGGCTGAAACAGAGGGGCTGATACAGAGGGCGAGAAACAGAGGGGCTGAAACAGAGGGCGAGAAACAGAGGGGCTGAATCAGCGGGGCTGAAACAGAGGGCGAGAAACAGAGGGGCTGAAACAGAGGGCGAGAAACAGAGGGGCTGAAACAGAGGGCGAGAAACAGAGGGTGAGAAACAGAGGGATAGAAACAGAGGGGATGAAACTGAGGGGCTGAAACAGAGGGGCTGAAACAGAGGGGCTGAATCAGAGGGGCTGAAACAGAGGGGCTAAATCAGAGGGGCTGAAACAGAGTGTGAGAAACAGAGGGGCTGAAACAGAGGGCGAGAAACAGAGGGGCTGAAACAGAGGGCGAGAAACAGAGGTGCTGAGTCAGAGGTGCTGAAACAGAGGGGCTGAATCAGAGGGGCTGAATCAGAGGGGCTGAAACAGAGGGCGTGAAACAGAGGGGCTGAATCAGCGGGGCTGAAACAGAGGGCGAGAAACAGAGGGCCTGAAACAGAGGGCGAGAAACAGAGTGGCAGAAACAGAGAGCGAGAATCAGAGGGGCTGAAACAGAGGGCGAGAAACAGAGGGGCTGAAACAGAGGGCGAGAAACAGAGGGGCTGAAACAGAGGGCGAGAAACAGAGGGGCTGAAACAGAGGGGCTGAAACAGAGGGCGAGAAACAGAGGGGCTGAAACAGAGGGCGAGAAACCGAGGGGTTGAATCAGAAGGGCTGAAACAGAGGGGCTGAATCAGAGGGGCAGAATCAGAGTGGCTGAAACAGAGGGTGAGAAAGAGAGGGGCTGAATCAGCGGGGCTGAAACAGAGGGCGAGAAACAGAGGGGCTGAAACAGAGGGCGAGAAACAGAGGGGCAGAAACAGAGGGCGAGAAACAGAGGGGCTGAAACAGAGGGGCTGAAACAGAGGGCGAGAAACTGAGGGGCGGAAACAGAGGGCGAGAAACAGAGGGCGAGAAACAGAGTGACTGAAACAGAGGGGCTGAAACAGAAGGGCTGAAACAGAGGGGCTGATACAGAGGGCGAGAAACAGAGGGGCTGAAACAGAGGGCGAGAAACAGAGGGGCTGAATCAGCGGGGCTGAAACAGAGGGCGAGAAACAGAGGGGCTGAAACAGAGGGCGAGAAACAGAGGGGCTGAAACAGAGGGCGAGAAACAGAGGGTGAGAAACAGAGGGATAGAAACAGAGGGGATGAAACTGAGGGGCTGAAACAGAGGGGCTGAAACAGAGGGGCTGAATCAGAGGGGCTGAAACAGAGGGGCTAAATCAGAGGGGCTGAAACAGAGTGTGAGAAACAGAGGGGCTGAAACAGAGGGCGAGAAACAGAGGGGCTGAAACAGAGGGCGAGAAACAGAGGTGCTGAGTCAGAGGTGCTGAAACAGAGGGGCTGAATCAGAGGGGCTGAATCAGAGGGGCTGAAACAGAGGGCGTGAAACAGAGGGGCTGAATCAGCGGGGCTGAAACAGAGGGCGAGAAACAGAGGGCCTGAAACAGAGGGCGAGAAACAGAGTGGCAGAAACAGAGAGCGAGAATCAGAGGGGCTGAAACAGAGGGCGAGAAACAGAGGGGCTGAAACAGAGGGCGAGAAACAGAGGGGCTGAAACAGAGGGCGAGAAACAGAGGGGCTGAAACAGAGGGGCTGAAACAGAGGGCGAGAAACAGAGGGGCTGAAACAGAGGGCGAGAAACCGAGGGGTTGAATCAGAAGGGCTGAAACAGAGGGGCTGAATCAGAGGGGCAGAATCAGAGTGGCTGAAACAGAGGGTGAGAAAGAGAGGGGCTGAATCAGCGGGGCTGAAACAGAGGGCGAGAAACAGAGGGGCTGAAACAGAGGGCGAGAAACAGAGGGGCAGAAACAGAGGGCGAGAAACAGAGGGGCTGAAACAGAGGGGCTGAAACAGAGGGCGAGAAACTGAGGGGCGGAAACAGAGGGCGAGAAACAGAGGGCGAGAAACAGAGTGACTGAAACAGAGGGGCTGAAACAGAAGGGCTGAAACAGAGGGGCTGATACAGAGGGCGAGAAACAGAGGGGCTGAAACAGAGGGCGAAAAACAAAGGGGCTGAAACAGAGGGCGAGAAACAGAGGGGCTGAAACAGAGGGCGAGAAACAGAGGGGCTGAAACAGAGGGGCTGAAAGAGAGGGGCTGAAACAGAGTGTGAGAAACAGAGGGGCTGAAACAGAGGGGCGGAAAACAGAGGGGCTGAATCAGAGGGGCTGAATCAGAGGGGCTGAATCTGAGGGGCTGAAACAGAGGGGCTGAAACAGAGGGGCTGAATCAGAGGGGCTGAAACAGAGGGGCTGAAACAGAGGGCGAGAAACAGAGGGGCTGAATCAGAGGGGCTGAATCAGAGGGGCTGAAACAGAGGGGCTGAATCAGAGTGGCTGAAACAGATTGCGAGAAACGGAGGGGCTGAAACAGAGGGCGAGAAACAGAGGGGCTGAAAAAGAGGGCGAGAAACAGAGGGGCTGAAACAGAGGGGCTAAAACAGAGGGGCTGAAAGAGAGGGGCTGAATCTGAGGGGCTGATTCAGAGGGGCTGAAACTGAGGGCGAGAAACAGAGGGGCTGAAACAGAGGGCGAGAAACAGAGGTGCTGAGTCAGAGGTGCTGAAACAGAGGGGCTGAATCAGAGGGGCTGAATCAGAGGGGCTGAAACAGAGGGCGTGAAACAGAGGGGCTGAATCAGCGGGGCTGAAACAGAGGGCGAGAAACAGAGGGCCTGAAACAGAGGGCGAGAAACAGAGTGGCAGAAACAGAGAGCGAGAATCAGAGGGGCTGAAACAGAGGGCGAGAAACAGAGGGGCTGAAACAGAGGGCGAGAAACAGAGGGGCTGAAACAGAGGGCGAGAAACAGAGGGGCTGAAACAGAGGGGCTGAAACAGAGGGCGAGAAACAGAGGGGCTGAAACAGAGGGCGAGAAACCGAGGGGTTGAATCAGAAGGGCTGAAACAGAGGGGCTGAATCAGAGGGGCAGAATCAGAGTGGCTGAAACAGAGGGTGAGAAAGAGAGGGGCTGAATCAGCGGGGCTGAAACAGAGGGCGAGAAACAGAGGGGCTGAAACAGAGGGCGAGAAACAGAGGGGCAGAAACAGAGGGCGAGAAACAGAGGGGCTGAAACAGAGGGGCTGAAACAGAGGGCGAGAAACTGAGGGGCGGAAACAGAGGGCGAGAAACAGAGGGCGAGAAACAGAGTGACTGAAACAGAGGGGCTGAAACAGAAGGGCTGAAACAGAGGGGCTGATACAGAGGGCGAGAAACAGAGGGGCTGAAACAGAGGGCGAAAAACAAAGGGGCTGAAACAGAGGGCGAGAAACAGAGGGGCTGAAACAGAGGGCGAGAAACAGAGGGGCTGAAACAGAGGGCGAGAAACAGAGGGGATGAAACAGAGGGCGAGAAACAGAGGGACTGAAACAGAGGGCGAGAAACAGAGGTGCTGAATCAGAGGGGCTGAAACAGAGGGGCTGAATCAGAGGGGCTGAATCTGTGGGGCTGAAACAGAGGGCGAGAAACAGAGGGGCTGAATCTGTGGGGCTGAAACAGAGGGCGAGAAACAGAGGGGCTGAAACAGAGGGCGAGAAACAGAGGGGCAGAAACAGAGGGCGAGAAACAGAGGAGCTGAAACAGAGGGGCTGAAACAGAGGGCGAGAAACAGAGGGGCTGAAACAGAGGGCGAGAAACAGAGGGGCTGAAACAGAGGGGCTGAAACAGAGGGCGAGTAACAGAGGGGCTGAAACAGAGGGCGAGAAACAGAGGGTGAGAAAGAGAGGGCGAGAAACAGAGGGGATGAAACTGAGGGGCTGAAACAGAGGGGCTGAAACAGAGGGGCTGAATCAGAGGGGCTGAAACAGAGGGGCTAAATCAGAGGGGCAGAAACAAAGGGCGAGAAACAGAGGGGCTGAAACAGAGGGCGAGAAACAGAGGGGCTGAATCAGAGGGCGAGAAACAGAGGGGCTGAAACAGAGGGCGCGAAACAGAGGGGCTGAAACAGAGGGGCTGAAACAGATGACGAGAAACAGAGGGGCTGAAACAGAGGGCGAGAAACAGAGGGGCTGAATCAGAGGGGCTGAAACTGAGGGGCAGAATCAGAGTGGCTGAAACAGAGGGCGAGAAACAGAGAGGCTGAATCAGAGGGGCTGAATCAGAGGGGCTAAAACAGAGGGCGAGAAACAGAGGGGCTGAATCTGTGGGGCTGAAACAGAGGGCGAGAAACAGAGGGGCTGCAACATAGGGCGAGAAACCGAGGGGCAGAAACAGAGGGCGAGAAACAGAGGGGCTGAAACAGAAGGGCTGAAACAGAGGGCGAGAAAGTGAGGGGCTGAAACAGAGGGCGAGACAAAGAGGGGCTGAAACAGAGTGGCTGAAACAGAGGGGCTGAAACAGAGGGCGAGAAACAGAGGGGCTGAAGCAGAGGGCAAGAAACAGAGGGGCTGAAACAGAGGGCGAGAAACAGAGGGGCTGAAACAGAGGGCGAGAAACAGAGGGGCTGAAACAGAGGGCGAGAAACAGAGGGGCTGAAACAGAGGGGCTGAAACAGAGAGCCTGAAACAGAGGGCGAGAAACAGAGGGGCTGAAACAGAGGGCGATAAACAGAGGGGCTGAAACAGAGGGAGAGAAACAGAGGGGCTGAAACAGAGGGGCTGAAACAGAAGGGCTGAAACAGAGGGGCTGAAACAGAGGGCGAGAAACAGAGGGGCTAAATCAGAGGAGCTGAATCCGACCGGCTGAAACAGAGGGGCTGAAACAGAGGGCGAGAAACAGAGGGGCGGAAACAGAGGGCGAGAAACAGAGGGCGAGAAACAGAGGGACTGAAACAGAGGGGCTGAAACAGAGGGGAAAAAACAGAGGGGCTGATACAGAGGGAGAGAAACAGAGGGGCTGAAACAGAGGGCGAAAAACAAAGGGGCTGAAACAGAGGGCGAGAAACAGAGGGGCTGAAACAGAGGGCGAGAAACAGAGGGGCTGAAACAGAGGGGCTGAAAGAGAGAGGCTGAAACAGAGTGCGAGAAACAGAGGGGCTGAAACAGCGGGGCGGAAAACAGAGGGGCTGAATCAGAGGGGCTGAATCAGAGGGGCTGAATCAGAGGGGCTGAAACAGAGGGTGAGAAACAGAGGGGCTGAATCAGAGGGGCTGAAACAGAGGCGCTGAAACAGAGGGCGAGAAACAGAGGGGCTGAATCAGAGGGGCTGAATCAGAGGGGCTGAAACAGAGGGGCTGAATCAGAGTGGCTGAAACAGATTGCGAGAAACGGAGCGGCTGAAACAGAGGGCGAGAAACAGAGGGGCTGAAACAGAGGGCGAGAAACAGAGGGGCTGAAACAGAGGGGCTAAAACATAGGGGCTGAAAGAGAGGGGCTGAATCAGAGGGGCTGATTCAGAGGGGCTGAAACTGAGGGCGAGAAACAGAGGGGCTGAAACAGAGGGGCTTAAACAGAGGGCGAGAAACAGAGGGGCTGAATCAGAGGGGCTGAATCAGAGGGGCTGAATCAGAGGGGCTGAAACAGAGGGGCTGAATCAGAGGTGCTGAAACAGAGGGCGAGAAATGGAGGGGCTGAAACAGAGGGCGAGAAACAGAGGGGCTGAAACAGAGGGCGAGAAACAGAGGGGCTGAAACAGAGGAGCTGAAACAGAGGGCCTGAAACAGAGGGGCTGAAACAGAGGGCGAGAAATAGAGGGGCTGAAAGAGAGGGCGAGAAACAGTGGGGCTGAAACAGAGGGCGAGAAACAGAGGGGCTGAAACAGAGGGAGAGAAACAGAGGGGCTGAATCACAGGGGCTGAAACAGAGGGGCTGAATCAGAGGGGCTGAATCAGAGGGGCTGAAACAGAGGGCGAGAAACAGAGGGGCTGAATCAGCGGGGCTGAAACAGAGGGCGAGAAACAGAGGGGCTGAAACAGAGGGCGAGAAACAGAGGGGCTGAAACAGAGGGCGAGAAACAGAGGGTGAGAAACAGAGGGATAGAAACAGAGGGGATGAAACTGAGGGGCTGAAACAGAGGGGCTGAAACAGAGGGGCTGAATCAGAGGGGCTGAAACAGAGGGGCTAAATCAGAGGGGCTGAAACAGAGTGTGAGAAACAGAGGGGCTGAAACAGAGGGCGAGAAACAGAGGGGCTGAAACAGAGGGCGAGAAACAGAGGTGCTGAATCAGAGGTGCTGAAACAGAGGGGCTGAATCAGAGGGGCTGAATCAGAGGGGCTGAAACAGAGGGCGTGAAACAGAGGGGCTGAATCAGCGGGGCTGAAACAGAGGGCGAGAAACAGAGGGCCTGAAACAGAGGGCGAGAAACAGAGTGGCAGAAACAGAGAGCGAGAATCAGAGGGGCTGAAACAGAGGGCGAGAAACAGAGGGGCTGAAACAGAGGGCGAGAAACAGAGGGGCTGAAACAGAGGGCGAGAAACAGAGGGGCTGAAACAGAGGGGCTGAAACAGAGGGCGAGAAACAGAGGGGCTGAAACAGAGGGCGAGAAACCGAGGGGTTGAATCAGAAGGGCTGAAACAGAGGGGCTGAATCAGAGGGGCAGAATCAGAGTGGCTGAAACAGAGGGTGAGAAAGAGAGGGGCTGAATCAGCGGGGCTGAAACAGAGGGCGAGAAACAGAGGGGCTGAAACAGAGGGCGAGAAACAGAGGGGCAGAAACAGAGGGCGAGAAACAGAGGGGCTGAAACAGAGGGGCTGAAACAGAGGGCGAGAAACTGAGGGGCGGAAACAGAGGGCGAGAAACAGAGGGCGAGAAACAGAGTGACTGAAACAGAGGGGCTGAAACAGAAGGGCTGAAACAGAGGGGCTGAATCAGAGGGGCTGAATCAGAGGGGCTGAAACAGAGGGCGAGAAACAGAGGGGCTGAATCAGCGGGGCTGAAACAGAGGGCGAGAAACAGAGGCGCTGAAACAGAGGGCGAGAAACAGAGGGGCTGAAACAGAGGGCGAGAAACAGAGGGTGAGAAACAGAGGGATAGAAACAGAGGGGATGAAACTGAGGGGCTGAAACAGAGGGGCTGAAACAGAGGGGCTGAATCAGAGGGGCTGAAACAGAGGGGCTAAATCAGAGGGGCTGAAACAGAGTGTGAGAAACAGAGGGGCTGAAACAGAGGGCGAGAAACAGAGGGGCTGAAACAGAGGGCGAGAAACAGAGGTGCTGAATCAGAGGTGCTGAAACAGAGGGGCTGAATCAGAGGGGCTGAATCAGAGGGGCTGAAACAGAGGGCGTGAAACAGAGGGGCTGAATCAGCGGGGCTGAAACAGAGGGCGAGAAACAGAGGGCCTGAAACAGAGGGCGAGAAACAGAGTGGCAGAAACAGAGAGCGAGAATCAGAGGGGCTGAAACAGAGGGCGAGAAACAGAGGGGCTGAAACAGAGGGCGAGAAACAGAGGGGCTGAAACAGAGGGCGAGAAACAGAGGGGCTGAAACAGAGGGGCTGAAACAGAGGGCGAGAAACAGAGGGGCTGAAACAGAGGGCGAGAAACCGAGGGGTTGAATCAGAAGGGCTGAAACAGAGGGGCTGAATCAGAGGGGCAGAATCAGAGTGGCTGAAACAGAGGGTGAGAAAGAGAGGGGCTGAATCAGCGGGGCTGAAACAGAGGGCGAGAAACAGAGGGGCTGAAACAGAGGACGAGAAACAGAGGGGCAGAAACAGAGGGCGAGAAACAGAGGGGCTGAAACAGAGGGGCTGAAACAGAGGGCGAGAAACTGAGGGGCGGAAACAGAGGGCGAGAAACAGAGGGCGAGAAACAGAGTGACTGAAACAGAGGGGCTGAAACAGAAGGGCTGAAACAGAGGGGCTGATACAGAGGGCGAGAAACAGAGGGGCTGAAACAGAGGGCGAGAAACAGAGGGGCTGAATCAGCGGGGCTGAAACAGAGGGCGAGAAACAGAGGGGCTGAAACAGAGGGCGAGAAACAGAGGGGCTGAAACAGAGGGCGAGAAACAGAGGGTGAGAAACAGAGGGATAGAAACAGAGGGGATGAAACTGAGGGGCTGAAACAGAGGGGCTGAAACAGAGGGGCTGAATCAGAGGGGCTGAAACAGAGGGGCTAAATCAGAGGGGCTGAAACAGAGTGTGAGAAACAGAGGGGCTGAAACAGAGGGCGAGAAACAGAGGGGCTGAAACAGAGGGCGAGAAACAGAGGTGCTGAGTCAGAGGTGCTGAAACAGAGGGGCTGAATCAGAGGGGCTGAATCAGAGGGGCTGAAACAGAGGGCGTGAAACAGAGGGGCTGAATCAGCGGGGCTGAAACAGAGGGCGAGAAACAGAGGGCCTGAAACAGAGGGCGAGAAACAGAGTGGCAGAAACAGAGAGCGAGAATCAGAGGGGCTGAAACAGAGGGCGAGAAACAGAGGGGCTGAAACAGAGGGCGAGAAACAGAGGGGCTGAAACAGAGGGGCTGAAACAGAGGGCGAGAAACAGAGGGGCTGAAACAGAGGGCGAGAAACCGAGGGGTTGAATCAGAAGGGCTGAAACAGAGGGGCTGAATCAGAGGGGCAGAATCAGAGTGGCTGAAACAGAGGGTGAGAAAGAGAGGGGCTGAATCAGCGGGGCTGAAACAGAGGGCGAGAAACAGAGGGGCTGAAACAGAGGGCGAGAAACAGAGGGGCAGAAACAGAGGGCGAGAAACAGAGGGGCTGAAACAGAGGGGCTGAAACAGAGGGCGAGAAACTGAGGGGCGGAAACAGAGGGCGAGAAACAGAGGGCGAGAAACAGAGTGACTGAAACAGAGGGGCTGAAACAGAAGGGCTGAAACAGAGGGGCTGATACAGAGGGCGAGAAACAGAGGGGCTGAAACAGAGGGCGAAAAACAAAGGGGCTGAAACAGAGGGCGAGAAACAGAGGGGCTGAAACAGAGGGCGAGAAACAGAGGGGCTGAAACAGAGGGGCTGAAAGAGAGGGGCTGAAACAGAGTGTGAGAAACAGAGGGGCTGAAACAGAGGGGCGGAAAACAGAGGGGCTGAATCAGAGGGGCTGAATCAGAGGGGCTGAATCTGAGGGGCTGAAACAGAGGGGCTGAAACAGAGGGGCTGAATCAGAGGGGCTGAAACAGAGGGGCTGAAACAGAGGGCGAGAAACAGAGGGGCTGAATCAGAGGGGCTGAATCAGAGGGGCTGAAACAGAGGGGCTGAATCAGAGTGGCTGAAACAGATTGCGAGAAACGGAGGGGCTGAAACAGAGGGCGAGAAACAGAGGGGCTGAAAAAGAGGGCGAGAAACAGAGGGGCTGAAACAGAGGGGCTAAAACAGAGGGGCTGAAAGAGAGGGGCTGAATCTGAGGGGCTGATTCAGAGGGGCTGAAACTGAGGGCGAGAAACAGAGGGGCTGAAACAGTGGGCGAGAAACAGAGGTGCTGAGTCAGAGGTGCTGAAACAGAGGGGCTGAATCAGAGGGGCTGAATCAGAGGGGCTGAAACAGAGGGCGTGAAACAGAGGGGCTGAATCAGCGGGGCTGAAACAGAGGGCGAGAAACAGAGGGCCTGAAACAGAGGGCGAGAAACAGAGTGGCAGAAACAGAGAGCGAGAATCAGAGGGGCTGAAACAGAGGGCGAGAAACAGAGGGGCTGAAACAGAGGGCGAGAAACAGAGGGGCTGAAACAGAGGGCGAGAAACAGAGGGGCTGAAACAGAGGGGCTGAAACAGAGGGCGAGAAACAGAGGGGCTGAAACAGAGGGCGAGAAACCGAGGGGTTGAATCAGAAGGGCTGAAACAGAGGGGCTGAATCAGAGGGGCAGAATCAGAGTGGCTGAAACAGAGGGTGAGAAAGAGAGGGGCTGAATCAGCGGGGCTGAAACAGAGGGCGAGAAACAGAGGGGCTGAAACAGAGGGCGAGAAACAGAGGGGCAGAAACAGAGGGCGAGAAACAGAGGGGCTGAAACAGAGGGGCTGAAACAGAGGGCGAGAAACTGAGGGGCGGAAACAGAGGGCGAGAAACAGAGGGCGAGAAACAGAGTGACTGAAACAGAGGGGCTGAAACAGAAGGGCTGAAACAGAGGGGCTGATACAGAGGGCGAGAAACAGAGGGGCTGAAACAGAGGGCGAAAAACAAAGGGGCTGAAACAGAGGGCGAGAAACAGAGGGGCTGAAACAGAGGGCGAGAAACAGAGGGGCTGAAACAGAGGGCGAGAAACAGAGGGGATGAAACAGAGGGCGAGAAACAGAGGGACTGAAACAGAGGGCGAGAAACAGAGGTGCTGAATCAGAGGGGCTGAAACAGAGGGGCTGAATCAGAGGGGCTGAATCTGTGGGGCTGAAACAGAGGGCGAGAAACAGAGGGGCTGAATCTGTGGGGCTGAAACAGAGGGCGAGAAACAGAGGGGCTGAAACAGAGGGCGAGAAACAGAGGGGCAGAAACAGAGGGCGAGAAACAGAGGAGCTGAAACAGAGGGGCTGAAACAGAGGGCGAGAAACAGAGGGGCTGAAACAGAGGGCGAGAAACAGAGGGGCTGAAACAGAGGGGCTGAAACAGAGGGCGAGTAACAGAGGGGCTGAAACAGAGGGCGAGAAACAGAGGGTGAGAAAGAGAGGGCGAGAAACAGAGGGGATGAAACTGAGGGGCTGAAACAGAGGGGCTGAAACAGAGGGGCTGAATCAGAGGGGCTGAAACAGAGGGGCTAAATCAGAGGGGCAGAAACAAAGGGCGAGAAACAGAGGGGCTGAAACAGAGGGCGAGAAACAGAGGGGCTGAATCAGAGGGCGAGAAACAGAGGGGCTGAAACAGAGGGCGCGAAACAGAGGGGCTGAAACAGAGGGGCTGAAACAGATGACGAGAAACAGAGGGGCTGAAACAGAGGGCGAGAAACAGAGGGACTGAAACAGAGGGCGAGAAACAGAGGTGCTGAATCAGAGGGGCTGTAACAGAGGGGCTGAATCAGAGGGGCTAAAACAGAGGGCGAGAAACAGAGGGGCTGAATCTGTGGGGCTGAAACAGCGGGCGAGAAACAGAGGGGCTGAAACAGAGGGCGAGAAACAGAGGGTGAGAAACAGAGGGCGAGAAACAGAGGGGATGAAACTGAGGGGCTGAAACAGAGGGGCTGAAACAGAGGGGCTGAATCAGAGGGGCTGATACAGAGGGGCTAAATCAGAGGGGCAGAAACAGAGGGCGAGAAACAGAGGGGCTGAAACAGAGGGCGAGAAACAGAGGGGCTGAAACAGAGGGCGAGAAACAGAGGGGCTGAAACAGAGGGGCTGAAACAGAGGGCGAGAAACAGAGGGGCTGAAACAGAGTGCGAGAAACAGAGGGGCTGAATCAGAGGGGCTAAACAGAGGGGCTGAATCAGAGGGGCTGAATCAGAGGGGCTGAAACAGAGGGCGAGAAACAGAGGGGCTGAATCAGCGGGGCTGAAACAGAGGGCGAGAAACAGAGGGGCTGAAACAGAGGGCGAGAAACAGAGGGGCAGAAACAGAGGGCGAGAAACAGAGAGGCTGAAACAGAGGGGCTGAAACAGAGGGCGAGAAACAGAGGGGCTGAAACAGAGTGGCTGAAACAGTAGGGATGAAACAGAGGGCGAGAAACAGAGGGGCTGAAACAGAGGGGCTGAAACAGAGGGCGAGAATCAGAGGGGCTGAAACAGAGGGCGAGAAACAGAGGGGCTGAATCAGCGGGGCTGAAACAGAGGGCGAGAAACAGAGGGGCTGAAACAGAGGGCGAGAAACAGAGGGGCAGAAACAGAGGGCGAGAAACAGAGAGGCTGAAACAGAGGGGCTGAAACAGAGGGCGAGAAACAGAGGGGCTGAAACAGAGTGGCTGAAACAGTAGGGATGAAACAGAGGGCGAGAAACAGAGAGGCTGAAACAGAGGGGCTGAAACAGAGGGCGAGAATCAGAGGGGCTGAAACAGAGGGCGAGAAACAGAGGGGCTGAAACAGAGTGGCTGAAACAGTAGGGATGAAACAGAGGGCGAGAAACAGAGGGGCTGAAACAGAGGGCGAGAAACAGAGGGGCTGAAGCAGAGGGCGAGAAACAGAGGGGCTGAAACAGAGGGCGAGAAACAGAGGGGCTGAAACAGAGGGCGAGAAAAAGAGGGTGAGAAACAGAGGTCGAGAAACAGAGGGGCTGAAACAGAGGGGCTGAAACACAGAGCCTGAAACAGAGGGCGAGAAACAGAGGGGCTGAAACAGAGGGCGAGAAACAGAGGGGATGAAACAGAGGGCGAGAAACAGAGGGACTGAAACAGAGGGCGAGAAACAGAGGTGCTGAATCAGAGGGGCTGAAACAGAGGGGCTGAATCAGAGGGGCTGAATCTGTGGGGCTGAAACAGAGGGCGAGAAACAGAGGGGCTGAATCTGTGGGGCTGAAACAGAGGGCGAGAAACAGAGGGGCTGAAACAGAGGGCGAGAAACAGAGGGGCAGAAACAGAGGGCGAGAAACAGAGGAGCTGAAACAGAGGGGCTGAAACAGAGGGCGAGAAACAGAGGGGCTGAAACAGAGGGCGAGAAACAGAGGGGCTGAAACAGAGGGGCTGAAACAGAGGGCGAGTAACAGAGGGGCTGAAACAGAGGGCGAGAAACAGAGGGTGAGAAAGAGAGGGCGAGAAACAGAGGGGATGAAACTGAGGGGCTGAAACAGAGGGGCTGAAACAGAGGGGCTGAATCAGAGGGGCTGAAACAGAGGGGCTAAATCAGAGGGGCAGAAACAAAGGGCGAGAAACAGAGGGGCTGAAACAGAGGGCGAGAAACAGAGGGGCTGAATCAGAGGGCGAGAAACAGAGGGGCTGAAACAGAGGGCGCGAAACAGAGGGGCTGAAACAGAGGGGCTGAAACAGATGACGAGAAACAGAGGGGCTGAAACAGAGGGCGAGAAACAGAGGGGCTGAATCAGAGGGGCTGAAACTGAGGGGCAGAATCAGAGGGGCAGAATCAGAGTGGCTGAAACAGAGGGCGAGAAACAGAGGGGCTGAATCAGAGGGGCTGAATCAGAGGGGCTAAAACAGAGGGCGAGAAACAGAGGGGCTGAATCTGTGGGGCTGAAACAGAGGGCGAGAAACAGAGGGGCTGCAACATAGGGCGAGAAACCGAGGGGCAGAAACAGAGGGCGAGAAACAGAGGGGCTGAAACAGAAGGGCTGAAACAGAGGGCGAGAAAGTGAGGGGCTGAAACAGAGGGCGAGACAAAGAGGGGCTGAAACAGAGTGGCTGAAACAGAGGGGCTGAAACAGAGGGCGAGAAACAGAGGGGCTGAAACAGAGGGCGAGAAACAGAGGGGCTGAAGCAGAGGGCAAGAAACAGAGGGGCTGAAACAGAGGGCGAGAAACAGAGGGGCTGAAACAGAGGGCGAGAAACAGAGGGGCTGAAACAGAGGGCGAGAAACAGAGGGGCTGAAACAGAGGGGCTGAAACAGAGAGCCTGAAACAGAGGGCGAGAAACAGAGGGGCTGAAACAGAGGGCGATAAACAGAGGGGCTGAAACAGAGGGAGAGAAACAGAGGGGCTGAAACAGAGGGGCTGAAACAGAAGGGCTGAAACAGAGGGGCTGAAACAGAGGGCGAGAAACAGAGGGGCTAAATCAGAGGAGCTGAATCCGACCGGCTGAAACAGAGGGGCTGAAACAGAGGGCGAGAAACAGAGGGGCGGAAACAGAGGGCGAGAAACAGAGGGCGAGAAACAGAGGGACTGAAACAGAGGGGCTGAAACAGAGGGGAAAAAACAGAGGGGCTGATACAGAGGGAGAGAAACAGAGGGGCTGAAACAGAGGGCGAAAAACAAAGGGGCTGAAACAGAGGGCGAGAAACAGAGGGGCTGAAACAGAGGGCGAGAAACAGAGGGGCTGAAACAGAGGGGCTGAAAGAGAGAGGCTGAAACAGAGTGCGAGAAACAGAGGGGCTGAAACAGCGGGGCGGAAAACAGAGGGGCTGAATCAGAGGGGCTGAATCAGAGGGGCTGAATCAGAGGGGCTGAAACAGAGGGTGAGAAACAGAGGGGCTGAATCAGAGGGGCTGAAACAGAGGCGCTGAAACAGAGGGCGAGAAACAGAGGGGCTGAATCAGAGGGGCTGAATCAGAGGGGCTGAAACAGAGGGGCTGAATCAGAGTGGCTGAAACAGATTGCGAGAAACGGAGCGGCTGAAACAGAGGGCGAGAAACAGAGGGGCTGAAACAGAGGGCGAGAAACAGAGGGGCTGAAACAGAGGGGCTAAAACATAGGGGCTGAAAGAGAGGGGCTGAATCAGAGGGGCTGATTCAGAGGGGCTGAAACTGAGGGCGAGAAACAGAGGGGCTGAAACAGAGGGGCTTAAACAGAGGGCGAGAAACAGAGGGGCTGAATCAGAGGGGCTGAATCAGAGGGGCTGAATCAGAGGGGCTGAAACAGAGGGGCTGAATCAGAGGTGCTGAAACAGAGGGCGAGAAATGGAGGGGCTGAAACAGAGGGCGAGAAACAGAGGGGCTGAAACAGAGGGCGAGAAACAGAGGGGCTGAAACAGAGGAGCTGAAACAGAGGGCCTGAAACAGAGGGGCTGAAACAGAGGGCGAGAAATAGAGGGGCTGAAAGAGAGGGCGAGAAACAGTGGGGCTGAAACAGAGGGCGAGAAACAGAGGGGCTGAAACAGAGGGAGAGAAACAGAGGGGCTGAATCACAGGGGCTGAAACAGAGGGGCTGAATCAGAGGGGCTGAATCAGAGGGGCTGAAACAGAGGGCGAGAAACAGAGGGGCTGAATCAGCGGGGCTGAAACAGAGGGCGAGAAACAGAGGGGCTGAAACAGAGGGCGAGAAACAGAGGGGCTGAAACAGAGGGCGAGAAACAGAGGGTGAGAAACAGAGGGATAGAAACAGAGGGGATGAAACTGAGGGGCTGAAACAGAGGGGCTGAAACAGAGGGGCTGAATCAGAGGGGCTGAAACAGAGGGGCTAAATCAGAGGGGCTGAAACAGAGTGTGAGAAACAGAGGGGCTGAAACAGAGGGCGAGAAACAGAGGGGCTGAAACAGAGGGCGAGAAACAGAGGTGCTGAATCAGAGGTGCTGAAACAGAGGGGCTGAATCAGAGGGGCTGAATCAGAGGGGCTGAAACAGAGGGCGTGAAACAGAGGGGCTGAATCAGCGGGGCTGAAACAGAGGGCGAGAAACAGAGGGCCTGAAACAGAGGGCGAGAAACAGAGTGGCAGAAACAGAGAGCGAGAATCAGAGGGGCTGAAACAGAGGGCGAGAAACAGAGGGGCTGAAACAGAGGGCGAGAAACAGAGGGGCTGAAACAGAGGGCGAGAAACAGAGGGGCTGAAACAGAGGGGCTGAAACAGAGGGCGAGAAACAGAGGGGCTGAAACAGAGGGCGAGAAACCGAGGGGTTGAATCAGAAGGGCTGAAACAGAGGGGCTGAATCAGAGGGGCAGAATCAGAGTGGCTGAAACAGAGGGTGAGAAAGAGAGGGGCTGAATCAGCGGGGCTGAAACAGAGGGCGAGAAACAGAGGGGCTGAAACAGAGGGCGAGAAACAGAGGGGCAGAAACAGAGGGCGAGAAACAGAGGGGCTGAAACAGAGGGGCTGAAACAGAGGGCGAGAAACTGAGGGGCGGAAACAGAGGGCGAGAAACAGAGGGCGAGAAACAGAGTGACTGTAACAGAGGGGCTGAAACAGAAGGGCTGAAACAGAGGGGCTGATACAGAGGGTGAGAAACAGAGGGGCTGAAACAGAGGGCGAGAAACAGAGGGGCTGAATCAGCGGGGCTGAAACAGAGGGCGAGAAACAGAGGGGCTGAAACAGAGGGCGAGAAACAGAGGGGCTGAAACAGAGGGCGAGAAACAGAGGGTGAGAAACAGAGGGATAGAAACAGAGGGGATGAAACTGAGGGGCTGAAACAGAGGGGCTGAAACAGAGGGGCTGAATCAGAGGGGCTGAAACAGAGGGGCTAAATCAGAGGGGCTGAAACAGAGTGTGAGAAACAGAGGGGCTGAAACAGAGGGCGAGAAACAGAGGGGCTGAAACAGAGGGCGAGAAACAGAGGTGCTGAGTCAGAGGGGCTGAATCAGAGGGGCTGAAACAGAGGGCGTGAAACAGAGGGGCTGAATCAGCGGGGCTGAAACAGAGGGCGAGAAACAGAGGGGCTGAATCAGCGGGGCTGAAACAGAGGGCGAGAAACAGAGGGCCTGAAACAGAGGGCGAGAAACAGAGTGGCAGAAACAGAGAGCGAGAATCAGAGGGGCTGAAACAGAGGGCGAGAAACAGAGGGGCTGAAACAGAGGGCGAGAAACAGAGGGGCTGAAACAGAGGGCGAGAAACAGAGGGGCTGAAACAGAGGGGCTGAAACAGAGGGCGAGAAACAGAGGGGCTGAAACAGAGGGCGAGAAACCGAGGGGTTGAATCAGAAGGGCTGAAACAGAGGGGCTGAATCAGAGGGGCAGAATCAGAGTGGCTGAAACAGAGGGTGAGAAAGAGAGGGGCTGAATCAGCGGGGCTGAAACAGAGGGCGAGAAACAGAGGGGCTGAAACAGAGGGCGAGAAACAGAGGGGCAGAAACAGAGGGCGAGAAACAGAGGGGCTGAAACAGAGGGGCTGAAACAGAGGGCGAGAAACTGAGGGGCGGAAACAGAGGGCGAGAAACAGAGGGCGAGAAACAGAGTGACTGAAACAGAGGGGCTGAAACAGAAGGGCTGAAACAGAGGGGCTGATACAGAGGGCGAGAAACAGAGGGGCTGAAACAGAGGGCGAAAAACAAAGGGGCTGAAACAGAGGGCGAGAAACAGAGGGGCTGAAACAGAGGGCGAGAAACAGAGGGGCTGAAACAGAGGGGCTGAAAGAGAGGGGCTGAAACAGAGTGTGAGAAACAGAGGGGCTGAAACAGAGGGGCGGAAAACAGAGGGGCTGAATCAGAGGGGCTGAATCAGAGGGGCTGAATCTGAGGGGCTGAAACAGAGGGGCTGAAACAGAGGGGCTGAATCAGAGGGGCTGAAACAGAGGGGCTGAAACAGAGGGCGAGAAACAGAGGGGCTGAATCAGAGGGGCTGAATCAGAGGGGCTGAAACAGAGGGGCTGAATCAGAGTGGCTGAAACAGATTGCGAGAAACGGAGGGGCTGAAACAGAGGGCGAGAAACAGAGGGGCTGAAAAAGAGGGCGAGAAACAGAGGGGCTGAAACAGAGGGGCTAAAACAGAGGGGCTGAAAGAGAGGGGCTGAATCTGAGGGGCTGATTCAGAGGGGCTGAAACTGAGGGCGAGAAACAGAGGGGCTGAAACAGAGGGCGAGAAACAGAGGTGCTGAGTCAGAGGTGCTGAAACAGAGGGGCTGAATCAGAGGGGCTGAATCAGAGGGGCTGAAACAGAGGGCGTGAAACAGAGGGGCTGAATCAGCGGGGCTGAAACAGAGGGCGAGAAACAGAGGGCCTGAAACAGAGGGCGAGAAACAGAGTGGCAGAAACAGAGAGCGAGAATCAGAGGGGCTGAAACAGAGGGCGAGAAACAGAGGGGCTGAAACAGAGGGCGAGAAACAGAGGGGCTGAAACAGAGGGCGAGAAACAGAGGGGCTGAAACAGAGGGGCTGAAACAGAGGGCGAGAAACAGAGGGGCTGAAACAGAGGGCGAGAAACCGAGGGGTTGAATCAGAAGGGCTGAAACAGAGGGGCTGAATCAGAGGGGCAGAATCAGAGTGGCTGAAACAGAGGGTGAGAAAGAGAGGGGCTGAATCAGCGGGGCTGAAACAGAGGGCGAGAAACAGAGGGGCTGAAACAGAGGGCGAGAAACAGAGGGGCAGAAACAGAGGGCGAGAAACAGAGGGGCTGAAACAGAGGGGCTGAAACAGAGGGCGAGAAACTGAGGGGCGGAAACAGAGGGCGAGAAACAGAGGGCGAGAAACAGAGTGACTGAAACAGAGGGGCTGAAACAGAAGGGCTGAAACAGAGGGGCTGATACAGAGGGCGAGAAACAGAGGGGCTGAAACAGAGGGCGAAAAACAAAGGGGCTGAAACAGAGGGCGAGAAACAGAGGGGCTGAAACAGAGGGCGAGAAACAGAGGGGCTGAAACAGAGGGCGAGAAACAGAGGGGATGAAACAGAGGGCGAGAAACAGAGGGACTGAAACAGAGGGCGAGAAACAGAGGTGCTGAATCAGAGGGGCTGAAACAGAGGGGCTGAATCAGAGGGGCTGAATCTGTGGGGCTGAAACAGAGGGCGAGAAACAGAGGGGCTGAATCTGTGGGGCTGAAACAGAGGGCGAGAAACAGAGGGGCTGAAACAGAGGGCGAGAAACAGAGGGGCAGAAACAGAGGGCGAGAAACAGAGGAGCTGAAACAGAGGGGCTGAAACAGAGGGCGAGAAACAGAGGGGCTGAAACAGAGGGCGAGAAACAGAGGGGCTGAAACAGAGGGGCTGAAACAGAGGGCGAGTAACAGAGGGGCTGAAACAGAGGGCGAGAAACAGAGGGTGAGAAAGAGAGGGCGAGAAACAGAGGGGATGAAACTGAGGGGCTGAAACAGAGGGGCTGAAACAGAGGGGCTGAATCAGAGGGGCTGAAACAGAGGGGCTAAATCAGAGGGGCAGAAACAAAGGGCGAGAAACAGAGGGGCTGAAACAGAGGGCGAGAAACAGAGGGGCTGAATCAGAGGGCGAGAAACAGAGGGGCTGAAACAGAGGGCGCGAAACAGAGGGGCTGAAACAGAGGGGCTGAAACAGATGACGAGAAACAGAGGGGCTGAAACAGAGGGCGAGAAACAGAGGGGCTGAATCAGAGGGGCTGAAACTGAGGGGCAGAATCAGAGGGGCTGAATCAGAGTGGCTGAAACAGAGGGCGAGAAACAGAGGGGCTGAATCAGAGGGGCTGAATCAGAGGGGCTAAAACAGAGGGCGAGAAACAGAGGGGCTGAATCTGTGGGGCTGAAACAGAGGGCGAGAAACAGAGGGGCTGCAACATAGGGCGAGAAACCGAGGGGCAGAAACAGAGGGCGAGAAACAGAGGGGCTGAAACAGAAGGGCTGAAACAGAGGGCGAGAAAGTGAGGGGCTGAAACAGAGGGCGAGACAAAGAGGGGCTGAAACAGAGTGGCTGAAACAGAGGGGCTGAAACAGAGGGCGAGAAACAGAGGGGCTGAAACAGAGGGCGAGAAACAGAGGGGCTGAAGCAGAGGGCAAGAAACAGAGGGGCTGAAACAGAGGGCGAGAAACAGAGGGGCTGAAACAGAGGGCGAGAAACAGAGGGGCTGAAACAGAGGGCGAGAAACAGAGGGGCTGAAACAGAGGGGCTGAAACAGAGAGCCTGAAACAGAGGGCGAGAAACAGAGGGGCTGAAACAGAGGGCGATAAACAGAGGGGCTGAAACAGAGGGAGAGAAACAGAGGGGCTGAAACAGAGGGGCTGAAACAGAAGGGCTGAAACAGAGGGGCTGAAACAGAGGGCGAGAAACAGAGGGGCTAAATCAGAGGAGCTGAATCCGACCGGCTGAAACAGAGGGGCTGAAACAGAGGGCGAGAAACACAGGGGCGGAAACAGAGGGCGAGAAACAGAGGGCGAGAAACAGAGGGACTGAAACAGAGGGGCTGAAACAGAGGGGAAAAAACAGAGGGGCTGATACAGAGGGAGAGAAACAGAGGGGCTGAAACAGAGGGCGAAAAACAAAGGGGCTGAAACAGAGGGCGAGAAACAGAGGGGCTGAAACAGAGGGCGAGAAACAGAGGGGCTGAAACAGAGGGGCTGAAAGAGAGAGGCTGAAACAGAGTGCGAGAAACAGAGGGGCTGAAACAGCGGGGCGGAAAACAGAGGGGCTGAATCAGAGGGGCTGAATCAGAGGGGCTGAATCAGAGGGGCTGAAACAGAGGGTGAGAAACAGAGGGGCTGAATCAGAGGGGCTGAAACAGAGGCGCTGAAACAGAGGGCGAGAAACAGAGGGGCTGAATCAGAGGGGCTGAATCAGAGGGGCTGAAACAGAGGGGCTGAATCAGAGTGGCTGAAACAGATTGCGAGAAACGGAGCGGCTGAAACAGAGGGCGAGAAACAGAGGGGCTGAAACAGAGGGCGAGAAACAGAGGGGCTGAAACAGAGGGGCTAAAACATAGGGGCTGAAAGAGAGGGGCTGAATCAGAGGGGCTGATTCAGAGGGGCTGAAACTGAGGGCGAGAAACAGAGGGGCTGAAACAGAGGGGCTTAAACAGAGGGCGAGAAACAGAGGGGCTGAATCAGAGGGGCTGAATCAGAGGGGCTGAATCAGAGGGGCTGAAACAGAGGGGCTGAATCAGAGGTGCTGAAACAGAGGGCGAGAAATGGAGGGGCTGAAACAGAGGGCGAGAAACAGAGGGGCTGAAACAGAGGGCGAGAAACAGAGGGGCTGAAACAGAGGAGCTGAAACAGAGGGCCTGAAACAGAGGGGCTGAAACAGAGGGCGAGAAATAGAGGGGCTGAAAGAGAGGGCGAGAAACAGTGGGGCTGAAACAGAGGGCGAGAAACAGAGGGGCTGAAACAGAGGGAGAGAAACAGAGGGGCTGAATCACAGGGGCTGAAACAGAGGGGCTGAATCAGAGGGGCTGAATCAGAGGGGCTGAAACAGAGGGCGAGAAACAGAGGGGCTGAATCAGCGGGGCTGAAACAGAGGGCGAGAAACAGAGGGGCTGAAACAGAGGGCGAGAAACAGAGGGGCTGAAACAGAGGGCGAGAAACAGAGGGTGAGAAACAGAGGGATAGAAACAGAGGGGATGAAACTGAGGGGCTGAAACAGAGGGGCTGAAACAGAGGGGCTGAATCAGAGGGGCTGAAACAGAGGGGCTAAATCAGAGGGGCTGAAACAGAGTGTGAGAAACAGAGGGGCTGAAACAGAGGGCGAGAAACAGAGGGGCTGAAACAGAGGGCGAGAAACAGAGGTGCTGAATCAGAGGTGCTGAAACAGAGGGGCTGAATCAGAGGGGCTGAATCAGAGGGGCTGAAACAGAGGGCGTGAAACAGAGGGGCTGAATCAGCGGGGCTGAAACAGAGGGCGAGAAACAGAGGGCCTGAAACAGAGGGCGAGAAACAGAGTGGCAGAAACAGAGAGCGAGAATCAGAGGGGCTGAAACAGAGGGCGAGAAACAGAGGGGCTGAAACAGAGGGCGAGAAACAGAGGGGCTGAAACAGAGGGCGAGAAACAGAGGGGCTGAAACAGAGGGGCTGAAACAGAGGGCGAGAAACAGAGGGGCTGAAACAGAGGGCGAGAAACCGAGGGGTTGAATCAGAAGCGCTGAAACAGAGGGGCTGAATCAGAGGGGCAGAATCAGAGTGGCTGAAACAGAGGGTGAGAAAGAGAGGGGCTGAATCAGCGGGGCTGAAACAGAGGGCGAGAAACAGAGGGGCTGAAACAGAGGGCGAGAAACAGAGGGGCAGAAACAGAGGGCGAGAAACAGAGGGGCTGAAACAGAGGGGCTGAAACAGAGGGCGAGAAACTGAGGGGCGGAAACAGAGGGCGAGAAACAGAGGGCGAGAAACAGAGTGACTGAAACAGAGGGGCTGAAACAGAAGGGCTGAAACAGAGGGGCTGATACAGAGGGCGAGAAACAGAGGGGCTGAAACAGAGGGCGAGAAACAGAGGGGTTGAATCAGCGGGGCTGAAACAGAGGGCGAGAAACAGAGGGGCTGAAACAGAGGGCGAGAAACAGAGGGGCTGAAACAGAGGGCGAGAAACAGAGGGTGAGAAACAGAGGGATAGAAACAGAGGGGATGAAACTGAGGGGCTGAAACAGAGGGGCTGAAACAGAGGGGCTGAATCAGAGGGGCTGAAACAGAGGGGCTAAATCAGAGGGGCTGAAACAGAGTGTGAGAAACAGAGGGGCTGAAACAGAGGGCGAGAAACAGAGGGGCTGAAACAGAGTGCGAGAAACAGAGGGGCTGAAACAGCGGGGCGGAAAACAGAGGGGCTGAATCAGAGGGGCTGAATCAGAGGGGCTGAATCAGAGGGGCTGAAACAGAGGGTGAGAAACAGAGGGGCTGAATCAGAGGGGCTGAAACAGAGGCGCTGAAACAGAGGGCGAGAAACAGAGGGGCTGAATCAGAGGGGCTGAATCAGAGGGGCTGAAACAGAGGGGCTGAATCAGAGTGGCTGAAACAGATTGCGAGAAACGGAGCGGCTGAAACAGAGGGCGAGAAACAGAGGGGCTGAAACAGAGGGCGAGAAACAGAGGGGCTGAAACAGAGGGGCTAAAACATAGGGGCTGAAAGAGAGGGGCTGAATCAGAGGGGCTGATTCAGAGGGGCTGAAACTGAGGGCGAGAAACAGAGGGGCTGAAACAGAGGGGCTTAAACAGAGGGCGAGAAACAGAGGGGCTGAATCAGAGGGGCTGAATCAGAGGGGCTGAATCAGAGGGGCTGAAACAGAGGGGCTGAATCAGAGGTGCTGAAACAGAGGGCGAGAAATGGAGGGGCTGAAACAGAGGGCGAGAAACAGAGGGGCTGAAACAGAGGGCGAGAAACAGAGGGGCTGAAACAGAGGAGCTGAAACAGAGGGCCTGAAACAGAGGGGCTGAAACAGAGGGCGAGAAATAGAGGGGCTGAAAGAGAGGGCGAGAAACAGTGGGGCTGAAACAGAGGGCGAGAAACAGAGGGGCTGAAACAGAGGGAGAGAAACAGAGGGGCTGAATCACAGGGGCTGAAACAGAGGGGCTGAATCAGAGGGGCTGAATCAGAGGGGCTGAAACAGAGGGCGAGAAACAGAGGGGCTGAATCAGCGGGGCTGAAACAGAGGGCGAGAAACAGAGGGGCTGAAACAGAGGGCGAGAAACAGAGGGGCTGAAACAGAGGGCGAGAAACAGAGGGTGAGAAACAGAGGGATAGAAACAGAGGGGATGAAACTGAGGGGCTGAAACAGAGGGGCTGAAACAGAGGGGCTGAATCAGAGGGGCTGAAACAGAGGGGCTAAATCAGAGGGGCTGAAACAGAGTGTGAGAAACAGAGGGGCTGAAACAGAGGGCGAGAAACAGAGGGGCTGAAACAGAGGGCGAGAAACAGAGGTGCTGAATCAGAGGTGCTGAAACAGAGGGGCTGAATCAGAGGGGCTGAATCAGAGGGGCTGAAACAGAGGGCGTGAAACAGAGGGGCTGAATCAGCGGGGCTGAAACAGAGGGCGAGAAACAGAGGGCCTGAAACAGAGGGCGAGAAACAGAGTGGCAGAAACAGAGAGCGAGAATCAGAGGGGCTGAAACAGAGGGCGAGAAACAGAGGGGCTGAAACAGAGGGCGAGAAACAGAGGGGCTGAAACAGAGGGCGAGAAACAGAGGGGCTGAAACAGAGGGGCTGAAACAGAGGGCGAGAAACAGAGGGGCTGAAACAGAGGGCGAGAAACCGAGGGGTTGAATCAGAAGCGCTGAAACAGAGGGGCTGAATCAGAGGGGCAGAATCAGAGTGGCTGAAACAGAGGGTGAGAAAGAGAGGGGCTGAATCAGCGGGGCTGAAACAGAGGGCGAGAAACAGAGGGGCTGAAACAGAGGGCGAGAAACAGAGGGGCAGAAACAGAGGGCGAGAAACAGAGGGGCTGAAACAGAGGGGCTGAAACAGAGGGCGAGAAACTGAGGGGCGGAAACAGAGGGCGAGAAACAGAGGGCGAGAAACAGAGTGACTGAAACAGAGGGGCTGAAACAGAAGGGCTGAAAGAGAGGGGCTGATACAGAGGGCGAGAAACAGAGGGGCTGAAACAGAGGGCGAGAAACAGAGGGGTTGAATCAGCGGGGCTGAAACAGAGGGCAAGAAACAGAGGGGCTGAAACAGAGGGCGAGAAACAGAGGGGCTGAAACAGAGGGCGAGAAACAGAGGGTGAGAAACAGAGGGATAGAAACAGAGGGGATGAAACTGAGGGGCTGAAACAGAGGGGCTGAAACAGAGGGGCTGAATCAGAGGGGCTGAAACAGAGGGGCTAAATCAGAGGGGCTGAAACAGAGTGTGAGAAACAGAGGGGCTGAAACAGAGGGCGAGAAACAGAGGGGCTGAAACAGAGGGCGAGAAACAGAGGTGCTGAGTCAGAGGTGCTGAAACAGAGGGGCTGAATCAGAGGGGCTGAATCAGAGGGGCTGAAACAGAGGGCGTGAAACAGAGGGGCTGAATCAGCGGGGCTGAAACAGAGGGCGAGAAACAGAGGGCCTGAAACAGAGGGCGAGAAACAGAGTGGCAGAAACAGAGAGCGAGAATCAGAGGGGCTGAAACAGAGGGCGAGAAACAGAGGGGCTGAAACAGAGGGCGAGAAACAGAGGGGCTGAAACAGAGGGCGAGAAACAGAGGGGCTGAAACAGAGGGGCTGAAACAGAGGGCGAGAAACAGAGGGGCTGAAACAGAGGGCGAGAAACCGAGGGGTTGAATCAGAAGGGCTGAAACAGAGGGGCTGAATCAGAGGGGCAGAATCAGAGTGGCTGAAACAGAGGGTGAGAAAGAGAGGGGCTGAATCAGCGGGGCTGAAACAGAGGGCGAGAAACAGAGGGGCTGAAACAGAGGGCGAGAAACAGAGGGGCAGAAACAGAGGGCGAGAAACAGAGGGGCTGAAACAGAGGGGCTGAAACAGAGGGCGAGAAACTGAGGGGCGGAAACAGAGGGCGAGAAACAGAGGGCGAGAAACAGAGTGACTGAAACAGAGGGGCTGAAACAGAAGGGCTGAAACAGAGGGGCTGATACAGAGGGCGAGAAACAGAGGGGCTGAAACAGAGGGCGAAAAACAAAGGGGCTGAAACAGAGGGCGAGAAACAGAGGGGCTGAAACAGAGGGCGAGAAACAGAGGGGCTGAAACAGAGGGGCTGAAAGAGAGGGGCTGAAACAGAGTGTGAGAAACAGAGGGGCTGAAACAGAGGGGCGGAAAACAGAGGGGCTGAATCAGAGGGGCTGAATCAGAGGGGCTGAATCTGAGGGGCTGAAACAGAGGGGCTGAAACAGAGGGGCTGAATCAGAGGGGCTGAAACAGAGGGGCTGAAACAGAGGGCGAGAAACAGAGGGGCTGAATCAGAGGGGCTGAATCAGAGGGGCTGAAACAGAGGGGCTGAATCAGAGTGGCTGAAACAGATTGCGAGAAACGGAGGGGCTGAAACAGAGGGCGAGAAACAGAGGGGCTGAAAAAGAGGGCGAGAAACAGAGGGGCTGAAACAGAGGGGCTAAAACAGAGGGGCTGAAAGAGAGGGGCTGAATCTGAGGGGCTGATTCAGAGGGGCTGAAACTGAGGGCGAGAAACAGAGGGGCTGAAACAGAGGGCGAGAAACAGAGGTGCTGAGTCAGAGGTGCTGAAACAGAGGGGCTGAATCAGAGGGGCTGAATCAGAGGGGCTGAAACAGAGGGCGTGAAACAGAGGGGCTGAATCAGCGGGGCTGAAACAGAGGGCGAGAAACAGAGGGCCTGAAACAGAGGGCGAGAAACAGAGTGGCAGAAACAGAGAGCGAGAATCAGAGGGGCTGAAACAGAGGGCGAGAAACAGAGGGGCTGAAACAGAGGGCGAGAAACAGAGGGGCTGAAACAGAGGGCGAGAAACAGAGGGGCTGAAACAGAAGGGCTGAAACAGAGGGCGAGAAACAGAGGGGCTGAAACAGAGGGCGAGAAACCGAGGGGTTGAATCAGAAGGGCTGAAACAGAGGGGCTGAATCAGAGGGGCAGAATCAGAGTGGCTGAAACAGAGGGTGAGAAAGAGAGGGGCTGAATCAGCGGGGCTGAAACAGAGGGCGAGAAACAGAGGGGCTGAAACAGAGGGCGAGAAACAGAGGGGCAGAAACAGAGGGCGAGAAACAGAGGGGCTGAAACAGAGGGGCTGAAACAGAGGGCGAGAAACTGAGGGGCGGAAACAGAGGGCGAGAAACAGAGGGCGAGAAACAGAGTGACTGAAACAGAGGGGCTGAAACAGAAGGGCTGAAACAGACGGGCTGATACAGAGGGCGAGAAACAGAGGGGCTGAAACAGAGGGCGAAAAACAAAGGGGCTGAATCAGAGGGGCTGAATCTGAGGGGCTGAAACAGAGGGGCTGAAACAGAGGGGCTGAATCAGAGGGGCTGAAACAGAGGGGCTGAAACAGAGGGCGAGAAACAGAGGGGCTGAATCAGAGGGGCTGAATCAGAGGGGCTGAAACAGAGGGGCTGAATCAGAGTGGCTGAAACAGATTGCGAGAAACGGAGGGGCTGAAACAGAGGGCGAGAAACAGAGGGGCTGAAAAAGAGGGCGAGAAACAGAGGGGCTGAAACAGAGGGGCTAAAACAGAGGGGCTGAAAGAGAGGGGCTGAATCTGAGGGGCTGATTCAGAGGGGCTGAAACTGAGGGCGAGAAACAGAGGGGCTGAATCAGAGGGGCTGAATCAGAGGGGCTGAATCAGAGGGGCTGAAACAGAAGGGCTGAATCAGAGGTGCTGAAACAGAGGGCGAGAAATGGAGGGGCTGAAACAGAGGGCGAGAAACAGAGGGGCTGAAACAGAGGGCGAGAAACAGAGGGGCTTAAACAGAGGAGCTGAAACAGAGGACCTGAAACAGAGGGGCTGAAACAGAGGGCGAGAAATAGAGGGGCTGAAAGAGAGGGCGAGAAACAGTGGGGCTGAAACAGAGGGCGAGAAACAGAGGGGCTGAAACAGAGGGCGAGAAACAGAGGGGCTGAAACAGAGGAGCTGAAACAGAGGGCCTGAAACAGAGGGGCTGAAACAGAGGGCGAGAAATAGAGGGGCTGAAAGAGAGGGCGAGAAACAGTGGGGCTGAAACAGAGGGCGAGAAACAGAGGGGCTGAAACAGAGGGAGAGAAACAGAGGGGCTGAATCACAGGGGCTGAAACAGAGGGGCTGAATCAGAGGGGCTGAATCAGAGGGGCTGAAACAGAGGGCGAGAAACAGAGGGGCTGAAACAGAGGGCGAGAAACAGAGGGGCTGAAACAGAGGGCGAGAAACAGAGGTGCTGAATCAGAGGTGCTGAAACAGAGGGGCTGAATCAGAGGGGCTGAATCAGAGGGGCTGAAACAGAGGGCGTGAAACAGAGGGGCTGAATCAGCGGGGCTGAAACAGAGGGCGAGAAACAGAGGGGCTGAAACAGAGGGCGAGAAACAGAGGGGCAGAAACAGAGGGCGAGAAACAGAGGGGCTGAAACAGAGGGCGAGAAACAGAGGGTGAGAAACAGAGGGATAGAAACAGAGGGGATGAAACTGAGGGGCTGAAACAGAGGGCGAGAAACAGAGGGGCTGAAACAGAGGGGCTGAAACAGAGGGGCTAAATCAGAGGGGCTGAAACAGAGGGCGAGAAACAGAGGGGCTGAAACAGAGGGCGAGAAACAGAGGGTCTGAAACAGAGGGCGAGAAACAGAGGTGCTGAATCAGAGGTGCTGAAACAGAGGGGCTGAATCAGAGGGGCTGAATCAGAGGGGCTGAAACAGAGGGCGTGAAACAGAGGGGCTGAATCAGCGGGGCTGAAACAGAGGGCGAGAAACAGAGGGCCTGAAACAGAGGGCGAGAAACAGAGTGGCAGAAACAGAGAGCGAGAATCAGAGGGGCTGAAACAGAGGGCGAGAAACAGAGGGGCTGAAACAGAGGGCGAGAAACAGAGGGGCTGAAACAGAGGGGCTGAAACAGAGGGCGAGAAACAGAGGGGCTGAAACAGAGGGCGAGAAACAGAGGGGCTGAATCAGAGGGGCTGAAACAGAGGGGCTGAATCAGAGGGGCAGAATCAGAGTGGCTGAAACAGAGGGTGAGAAAGAGAGGGGCTGAATCAGCGGGGCTGAAACAGAGGGCGAGAAACAGAGGGGCTGAAACAGAGGGCGAGAAACAGAGGGGCAGAAACAGAGGGCGAGAAACAGAGAGGCTGAAACAGAGGGGCTGAAACAGAGGGCGAGAAACTGAGTGGCGGAAACAGAGGGCGAGAAACAGAGGGGCTGAAACAGAGGGCGAGAAACAGAGGGGCTGAAACAGAGGGGCTAAAACAGAGGGGCTGAAAGAGAGGGGCTGAATCAGAGGGGCTGATTCAGAGGGGCTGAAACTGAGGGCGAGAAACAGAGGGGCTGAAACAGAGGGGCTTAAACAGATGGTGAGAAACAGAGGGGCTGAATCAGAGGGGCTGAATCAGAGGGGCTGAATCAGAGGGGCTGAAACAGAGGGGCTGAATCAGAGGTGCTGAAACAGAGGGCGAGAAATGGAGGGGCTGAAACAGAGGGCGAGAAACAGAGGGGCTGAAACAGAGGGCGAGAAACAGAGGGGCTGAAACAGAGGAGCTGAAACAGAGGGCCTGAAACAGAGGGGCTGAAACAGTGGGCGAGAAATAGAGGGGCTGAAAGAGAGGGCGAGAAACAGTGGGGCTGAAACAGAGGGCGAGAAACAGAGGGGCTGAAACAGAGGGAGAGAAACAGAGGGGCTGAATCACAGGGGCTGAAACAGAGGGGCTGAATCAGAGGGGCTGAATCAGAGGGGCTGAAACAGAGGGCGAGAAACAGAGGGGCTGAATCAGCGGGGCTGAAACAGAGGGCGAGAAACAGAGGGGCTGAAACAGAGGGCGAGAAACAGAGGGGCAGAAACAGAGGGCGAGAAACAGAGGGGCTGAAACAGAGGGTGAGAAACAGAGGGTGAGAAACAGAGGGATAGAAACAGAGGGGATGAAACTGACGGGCTGAAACAGAGGGGCTGAAACAGAGGGGCTGAATCAGAGGGGCTGAAACAGAGGGGCTAAATCAGAGGGGCTGAAACAGAGGGCGAGAAACAGAGGGGCTAAAACAGAGGGCGAGAAACAGAGGGGCTGAAACAGAGGGCGAGAAACAGAGGGGCTGAAACAGAGGGCGAGAAACAGAGGGGCTGAAACAGAGGGGCTGAAACAGAGGGCGAGAAACCGAGGGGTTGAATCAGAAGGGCTGAAACAGAGGGGCTGAATCAGAGGGGCAGAATCAGAGTGGCTGAAACAGAGGGTGAGAAAGAGAGGGGCTGAATCAGCGGGGCTGAAACTGAGGGCGAGAAACAGAGGGGCTGAAACAGAGGGCGAGAAACAGAGGGGCAGAAACAGAGGGCGAGAAACAGAGGGGCTGAAACAGAGGGGCTGAAACAGAGGGCGAGAAACTGAGGGGCGGAAACAGAGGGCGAGAAACAGAGGGCGAGAAACAGAGTGACTGAAACAGAGGGGCTGAAACAGAAGGGCTGAAACAGAGGGGCTGATACAGAGGGCGAGAAACAGAGGGGCTGAAACAGAGGGCGAAAAACAAAGGGGCTGAAACAGAGGGCGAGAAACAGAGGGGCTGAAACAGAGGGCGAGAAACAGAGGGGCTGAAACAGAGGGGCTGAAAGAGAGGGGCTGAAACAGAGTGTGAGAAACAGAGGGGCTGAAACAGAGGGGCGGAAAACAGAGGGGCTGAATCAGAGCAGCTGAATCAGAGGGGCTGAATCTGAGGGGCTGAAACAGAGGGGCTGAAACAGAGGGGCTGAATCAGAGGGGCTGAAACAGAGGGGCTGAAACAGAGGGCGAGAAACAGAGGGGCTGAATCAGAGGGGCTGAATCAGAGGGGCTGAAACAGAGGGGCTGAATCAGAGTGGCTGAAACAGATTGCAAGAAACGGAGGGGCTGAAACAGAGGGCGAGAAACAGAGGGGCTGAAACAGAGGGCGAGAAACAGAGGGGCTGAAACAGAGGGGCTAAAACAGAGGGGCTGAAAGAGAGGGGCTGAATCTGAGGGGCTGATTCAGAGGGGCTGAAACTGAGGGCGAGAAACAGAGGGGCTGAATCAGAGGGGCTGAATCAGAGGGGCTGAATCAGAGGGGCTGAAACAGAGGGGCTGAATCAGAGGTGCTGAAACAGAGGGCGAGAAATGGAGGGGCTGAAACAGAGGGCGAGAAACAGAGGGGCTGAAACAGAGGGCGAGAAACAGAGGGGCTGAAACAGAGGAGCTGAAACAGAGGACCTGAAACAGAGGGGCTGAAACAGAGGGCGAGAAATAGAGGGGCTGAAAGAGAGGGCGAGAAACAGTGGGGCTGAAACAGAGGGCGAGAAACAGAGGGGCTGAAACAGAGGGCGAGAAACAGAGGGGCTGAAACAGAGGAGCTGAAACAGAGGGCCTGAAACAGAGGGGCTGAAACAGAGGGCGAGAAATAGAGGGGCTGAAAGAGAGGGCGAGAAACAGTGGGGCTGAAACAGAGGGCGAGAAACAGAGGGGCTGAAACAGAGGGAGAGAAACAGAGGGGCTGAATCACAGGGGCTGAAACAGAGGGGCTGAATCAGAGGGGCTGAATCAGAGGGGCTGAAACAGAGGGTGAGAAACAGAGGGGCTGAATCAGCGGGGCTGAAACAGAGGGCGAGAAACAGAGGGGCTGAAACAGAGGGCGAGAAACAGAGGGGCAGAAACAGAGGGCGAGAAACAGAGGGGCTGAAACAGAGGGCGAGAAACAGAGGGTGAGAAACAGAGGGATAGAAACAGAGGGGATGAAACTGAGGGGCTGAAACAGAGGGGCTGAAACAGAGGGGCTGAATCAGAGGGGCTGAAACAGAGGGGCTAAATCAGAGGGGCTGAAACAGAGGGCGAGAAACAGAGGGGCTGAAACAGAGGGCGAGAAACAGAGGGGCTGAAACAGAGGGCGAGAAACAGAGGTGCTGAATCAGAGGTGCTGAAACAGAGGGGCTGAATCAGAGGGGCTGAATCAGAGGGGCTGAAACAGAGAGCGTGAAACAGAGGGGCTGAATCAGCGGGGCTGAAACAGAGGGCGAGAAACAGAGGGCCTGAAACAGAGGGCGAGAAACAGAGTGGCAGAAACAGAGAGCGAGAATCAGAGGGGCTGAAACAGAGGGCGAGAAACAGAGGGGCTGAAACAGGGGGCGAGAAACAGAGGGGCTGAAACAGAGGGCGAGAAACAGAGGGGCTGAAACAGAGGGGCTGAAACAGAGGGCGAGAAACAGAGGGGCTGAAACAGAGGGCGAGAAACAGAGGGGCTGAATCAGAGGGGCTGAAACAGAGGGGCTGAATCAGAGGGGCAGAATCAGAGTGGCTGAAACAGAGGGTGAGAAAGAGAGGGGCTGAATCAGCGGGGCTGAAACAGAGGGCGAGAAACAGAGGGGCTGAAACAGAGGGCGAGAAACAGAGGGGCAGAAACAGAGGGCGAGAAACAGAGAGGCTGAAACAGAGGGGCTGAAACAGAGGGCGAGAAACTGAGGGGCGGAAACAGAGGGCGAGAAACAGAGGGGCTGAAACAGAGGGCGAGAAACAGAGGGGCTGAAACAGAGGGGCTAAAACAGAGGGGCTGAAAGAGAGGGGCTGAATCAGATGGGCTGATTCAGAGGGGCTGAAACTGAGGGCGAGAAACAGAGGGGCTGAAACAGAGGGGCTTAAACAGATGGCGAGAAACAGAGGGGCTGAATCAGAGGGGCTGAATCAGAGGGGCTGAATCAGAGGGGCTGAAACAGAGGGGCTGAATCAGAGGTGCTGAAACAGAGGGCGAGAAATGGAGGGGCTGAAACAGAGGGCGAGAAACAGAGGGGCTGAAACAGAGGGCGAGAAACAGAGGGGCTGAAACAGAGGAGCTGAAACAGAGGGCCTGAAACAGAGGGGCTGAAACAGTGGGCGAGAAATAGAGGGGCTGAAAGAGAGGGCGAGAAACAGTGGGGCTGAAACAGAGGGCGAGAAACAGAGGGGCTGAAACAGAGGGAGAGAAACAGAGGGGCTGAATCACAGGGGCTGAAACAGAGGGGCTGAATCAGAGGGGCTGAATCAGAGGGGCTGAAACAGAGGGCGAGAAACAGAGGGGCTGAATCAGCGGGGCTGAAACAGAGGGCGAGAAACAGAGGGGCTGAAACAGAGGGCGAGAAACAGAGGGGCAGAAACAGAGGGCGAGAAACAGAGGGTGAGAAACAGAGGGATAGAAACAGAGGGGATGAAACTGAGGGGCTGAAACAGAGGGGCTGAAACAGAGGGGCTGAATCAGAGGGGCTGAAACAGAGGGGCTAAATCAGAGGGGCTGAAACAGAGGGCGAGAAACAGAGGGGCTAAAACAGAGGGCGAGAAACAGAGGGGCTGAAACAGAGGGCGAGAAACAGAGGTGCTGAATCAGAGGGGCTGAATCAGAGGGGCTGAATCAGAGGGGCTGAAACAGAGGGCGTGAAACAGAGGGGCTGAATCAGCGGGGCTGAAACAGAGGGCGAGAAACAGAGGGGCTGAAACAGAGGGCGAGAAACAGAGGGGCAGAAACAGAGGGCGAGAAACAGAGGGGCTGAAACAGAGGGCGAGAAACAGAGGGGCTGAAACAGAGGGCGATAAACAGAGGGGCTGAAACAGAGGGCCGGAAAACAGAGGGGCTGAATCAGAGGGGCTGAATCAGAGGGGCTGAATCAGAGGGGCTGAAACAGAGGGTGAGAAACAGAGTGGCTGAATCAGAGGGGCTGAAACAGAGGGGCTGAAACAGAGGGCGAGAAACAGAGGGGCTGAATCAGAGGGGCTGAATCAGAGGGGCTGAAACAGAGGGGCTGAATCAGAGTGGCTGAAACAGAGGGCGAGAAACAGAGGGGCTGAAACAGAGGGGCTGAATCAGAGGGGCTGAATCAGAGGGGCTGAAACAGAGGGGCTGAATCAGAGGGGCTGAAAGAGAGGGGCTGAATCTGAGGGGCTGATTCAGAGGGGCTGAACCTGAGGGCGAGAAACAGAGGCGCTGAAACATAGGGGCTTAAACAGATGGCGAGAAACAGAGGGGCTGAATCAGAGGGGCTGAATCAGAGGGGCTGAATCAGAGGGGCTGAAACAGAGGGGCTGAATCAGAGGTGCTGAAACAGAGGCGAGAAATGGAGGGGCTGAAACAGAGGGCGAGAAACAGAGGGGCTGAAACAGAGGGCGAGAAACAGAGGGGCTGAAACAGAGGAGCTGAAACAGAGGGCCTGAAACAGAGGGGCTGAAACAGAGGGCGAGAAATAGAGGGGCTGAAAGAGAGGGCGAGAAACAGTGGGGCTGAAACAGAGGGCGAGAAACAGAGGGGCTGAAACAGAGGGCGAGAAACAGAGGGGCTGAATCAGAGGGGCTGAAACAGAGGGGCTGAATCAGAGGGGCTGAATCAGAGGGGCTGAAACAGAGGGCGAGAAACAGAGGGGCTGAATCAGCGGGGCTGAAACTGAGGGCGAGAAACAGAGGGGCTGAAACAGAGGGCGAGAAACAGAGGGGCAGAAACAGAGGGCGAGAAACAGAGGGGCTGAAACAGAGGGCGAGAAACAGAGGGGCTAAAACAGAGGGCGAGAAACAGAGGGGCTGAAACAGAGGGCGAGAAACAGAGGTGCTGAATCAGAGGGGCTGAAACAGAGGGGCTGAATCAGAGGGGCTGAATCAGAGGGGCTGAAACAGAGGGCGTGAAACAGAGGGGCTGAATCAGCGGGGCTGAAACAGAGGGCGAGAAACAGAGGGGCTGAAACAGAGGGCGAGAAACAGAGGGGCAGAAACAGAGGGCGAGAAACAGAGGGGCTGAAACAGAGGGCGAGAAACAGAGGGGCTGAAACAGAGGGCGAGAAACAGAGGAGCTGCAACAGAGGGGCGGAAAACAGAGGGGCTGAATCAGAGGGGCTGAATCAGAGGGGCTGAATCAGAGGGGCTGAAACAGAGGGTGAGAAACAGAGGGGCTGAATCAGAGGGGCTGAAACGGAGGGGCTGAAACAGAGGGCGAGAAACAGAGGGGCTGAATCAGAGGGGCTGATTCAGAGGGGCTGAAACAGAGGGGCTGAATCAGAGTGGCTGGAACAGATTGCGAGAAACGGAGGGGCTGAAACAGAGGGCGAGAAACAGAGGGGCTGAAACAGAGGGCGAGAAACAGAGGGGCTGAAACAGAGGGGCTAAAACAGAGGGGCTGAAAGAGAGGGGCTGAATCTGAGGGGCTGATTCAGAGGGGCTGAAACTGAGGGCGAGAAACATAGGCGCTGAAACAGAGGGGCTTAAACAGATGGCGAGAAACAGAGGGGCTGAATCAGAGGGGCTGAATCAGAGGGGCTGAATCAGAGGGGCTGAAACAGAGGGGCTGAATCAGAGGTGCTGAAACAGAGGGCGAGAAATGGAGGGGCTGAAACAGAGGGCGAGAAACAGAGGGGCTGAAACAGAGGGCGAGAAACAGAGGGGCTGAAACAGAGGGGCTGAATCAGAGGGGCTGAATCAGAGGGGCTGAAACAGAGGGCGAGAAACAGAGGGGCTGAATCAGCGGGGCTGAAACAGAGGGCGAGAAACAGAGCGGCTGAAACAGAGTGCGAGAAACAGAGGGGCAGAAACAGAGGGCGAGAAACAGAGGGGCTGAAACAGAGGGCGAGAAACAGAGGGTGAGAAACAGAGGGATAGAAACAGAGGGGCTGAAACAGAGGGGCGGAAACAGAGGGGCTGAATCAGAGGGGCTGAAACAGAGGGGCTAAATCAGAGCGGCTGAAACAGAGGGCGAGAAACAGAGGGGCTGAAACAGAGGGCGAGAAACAGAGGTGCTGAATCAGAGGTGCTGAAACAGAGGGCGAGAAACAGAGGGGCTGAATCAGAGGGGCTGAAACAGAGGGCGTTAAACAGAGGGGCTGAATGAGCGGGGCTGAAACAGAGGGCGAGAAACAGAGGGCCTGAAACAGAGGGCGAGAAACAGAGTGGCAGAAACAGAGAGCGAGAATCAGAGGGGCTGAAACAGAGGGCGAGAAACAGAGGGGCTGAAACAGAGGGCGAGAAACAGAGGGGCTGAAACAGAGGGCGAGAAACAGAGGGGCTGAAACAGAGGGGCTGAAACAGAGGGCGAGAAACAGAGGGGCTGAAACAGAGGGCGAGAAACAGAGGGGCTGAAACAGAGGGCGAGAAACAGAGGGGCTGAATCAGAGGGGCTGAAACAGAGGTGCTGAATCAGAGGGGCAGAATCAGAGTGGCTGAAACAGAGGGTGAGAAACAGAGGGGCTGAATCAGCGGGGCTGAAACAGAGGGCGAGAAACAGAGGGGCTGAAACAGAGGGCGAGAAACAGAGGGGCAGAAACAGAGGGCGAGAAACAGAGGGGCTGAAACAGAGGGGCTGAAACAGAGGGCGAGAAACTGAGGGGCGGAAACAGAGGGCGAGAAACAGAGGGACAGAAACAGAGGGGCTGAAACAGAGGGGCTGAAACAGAGGGGCTGAAACAGAGGGGCTGATACAGAGGGCGAGAAACAGAGGGGCTGAAACAGTGGGCGAAAAACAAAGGGGCTGAAACAGAGGGCGAGAAACAGAGGGGCTGAAACAGAGGGCGAGAAACAGAGGGGCTGAAACAGAGGGGCTGAAAGAGAGGGGCTGAAACAGAGTGCGAGAAACAGAGGTGCTGAAACAGAGGGGCGGAAAACAGAGGGGCTGAATCAGAGGGGCTGAATCAGAGGGGCTGAATCAGAGGGGCTGAAACAGAGGGTGAGAAACAGAGGGGCTGAATCAGAGGGGCTGAAACAGAGGGGCTGAAACAGAGGGCAAGAAACAGAGGGGCTGAATCAGAGGGGCTGAATCAGAGGGGCTGAAACAGAGGTGCTGAATCAGAGTGGCTGAACCAGATTGCGAGAAACGGAGGGGCTGAAACAGAGGGCGAGAAACAGAGGGGCTGAAACAGAGGGCGAGAAACAGAGGGGCTGAAACAGAGGGGCTAAATCAGAGGGGCTGAAAGAGAGGGGCTGAATCAGACAGGCTGATTCAGAGGGGCTGAAACTGAGGGCGAGAAACAGAGGGGCTGAAACAGAGGGGCTTAAACAGATGGCGAGAAACAGAGGGGCTGAATCAGAGGGGCTGAATCAGAGGGGCTGAATCAGAGGGGCTGAAACAGAGGGGCTGAATCAGAGGTGCTGAAACAGAGGGCGAGAAATGGAGGGGCTGAAACAGAGGGCGAGAAACAGAGGGGCTGAAACAGAGGGCGAGAAACAGAGGGGCTGAAACAGAGGAGCTGAAACAGAGGGCCTGAAACAGAGGGGCTGAAACAGTGGGCGAGAAATAGAGGGGCTGAAAGAGAGGGCGAGAAACAGTGGGGCTGAAACAGAGGGCGAGAAGCAGAGGGGCTGAAACAGAGGGAGAGAAACAGAGGGGCTGAATCACAGGGGCTGAAACAGAGGGGCTGAATCAGAGGGGCTGAATCAGAGGGGCTGAAACAGAGGGCGAGAAACAGAGGGGCTGAATCAGCGGGGCTGAAACAGAGGGCGAGAAACAGAGGGGCTGAAACAGAGGGCGAGAAACAGAGGGGCAGAAACAGAGGGCGAGAAACAGAGGAGCTGAAACAGAGGGCGAGAAACAGAGGGTGAGAAACAGAGGGATAGAAACAGAGGGGATGAAACTGAGGGGCTGAAACAGAGGGGCTGAAATAGAGGGGCTGAATCAGAGGGCCTGAAACAGAGGGGCTGAAACAGTGGGCGAGAAATAGAGGGGCTGAAAGAGAGGGCGAGAAACAGAGGGGCTAAAACAACGGGCGAGAAACAGAGGGGCTGAAACAGGGGGCGAGAAACAGAGGTGCTGAATCAGAGGTGCTGAAACAGAGGGGCTGAATCAGAGGGGCTGAATCAGAGGGGCTGAAACAGAGGGCGAGAAACAGAGGGGCAGAAACAGAGGGCGAGAAACAGAGGGGCTGAAAAGAGGGCGAGAAACAGAGGGGCTGAAACAGAGGGCGAGAAACAGAGGGGCTGAAACAGAGGGCGAGAAACAGAGGGGCTGAAACAGAGGGGCTGAAACAGAGGGCGAGAAACAGAGGGGCTGAAACAGAGGGCGAGAAACAGAGGGGCTGAATCAGTGGGGCTGAAACAGAGGGGCTGAATCAGAGGGGCAGAATCAGAGTGGCTGAAACAGAGGGTGAGAAACAGAGGGGCTGAATCAGCGGGGCTGAAACAGAGGGCGAGAAACAGAGGGGCTGAAACAGAGGGCGTGAAACAGAGGGGCTGAATCAGCGGGGCTGAAACAGAGGGCGAGAAACAGAGGGGCTGAAACAGAGGGCGAGAAACAGAGGAGCAGAAACAGAGGGCGAGAAACAGAGGGGCTGAAAAGAGGGCGAGAAACAGAGTGGCTGAAACAGAGGGCGAGAAACAGAGGGGCTGAAACAGAGGGCGAGAAACAGAGGGGCTGAATCAGAGGTGCTGAAACAGAGGGGTTGAATCAGAGGGGCTGAATCAGCGGGGCTGAAACAGAGGGCGAGAAACAGAGGGGCTGAAACAGAGGGCGAGAAACAGAGGGGCTGAAAAGAGGGCGAGAAACAGAGGGGCTGAAACAGAGGGCGAGAAACAGAGGGGCTGAAACAGAGGGCGAGAAACAGAGGGGCTGAAACAGAGGGGCTGAAACAGAGGGCGAGAAACAGAGGGGCTGAAACAGAGGGCGAGAAACAGAGGGGCTGAATCAGAGGGGCTGAAACAGAGGGGCTGAATCAGAGGGGCAGAATCAGAGTGGCTGAAACAGGGGGTGAGAAACAGAGGGGCTGAATCAGCGGGGCTGAAACAGAGGGCGAGAAACAGAGGGGCTGAAAAGAGGGCGAGAAACAGAGGGGCTGAAACAGAGGGCGAGAAACAGAGGGGCTGAAACAGAGGGCGAGAAACAGAGGGGCTGAAACAGAGGGGCTGAAACAGAGGGCGAGAAACAGAGGGGCTGAAACAGAGGGCGAGAAACAGAGGGGCTGAATCAGTGGGGCTGAAACAGAGGGGCTGAATCAGAGGGGCAGAATCAGAGTGGCTGAAACAGAGGGTGAGAAACAGAGGGGCTGAATCAGCGGGGCTGAAACAGAGGGCGAGAAACAGAGGGGCTGAAACAGAGGGCGTGAAACAGAGGGGCTGAATCAGCGGGGCTGAAACAGAGGGCGAGAAACAGAGGGGCTGAAACAGAGGGCGAGAAACAGAGGGGCAGAAACAGAGGGCGAGAAACAGAGGGGCTGAAAAGAGGGCGAGAAACAGAGGGGCTGAAACAGAGGGCGAGAAACAGAGGGGCTGAAACAGAGGGCGAGAAACAGAGGGGCTGAATCAGAGGTGCTGAAACAGAGGGGCTGAATCAGAGGGGCTGAATCAGCGGGGCTGAAACAGAGGGCGAGAAACAGAGGGGCTGAAACAGAGGGCGAGAAACAGAGGGGCTGAAAAGAGGGCGAGAAACAGAGGGGCTGAAACAGAGGGCGAGAAACAGAGGGGCTGAAACAGAGGGCGAGAAACAGAGGGGCTGAAACAGAGGGGCTGAAACAGAGGGCGAGAAACAGAGGGGCTGAAACAGAGGGCGAGAAACAGAGGGGCTGAATCAGAGGGGCTGAAACAGAGGGGCTGAATCAGAGGGGCAGAATCAGAGTGGCTGAAACAGGGGGTGAGAAACAGAGGGGCTGAATCAGCGGGGCTGAAACAGAGGGCGAGAAACAGAGGGGCTGAAACAGAGGGCGTGAAACAGAGGGGCTGAATCTGCGGGGCTGAAACAGAGGGCGAGAAACAGAGGGGCTGAAACAGAGGGCGAGAAACAGAGGGGCAGAAACAGAGGGCGAGAAACAGAGGGGCTGAAAAGAGGGCGAGAAACAGAGGGGCTGAAACAGAGGGCGAGAAACAGAGGGGCTGAAACAGAGGGCGAGAAACAGAGGGGCTGAATCAGAGGTGCTGAAACAGAGGGGCTGAATCAGAGGGGCTGAATCAGCGGGGCTGAAACAGAGGGCGAGAAACAGAGGGGCTGAAACAGAGGGCGAGAAACCGAGGGGCAGAAACAGAGGGCGAGAAACAGAGGGGCTGAAAAGAGGGCGAGAAACAGAGGGGCTGAAACAGAGGGCGAGAAACAGAGGGGCTGAAACAGAGGGCGAGAAACAGAGGGGCTGAAACAGAGGGGCTGAAACAGAGGGCGAGAAACAGAGGGGCTGAAACAGAGGGCGAGAAACAGAGGGGCTGAATCAGAGGGGCTGAAACAGAGGGGCTGAATCAGAGGGGCAGAATCAGAGTGGCTGAAACAGAGGGTGAGAAACAGAGGGGCTGAATCAGCGGGGCTGAAACAGAGGGCGAGAAACAGAGGGGCTGAAACAGAGGGCGTGAAACAGAGGGGCTGAATCTGCGGGGCTGAAACAGAGGGCGAGAAACAGAGGGGCTGAAACAGAGGGCGAGAAACAGAGGGGCAGAAACAGAGGGCGAGAAACAGAGGGGCTGAAAAGAGGGCGAGAAACAGAGGGGCTGAAACAGAGGGCGAGAAACAGAGGGGCTGAAACAGAGGGCGAGAAACAGAGGGGCTGAAACAGAGGGGCTGAAACAGAGGGCGAGAAACAGAGGGGCTGAAACAGAGGGGCTGAAACAGAGGGGCTGAATCAGAGGGGCAGAATCAGAGTGGCTGAAACAGAGGGTGAGAAACAGAGGGGCTGAATCAGCGGGGCTGAAACTGAGGGCGAGAAACAGAGGGGCTGAAACAGAGGGCGAGAAACAGAGGGGCAGAAACAGAGGGCGAGAAACAGAGGGGCTGAAACAGAGGGGCTGAAACAGAGGGCGAGAAACTGAGGGGCTGAAACGGAGGGCGAGAAACAGAGGGGCTGAAACAGAGTGGCTGAAACAGAGGGGCTGAAACAGAGGGCGAGAAACAGAGGGGCTGAAGCAGAGGGCGAGAAACAGAGGGGCTGAAACAGATGGCGAGAAACAGAGGGGCTGAAACAGAGGGCGAGAAAAAGAGGGTGAGAAACAGAGGTCGAGAAACAGAGGGGCTGAAACAGAGGGGTTCAAACAGAGAGCCTGAAACAGAGGGCGAGAAACAGAGGGGCTGAAACAGAGGGCGAGAAACAGAGGGGCTGAAACAGAGGGCGAGAAACAGAGGGACTGAAACAGAGGGCGAGAAACAGAGGTGCTGAATCAGAGGGGCTGAAACAGAGGGGCTGAATCAGAGGGGCTAAAACAGAGGGCGAGAAACAGAGGGGCTGAATCTGTGGGGCTGAAACAGAGTGCGAGAAACAGAGGGGCTGAAACAGAGGGCGAGAAACAGAGGGGCAGAAACAGAGGGCGAGAAACAGAGGGGCTGAAACAGAGGGCGAGAAACAGAGTGTGAGAAACAGAGGGCGAGAAACAGAGGGGATGAAACTGAGGGGCTGAAACAGAGGGGCTGAAACAGAGGGGCTGAATCAGAGGGGCTGATACAGAGGGGCTAAATCAGAGGGGCAGAAACAGACTGCGAGAAACAGAGGGGCTGAAACAGAGGGCGAGAAACAGAGGGGCTGAAACAGAGGGCGAGAAACAGAGGGGCTGAAACAGAGGGGCTGAAACAGAGGGCGAGAAACAGAGGGGCTGAAACAGAGGGCGAGAAACAGAGGGGCTGAATCAGAGGGGCTAAACAGAGGGGCTGAATCAGAGGGGCTGAATCAGAGGGGCTGAAACAGAGGGCGAGAAACAGAGGGGCTGAATCAGCGGGGCTGAAACAGAGGGCGAGAAACAGAGGGGCTGAAACAGAGGGCGAGAAACAGAGGGGCAGAAACAGAGGGCGAGAAACAGAGGGGCTGAAACAGAGGGCGAGAAACAGAGGGGCTGAAACAAAGGGCGAGAAACAGAGGGACTGAAACAGAGGGCGAGAAACAGAGGTGCTGAATCAGAGGGGCTGAAACAGAGGGGCTGAATCAGAGGGGCTGAATCAGAGGGGCTAAAACAGAGGGCGAGAAACAGAAGGGCTGAAAGAGAGGGCGAGAAACAGTGGGGCTGAAACAGAGGGTGAGAAACAGAGGGGCTGAAACAGAGGGAGAGAAACAGAGGGGCTGAATCACAGGGGCTGAAACAGAGGGGCTGAATCAGAGGGGCTGAATCAGAGGGGCTGAAACAGAGGGCGAGAAACAGAGGGGCTGAATCAGCGGGGCTGAAACAGAGGGCGAGAAACAGAGGGGCTGAAACAGAGGGCGAGAAACAGAGGGGCAGAAACAGAGGGCGAGAAACAGAGGAGCTGAAACAGAGGGCGAGAAACAGAGGGTGAGAAACAGAGGGGCTGAAACAGAGGGGCTGAATCAGAGGGGCTGAAACAGAGGGGCTGAATCAGAGGGGCTGAATCAGAGGGGCTGAAACAGAGGGGCTAAATCAGAGGGGCTGAAACAGAGGGCGAGAAACAGAGGGGCTAAAACAGAGGGCGAGAAACAGAGGGGCTGAAACAGAGGGGCTGAAACAGAGGGCGAGAAACAGAGGGGCTGAAACAGAGGGCGAGAAACAGAGGGGCTGAATCAGAGGGGCTGAAACAGAGGGGCTGAATCAGAGGGGCAGAATCAGAGTGGCTGAAACAGAGGGTGAGAAACAGAGGGGCTGAATCAGCGGGGCTGAAACAGAGGGCGAGAAACAGAGGGGCTGAAACAGAGGGCGAGAAACAGAGGGGCAGAAACAGAGGGCGAGAAACAGAGGGGCTGAAACAGAGGGGCTGAAACAGAGGGCGAGAAACTGAGGGGCGGAAACAGAGGGCGAGAAACAGAGGGACAGAAACAGAGGGGCTGAAACAGAGGGGCTGAAACAGAGGGGCTGAAACAGAGGGGCTGATACAGAGGGCGAGAAACAGAGGGGCTGAAACAGTGGGCGAAAAACAAAGGGGCTGAAACAGAGGGCGAGAAACAGAGGGGCTGAAACAGAGGGCGAGAAACAGAGGGGCTGAAACAGAGGGGCTGAAAGAGAGGGGCTGAAACAGAGTGCGAGAAACAGAGGGGCTGAAACAGAGGGGCGGAAAACAGAGGGGCTGAATCAGAGGGGCTGAATCAGAGGGGCTGAATCAGAGGGGCTGAAACAGAGGGTGAGAAACAGAGGGGCTGAATCAGAGGTGCTGAAACAGAGGGGCTGAAACAGAGGGCGAGAAACAGAGGGGCTGAATCAGAGGGGCTGAATCAGAGGGGCTGAAACAGAGGTGCTGAATCAGAGTGGCTGAACCAGATTGCGAGAAATGGAGGGGCTGAAACAGAGGGGCTGAATCAGAGGTGCTGAAACAGAGGGCGAGAAATGTAGGGGCTGAAACAGAGGGCGAGAAACAGAGGGGCTGAAACAGAGGGGCTAAAACAGAGGGGCTGAAAGAGAGGGGCTGAATCAGAGGGGCTGATTCAGAGGGGCTGAAACTGTGAGCGAGAAACAGAGGGGCTGAAACATAGGGGCTTAAACAGATGGCGAGAAACAGAGGGGCTGAATCAGAGGGGCTGAATCAGAGGGGCTGAATCAGAGGGGCTGAAACAGAGGGGCTGAATCAGAGGTGCTGAAACAGAGGGCGAGAAATGGAGGGGCTGAAACAGAGGGCGAGAAACAGAGGGGCTGAAACAGAGGGCGAGAAACAGAGGGGCTGAAACAGAGGAGCTGAAACAGAGGGCCTGAAACAGACCGGCTGAAACAGTGGGCGAGAAATAGAGGGGCTGAAAGAGAGGGCGAGAAACAGTGGGGCTGAAACAGAGGGCGAGAAGCAGAGGGGCTGAAACAGAGGGAGAGAAACAGAGGGGCTGAATCACAGGGGCTGAAACAGAGGGGCTGAATCAGAGGGGCTGAATCAGAGGGGCTGAAACAGAGGGCGAGAAACAGAGGGGCTGAATCAGCGGGGCTGAAACAGAGGGCGAGAAACAGAGGGGCTGAAACAGAGGGCGAGAAACAGAGGGGCAGAAACAGAGGGCGAGAAACAGAGGAGCTGAAACAGAGGGCGAGAAACAGAGGGTGAGAAACAGAGGGATAGAAACAGAGGGGATGAAACTGAGGGGCTGAAACAGAGGGGCTGAAACAGAGGGGCTGAATCAGAGGGCCTGAAACAGAGGGGCTGAAACAATGGGCGAGAAATAGAGGGGCTGAAAGAGAGGGCGAGAAACAGAGGGGCTAAAACAGAGGGCGAGAAACAGAGGGGCTGAAACAGAGGGCGAGAAACAGAGGTGCTGAATCAGAGGTGCTGAAACAGAGGGGCTGAATCAGAGGGGCTGAATCAGAGGGGCTGAAACAGAGGGCGAGAAACAGAGGGGCTGAAACAGAGGGCGAGAAACATAGGGGCAGAAACAGAGGGCGAGAAACAGAGGGGCTGAAAAGAGGGCGAGAAACAGAGGGGCTGAAACAGAGGGCGAGAAACAGAGGGGCTGAAACAGAGGGCGAGAAACAGAGGGGCTGAAACAGAGGGGCTGAAACAGAGGGCGAGAAACAGAGGGGCTGAAACAGAGGGCGAGAAACAGAGGGGCTGAATCAGAGGGGCTGAAACAGAGGGGCTGAATCAGAGGGGCAGAATCAGAGTGGCTGAAACAGAGGGTGAGAAACAGAGGGGCTGAATCAGCGGGGCTGAAACAGAGGGCGAGAAACAGAGGGGCTGAAACAGAGGGCGTGAAACAGAGGGGCTGAATCAGCGGGGCTGAAACAGAGGGCGAGAAACAGAGGGGCTGAAACAGAGGGCGAGAAACAGAGGGGCAGAAACAGAGGGCGAGAAACAGAGGGGCTGAAAAGAGGGCGAGAAACAGAGGGGCTGAAACAGAGGGCGAGAAACAGAGGGGCTGAAACAGAGGGCGAGAAACAGAGGGGCTGAATCAGAGGTGCTGAAACAGAAGGGCTGAATCAGAGGGGCTGAATCAGCGGGGCTGAAACAGAGGGCGAGAAACAGAGGGGCTGAAACAGAGGGCGAGAAACAGAGGGGCAGACACAGAGGGCGAGAAACAGAGGGGCTGAAAAGAGGGCGAGAAACAGAGGGGCTGAAACAGAGGGCGAGAAACAGAGGGGCTGAAACAGAGGGCGAGAAACAGAGGGGCTGAAACAGAGGGGCTGAAACAGAGGGCGAGAAACAGAGGGGCTGAAACAGAGGGCGAGAAACAGAGGGGCTGAATCAGAGGGGCTGAAACAGAGGGGCTGAATCAGAGGGGCAGAATCAGAGTGGCTGAAACAGAGGGTGAGAAACAGAGGGGCTGAATCAGCGGGGCTGAAACAGAGGGCGAGAAACAGAGGGGCTGAAACAGAGGGCATGAAACAGAGGGGCTGAATCAGCGGGGCTGAAACAGAGGGCGAGAAACAGAGGGGCTGAAACAGAGGGCGAGAAACAGAGGGGCAGAAACAGAGGGCGAGAAACAGAGGTTCTGAAAAGAGGGCGAGAAACAGAGGGGCTGAAACAGAGGGCGAGAAACAGAGGGGCTGAAACAGAGGGCGAGAAACAGAGGGGCTGAAACAGAGGGGCTGAAACAGAGGGCGAGAAACAGAGGGGCTGAAACAGAGGGGCTGAAACAGAGGGGCTGAATCAGAGGGGCAGAATCAGAGTGGCTGAAACAGAGGGTGAGAAACAGAGGGGCTGAATCAGCGGGGCTGAAACAGAGGGCGAGAAACAGAGGGGCTGAAACAGAGGGCGAGAAACAGAGGGGCAGAAACAGAGGGCGAGAAACAGAGGGGCTGAAACAGAGGGGCTGAAACAGAGGGTGAGAAACTGAGGGGCTGAAACGGAGGGCGAGAAACAGAGGGGCTGAAACAGAGTGGCTGAAACAGAGGGGCTGAAACAGAGGGCGAGAAACAGAGGGGCTGAAGCAGAGGGCGTGAAACAGAGGGGCTGAAACAGAGGGCGAGAAACAGAGGGGCTGAAACAGAGGGCGAGAAACAGAGGGTGAGAAACAGAGGTCGAGAAACAGAGGGGCTGAAACAGAGGGGCTGAAACAGAGAGCCTGAAACAGAGGGCGAGAAACAGAGGGGCTGAAACAGAGGGCGAGAAACAGAGGGGCTGAAACAGAGGGCGAGAAACAGAGGGACTGAAACAGAGGGCGAGAAACAGAGGTGCTGAATCAGAGGGGCTGAAACAGAGGGGCTGAATCAGAGGGGCTAAAACAGAGGGCGAGAAACAGAGGGGCTGAATCTGTGGGGCTGAAACAGAGGGCGAGAAACAGAGGGGCTGAAACAGAGGGCGAGAAACAGAGGGGCAGAAACAGAGGGCGAGAAACAGAGGGGCTGAAACAGAGGGCGAGAAACAGAGTGTGAGAAACAGAGGGCGAGAAACAGAGGGGATGAAACTGAGGGGCTGAAACAGAGGGGCTGAAACAGAGGGGCTGAATCAGAGGGGCTGATACAGAGGG